>NC_138529.1:29680531-30280531 GCF_964234715.1 Podarcis melisellensis | reverse complement strand
CTGGAAGGAAATCCCGGCTCTGTTTAAATCGAGCAGCCAAGCTGCTGCTGACTGCTTCGTTGAAAATTCACACACAGTTCCTCGCCCCCCCCCCCCCGCCCACTCCTTTTTTGGGTTTTGTGGTACAGTATAGATAGGGAGGAGGAATTAAAGAACCTTTTAATGAGGGTGAAAGAGGAGAGCGCGAAATATGGTCTGAAGCTCAACATCAAACAAAAAACAAAAAAACTGGTCCCATCGCCTCCTGGCAAATAGAAGGGGAAGAAATGGAGGTAGTGAGAGATTTTACTTTCTTGGGTTCCATGATCACTGCAGATGGTGACAGCAGTCACAAAATTAAAAGATGCCTGCTTCTTGGGAGAAAAGCAATGACAAACCTATACAGCATCTTAAAAAGCAGAGATCGCCTTGCCGACAAAGGTCGGTATAGTTAAAGCTATGGTTTTCCCAGTAGTGATGTATGGAAGTGAGAGCTGGAGCATAAAGAAGGCTGATCGCCGAAGAATTGATGCTTTTGAATTATGGTGCTGGAGGAGACTCTTGAGAGTCCCATGGACTGCAAGAAGATCAAACCGATCCATTCTGAAGGAAATCAGCCCTGAGTGCTCACTGGAAGGACAGATCCTGAAGCTGAGGCTCCAAAACTTTGGCCGCCTCATGAGAAGAGAAGACTCCCTGGAAAAGACCCTGATGCTGGGAAAGATGGAGGGCACAAGGAGAAGGGGACGACAGAGGACAAGATGGTTGGACAGTGTTCTCAAAGCTACGAACATGAGTCTGACCAAACTGCAGGAGGCAGTGGAAGACAGGAGTGCCTGGCGTGCTCTGGTCCATGGGGTCATGAAGTGTTGGACATGACTAAACAACAACAAATAGATAGGTCAAACACAATTGCAAAAGGAGAAGAGTGCACTAGCTGGCAACAACGACTCCCTGTCAAGTGTATATTTGGCAGCAAACCTGGATTTGTTCTTGCGTTACATCAGCCAAACACTTATTGTACATAACGCCATTGTAGTTTCTTGTTCTACATATGACTTTCGGAGTGCTGAGAGAAATGTTTATTGTGAAAGTGTGTGTTCCTTGTGCAGGTGGATATTTCTGCAGCCTTGTAACAGACATGACTGGCAT
This sequence comes from Podarcis melisellensis, assembly GCF_964234715.1. Lineage (NCBI taxonomy): Eukaryota > Metazoa > Chordata > Lepidosauria > Squamata > Lacertidae > Podarcis > Podarcis melisellensis. The sequence continues at coordinate 30,279,400 of NC_138529.1, read as the reverse complement.
CAAAATACCCTTATGCCCTTATGTCTCCTGCCCCCTCATTTAAGAACTTACCCTTTCCAGGGAATGTTTGTGAAGAAAAAACTGTTGGCAGTGACTGTTTGCAATATCTGAAAAACCTGTTTACAGTATTAACCCCGCATCTCAAAGCCGTGTCATATCGCCTCAATCACACTATCTTTCATTGGCAACAGTCCTTGTATTCATAGGCCAGGTCTATGGATATTTACTCAGATGCAATCCTACTGTGTTTATTGACATTTAGGATTGCAGGGAGCTGAATGCCACAGAAGATGGCATCCCCTTGGCAAATTCTATACACAGTGAAGGGCAACCATCACACTGGGTATCCTCATCATATGGAGCAGAAATATTCACTAATATGATGGCACTAGATAAGAACTGTTGAAGGCACAGGCCAGCATCATTCAGCCCACAAGCATAATCTGTTTCCACTCTTGGCTGCAAGCTATCAAGTGGCTTGCACGTGCGCATAAACTGGTCCTCAAAAATCAATAGGATCCTAGAGATTTGCTCCCTTCAGGGGAAAAAAACAATCCACCACATTCCCAAGCAGGCATGTGTTTATTATAGGCATCTTGTCTCTAACTCCAGGATAGCAAAGAGATCAAACTCCACTGTTAGGCTGAACTGCCATTCTTGGTGAGTCACACTTGTCCAAAACAGGAAATGGTGGACCTTATAATTTGGACCTCAGGGTGAAGGGTGGGAATTGATTAATAATTTTTATAACATATAATTCTTAACTAGCACCAAAGTGTTCTCTGACAAAATATTATTTACCTTGAGCCAACACCTGAATTATCAAAGCACTGTTGTACCAGCGCCAGCTCTAGCTCGAAATCTGCTCTCTATCAGTGTTCACTTTCTTAACACATCAAAGCGCAAACAGTATGATCCTCCTATCCCTGAGCTACGTGCTTTCTGGCCAGCAATAATATAGTTCCTAATTTCCCTTGCACCGACAGAGACTGAAGATACAACAGTCTAGCAAAATCAAGCAGACTTGTAGGCTTTGTGGGGGCCCACAGTTGTCAGAGTGAGACCATTAGCCCTTGAATTATGTATGTGATCTGACAGAGCACCACACTGCATTGTCCTAAGAGTCTGCTGGTTTCTCATCTTCTCAGCTAGGAGTGTGATAGCTGGGATCCAGGCCGGTTCATGTGCTAATCCTATGCTGGTGCAGTGAGCAATGGCTTTACCTAGAACAGGAGTGGCTAATGTAGTGCTCTCATGGCCAAGGATGATGGTTGTTGTAGTCCAACTTTGGGTACCCCTGACCTAGATTTCTGGGTTCATGTTGAGTAGGAAAAAGGCATGCAGTGGGCCAGGCCTCTGGGAGACAAGGAGTCACAGGTCCAGTTATAGAGCTCTTTGGATCAGATCCTGCCACTTTTCTTCCAGTCCTGTGGTCACTGGCTTTGCCTGAGATGAGGATCAAATTTACTGGCTTTGCCTGAGATGAGGGTCAACATTTTTCTCATTGCTTTACACTTTCCCTGAGCTACTATAGTTTGTTGACCTGCCTCTTGAAAGCTTCCTGGCAGTGTTTATTTGCCCACACTCTCTGTCCCCATCCACTTACCCTCACCTCTCGCAATAAACTTCTCTTCTCCCACTGCACCTTGAAACCAACACAAACATATTCTGTATTGTGATCTGAATGTTATCAGCTGCTCTACCCTAGCCAACCTCTTCTCTTGGGGAGCCTGTGGCCTAACATTCCATATATGGACCTTCTGCTATGTATTGGGCCATGGATCCAGATGGCTCTGGCAACCAGAATGGCACTCCCACTTTCCTTGTCTAAATGGTAGCCTGAATGCTGCTGATGTTCCTTCATGCTGTTAATACTGGCTGTTTGGGCTGGCAGGGGATTTGAGTTCCTTTGCAGGAAAAACCTTGGGAGCGCTTGTACGTTGGAGTACTTGTTGTTGATGGGCCTTGACTTCTTCCAGTGGAAGTGCTGGCTACCTCATAGTTTTGTCTGTTGCATGTAGAGAGAACATATGAAACCACCTTACATGAAGTCAGAACATTAGTCCATCCAGTTCAGTACGGTCTAGTTTGGACTGGCCGTGGCTCTCCAGTATTTCTGATATCCCAGAGATTGAAGCTAGGACCTGTATGTGGGAGGGGCAGGAGTGGGGTGTTCTGTGACATTTGTACCATTGCTGCAGGTTGACGTGCCCACCATGCACGGCTAGTGTCAGTTGGCAGAGATGCAAGTGAAACACCCACAGGCTACTGGATCTTGTTTCTGTAACTCTTCTTGTATTTAGGATTGTAAACAGTAGTCTTGCCATAGCAGCCACTGCCACAGTGGTACTACAGCACCTTTAGTAGAAAGGAGCACCTAAATATGTGCCTGACTACAATTGCACTATGCAGCATCTCAGAGATGTCTGAAGCTGAAGGCAATGTAGAAAACTGTGGAAATTTAATTTTGTGTGTTTCTAGCCCCCAGTGTGCAAAAGCATGGAAATACATGGGCAGGGTCAAATAAATGTTTCTAAACATTTCCTTCATTTTGTATTATTTGTTGCATTTAAAAAACAAAAAACCCAGAAATCAAAGCTGATTGAAAGTCGAATGTTAGCATCATGCTCTTCTCCGAGCTGGCCAGGGACACTGTTTATTGTTCAACCTTCTCTTCAAAAGCATCCCTTCCCACTCCACTCCCCGCAAACTGCTTTAAGAGCACACACCTTGATGGATGTACTAACAAGGGCGATGCAATAGAGTTCTTTACTGCACTGGACACAGGAAGCAGGAAACCATTTATGTTTAAAACAAAATGGCATTTAGACACACAGTATGGTTACGAGGGAGGAATTTGGAGTGCTTTAGCCATTTTAATATTTTCTCCCCACTATTAATACATCTGCCAACTTTGAAGGATGCAGCTGCCTCCCTCCACTCTCATGGCCTCCTATAAGTGATGTATGTGACCGCAGAAAGTAATCAGGGCTTCCTAGTATGTGGAATTTCTTGCAAGAGGGCATAGCTGTATCCACAGAGGACTACATCATAGCACAGGTTCTGTGCACAACCGCTGAGATGCATCGGACAAAAATATCCTAAACTAGTTCTTCACTGGGAATATTTGGCACTTTGTAGTGAACTGATTTAATGGGAAATGCCTAATAAGAGACATTCAAGAAAGAAAGAGAAACCAAACTCCATGCTTCTTAGCAAAATGCCTATGCAATTGGCCACTTCCAGGATAGACTGCTTGGAACTAACTAGCTTTTATGAGGCTGAGGAAGGCAAGAAAGCAAAAGTGGTCAAATACGGCATTACTTTCCATACCAAATATAACTCAGGAACAAGTCAAGGTGAAAGGTGTGACAATATGGCCTTTGGACTAATAACCCAGCTTGTTTCACTGGGTGCCTTATCTAAAACCAACTGAGAAGATCAATTCTGGCCACTTCAAAACGGTGTAGCGAAAAGGAACACACTGTCATTTATGAAGAGAACATGGAACAGGCTGAAAGAGGTTCACTGTGTCCCAGAGGCCCTTCCCTTTGTGCTCCACTCCTTCCAAGAACGGTCTCTTCCAAGCACTGACTCCCCTCATCCCTTGAAACAGGAGCTCCTGTTTGGATAGATTTAGCTGCCCAATTTTCATTTGGTGAAGCTACAAGCCAGCAAGGGCCCAGCAGTAAGAAAAGCCGAGTTGCCTATAAATCACATCCGAGGGGGTTGAGGGAAGGAGTGTAAAACTGATCCACTTGTAACAGAACAGCCAGGAGTTCTGGAAGATGGCCAGAGAGATTTTCCCACGAGCTCAGGTTCTTGGTGCAGAAAGCAGGTGGAAAGAAACAGGGCAACTAGTATTACTCAGGGTATCTGTGCATGGTGCGGACCTGCACAATGCATCGTCCCTGCCCAGGATTACCTGGTGCGGAAAAACCTGTAATTTAAGTTAATATCCTGAGGAGAAAAGAGATCAGGCTTTTTCACATTCAATATCTTTCATGGGGAGGAACAGCTCATGATGGGGAAAGCTGCCTGCAATGCAAGGCAGGTCCCTGGACCACACCACTTCTATGTTGAGTGGCTAGTCATCACCATGCTTCTCCCCAACCTGGGCTACAATTCCCATCACAGTATCAAAGAACTGAAGAGTCTGAAGGGACTCAGAGGGACATCTAGCCTAACCCCCTGCAATGCAGGAATCTCAACTAAAGCATCCGTGACAGATGGCCATCCAACCTCTGCTTAAAAACCTCCAAGGAAGGAGAGTCCACAGCCTCCCAGTCAACTGGGAAGGCTGTCATTGTGGGTCATGTCAGAAACTGCAGCTGAGAGTGGCCCTGAATACCACCAAGAGACCCTAAGATGAGCAGCTAGCAGGATCTGGTGCAAAAACGCACAAACCAGGGAGCCCTTCCAGGTGAGGAGGGACACTGGTATGCAAGAAAGTCTGCTCACACAACACTTGTTCTAAAGGCATTTGCCCCCGTGTATATTCTTTATAGATTCAGTTCCTTGCAGTGTTGGTACAAACAACAGACCCCCATTGTGCCGAAGACATTCATCCCACACTGGGCCATCTCAGTGGACAACCACATTGCAGAGAAAACAAGGCGGGGCACAGCTTCATGGAACTGCACAGCACCCCACCACCACCAGTCAGCAGGCAAATAAAAGCTTCAGGTGGGTGACAGAGCGCAGGACTTTCCCCTGCTCTGCTTTAGTCCTTTGGCTGCCGATGCCAACCGTTACTCCAGAACGACAGTCCCTCCTGCTGCCTCCAGAGCAGCTTTGATTTTCTCTGCTTCCTCTTTAGAGACGTGTGCCTTGATCTCTTGAGGAAGAGACTCTACCAACTTTTTCGCCTGCAAGAGATAAGAGAGCCACTCCAGTTAGCCACGGAAAGGGATAACGCTGAACCCAAGAAGCTGCTGCTGCCTGCTCCCACTAGTATGGGACCCTCTGTGACTTCGCCCCTATCTCCCCACTTGGCAGATCACGCAGCCTAGAAGATGAGCCAAGCAGAAGCGTTTCCTAGGCTGAAGCGGCAGTATTAATTTTCAGCTGGCCAAGTTCCTGGCAAGAAACAGTAAGCCATTTCTGACCAGAGTCCAAATGCTTAGAAGAATCCTCTTTGGAGCATCATGATTCGCAAGGGACTTGCCACACTAGCTGGTACTATCTCAAAGGATGCAAATTCGCTTCCACTAACTCTGCATTAGCTCCTCACTTTCCTCATGTGAACATTACTTTGGCAGCTCATCTCTTTGTAATTTGCTGCCCCCAAGTGGTATGACCAAGGGCTCATCCACTCTTCACCTGACCTGTATTGTGTACTGATTAATTTCCCCTGATTACCATGTACTGCTTAAAGGTCCATGGGCTTTTCTCATTGTTCTGTGACTGTGCCTTGTGAAAATTCGATCTTTCCCCCTGACTCAGATCTTTTTTGATGCGCAGAAAATCCAAAGAGAAATTTTGCTTAACAGAGCTTTAATTCAGCAGGTAGGAGCAGATTTTCAGAAGGCACAGCCACAGAAAAAGAAAAGCTCCCAGACCCAGGGGAATAAATTGGTACACAATACAATCAAAGTACAGGTCAAGCAAAATGTGCATTTGCCCTAAGTACTGACTGCAGACCTCTTGTGGATATATCAGACAAGAGGCAGAGAGCAAGGAGGTACTTGCACCACCATTAAATGCACAAAAGTAGCCCAAGTAGATGGGGCTACTTGATAATTAAGTTCTGTATGGCACAAGTAAAAGGAAACTTGCCTCCCTCAAGCCTTTAGCACATTCACCTGTTAAGTCAGCCTTGAGCACCATCTGCTTACCTGGACAAGGTTTAAGCCTTGCATACAATTCTTCACCTCCTTGATAAGTTTCACCTTATCTGCAGCATTCAATTCAGTCAACTTGACTGTAAAATTTATCTTCTCCGGCTTCTTGGGGACAAAATCCTCTTCAGCTTCCTAGCAAAAAAGATAAAAGCCCACTCACAATTGGCAACAGGAGCCTGACCCTCACACCCCTGAAGTTTCATTAGCCAATGGTAGTACCAAAGTACCAAATACAGAGGGAAGATCTAACAAAACTTGCACCAGCTACTCCTTCATTATTTCCCCTAAATTCTTGTGTTGGGCTGCAAGACCATTGCTGAATCTTTATTTTTATTTAACCATAATGTATATAGCACTTGACTGCAACAAAACTGTTATGCGGTTTACAAGAAATGAAAACCATCAATGAAAAGTTAGAAGCAAGTAGTTAAAACATTTAAGAGTTGATCAAAATCAACAGTAAGCTAGAAAGAAGATTAAAACATCTCACCATCTATGCTAGTTCTCCTTTAATGATGAAGGAATAGAGACAGTAGGTCAGCCCAAAAGCCTTGCCTTAATTGAACACCAGCTTTTTATTATTGGAAGTGGCCCAATGAGCATATCTAATCAGTTACTGGAAGTAATATCAGGCAAATTGTTATTGACTTGAAAGGCCCAGCATATGGACCAGAAACTTCTGATTGTCCACAATGGGAAACAGGTGGTGGGCCACTTCCAATAATAAAAAGCTGGTGCTCAAGATCTTAACCAATGTAATACAGTAAGGCAACTTTCACTAACCTCCTGCTGTCCAGATGTTTTGGACTACAGCTCCAGATGGCAGTTGTAGTCGAAGACATCTGGAGGGCACCAGGTTGGCAAACGCTGATCTAAGGCTACTAGGGAGAAGTATCATAATGTTGTATAAGTAACCTCCTTTGAGAAAGGAGACTTGGATGGGGAAATCTTCACATTTAAGGAGCACTTGCCGGCAGCTTTGGAAGTGTTTGCATGCAGTTTACGCAAATCCCTGCATTTTTTTGTGATGGGAAGTTGATCTCAAAACAGAGCAACTATAAAGACTGTCTTGACATGGTACTTAGAAAATCTTAATAAGGGGGATGGGTCACAGAAAGGTGTGGCCCCAAGGGGCAACTTATAGTGGGAAGAAAAGAGGGAGGGGATGGGAGAGGGGGTGTGGGATGGTAAAGTGCATGTTCTTTGACATAGCATGTGTGCGGGGGAGGGGGGTTGTTTCAGCGTCACTTGGACAGGTTCTCTTTCTATTCGCTTGTTATGTTTCCTTGGTGGTGTGAGAGGCTGGGATGGCCTAGGATGTGGTTGACTGACTTTGGTTGGCTGCAGTGGGATTTGTTTGTGCGTGTGTGAGGCGCCAAGGGGCAACGTATTAATGCCAAATCAACTGTCAACAAAACATCTACCACTGAGTATTTAATTCTAGTGAACGCTACTGACCAGGAATATAGAACTAAGAACTCAGTGCATAATTCAAGCAGACCTGTTTTGATCCAACAGCTCCCAACTTGATTCTGGATGTAGTATCAGCCCTGAGATGTCAACTGCAGTAAGAGTTATTACAACTATCTGCCCAATCTTAGGTAAAGGGTTTTAACATCCATGTCCAGGCTTCCCTATCACCTGCAGCTCAGGTCTTTGTGATGTCCACAATAATGACAGGGTTATCCTTGGTTATTGCAGGCCCAACACATCATGTGTTAGATTTAAATTGTTGCAGTGGCCTGAAAATATGTGATGCAATGGCACCCTCTTTTTCAGGGACAGACTACTCATGATTTTGCCTTTACACATGGACCCCTGGAACTGAACCTCACATAAGTGGCAGGCCCACTGCACTGATATTAGTGCTATTTACTCTTTAGATCATCTTATTTCTTAAGAGTTCATAAGACAGGGTATGTAAATAAATAAATGTGGCAAGATGATTGCGATACCAAGCACAACCACAACCCCTATTAGCAGAGAACTTTTCTCACCCCTGCATTCCCATCTCCAGTTGCTGAGTTTGTTATACACCAGTAACATCCAGGAAAATGTCATCTGATGAGTTAGCAACACTGAAACAACCTTTTTCATGACACTGCAGCAGAACTAACAGGCTGGCTGCATGCTTAGTCCAACAGCCTCAAGCAATCAACATGCCTGTTATATAATACTTTGGTGCCTTCACACACAACTCTCTCAACAGAATGCTCATTTGTAGGGCTGCTGAAGTTTTCCATTCAGACATTTGCCCAGCTACAGCTGCTACTCAGCCCAAATAAACAGCAAGTAAAAAGGATGATCCCTTACTGGAGTTGCTGCTTGTGCTGGTGGCATCATCCCAGCCATTGGCATGAGTCCCATATCTTGGATCTTGAGGGTTTTCTGAAGAAAAAGAGTGTTAGAGAAATATTAAGCCTTCTTATATATCGTATGCATCACAGAAGTTGGGGAAGGAATTCCAAAGCACCCCATCCCACTGTTACAGAAAAAGAGAAAGACATGACCAACAATGAGCTGTCTGCTGCCCCATCTTTCCCTAGTACAGCAATCACTCTGCTTCCCATGCAAACATTGGCACCTTCAGCAGTTCATTGAGGTCAGAAATCTCCAGTAGGGTGAGGCTGGCAATGTCTTGAACTAGCTGCTGAATCTTGGGCGAGTACTCCTTGGGAACATTATCAAGAGGCGGAGTTGCCAAGGCTTCACTTCGCTGTGAGCTGGTAGTCTTCAGCATCCTAACAGCACATGCTCGTGGCTGATGCTGCCTGTAGAAAAATCAACATAGAGTTTGTCAGCACTTTATGGTTCACAACATAAAGACCTGTGCAAGCAGCAAATGAACGAAAAAATGAGAACAGATGTGCTTCAGGAGAAACAGCAAGGCCAACCAAGTGAGAAGAAAGGGTGATATAAACATGGTTTGGTGTAGGTGCTGTGGAAAAGGGGAAGAAGCAACACCTCTTGGCAGCGACAAAACTGTAGTGTAATTTTAAAAACAAATGTAAGGAGATGTCCATATTATTGTTGTTGTTTAGTCGTGTCCGACTCTTCGTGACCCCATGGACCAGAGCACGCCAGGCACTCCTGTCTTCCACTGCCTCCCGCAGTTTGGTCAGAATCATGTTGGTAGCTTCTGGAACACTGTCCAACCATCTCGTCCTCTGTCGTCCCCTTCTCCTTGTGCCCTCCATCTTTCCCAACATCAGGGTCTTTTCAAGGGAGTCTTCTCTTCTCATGAGGTGGCCAAAGTATTGGAGCCTCAGCTTCAGGATCTGTCCTTTCAGTGAGCACTCAGGGCTGATTTCCTTCAGAATGTCCATATTACTAAAAGGCATTTTTAAAAGCTTGAAGTGTTTTCCAACATGAGGTATAAAGAAATTTGTTTTCGCACTGTGAGCTCCACAGTGGGATAACTCAAGAGCAGATAGTTGTCAACAGAGCAGGTGAAGTGCAGGGTGGACTGACTTCAATCTTGTATGGTCTACTCTAATTTTCAAAAAGGAAGTCCTCTGCTCCACAAAGCAAGAATGTATATTCATATCTTAATAAGGCTTAAGTAATCTCAAATGTGCCTTCTTATTTATAAACATAAAAATTACCTTGGAACAGATCAAGAGCCAGCTAATCTACAGTTTTTTGTCAAAAACGGTCCAGACAGTTCACAGCTTCTATCTTCCGATTCTACCCGGACTATTTCTCAAACTTGCTGTTTGTGACTGGAAAGTGGATATTGAGAACAAGGGGGGGGGACGACACCTGCAGAGATAGCACTAGGTTGTCCAGCAGAAACTGGCCAGTGGTGTTGCAGGGGGTTGGACTAGATGACCCTTGGGAACCCCATCCTTCGTTCAGTTTTAAGCTCCTACCCACTCCTAGCCTTCTGACTAAAAGCAGGAGCCAGGAAGCAGGACGTTTCTGGTTTTAAGTCTCGCCTCAGCCATAAAAACCAGCAGGTCGGCCTTCGGCAAACTTGCCACCACCAGCTTCGCGCCCTCGATGGTGATTTGGGGTTAGCGAGGGCGGCCCGCCTTTCAGAGCTGCTGCGGGCACCACCAAACGGGAAGCACCCGAAGCAGCTTTGAACATTTCACGGCGGAGTAAGCGCGCGTGGGCGCCTCATCCCTCACGCGGGAGAGGCGGGATTCCGCTGGGAGTTTGGCACGTGAACTCGCCTAACCTCGACCTCTTTCGGGCCCCTCGGCGCCCCGAGGAACCGCCCAGCCCACCTCCCGCCTCTTGCATACCGCAGCAGCAGGCGGATAGCGGTCCCGAGCCGGCCCGCGGGCAACATGGCCATGGCGGCAGCTCCAGGAGGCGGGCAGGACGGAGACACACCGGCGCTCTCCTCTGTCTCCGGCGTGCGAGCGGCAGAGGACGCCGAGGGAACGCTCTGCCCGCTCTTTCTCTCTGATCCAGCGGGGTGCACCTATCGCGGCCGAGTTCGATCGACGGCGCTCTAGGCGGCCCGCCGTGCATCTCCGTGGTTGACGGAGGTGACGTTAGGGCCGCTTCCCACCTTTACATAATGCCGCGCTAGGGAGGAAGACTCTATGGTAGGCGTTGCTGCGCTCGGCGGTGGCTGCAGACGCGTTTGTTAGCAACGGCGGAAGTCGCGCGGGATTTGGGAGGGTGTTTTCTTTGCGCGGGAAGAGGAAGGAGCGTTTGGAGCCCGTGGAATGGAGGCGGTGTAAACTGTAAAATGGGTGTAAAATGGTGTTCCCGGAACGTGCCACTGAGCTCTTCAGAGGTGGTTGTTTGATTCGTTTAGCAAGGAGACCGGTGGGATTCAAAAGCTGGGAAGGCATAATTTTATATTACTAAGTGCACATACTAACAGCACGGCGCTGGGGCCGCTGACAATTAAAATTCGGCCTAGCAAATCACGGGTTGTTTACAAAGCTGATAATTAAGCTAAGGCTGCAGCCTTGAAACACTTGGGAGCAAGCCCTATTGGATTCAGTGGGACCTACTACTGAGTAAACAATAATCTCCAAATGGATTTTGGTGATGTACAGAATTAGTCCTGACTATTTTTTTTTGGTAATTTGATATATACCAGCGTGCTGGATATGTACAGAACACAAATATGTGCAGTCTAACTTGGCTTGGATCCAGAATTAGCTTTGTGTTTCACCCAGTCTGCCTTCTTGAAACAAAGGGCTTTTTGTGTGGGAGAGATGCAGAGACAAGGATTTGCATTAGTTTGATTTTAGCCAATGCTGATAAGAACTGAAAGTTTTTAGAAACAGACTTGCCCACCAGACACCACAAATGAAGAACTCCATGGGAAAAGCTCCCAAATAATGCTGCACACCAGAAGCCCCACAGCTGAGCTCATCCTGCCCCCTGAAGGCTTTATCAGTATTATCAACAAGGTGCCTTTTTGTATTGTTTTTCAATGCCTGCTAAAACCTTTTTCTTTAGACAAGCATGCATTAATGTGATCCTTCACAATAAAATGAAGTTGTACTTTTTAGTTTCAGTAGTTCCATTTCTTAACCTCTTATACAGTGAGTGATGGTCGCAAGTCTCAGCACTGTTGATTTAGAACACATTCCTGATTCAGGAGCATTGCAGCCAGCCTATTACCAATAGCTGGCAATGATCTTAATAGCCCACAAAACAAACTCCTAGACAAAAGTGATCTTGTATAGTAATGCTGTTAAAGTTATGTATTACTGTATTGCATTTGCGTATAAATAAAATCTAACAAAAAATCAAACAGAAACAAGATCCCAAAGGCAACATGTTTCTGAATAAAAACAACAGGATTCTGTGGTCCCTTAAAAGGCAATCATCTTATTGCAGCATGATGAGTATTTGATCAGCCTACTTTGTAGAATAGATCAGGTGTATGAAGCAGACACGCAGCTCAGAGGTCTGTACAAAATATCTCAGTGAAAACATTGTGTTGAATCTTGCAGCAGGATTGTCTGAGCTGCAGGTGCAAGGGCAACACGTGCCTTTCCTGCTGTAGCCAAGTGCATCTTAGTGTAATCTCCTTTGCTTTAATAAATCTAGCTTAGGGCATCATTGTAGGGCTGGAGATATCAGAAAGCAAACAGAAATCCCAGGAGAAGAGAACAGCCTATCTCCAGAAAAGATGCTAGTTTCACCGATGGCTGAGAGAAACAAGGAAACCATCCTCGAGGTGCTGGCTGACTATGTGGATGACACAAGCTCAGCTTTTGGGCTTGAACTGGGATCTGGTACAGGACAGCATGTGGTGCACTTTGCTCAGGCCTTGCCCACGGTCATCTGGCAACCCTCAGAGATCAGCCCAGCTTCTCAACAGAGGTACACTGCGGCCTGTGATGACAGCAAGGGATGGGTGTTGTAGTGGCGTGTAGACCATGCTTTGCCTTGGCCCCAGCAGAATGTTGGCACAAAATCTGCACTAAAAAGAACTGGCTCTTAGTCCTTGTTTATAGTCAGCCAAAAGGGACTGTCAAAAACCATATGGCAGCTTGTGTTCAGTAGACTGAAAATGCCTTTCCAAGAAATAGCTAGACTGTTCTGCATTGGACAGATCCTAGCTGTGCATATATTCTTGGTAAGCAAGAAAGGCTTGCTGCTGAAGCAGTAACGGCATGTGTACATTTGAACGGAATAATGAGAACTTCTTGGTGGCAACCTGTTTTAGACTATAGAATAATCTGGCAATAAAACAGTATATGCCAAGGTAGATGCATTTTTTAAAAACTTGGTTTTAATACCTGGTGTCGCTTTGACTGCTTAGCCCCTGGGTCTGTGGATTGTGGGTAGATTAAAATTATCATGGTTAATGTGCACTAGATTACAGTATGAGAAATGAGGATTATTTTTTTAGAGTTGTTGTATGATAAACATGAACAAACGGTTGACGAGCGTCCAAGGGCTTTTCCAGACGTTCCTTCATTACATTTTATTTTATTGTTAGCTATTCCTGAAATTTACAATTTGCAAAACATGCACAAGGGTGAGGATAAAATTGTAACCGCATTTCGTAGATGGCATCTTGGCCTGTGCAAAAATCATCTGGCGCAAACAGCTTAAGTCAACAGGTGGAGTAAAGAGGGTGTTGTGTGGGGTATTCCTTTTCAAATAGCAATAACATTTGTAATAGTCATTGCTCACCAAGAGGTGTTGGGAGGGATGAGGACAGAAACTGAAGGGCACAAAATGGCATGGGAGATTGTGTCAGTGTGCTGTATTGCTTGTTGCTAGCGTCACATACACATGGGATTGAGTGCCTGTGTCATTTACACTGACCATAATTCATAGAGCAGTCACATCTGAAATCTTAGCGCTGTCACTTGGAAAAATCAAAATGTGTCCACCCCTTTAACTTGGAGAATCAATGTTGGAGGCATATATCATACCCTTGTCTAGCCTTTCTCTGGTTCAGCATCCCACTATATTGCCTGACTGTACTTCAAACCCAGTGCTGCTTTTTTGTGGGGCCAGAGGGAAGGAAACTGGAGAAAGTAGTTATCCCCTTTTTTTATTATGGCTTTACACACAAAAATAATAATCTTCCATCTTTTCCCACAGCATCTCTGCGTACATCCAAGCCACCAAGGTGACCAATGTCCGAGAACCCCTTGCCATAGATGTAACACAGCCATGGGACCAGTGGGCTGGCTTGAGTCAAGGCTGTTGTGACTTCATCATTATTATTAACCTGCTGCATATGACTGATCAAGGCCTGGAGGTATGACAAAGCACTTAGGTCAATATTATGGAAACTGACCTCTGCAAAGGAACTTATTCAACAGATAACCTTTTGTGTTACAGGGAATGTTTAAAGGCATAGGGCAACTGCTGAAACCTGGAGGCATTTGCTTGGCCTATGGGGTGAGTATAGGAAAACCATCCATTACAGCTTAAGCTCAGTGGGAAGGCAATCACAGGCAAAGTCCGGGCTTGCCAGGATTCCCCATCTGACCTGCAAGGTCTTATTTCATTACATCTAGGTATGGGTGGGGCTTGCTAGAAGTCTTGATTTGTGCAGCTCTCAAAGTGCCTGACCACCAGCTCGTTGTTGAGAGCCTTTGAATTGATCACTCTCCCTCCACATCAGCCAATAGGAAGGCCGAGTGCTTCTGCTTATTGCTTTGCTCGGATGCGTAAGAGTTTTGTGCACCTAAGCCCAGCTCTAAGCAGTATCCACCACCACCAACTTGATGGAAAAGGAGAACCTTAAGGTTGGAAAGCAGCTCATATTTTGATCCAGTTCTGCCACAAGACTTCTTGCTCTTCCGTGACCGTGCTCATGAGTCTTACAGCACAATGCCTCCTCAGAAGTAAATCCTACTGAATTCAATGGGGCTTGCTCAAGGATCACTGATGTTAGGCTTGTTGCCTTCATTCTAGACCTTTGGCCTAAGAGCCCCATAGAATGCTGGCCCGGAGTTAATTCCCACTCTGCTTCCACTCCACAGCCCTTCGCCGTTAATGGGATCATCCTTCCAGAGTGCAATGTGCAACTGGATAACATGCTCCAGGCCAGGTATGTTAGAGCTGAAGGACATCTCTTGTCTTCTTTGTGGTGACCACCAAAGGCCTAGTGAGGTCAAGGCGGGGTGGGGGAAGGCTACTTGGAAAGCTCCCATTGATTTATTTCCTCACTATTTACTTGTTGTGTAATAGCATGGAAGATGGACAACAGGGCAAGATTGTGTTAGGTGATGAAGATGAGCTACAGGCAAAGACTGTGTTTAGCCTTTAGCCTACTGTTTTTCCCTCCTTGGGAAAGGCTCTAAAGATTTTGTTGTGATGAGGCCATGTTCTATTTTAACACATTATACTTTTAAAATGGCAGAAATCCTGAGTGGGGACTGAGGGATGTGGAGGAGCTTCGTCAACTGGCAAACACTAATGCACTGCGGCTCGAGCGCATGGTAAGAGGCTGAGGTCAGCCTACAATATTGTAGGGGGCAATGAAATAGAACTGCAGAAACCACAAGCACCACTTCCCACTCTTTGTTTCCTGGGGAGGGGGATCCCACCAGCTCTGCAGTTCCTCCCATAGGCTTCCATTTTGCTCATCCTCCCTCATGCAATGACTCGGCGCCTATTTTTCTTCCTCAGCTGGAGATGCCTGAATACACCAAATGTTTGATCTTTCGGCGGAGGGAGTTATGATCTCTGGCTACGGAAAAGTCAAAGGAGGACTGCCCTATTTATATGGATGGGTGTGGAAATTAAATTAAGAAAAAGAAATGGAGATGCTTCTGCAGCTTCTTTGGGGAAGGGGGGGGGGAATAACGTTTTCAGAATGGCTTTAAAGAATTCTATTCTCTGTGCTGCCCCAGGATGACAAATGCCTCCTGTACCCAGTTGCATACACTGGAGGTCACAACCCACCAACTAGTTCTGCAGAGACAGAAACTTTTAACCCAAGGCCTATGAGGAAGCACAGACTGAAACAAAGTTTTAAATACTTTATTGTCACTGGTTCCATTCTGTCTACACCAGCACTAAACACAAGAGATGAGTCTTCAAAAGCAGCGAGCATAAGTAGGGAAGAGGAAGGGGAGAAGAAACGCGGGCCTGGAGCAGGCTGTGTTCAATGTCGTGGGTTCTCCAAAGGGACTGAGAAGAGACATGGAGGGCTGTGAGATCATGGAGGGGGAGGGGGCAGTGGTGTTCGAGGTGAAGGCCACTTGATTGGCAAGATGCAACCATAGAATGTACTAAAGGGGAGGTGGGGAGAAGGATGTAGGCCCAGATCATGCTGTGGGCTGGACCCATTTACTCTGGCTTTGGAGCATGCTTAAATGCAGTTTCCAATGAGAAGAGCAGCTCTCCCAACCTGTAACGGCGCACATAGGAGGCACTCCTTGAGAATTCTGCTCTGCTACCCAGCCAACACAAAGCTAGGAGGATCAGGCAGTGGGCTACTCTCTCTCCACAGCCAAGGAACAGTGTATAAGGTTATTTGAGCACAGGTGTCTCTCGCTCCTCCCAGAAGGCTCACTTATGGAGGGGGGAGGTACAGGTAGCCAACAGGAAACTACCTAGGACAGCGGGGGCTCAGCTCTCCGTTCCCCAGGGTGGGGATGGCGCAAGGTAATAGCAATGGTGTAGCGAGTACAGCAGTGACCAACAGATGGTAGTGTTACAATGTCTTAGAAACCCACCCCTCCCTTTCCTCATAAGCCAAGAGATTAGTCAAAGGAGATCAGCTGAGCCTCTCCGCTGCCGCCTTGTGCCTGTTGCACCTGGACTGGAGCCTGCTGAGGCTGCTGCTGCTGCTGGGGAGGTCCTCCAGGAGGTGCCATCTGTAAGGAGGCAAACAGGGAAGCGAGTAAGGAAGTCATGTTTAAAAAGGCACCCTCCCCCCCATTTAAAGCTACTGTAGATAACGGTCCTCCAACCCATGGATTGGCACAGAGGCTAAAAAGCCAAACAATGTTGAGCTGAAGCAAATCAGGGCATCAGCCTAACATCAAATGAAGAAGTTGCCAAAACAGTTGCCCCCAAAGTGGCTGGTCGAAGACTCACCTGCTGATACATAGGCTGCTGTCCTGACAGGTAAGGCTGCTGGGGTGGCAGGTTACTCAAGCCCTGTTCCTGGCCAGGGAGGGTTGACATGAGGTTCTGGCAGGAAAAGAAGAGGGCATAAGACTTTCCGCCAATCCACATGGCTCCATTCATAACAGGAGTCAGCCTGGAGCTTAGGGGTGGCTCTGCTGCCTCTATGCACATACAAGAATTCCCCTTCAGTCCTGTCTGCTGGCTGCCCTTACACTGGACACTGGAGAAGGGGCACAGCGCAACAGTTTCAAGGAGTCTCTCACCTGCATATTGTAGGGCTGGTAGCCCATGGAGACCGACTGATTGCCCATGTAACCCTGTGGTGCTTGTGTCATGGCTGGGATCGCCTGGGTCTGGGAAGGGGCAGCTGCGTTCTGAAAGGTAAAGGAGGCAGGAATGGGTGAGAAGTCTAGACAAACCTCAACACACAGGCAAGAACACACAGGGAGAAACTTTTGCTACTTGCAAGCTAGCAAAGACTATTTATATTCCACTCTTCTTCCAAGGAGATCAAGGCGGCATGTACAGTCCTCTCCACTAACATAGGTGCTATAGGTAAGACGGAGAGCTTGCTACTTGCACTGTGCTTGATGGCTATGAGAAGACTTGAACCTGGACTTCCCGGGTCCAAATCCAAATGCTTGAACCACAACACACATAATGTGATGAACTGGACTGTAGCCCATTGAAGCTGATGCAATGATTATTACTTTTTGTCTTATGTTGCCACAAGGCTCCGTTATTTTTGCTGCAACAGACTTAATTTGGCTACCCTTCCGAAAATGGTTTAAAATAGGTGCTTCAGCTAAATAATAACAGAAGCATCACCACTAGAATGATTTGAATTTGGGTCTTCTCCGTCCTAGTCAAACACTAAAGACATCACCACACTGGCTTGAACTCTTCCCCCCTCCACTTTCACAGCAGCACATATAATCTGCTGGGATTTAATCGCCTGATTTGGGGCAGAGGAAATTTGGGCTGTGGGTCAAACTTGCCTGGTAGCCTTGGGTAGGTGTAGGTTGGTAGGAAGAGTAGGCAGGATTCGTGGTGGGCACAGCCTGCCCTTGCGGAGCTGCCTGGGCATTATTAGTGCTTGCTGAGTACATGTAGGTGCTCACCATGTTGGGATCTGAAATACAGGTGAAATATGAGAAAAGGGCAGCCTTCCGAGACCCGGTATCCCGTTTCAGGTGCTTTCAGCTAACACATTCCCCCTCCATCCTATTGCTCTTACCTGTTCCTGCCACAGGCATTGCAGTGTACGGTCCGGTGCTGCCCTGGGCAGGCTGGCTCATGTAGACTGTGTGCATAGGTGAGCCCTCCACAGAGCCTGCTGGGCTGAAGGTGCCTGGGAAGCTTGTGGGGCCTGATGGCTGGTAGATCACCCCGCCAGCGGGAGGCATGGCCTGCAGCTACAGAGACAGGAAGCAGATTAAGAGAGGGACGGTGACTTGGAAGCCACGGAAGGGAAGAGGAGGAGGGATTCTCGGCCTCTCCACCCGTCATACCTGAGCATACGGCAAGGAGAAAGCAGGCATCTGGGCCCGCATTTGGATCGTTTGCTTCTGCTGCTCCAGCCGCAGCTGGCGCTCCTTCTCTTGCTCCTGAAGGCGCTGGATCGCCAACTGCCGTTGCATCTCCAGGTATTCCTACAAGTTGGAGAAGCACATGGGATGTGTTACAACACAGGAGCCATGGGGCTTCATGCTTTACTAGGCTGCACCACTTGCAAACCATTTTGCAGAGGGCAGATGTACCTTTTGTACCGGACACACTTGGCACCGGCCACCTCACCTGTTTCTTCTGCCGCATAATCTCAAGCTTCTGGGCTAGCTGGATCTGGCGCTGGCGCTCGGCCTCCTCGGCAGCGCGGCGCAGCTTCTCCCTGTGTTCCTCCCGCAGAGCGTTCAGGGCTCCCCGCGCATCCCGGATCTGGGCAAGTTTATCTTGAAGTCCCTCATAGTACACTAGTCGGGGGGGAAGGGGCGAAAAAAGGCGCTGTCAGAAGCCCCACCCCCGTGAGATCCACAGGAGGTATAGCTCCCACCTCGAGGAAAGCAGGGCAGACTCCTCAGCATGGGCCAAAGGCATCACGCCATCTTCCCTTCCTTCCCACCCCAAAAAGTGGAAAGGAAGCCCCAATGCCCATTTTGGTTCAACGCAAGGAAGTCAATTAACCGCCTACGATTTAATGGGGAGAGAGGTGATCCCAACCGTGCTACAAGCTCCTCCCGCAGGCCTCTGCCCACATTAAGGGCCGGGGCCCTGGGAACTTACGGCGGCGCTCATCCAACTGGTTCAGCAGCTCCAGGAGCTGAGGGTGCATGCTGTTGATGGACTGGAAGAGCGAGAGCACGGCGGAGTCATTGGTGATGCTCCGGCCCCGCAGGTGGTTGCTCTTCATGCGGTTGACGAAGGTGGTGACGGCGTTCTGCAGAGCCTTCAGGAACTGGTCGTGGCTCTCGTCTGTCTCACCGTTTTGGTATTGCTGCTGGGGAGACCATCAGAGAGAGATGGGGAGACCATTAACTGGAAGGCGCAATTCCAACTAAGTCAACCAAGTTCATTTTTCAATGTGGCTTCAGCTGCCTTGGGTTACCCCTGTCCTGTTTCCCTGCAAGGCGATGCATCTCCTGTAAAAACCTTAAACCTCCAGACTGTTCAAATGCAGCACAGAAAGCTTGCCGCACTCCGTGCCCGGCCTCCTTTAATCCCGCTGCTCACATTGGAGAAAGAAACAGCAGTTGGCAACCATTTCAGGAAAAAACCAAACAAACCCAGCGGCTGAGCCTAATTCTGCCTTACTGTGGAGCATCCTAAGAACACACAGAAAGGGAAGGCTGCTCTTACCTCCACCACACTGAGCGGGGCAGGCTGGACCTCGGTGTTCTGGGTTGCTGGCTCCCCCATGGATAGCGGGGCTGAAGGGGTGGGGCTCTTGCGCACCTCCTCCTGCTTCTTCTCCCAGTAGTTGCGGTTCAGGTACCGAGCCAACTGCAAGGAGATGTTGGGAAACAGGAAGCAAGCTGGTTGTCACTAGCCAGGGTGTCGGTGATACCAGCAAACTACAAAATGGCTTATGGGGACGGGGGGTCTTACCTCAGGGTCAATGTCCTCAGCCAGAGGTGCAGAGGAGTTCTGAAATAAGACACATATTACAGGATTAATCACCCATGCAAAGATGGGTTCCCCCACTGCCTCCCCTTCTCTTAGGAGATCAAGCTTGAAACGCTGCCTGTTTCAAGCTTCATGGCATGAGGGGATTTGTGAGCAGAAGGAGCTGCTGAAGCAAGGTGACAGGAAAAGCCAACACACATTCTCTTCCTCTCCCATGGACTTGGCTGGACTTACCAAAGTACCACAGAATGTTCATGACACGGGAGAAGTGTCTAAATAGCAATAGGGGAAATCTCCCCAAGCGGGTGGGCACTTACCACAGGTGAGGAATAGAGGGTGTTGACTGGTGGAGCCGATGAGGTGACTGGTGTCGGCTCAGCCTTGGGGTATGTGGAATACGTGCTTTTCTGTCTCTGCAGAGGAAAAGCAAGAGGGAGAACGATATAGGAATGCTTCACCGATTCCTGAACTTGCACAGCAAGCCAGGAACCACTTTTGCCGTCGGCCAGCAAGCCAGAAGTTCATCGGGAATCAAGCATGAAGCGTGCTTCCTGACAGTTACCAGCCACGTCTGGGCATCTCAGAATGACACAAATAAGTGTGCAGTTAGTGATGAAATTAAGATTCACCCAGAATCAGCATGGTCTTTATCTGCTCTTAATTAGACAACAAAATGGGAAAGTTAGTGCAGCATTTTAATTAACTGAACATGACATAACGTCTATGTTTCCTGGAATCGCTTCTGGTAGTTACAAAACCCAATTGGCAAAGCACCCCAAAATTAAAATGCCTCCTTTTGGCAGGGGGAAGACGACATCAGCACAAGTTTCCCATATTTGAGGGCTAGGCTGTTGCAGTGAAAGAGGGAATTTATGCAGAACACTGAGCTACCTAAGCTCTTTGGGCGCTACAAGGCAGTCAACCCTGCGGGGTACCTCCGAGTATTAATGTCACAGGAATCCCCCCCTAATTCTCAAGACACAAACCATCCTTTCCTTCTCCTCTGCCTCTGACTGGGAGAGTGCAATGGCCAGCTGCAGCTCCTCCTCCTCCTGCAGGGCAGTTTCATCACGCTTGGGAGGCAGCTGAGGGCAGAAGAAACAGCAGTCACTGTAACCTGGGTGAAGAGGTGACGGGTGAAGCTGGAGACCCATCCCTTGCCATCACAGCCAAGTGCTCACCTGGGACTGCTGGGAAAGAGGGCTGGTGAGGTACTCAGGAGGAAGCTCCGTGGTTGCAGTTCCTTTCCCTTCTGCTTTCCTGTGTATACAGAGAAGCCAGGATCATGACCACAGCTGAACTGCAATCTGGTGGTCGGCCAGGGGTTTGGGGGGAAGAGAGGACCGCTCAACACCTGCTCTATTGTAGCATCTGTTGAACTGCAATAAGCCAATTAGCTCTTTCTCTTTAAGCTGCAACTTGCCAGACTACAGTGGAACCTTGGTTCTCGAACTTAATCCGTTCGACTCCTGAAACAGTTCGAAAACCAAGGCACAGCTTCCTATTGGCTGCAGGTGCTTCCTGCACTCAAGCAGAAGCTGTGTTGGACGTTCGGCTTCTGGAAAACGTTCAAAACCGGAACACTTACTTCCGAGCTTTCGGCATTCGGGAGCCAAAACGTACCAGTATCAAGGCATTCAAGAACCAAGGTACGACTGTATGCAGTTTACTGTTAGAAGAATAAGAACTCTCTCCCTCCAGAGTATGCACATGTAGAAAGAAAGGCTGCCAAAAAACCCCCTCATTCTTCCCCAACCTTTCTGTGCCAATGACCCTCTTCATTAGCTGAACTCCGATACTTACTTGTTGAGATGCTCGTAGCAGGGCTCACACACTCGCACTTCCTTCTCTATGCCGAACTTGGGAATGGTGGAATACTTGGAGGAGCACTTCCCACAGAAAATCTGCCCGCATGCCCGGCAGTGGTGCTGCGAACACAGGGAGAGGTTGAGAATAGAAGCCCACTAGAATTTAAATCTCACGGCCACCACCTCCTCTTGCTGCCATTATAACATGGCTCTGTGTCATGTCAGCTGCCACAGGAAAGAAGCTCCAGCTTGGGACAGGGAGCTGCACCACTCACCTTACGAGTCACCACCCCAAACTGGACTCTGCACCGGTGACACTCCTCCGCGTCCACCCAGTCTGGGGCCTGCCGCACAGAGACAAAGCAAGTATTGGGTAACAAAAAGGCCGCCACAAAGCCTGGAAGTATGTAGGGTGTGGTTGTGTGAGAGAGACCCGTGTGAGGGCCTTCTCAGTTGTGGCACCCTCCATGTGGCATTTCCCTGCCTCTGGAAATCTACCAGGTGTCCTTCCTACTTCAGTTACATAGGTTGCTTGAAATGCACTAAGGCAGGCATGTCCAAAGTCCGTCTCAGGGGCCTAGTTTGGGCCCCTGTGGCTATATATGTCCTGGGGCAAAATCCTTTAAAAAGCTCAACAATTCTGGGTGGCCCTCATGCATGTTCACTTCATCAAATCTGGCCCTCTTTGAAAAAAAGTTTGGGCACCCCTGGGGTATGAGCAATCTGATTCCGTAACAATCTATTAGAAGGATTTACTTTCTGCTGTTGCTTTTAATGTTGGCTTTAGTTCTGCGCATTTTTTTTACCTTTTGTGAACCGCTCTGGGATGCTGTTGTGAAGAACATTATAAAAACGAGATAAGCAAGTAAGTAACACAATTAGCTTCTCTTACTTCCCACAGCCCACAATGTACAAATCAAATGGGATACTTTCTATTTTTGCTATCACCCACCCCCAGGCAGCTGGATTTTCACTGGAGACTGATTCAGCCCAAACTCAGCAACAGAACTATCAAGACAGATTATAATTACCACAAAAAAGTCCAAATCATTTCCATATGTGAGGCGTGCCCCTTTCCCAACTGGGACACTCACCCTTTCCGCTGCAAACATGGCATCACTCTCCTTGAATTCTGGGAAAACGTGACCTGCAGGAAGATCAACAATGTCACTCTGTTGGGCTCTTCAAGCACTGGCACCTGCTGGTACTTGGGATGGGGGCACCAAGTGACAGACCTGAGAAGCTGTGCACACAAGCCATTCACTTGCTCACCACGTTCCCTGTCCCAACCAAAGAAAACATGACATCCCCACAAGGGACTGAGGGGATGAGGCTAGAGCGATTGGCCTAGACTGGCCTTCCAGAATTAAGTCCAACAAACCGCCTGACCCATAGTCCAACATACCATAATATCACAAGTGACAAAGATCACAAGAATTCTTCTCGGCTCTGGAAGCTACGGTGTTCTGTTAGGGCTTATACCTAAAACACGGACATGCTACATGGAAGCTGGTCATTGCTGTTTCTTAAAACAAATGCACCAATGTGCTTTCTCCAGATCCCCAACTGAACATACTAAGTCTTCCCCCCCATCCCCCTCCCTTCTTCACAGCACAGGTCACTCATCCTTACCTTCAACCTTCATGATCTGGTAAGTGTCCTGCACCACCTTGTACTTGGGTTCATTGCGGAAGGCATGAGCCCATGCCTGGATCAAGTACAGGATCTTGTTGCGAACATTGGCTTCAACTTGTCTCTGTAGAAATGTGCAGAGCCAGGATCAGGCAATATGCCCAATGGAAACGAACCCACAATCTTCCAAGGGAACAGTGTAAGTGCAGTTTAATTGGGAAATGACATTTGGAGCAATGTCCCTTGCCATCTAGTATCAGAAACCCAACCTCAGTTATTCCCTCTGCTCGCTACCTGCATATTCATCTTCTACTAGGGGTGGGAAGGACAGAAAGAGTGGTTTTCCTTGTAAATTTTCTCCTGCTGGAAAGGAACTCAATGTTTGGCCTATGAGGGTGCTTCACTGTTTATAAATTTGGATTTCTTTTTCTTTAAACAGCTGCTTACGGGGAGGAGAAACAGCCAAAAAGCTCCTACCTTCAGCAATTCCTTCAACTCCTCCATGGTCTGTTTGTTAGCTACTTCATCGTGAACTGTTTGACCACAGTTCTTTACCACAGATTCCAAGACCTACAAGGAAAATATATTCATGAACATGAACTGCCCCTGACCAAATATCCAAAGAGGTGCCTTGCTGGATCAGGCCAAAGGCCTATATAGTCAAGTATCCTGTTTCCCCCAGTAGCCAACCAGATGTCCATGGAAATACCACCAGCAACCAACACAAATGCAACAGCCCTTTCCCACTGTTTTCCCCCAGAGGACTGATATTGAGAGGCATACCGCCTCTGGTATTGGAGGCACTGATAGCTTTATCCTCCAGGAATCTGTCTAATCCCCTTTTAATGTTGCCCTAGTTAAAAGTAATTAGCAGCAGAAGTTCTGGTCCTCCTTTGAACAAAATTGGGCTGGCTGCACATCTCCCTCGCAAGGTTAGGGAAAGAAAGCTTCTCTCGTTGACCCGGGAGAGTGTTTACACCCTGAGGAAGTTGTGTTCACTTTAGCTTACCTCTAGTGCGTAGAGAGCCACATGTGGATTCTTGTCGTTGACTTTCTTCTTTATTGCACCAACAGCATATTTAGCCCTGGACAACAAAATGCGAAGAATAACAACTCAGTCTAATGGCAGCATACAAGGACTAGTTGTCATTCTGAAGCCACCCCAAAATCCCTGCTCTCATGAAATATAATAGCAGCACTTATAATGGAAGACGAAAAGGTGTCAATATGTGTCAAGATTCGAAGCTAAATTATTTGAACTAATCTACGATAACTGTTCCATTTACCAATCAAAATCATTTACATGTGAGGTGGTGAATATCTTGCACGTCTGAGTTTACTACGTAATGCAGAAACTGCTGTGTGATGAAAGAATATGCTTCATTTTCTTAAGTATCAGTAGTTGTAGAAAACACTTGGAAATACATGCAGTGCCTTCTCTACCTATTCTTTTCTACAGATACCTTCCTTGTCAAATATTTTCAGACAATTTCGTTATTAAAACAGAACACACAGAACCAAGCCAATATAAGCAAACATAATTTTCACATAATTATTATTTTCCTTTTGCACAAGAGCTGGAACTTCTTTGTTGACAGCATGTCTCTAGTTTCACAGGACAAGAAACCCACAAAACAATTTCCTCATCTCCTTCAGCAGAGGACATATATCTAGAAGAGCAGATCTCGTATGGAGTTTTAACAGTTGTTCTGTTAGTAAATACACTAATAAATACACTGGGATGAGATGGAATTTTAATATCCAAAAAGACTGACTTTAATAGATGACTTAATTGACTATCCTGAAAATCCATTTTTCTGAAGAAAATTTACAGCTACTCAGAAGATATACCTTCCAGACACTAAGCTGAACCAATGCTCACACCAGTACAACACGACAGTGCTCAGCAACACCAAGTCCTTCTCAGTAAACAATGACAGCAGCCAAATTGTTGGGGGCCACCAGAAATCACCGGGGGGGTGGGTCCACACATGGCCCACATGTTATCTACCTCTGTATTAGTTTCATAGACACAGAGCATGCAATAGTAGCAACAATGTTGGCTTTGGATGTGGAAAACCCCAGGTTCAAATTTCTGCTCACCCTTGAGGCTCAAAGGATGAAACTGGGCAACCACAAATATTCAACTTACTCTACCGCAAAGGGCAGTTGCGAGGTTAAAATGTGGGACAGCTCCGTGTTCTAAACATATGATAAATAAACCTTGATGTGCATGGAGCAAAGAAAGATTGGTGCAGGCATCATCACTTACTGGGTGTCACCCTGGCGAATCATATCACAAATCTGGAGGATGGACTCCCAGTCTGTCTCCAGCAGAAGCTGACTGGTAGCTTTATCTGAAATACATTGAAATAACCATTAACCATTCAGGTCAAATGCTAATATAGTTATTTGCTTTGGAAGTCTGTTGGACAAATAAGCCATACTTGGTATTTGTTGGCAGAGTACACCAGAAATTTGAGAACCTAGAGCATTTTGTTTTGTGACCTACTGTTCACCTAACAGTATCTTGCAAAATATCTGACATGTCTATGCTTGGCATCAGCCCTTTGTATGTGAAGTATAATTTTATTGAGTAATTTTTTTGAGTAATTTAATTTATTGAGTTGCATGGAATGGATAGTGAGTGGGATTGGGTGAGTGGTTGTATGAATGATGTGAATTATTTTGGTTGAAATTTTATGTTGTACTGTATTGTTTTGTAACATTCTCTGACTTTATAATTGATATTATGTTTATGATGTATGGTATATAGAAATGGATATTGTTTATGAATTTGTTTTGTTTATATATAAATCATTTTATATGGTTTTTATTTTAATTATTGTGTTTCTAAATTTATTTTTATCTACTGCAAACTGTTGAGATTTTCATATAGTTTGCAATCTGTAAATGGAAACAACTGTTATGTTGCTGCTAAATGGTGGCCCCTTACGAAGAGCATTTCTAACCCCCAATAGCACAGTCAATATTACTTGCAGAGCACACTTGCTGTCTAGTGACCCTGCCCATGTCCAACTCTGCCATCCACAAAGCCTAATTATTTGCAACTGCTTCTGTGAATTTTCATCCTCTCACTTAATTGCCAAAAATTTTACTGTAAGCTTCTATGACTTATTTCTCTTTCTTTTGCTTATGTTACTTTAAAGTTCATTGTTCATGGAGAGCACTATATAAAAATTGGCAAAGGAGCTCAGAATCTAATGACAATTGTGTGCCCATCCCCCATCACCCTTTTCTTGTTTTCTGGTAAGCAATGTTATTGCCACCCCCACAGCAGCTGACACATTTCAAACTCCTTCCCCATGTGACATCTGCCCTAAATGCACCACTGTGTGCTCTCTTGACTCAGTCAGCTGAGAGTTTTGTTCTTGCCCTGTCACTTCCTGGATTGTTAGTCACCTTGCAGAGCCTGATTTTAGTAATAGCAGTGAGATCAGCAGTGTTGTACCGCAAAAGCATAAAGCTTTTCATTTCTCAAAAGACTGTTAAGTTACCCCCAGAATTCAAAAAGGGCCAGATTAGTCAGTTAAACAAACACCACAGCTCTGATCCAGTGATAACCCCTTCATTCGTCACTGAATATGTGTTTTTTTGTGTTTGTGTGACTTGTTTATTTTTCTAAGGGTTGTATCCAATGCTATTTGTGTTCAGAGTATATCCACTGAGCTTTCTGAACGTGGCTTAGATCCAATGCACCCACACCGAGTAGGGCAAACACTAGTTCAAACCCCAAACTCCCATTTTCGAGATGAAAGGGCAGCAAAAGGAATGTTGTCATCCTGTCTGTGTCTGGCAGAGGAAGTCGGTTACAGCTGCTAGGCCCAAACACGGTTTTGTTTTTACGTTGGGAGCTTCAATCTGGGCGTCTGTGGGGCGACCATAGTAAATAACCATAGGGAAATTAATAGGGGCGGGATGGGGGATGGGCAGCGAACAGAGAAGCAGCTTTCAGGGAGAAAAAACCTATTTGGCTTCCAGCGTAATGGGAGCTGAAAAGGGAGGTCCTCCGCGGAGGAGCTCCGGGCTTCGATGTCCCCCAAAGGAGCTCAGCCCGAAGAAGCGCAGCATCGGGCGAAGGTGCGAGGGGAGCGAAGGTGGGGAGAGGAAGGGGAAGGGTCAGAACAGAACACCCCACCCAGGTATTTGGGGTCACAGGTCAAGGGTGCAGGTCGCTGTCGGGACTCCCTCCCGCGCCCAGTACCTAGAAGCCGCTCGAAGGTGCCGCCGCCTCGCCCCATGGCGATCTCCGTCCAAGAGCAGGTAGCACCGACCGCTGGATCTGGTTCGCCTCGGAAACCCGCTTCCGCAGCCTAGGCCCCGCTTCCGGCTTCCGCGGAGCGCCGAGGCGGGACTTCCGGCGGCAGCCATTTGGCGATTGGCGGACGTGGCGACCGGAGCGGCTTGTCGGTCCAGAAACGGATGGTTTCGTGGCGGGGAGGAAGCGGCCGCCTCTGGTTGCTATGGTGATGGCCGGCGGCGGCGGCGGCGGCTCCACTTACTTGCTTCTGGGGGGTTCGGGCGCGGGCAAGACCCTGCTGGTGAAGCGGCTGCAGAATATCCCCTCGTGGCTGGGAGGAGGGCCGGGGCTGGGGCTGCGGGGGCCGGGCAGAGAAGGCAGAGGAGGAAGCGGGGAGGTTGCCTAGGGTGGAAAGGGGTGGTGGGTGAGCTGCATCTCTTTGGCCTGTGTGGTGTAGTGGTTAAGAGCAGTGGACTTGTAATCTGGTGAACCGGGTTCGATTCCCCGCTCCTCCACATGCAGCTGCTGGGTGACCTTGGGCCAGTCACACTTCTCTGAAGTCTCTCAGCCTCACTCACCTCACAGAGTGTTTGTTGTGGGGGAGGAAGGGAAAGGAGATTGTTAGCCGCTTTGAGACTCCTTAGGGTAGTGATAAGGCAGGATATCAAATCCAAACTCCTCCTCTTCTTCTTGTGCCCCTCTTGCTGGTCATCCATGCCTGCCTGGCAGTGCTACTGGGCACGAGTTGGGGCAAAAGCCGTTGCGGGAGGGAGAGGAGATAGATCCTGGTGACAGAAAGTTAAGTATGGTGGGAGGCTGGCTTCATGACAACAGACCCTTCCCGTGAGGGTTGCCGTATTTTGAAAAGCAAAACTTTCGTGACTTTCACTTTTAACTATGGATCACTATGACGACTCTACCAATGAAAAAAAGTGGACATGCGGTGGGAAAAGAGGACATATGGCAACCCCACTCCAATCCTCTCTCCTGGGGGTTGAAGGGAACCCCTTGCACCTGTTTGGGCTCTGTCTGTGCTGTGTTGTACCGAACCTTTCTCCATTCTATTCCCACCACTTTCCTTAACAGTCTCTGCACAGCTGAGTTCCAAAGATGGTGCCAAAGACCTTGGGGAGCCACCAGCTACTCTACCTACGGTATGGCTTTTGTTGTCTTTGGTTTGGTTCTTGTGGCTCAGCAGATGGGGCTCAGCTGTAGAGCATGTGCTCTGCAAGCAGAAGGTGCCAGCAGGTTTGCTCCTGAACATCTTGTTCAAAGGATCTTGAGTAGCATCAATAGGAAAGAATCACTGTCAGCCTGAGTAAATATTGCCCAGCTAGCCCACCAACAGTATGACTTGGCATAAAGCAGTTTCTTGTATTCCGATTGGTACAGGATGTTGTGGTACCCAGATTAGAGATTATTTACTGCTCCTGAAGGGAAGACGTGGCAAAATCTTTGACAGAAGCAAATTGTGGTAAAGATAAGGGCATTGCTGTGGTCACACTAGCTAATGTTTTACACTTCTGTCGTCAATGAAATCAAAATTCATTGAGCAAAATTCATCAATGAAATTGAACACTGTATATACAGATTGGTTTATTTCAGAGTGGATTTTGCTTGTGTGATAATGGCTGGTAGGTGGCTCTCAGGGAGTTGTTGTTCTAAGACAGGCCCCAACCTCTTCCTATAGTTTCTGCTGTGATTACCTTTGTTGCATTTTGTCGCTCTTCTTGGTACAAAGGATACACTTGTTATATACCGTATTTTTCGCCCTATAGGACACACTTTTCCCCCTCCAAAAACGAAGGGGAAATATGTGTGCGTCCTATGGGGCGAATGCAGGCTTTCGCTGAAGCCTGGAGAGGTCACTAAAGAGGTGCAGGCAGCTCTCCAGGCTTCAGGAAGCTATCCACAAGCCGTGGGAGGGCAGCTTTCCCACGGCTTGCGGAGAGCTGCCTGCACCCTGAAGCCTGGGGGGGGCGCTGAGCCATGTGTATAGCTTACACATGGCTGTGTGTTGTAGTCGGCTTACAGTTCGTTGCACACTGCAAAACTATTATCACGTTACCCTGTCCCCAGCCTCCTGCAAGTATTAATATTGCTCCAAATATTTTCAAAATAAGCAAGGAGAAGCTCAGCAACTTTGGGAAAAGAAGCAATTGTACACAAGGAGAGGACATAGTTCAGTGGTATGTTTAAGGCAAGACCACATTCAGCATTTTGGGGTTTCTGGGCAACACACCATCAATAAAAACAACCAAGAAACACTTAGTACTCTTAAGACACTGGTTAAAACTATTGAAACTATTAAGCACAGTGGTTTTGATCACACAAACATTCCTAGAGCCCTCTGCCCAGATGAGTCATGTAAATACAGTGGTACCCCAGGTTACATACGCTTCAGGTTACATATGCTTCAGGTTACAGCCTCCGCTAACCCAGAAATAGTGCTTCAGGTTAAGAACTTTGCTTAAGGATGAGAACAGAAATTGTGCTCTGGCGGCGTGTCGGCAGCAGGAGGCCCCATTAGCTAAACTGGTGCTTCAGGTTAAGAACAGTTTCAGGTTAAGTACGGACCTCTGGAATGAATTAAGTACTTAACCTGAGGTACCACTGTAAACTAAACCTCAAACCAAATTAGTTTGTTTTAAAACAACACTTTGACCAACTCTCTGTGATGTAGCTAAAGGGTAGCTTCACCACTCTCTATACCAGTACTCCCTGGGAACACTGTTATTTCACATCCCTTAGCTTACCTACACAAAATGACACTTTTAGAGTCTGCATTAATCCACAACAGGCTGCTTGATCCATGAGATGTGTACAGTGTAATCCCATAAATGTCTGCTGAGAAGCAAATCCCATTGAATTCAGTGGGACTTGCTGCCAGTAGAAGACTTCAAACCTATGCACGTATATGGGAGTGAGCCACATTGAGTTCTTTAACTTCCAACTAAGTATGCACAGGATTGCACTGTCATTATAAGGCAGCAGTAGCTTGTTTTGAGAATTGTAACTGCATCTCCAGCTTATCGGGCCTTTTAAGTGCATGGAAGAGCTCCAATCAAATTCTTCTAGTGCCAGGAGTTGAGTCATGCTTGACAGAAGTACCTGGACCAATCCCTTTGCCTGTGTTGTGAATAACAGCTCAGTTACCCACCAGCGTACAAGTCTAATTGGTGGTTGTCCCTTTGCAGGTTGGCACAAACCTTACTGACCTTCAAATACGAAAGAAAATCACAATTCGTGAACTGGGAGGATGCATGGGCCCCATCTGGTCTAGTTATTACAGTGACTGTTGCTGCGTCCTGGTAAGGGAAATCTGTCCACTCCTGTGGCTGTTTGCTGCTCTTAATTACTTACTTTCATTAAAAATGAAAGCATAGGGTCTGAAGAGCCTGGAACATCAGCACGTCCTGCACCTGTTCCTTGGCAGCCCTATGTATGTACTATACTTCCACTTAGAAAAAAATAACTCCAATTTCTAGAAAATCTTGCTCTGACCAGAGAATAACTGGGCAGTTTGTATGCTGCAGCACCTCAGTGGTTCATGCATATTTCCAAATTCTTCTGGCTATGCTGTGTTGGAAAACTCTGGAACTTTAGTTTTTCACTTTGGGGCTCCCTTTGAATCATTCTCTTTTTCTTTCTGTCTCTCCTGCAGTACATGATTGATGCTGCTAAGCCTACGCAAATCTCCTCATCCTGCATTCAGCTTCTGTCACTTCTTTCTGCTGAGCAGCTAGCATCAGTCCCTGTACTCATCATTTTCAACAAGATGTAAGTGACATTTAACTTTAATCTCTGTGCAGGGGACTCTGGAAGAGGGGGAGCAGAATTTGATGGGCTTCAGTGACTATTAGTAGCCAATGGCAAGGCAGAGGGATGATGAGAGTTATCAGAATGGGGATATCTTAATTTTCAGTTAATTTGCAACCTGCTCACAATGTTCCAGTGCAGGGCTTTTTATTGGAAAGTTCAGCAGGCAGTAAAAAGTGTGTGACTACTGTTTTCTCTCTCTACTTGGACTTTAGTGACCTACCCTGCTATATGTCCCTTGTGGAGATGAAGTCATTGTTCCGAATCCAGGATATCATTGCCTGCGCCAAGCAGCCCATCACTGTTGTAGAGACCAGTGCGCGTGATGGCAATGGCTTATCCAATGTGATGCAGTGGTTTCATTCTACAACCCAATGTGATTGAAGCTGGAGATTGCTCTCACCTCAGGTACCTTGGTTGGACATGGAGCAGCAGAAAGAGACCTAGGCAACAGTCCTAGTCTTATCACTTAGGAAGCGGCAGCTAGCAAAATTTATAGCCAGCAAAACATAATAGTTCCCTGCAGGCAGTGGGAACAACATTGCTGCTATGGACTTTGGATGTAGTTTGAACCCCAAAGTAAATATTTTCCTATTTAAATCATTCAGTATATTGCCTCTTCTGTTCTACATGTGCTACTAGGATGCTGGAAGAGAATGCTTCTATGGAAGGGGAGGACAAACTACATGTCTGTCTCATCCATTTATTTTAATTAAGGTCTTCATTTCTCACAGTCCAAGTTCCCATGGCGTCTGTGTCAGTTCTCAAATTCCTTCTGTGGCTTAGAGCCTCTTTGCAGGATACTTTGTTCATGCAATGAATGCAGAGTTGTTAAAAAAGAATCCAAAAGGTACCTCTTGGTTTCAGGGCTATTGTAACTTTTACACAATATAATATAGAATAAATTTCTCCCTTCAGGTATTCACACAACAGCAGTTGCAACTGGCCTGTGGAATGTGGTTGTGTGTCGAGGGCACCTATTTGATTATATGTGGCGTGAAACTTACCTTCTGCCATATCCTTTTGTGACATTATTAGGTGCATGTCATTCTCACTAACCATTGTTGTTTACACCAAACCCCATGCCCCTTGCTTCATCTGCTACAATGACAAGATCTTTGATTAACGGAATGGTGAAAAGGCAAAGGATCCATTTGTCCATCCATCCTGTACATCAGTGAAGAAGGGACTTGCTTGGACTAATTTTCTGTGCCGAGCTCTGCCTCCTTTTGCCCAGAATCAATCACAGACTTTGGGCCATGTGAAGGAGGTGACACTTTGAAAGTTTAAAAATAGCCACCCCTCTCATCCTTTAAAAGCCTGATGGACTAAAAACTGTGTGACTAATTTTTAGACGGTTAGGACAGAACCAATCTGGGGAGTTTCCTTGGGAAGGTATTTTGAGCTAAGCAGTGTAACACTGCCAAGAAAAGAGCTTTAAATGTTCAGGAAATTGTCCAGAAGCAATTGGGGGGAGGGGAATCAAACAAAGATACATTTAAGCCTAAAAGTACATTTAAACTAAGGAATCTTGAAAAAGATGGTGATCTGTTATATTATCATCAGCTATAATCTATGCTATTTTTCTGACAATTATTGTCTCTCATAGCTACTCAGATCAATAATAATGAAAAGATGTACTGCCACCAGGCTCACAAACAAGGGGAACAGCAAAAGAGGAAAGGATGGGGCAGGGGAGAAGGTGAAGGGGCGAAACCAAATCTTCACAAGTAGAATCACAGAATTGTAGGGACCCTGAGATTCATTTAGTCCAACCCCTGCAATGCAGGAATATGCAATAAAGGAATATGCTGCTGTCCCATACAGGGATCGAACCTGTCACCTTGGTGTTATCAGCACCAAACTCTAACCAACTGAGCTATCCAGGCTTCATGAACAGCTGTAATTGGGTAGTTTTTCAAAAGAAAATGTTTTTAATAACATCAAGATGTCCTGGTAAAAATGGCATCCTGCCAACAAATGTCTTACAATCCTCTTATTGTGCTTCAATGGCCCTATAAATCCACTGTGCAAAGCCCAAAAGGAAGGGCCATTACAATTCTTAAAAATTCAGTGTTTGGTCCTTCTCTTTTAAATATCATTAGTTTCTGTATGCTTCAAGTACTTGGGTCCAGCTCAAGGAACATTTCAATTTGCCTGTTCATGGAAGCTGCAACTGCCAGCCAATATTAAAGGATGTTATTGGGCTGAAGATGGATGAGATTCTCATGATCTTCTGAACACAGAAAAGCTTGAAGGCAGACAAGATGAGACCGACATTTCCAGCAGCAGCCGACATCAATCCTCCATCTCACAAGGAGCATTTCAGGCAAAGGTTCATCTTGCCCATCCACTGATATACTGTTGGATTGAAAGGGAAATTTCAGCTGCCATTGTTATTAGAGAACTGGTTTTATTTTTACAATCAGAATAATGGTCCTAAATATGCACCACTCAGCAACAACACCTATATTTTTCAGTCCTTCCTTTTAGTGCTCTTTTACATTCCTCACTTACCAGAATGGCTGTTAGTAACACACCCTCCACCTCTAATCTTGCTTGTAAATTATTGCCTTGGGAGTGTGCTGGGAAGTGAACAGAAGAGCTAAGAGATTGCCAGCATCCAAGGACAAACAAGATGCAACAGTGGCACAATCCTGTGTTAGCGGATCATGCCAAATTCCTATTAAGCAGAGTGATGGTAATTTAAAATGAAACCTAGGCGATTCTCCCACCTGCTCTCCCCCCAATTTATTTTTGGCAGGCACTGTTTCTGATGGAAGAAAAAAACAACTTGGAGAAAAGTACAGGCAGAGCAAGAGTTCAGCACCCTCCCACTTTCCCGTGCTGCACTTTAAATTGCTCCCCTGCCGTTTCATAGGAAATTGATAGCAATCTGATTCCCTCCAATCTGCTACCATCATATCTTGCTTGCCCCCAAGGTCCTGCAATTTACTTCCATCAATTTGATTTCCTAGTGAAATACATTTTCAAAAATGGACTGCATTTCCTTTCTCTCTGTGTGTACATATGCATACATTAAGCAGTAACAGGAGAGAGCGCTGCAACACAGGCAAGCTTGTCTCGTTACCAGTCTCTGCAAATTTTATGCTTATATAAAATCCACACATAAGCAGGGGGGGGGGGAGTATGCAAAGCTCTTGCCATCCTCATCACCTCCCAGAAACTGCAGGGCCAGTCTCCTGTATTCATGGAGGCTCCCTGCACAATTCAGGACAAGGGAAGATTCAAGGTGCTTTGATGCATCATTCAAAAGCACCCAGTCTGCCAGGCACAAACTGCACAGGCAAGAAGCCACAAGCTATGTGGGCTTAGGGGTCATCGGGTAAGCAGGAAGCAAAGGGAGAGGAGAAAAAGTTTCCTAATATCCAGCATGTTTTGGACCTCTTGGGTCCTTCATCAGGAAGTTACAAATTTCTATTATACTGTCTCCACTTTCCTTCTACAGTACCTTTTCCTCCTACCTTTTTGCTTCCTCTGCTCCGCCCCTTTAGCTTCCGCTGCACCTGGATGGGCTCAGTGTAAGGTGTACACTAGCGTTGGCTAAGGCAGTAATCCATTATGTATGTGCTACCCAGCCAAGCAGCTTGGCAGCAGCATCTTGTCAGTTCCATGGAGCTCCTCAATAGTCTTACCTCACCTTCAACTGCCCCCAAAGCCTTACCTCATCTTCGATTGCTGCATTCTCATTTCCCATATATAGTATGAAGCTTCTGAATGAGAAACATCTTGTCTTCCCCTTCCTGGAACGTTAGAGACATTAAGGTGAGTTGCGGGAAAGTGGCTTTCTTGAACAAATGCTAGCAATGTTAGGAATCTATATAAAAGGTTGAAACAAATACGATCTGTGCTCACTTCATCCAGCTCAAGGAAACATTTCCTTTTGCCTTTCCATGGAAGCTGGGATTGCTTGCAATTGGTAAGAATGGATGTTCTGGGACTGAAGGTCGATGAGATTACTGTGAAATTTCCTGAACAGGAAGCTTGAAGGGAGGCAACAGGAGACTGACATCTTCAGCAGCATGGGCTTGTTTGCCATTCCTGGAGGGCTTAAAATCTATTCTGCCATCTTCCAAGAAGCATTTCAGGCAGATAATAAAGGTTTGTAATGCCCATTGCTTTTTCCTAACTGCTGTAGGGGGCAACTGCAAGTTTAATCTATTTCTTATTAGTGAAGTGTCCTGCCATTATGACTAGCATGATTCATGCAGACAAAGGGACTGTTCACAGCAGGAACCTAATGTGGAAGATGCATCTGTAGAATTTTGTATACAAGCACTTTGCGTGAGCACACACATATACACAGCCATCTTCAGAAATATCTTTCAATGGAAGCTGAGAAACCAAGTATGCTTCTATTGCACTGCTTTTCACCACAGGGGAAATAATCCTCCATTCATTCATTCATTCATTCATTCAGGGAAAGAAACAGACTGCAGCCCATTTGCTTTGGTTCCAATAAATTCCAATAACTAAGGGCCCAGTTCTTAAGACCCACTCAGCATGGTACTCATATTCTCTGACAAAGCAGGAATTAGCAGCACTTTCAGGTCTCGGAACTACGCAGGAGAAAGCAGACTCCACTCACATTGGCAATCTGCTCCTTCAGCAGGGTAATGATTTTCCGCTGACCTTTCACCACTTGGAAGTTGAGGTAGATCACAGCTCTGCAAAATCACAAAGGAATGGGACAGAATGAGCACACAGAGATGTTAAGCGAGAAATGTGCAGAAGAGTAATATGCACACCAGGGATGTGGAACAGATTGGTGACAGAACTGATCCATCATGCTCTGCCCTCATACAGAGAAGAGGGAGGGCACTAAACCCTTGTGATCCATTGCGCAGTCAGAAATCCTGGGTGTTGGCGCATCTAAAATACTCCTTCCCATGAGTATGTTGGTGCCTCAGCCTCTGACAGCTTTGAGATGCACATTCCATTAGGTATGGTTAGCTGGACACAGAAACACCCCCAAATTTCCTTCTCTGGATTGCATCGTAACTGGATTACGTAACACAGGGGTAACTAATGTGGTGCCCCTCCAAATGTTGTGCAACTTCCATCAGCCCCAGCCAGATGGCCAGTTGCCGCAGATGTTGGAAATGGGAACCCAGCAACAAATGAAGGCCACCAAATAGGAAATTGTGGTGGTGTTGGAACAGCATATGGCATCAACAGTGGTAAAGAAAAGCTTGAAATGTGCAGGTTATATTTACAGGTTTAGTAAGTTGCATTAGTGCTAGCTTATGAGGTATCCCAGCTTGATAAGGGGAGGTGTCCCACAGTGGAAGCCATCAACCTTTTACAGAAGAGAACAGCTCTGAGCACTAGCTGATGCTTCTGAAGCTGAACTATGCTGGGAACAGGGCACACAATCAGCCTTCCTTCCAATTATATGACAGGTTGAGGTATATGCCATTCCCAGTAAACCCTGTACGGTATTCATCAAACCACTTTGATTTTTTGGGGTTGGGAAGAGAGAAACCATCTATGGCTTTCTGAGCTTAGATAAATAATGGAGTCTTTCCAACTTACAGCAAAATTCCAGCAATCAAAAACAGGAAGAAGCTATTTTGGATCAGGTGCTGGTGGATCCAGGTAAACCAGGTGAGGTTTGGGTTGGATTTCTCCAGCTTCAGAACCCAGGTCTTCCCAGACTCATAGATGGTCTCGTGGTCTCGGAAGGGTCCACATATCTTTGATGGTTTCACTCTGGATGGATAAAGAGCAGCTCAGCATCAAAGAGCTATTCAAAAGACTGTTGCTCTACTTGGCATACAAAAGCTACACACCTAATCATTTTGTTTTTACGACATTTATACACCATTTTTTGATAATTTACAAAGCCGTTTGTAGCATAAAAATGTAAGTTCAATGGTGAGCGTCACTGATTATTTGACCAAAATGACACCACAAGAGGGAGATACCAGCAGGCTTGAGAAAACCTAAAGGTTTGCAGAAATGCAAAAACAAAACAACCTTTAGACAGAAACCAAAACAAAAGATAGCTGAATAAGAACCGAGTGTGCTCAGCAGCCATGGAATGCTGACAAATGGGTGGGAGGGGAATGGAATATCATGCAGAAGACCATGGCTGACTGAACAGGTGTACTCCACTCTGCAACCTTTTACTGCAGGCCCACATGGGTTTAACTAATAACTGATTGTGTAAATGTCTGAATATTCAGCTGCCTGCAGTAGCTAGAGGCCCCTTTTCAACTACAGGCAACTCCCCATTTATGCACATTCAAGGCACCCGCCACCGCACATGCACACATTATAGCAAACCCAGAAGTGGCCCCAAAAGGGGCAAAAACAGCGAACATGGCGCAAGAACAGAATCTAGCACGAGCTTTGGCAATTGCGATCCCAGAAACGCTTGCACTGACCTCTGTGGCCTATGGAGAGTTTGAGCATGGAGGTTTAGAGGGTCTTTGCAGACTTTTCAATAGTGTTCCCAATATTCAAGATTTCACTTAAGCATGCAGCGTCTCAGAATGTAATCCCCACATAAATGGGGAGTTGCCTGCACTTCTATTATATGCCAATTTGCACAAAGACAAGTTTTTAATATGTTACCTATTCTGTACCATACCATAATTTATTTAGCAATATCAAAACAGGAGTGCATGTCTGCCAGAATGAAAGCAAAAATCCTTAATTATGTTTGACCCCCGACCCCATATGGAAAGAATGGTTTATAGTATGTCCTGTGAGCAGGATGCCAAATGCAAGACTTCTGACACATTCTTCAAAGGAACAGCAAGAAATTGTATGTTTTAAAAAAAGCAGCACATCAGAGGCCACAAAGACAGCATGCTCACCAGCATCAGAGAAGTCGTTCAGACTTTAGTGCCTTGATGGTAGACTAGTATGGCTGCACTAGCACTAGGTGGAAGATGAGCTTTTATGAGCGAGGGAGCAATGTAGACTAGTAACAAGGTGCCTTTCAGGTGGGCATGGGGACAAGCTTTGCAGTAGAATGGGATGGAGAAGCCCAAACAGGCAAGATGATTTGATATCAGATATCATGGCTGAGAGAACTGGAATTAACAGAAGAGTGGCAAAAGATCCAGCAGTCATAGCATTCCTCTAACATGAGGAATGTGACTGCAGTCAGTTACAACTGAACAGAAAATCTACTCACGCCCAGATGGTGTAGGAGAGGAATATGGAGGCACCCAGGAAAGAAGGGAAGCACAGCAAGGTGATGAAAATGGTGCTCATGTGAGATGCACGCCAGGGTTTACTGGGAGACTGGCAATTTCTCATCAAGCTGGTCTAGGAGGGTGGAAAAAATACAGAGTTTAAACTAGCTTACTCACTCTCCTAACAACAGCAACTTCTGAGTGGGACTCGGCCATACATTGGTACCTCGGGTTAAGAACTTAATCCATTCTGGAGGTCTGTTCTTAACCTGAAACTGTTCTTAACCTGAAGCACCACTTTAGCTAATGGGGCCTCCCGCTGCCGCCGTGCCACTGCTGCACGATTTCTGTCCTCATCCTGAAGCAAAGTTCTTAACCCGAGGTACTATTTCTGGGTTAGCGGAGTCTGTAACCTGAAGCGTATGTAACCCGAGGTACCACTGTATACTGAAGAAGACTGACCACAGCAAGCACTTTAAAGGGCAATGTGTTTCTAGAATCTTGCAGAAAGAAAAGCAACCCAGTGGGGAAATGGCCAATGGGAAAAGCAATAAGCACCCCTTCTCTCCCACTGCTTTTCTGCTCAGAATTGCACCTCCCAAAGCTATTTTTCATTTAAAAACGGGAGTGGGGATTATAATATAATACACTTATATACACATGCATTTGACTCTCAGCTTCTCATGACTGATAAAAGTACAATCTAGGTTACTTCCTGCTGGTCAAGGACCTCTGTCAGGTTTCCATTTCCTTTAATTGTCTTCGGGACAGAGCGAAGGCAGTCTGGGAGGCAAGTCCACTCAGTGTGCTTTGCTAGCTTGTCTCCAACTCAGTTTCTCTGTCCACAAAACTTCCATAAGCCAACCCTCTGCTAATGCATGTCGCCTCAGTGCAGTGGAAAGTACATTAGTGCCCATTGGAGATGAGCAGATAAATTACCTTCTTTATATAGAACAGGAGCAGCAACTTGAAGATTTGGACAACAGGGAGGAGTGGGGCAAAGAAGACTCCCAGCCTGGGCGGGGGGGGGGACAAAAAGGAGAGATCAGTAGTTTACTTAAGCTGAGCTTGTAAACCCCTGCACATTTTTGCACCAGAATCTCAAATTATGCAACCAGAATCCTGTGAAGTATTTTACACTATTCAATCTAGTTTCTGGCTTTTAAAGGAGGTGGAATTCTTTAGCAGAGTCTGAAAGAAATGAATGCACAGAAAGACTGAAGGTGGAGATGGATGGGCTGCAAGGGGTCCATGATAAGGAGCTGTGCTTGAACTAGAGGCTCCACCCCATTGCATGTTTTTGTGGTATGGCGATCCTATTTTAAAAGTTTGAATGATATAAAATAGGGTAAAAATACTGCAAATAAACAACCAACAACAAGGTGCAGATGTGCAGCAGTACCTGAAAGACTGTGGCAGCGGAGACTTAAAGGAAATTTAAAGCTTTCCTGCTTCAAAGTGGTTAATTAGGATTGTTTAATTTGCTGCTGGTCTTGATATTTGTTTTAATAGGATTGCTATTTGCAGAACC
Organism: Podarcis melisellensis; assembly: GCF_964234715.1. Classification (NCBI taxonomy): domain Eukaryota; kingdom Metazoa; phylum Chordata; class Lepidosauria; order Squamata; family Lacertidae; genus Podarcis; species Podarcis melisellensis. The sequence goes on along the minus strand of NC_138529.1, from coordinate 30,239,690 downwards.
TGCAGCTCGAAGGTAGAACAAGATGCTTTGCATGCCTAAGTCCCAGGCTTTTTCAGGTAAGGCTGTGAAAACCTTAGAAAGCCCCTGCCAGTCAGTGTAGACAATATCAAGTTGGTGGTCCAGTGGCCTAATTCAGTACAAGGCAGCTTCCTCTGTTAACATATGTCATTGCACTAAAAGCCACCCTGAGCAGTTCACATGAGACAGGGTGTAGATGTTTTAAATAAAGTGTATGCGATCTAAATATCCTCTGCCTTCTTCAAAAACAGTTTGGTGCTCTTATCTGCAGGGTGAACAGAACATAAGACTTTAACATGAATATGGGAAGGGGAAAGGTGTGACCCAGCAAAAAAATTGAAATGGGCATCTCTCACCAGGTCAAGGTTTGTCCATAAATGAGCTCCAGAACATTTCGAGCAATGTCAAACTCAGGCCTCCGCTTACTCTGTAGCTTCTTCTCCAAAATAATCCTGAGTAGTAGTCAGAGAGAGAGAGAGAGAGAGAGAGAGAGAGAGAGAGAGAGAGAGAGAGAGAGAGAGAGATTGGGTTGTATCCCATTAAGTCATTGCACAAGGGGGACAACTTCTGCTCACATCTGCTCTGAGGATTCCCCAACCCTCTGGAGCAGATTCTGTGGGGTGTAGGGGAAGGAGATGTTCCATTGTACCCATTGAAGTAGTTCTATTTATGCAATGACTTCACTGGATTCAACACAGCTGCAGATACAATGTTATAAGGGCATTATACAAATGTGACACTAGATGGTGCTGGTGAGCTTATGGCAAATTCAATATATTCTTCAAAACGCTTTTTTAAAAAGCATTTTTGTATGTGTCTAGATTCCACCCCAGTCAGTCCGAACTGCAAAGCAGAGCTTTGCCAGAGTAAGTTTTGGCATTTGGGAAAGGGATTGGCCTGATAATTACCTCCACATCAGCTCTGCGAAGAAGGTGTCCAAGAGACAGAAGATGAAATCCATCACCACCAAGCGGTAGAGCTCTTGCCCCACAAAGTTCTCCCAGCACTGTGGAAAAATGGGCAAAATAGAGAGGTGTTTCTCTTTCTGGAGCTCTTGGCCAACCAGTTTCTTCTGTCTGCTGTTGCTTCAGACATCCCTAGCAACAGAATTTGAGTCCATCCCTGCTATGTGCAACGTGCCAGCAAAAAGATGACATTTTGCCTCTTGCTTTTGAAGGGGCAGGGCTCTATTTGCTGCAGGTTAAAACAAGGGAAAGCAATGCCAGCCTGCCTTTGCTGCAGCTGGTCAACTCTCCTCCTGTTCCACAAGATACTTTGCATTGTTCCAGTTTTAGCATGCCCAATGAACGGATTTAAGAAACTAATATTTGGCATAAATAAAGTTTAAAAGGTTATTCAAAGCACCAGAAAAGGTTCCCTGCTGCAAAGACCTTTCCCATTTCTCATGAGCTATTTGCTGGAAATTATGAACCATCCGAGTGGGGGGTCACTTTGTTCCAAGTACATAAAACCACCTTTTTTGTGCCTGGCTTGGTTCAGTATGATAAAACCACAGAAGACCAGCAGTTGCTGGAAATGTCCTAGCAGCAGCTTCAATTGCCACAAATTCACACTGACCTCCATTTCTGAAGTCGTCTCTTTCCTGCTCAGCCAGTGATAACACAGCAACCCTAAGATAACCATCTTCAGAATTAAGTTCCTGAAGACAAAAACAAAAAGAAAGAAAAAGAGGAAAGGAATTTCCTAAGAAACAATATTCTGAGGAAGAAAATTGTTTCCAAGTTAGATCGACTAAACCCACCCACTTCACCTCCAATTGCCAGAATGTTACCTGGAGAATCTGGTCACATCCACAGCATGCATTTAAAGCACATGGCTTCCACCCCCCCAAGATTCCTGGGAGATGAATTTGTTTAAATGGGTGCTGGGAACTGTAGCTCTGTAAGGGGTACGCTAGAGTTCCCAGGATTCTTTGGCAGAACTCATGTGCTTTAAGTGTGATCCACTTAGTTCTCTTGTTCTTCTGCTTGGCAGGAGTAAAGAGGTAGGGAAAAAGCTATCACCAGCACATTCAGGCATGGAGGACTAACACCAATACCTGGACACAAAATGCAGAGGAAGCAACATGCTCCTCTATTTCAGCTGCTAGGCTCTGTGTTACCTGCAGATGGCGACATACACCTCTAGGACGGGAGATTCCTGCTTCTCCCAGGCAGCCAGGAGGTTGTATATGTAGGGGATGAGCAAGTTAATCAGAGACACCAGCAGAGGCAGGGCCAGGAGCAGTGCTTCTTTGCCCAGGTAGTTGCTTGTCAAGAGCTTCTCATGATGAACCTGTGAAAGTGGTGCACCGTGGGTTACCTGTTCAACTCTTATCAAGTCCCCACATTTAATGCAAACAGAGCTCTAGGTTCTAGGAACGGGATATAAGCATCGCAGCGCCTCCTTTATGACTATCACTGAAATCGCAACTTTCAGGTTGGGAGATAATAATCTTCATCTGTTTATTACAGTGAAAAGTGGCTATCTTTCATGGAAGAAACAACTGGAAAGCTGGCACTGTTGTACTACAACTCCCATCACCCCAGGCCAGCAGGGGATGATGGGGATTGTAGTCTAATAACATCTGGGGACCCAAAGCTGGAGAAGGCAGGCCTCATGTGAGCCCAGTGATGGCCTCTTTCCCCAAAGAGACTAAGGAGTCCCTGCCACAGACCCAGAAAATCAGAGATAATGCTTGCTGCCAAGAACACAGCAGGCCCTTGGAAAGCAATGTAGCAGCCATCTCACCTGGTAAATGTATATAGAGAAGTAGTGAACTCCTAGGACACACCCCAGAACAATGCCCAGAGACAGAGTCCAGGCTATCAGTAGGATTGCCAGCCGCTGCAGTCTCTTGCACAGGTTTAATGGGCGAGACCTGGATCGCCGCTCAGCCAGACACTCCTAATAAAGGAAAAGAAGAAAAACAACCACTTGAGTGATAAATGAGGACAGGGGCTGCAACATGACTTCCTAGTTACATGGCCAATCTGCATTTCTTAGGGGTAGGCAATATACCCAACGCAAAAGGAGCCAGCACTAAATCTGTGGGAGAGGCACCTGGGAGTTCAAAGGAATCAAAGAGTGTGACTGTAATCTGCTCTGTAATATGGGGAGGTTATCAGTACAAAAGAGCAGATCAGAGCTGCTGTCATCATCATAGGATTGTAGAGTTGGAAGGGACCCCCAAGGGCCATCTGGTCCAACGCCCTGCAATGCAGGAATCACAGCTAAATGATCCCTGACAAATGGCCATCCTAACTCTGCTGAAAAACCTCCAATGGGAGTCCATTCCACGGTTGAACAGCTCTTAATGTCAGAAAGTTCTTCCTAACGTTTAATTGGAATCTCCTTTCTTGTAACTTGAAGCCATTGGTTTGGGTCCTACTCTCTGAGCAGCAGAAAGCAAGCAAACTCCATCTTCCATGTGGCATCATCTCTCAGGAAAAGTTTATACAGTTTGGAGAGGTATGAGCATCATGGCATAGATATCGCTGCACTATTTATATTCAGTGTCGTACAAAATGCCTTGTTACCTTCTCACATCTAGCTACCCAGAGTGGCTGCGGCGACCCAGTCAGATGAGTGGGGTACAAATAATTAACAACAACAACAACAACAACAACAACAACATCCTGCTGCACGGGATATCGAGAGCCCTATCACTAAACCTTCCCGGGGAGACCGATTTATCCACCAAGCTTGTTGCATTTTCACAGCCTGAATTGGCACACTCAGTACTTGCCTTCAGGTGAGTGCAGATGTTTTCACTCTGAAGTCGGACGGAGCGTTTCTGAATCACCTTGTAGTCCCAGGCACAGAAGACTTTAATTGCCAGGTCCCCTGATGCACTGTCCACACGGTAGCTCTCCCCAAAGGAGTGGGACATGCTGCGAAGAATGGAGAAGATACCGTCAATCAAGATTGCTTGTGTTAGAAATACTTTCTTTAAATCAAATCCTCCAAGCAAGACCCTGCATGATTTTTTTTTGTTCATTTCTTAAAGTTATTGGCACTCTTTCTGATACCAGATTGTTGACCATCTGGCAATAAATAAATAAATAAAAGAGAGAGATTCTGACACTGCCTGAGTCCCATCATGTTCCATGGCACTTACTCCCAGATAAATGCGCATTGGATTGCAGACCTTAAAACAGATATTATTAGTGTTCACATGTCATAATAAACCATAAGGGCTTGCGACCAGTTTACTTGCAGGATCATCTTACTTTATATGCCTACTCAACTACTCTGACACTGTTGTAGCTGCCACGTAATACACTTTCTGCAGTTCTGAGAAATCCATCTTATAACACGGTAGCAACAACGCTTTGAAACTCCCTGCCTATTGACACCAGACTGGCACCTTTGCTGTGCTCTTTTTGCTGCTTGCTTAAATCATTTTTGTAAAATGGTGACATGTTTAAATCTTTTTAACTGTTTTGTTTTTTAAAAAAATCTTTAAAAATATGTTTTAACTATTATAATTTTTAACATTTCTTGTAAACTGCTTACAAGACTGCAGATTTAACAAAATATGTTACTACTTAGACTTGCAATATATGCTATGACATTTGAATGGCAATTATGAACCCTTCTTGATTGCTTTGTTGTTGCTGCTGCAATCCTTCCCATCCTTTGAGAGGCCTCAAAATGCTGCTGGATTGCAATTTCCACAATCCCTGACCATCAGCTCTGCCTTCGGGGAATGATGGGGAGCTGAATTTATAATTATATGGGAGGATACCAGGTTTGAGAAGGTTGGGTGTACCAGACTGCAGCAAAAAAAGCAGTAAGAAATACTGAAGGGAATGAGGAAATGTTATTTGGAGCCCAACACCTCTGTCTTCCCCAGAGTGGCTGGGGAAACCCAGCCAGATGGGTGACGTATAAATAATAAAATTATTATTATTTTCAGGGAACTGTAAAAAATCAGAAAGGATGCAGAATATGGAAGATACCTAGACATTTTCTAAATGCGACCAAGAAGGAAAGACAAAATGAAAATGTTGAGGACAGGTCCTGTGTAAGAGAAAAAGCAAAGAAAACTCCTGAAACCCGTATCATCTCACCTGTACACCAGCAGAAGGCAGGTCACAAAGAAGGAGACGCCGGAGGCTAACACGTAAGCCAGTGGCATATTGTATGGCAGATGGACAGGCCTGCCCTGCCTGCAATTTGTGCTGCTGTTAGGGCTGAATGTGCAGGGGTCATTCAGTGTGAAGTTACTGTAGTAGCCGTAATACATCAATGTGTGATTGAAGTAGCCCTGCAAGGAGAAGAAAGAAATGGTTTCCAGTCCTTCAAGCGCTTTACCCTTTGCCCAAGATGTATTCGACAAATACATACCGCTCCAGTGAGGGGCTCAAGCCCCGTGAAGGCTTTGCTGTTGGGTGTGGTAGGAGGGTAAGCAGCCTGCACGGCAACCACGAAGACCAGCAGGAGCAGAAACAAGAAGAGATTGAACATGAGCAAAGTCTTGAGGAACAGGAAGTAGGAGAGGATGCTGGACCCAAAGCGACCGCTGATCTGCTTGAGGGAATAATGCCAGGGCTGGAGGGTGTGACGGAGGGACAGAAGGCTGTACCAGAGATTCCGGAACCCCTGCAGGGAAAGCAGCCTTTGATCAGAGAAGCTCTTCAGCTGAAGAGATGGTAGCTTTCAGCAAGCCATTGGTTGGGGTCCTACAGGTGTGTTTCACCAACACACAGTTAAGCAGATCGTTCCATGTCCTGGTGAGGGTCCAGGTCATGTGCAAGAGGAGAAGGAGAGGGAGGAAATCCCCTTGCATTAGTGCAACTATTTAGTTGACCACCCAAGCACCTGAGCTACACTGGACTAAGCATCCAACCAACCCTGCTGGACTCCTTCCCGTTGGCCTTGGCAGGATAAGTAAAACCACTGAAATCCATTGTGTCAGGGGTTCCCAAACTGTGGTCTGCTAGTTTCATTCAGGGGGTCTGCTGAGCACCTGTGAATTTGTGGTTGAAGATGGGAGATGCCACATCAATCACATTGGATATTCGTATTAATTTTTAATCGTATTTTCATTGCTTATTTCTTATATTGTGTTTTATCGTATCACCCTTTGAATTCTATGGAACTACAGCTGCCACAACAGGCAGAAAATCCATTAAGTGGTCCCACCAAGACCCTCAGCCATTTTTAAGTGGTCTATGGCGGAGAAAGAAGTTTGGGAGCTGCTACATTATGTGAAACATGCAGTCACCGCCTGTTTTGAGCAAACCACTGGGCCACAATCTCTGAAGAGTGAATTACAATGTTCTAGCTCACTGGGGTGCGGCACAAAATGAGTAAATATTTGCTTTGCATGTGGCACAGTAAGAATGTCATAAGAATATTAATTGCCTCCTCTCCAAGACTAGCTTGGAGCCTAACATGGTGTCTTCTCAAAATGCGAGCAAAGCCAAAAATGAACTTGTGTTGAAGAGAAAGCTGACATAAGTCTTCCATTATCTATTTACTACATTTCTATCCCACCTTTCCTTGAAGGAGGTCAAGGTAATGTACATGATTCTCCCCCCCCAAAAAAAAATCTCATCCCCACAACAATCCTGTGAGGTATGTCAAGCTACTGGCCCAAAGTCACCCAGAGAGCTTCATGTCTGAGTGGGAATTTGAAGCCAGGCCTTGAGTACAACACTCCAACTGCACTAGAAGAAACTTAGAAAGAGGCTCCGAAAACATTTTAATGCCTTGATGGCATTAACACAAACTCTGTAACTGGCAAAAGTTGGGCCGACTCAAATCCTTAAATACCCCATGGATTTCTTAGAAGGATTCTGATAGATATTTCCACAGCTATGCAAGGAAGATTCTGGAGGCCACACTTCTTCTCAGAGAGGCCTCTGTGTCTGTTTTTCTCCTCACAATATAGATATACAGTGGTACCTGTTCTCATCCTGAGGTACTGTCTCTGGGTTAGCGGAGTCTGTAACCTGAAGCATATGTAACCTGAAGTGTATGTAACCCGAGGTACCACTGTACTAATGAAGTGCTTGGGAAGCTGTTGTATGGACAAATGAGGGATTTCATTAGTTGTATGAAAAGAATTGGCCTCAATTAGGCAACCTTGTATCTAGAAAGGGTGTTGATAAAGTTCTGCCCTCATTTAGCAGCACCTTCAATGGGTAGAAGCAGAGATTCTTCTCTCTTTCTGGGGGCAGCTGGTGGTGCCAAAGCAGGCTGACCTTTCCAGGCCTACTTCTACAGCATACATTTAAATCAGTAGTATGCAACTTTAATAGTCACAGCTACCTCCAAACAAATCCTGGGAACTGTAGTTGGTTAAGGGTGCTCCAGGTTGCTAGGAGACCCCTATATGCTTCACAGAGCTGCAATTCCCAGAGTTCACCAAGAAGAGGGATTGATTGTTAAACCACTACTGTGGCTCTGTGAGGGGAAGTGAGATGTCCTAATACCAGTCAGCACCCTTAACAAACTACAGTTCCCAGGATTCTTTGCAGGAAGCCATGAACTGCTGCTTGGGTTCTGAGATATTCAGGGGAGGCATTTCTCTCAGTCCCGCCATCCTCACAGGCACGCTTGGAAGGGACGCGGGAGAAAGCCTTCTCCCAGACCTTGGCACTCTCTCCCTAGAGAACCTAGGCCTGCTCCCTCCTTGTTGTCCTTCTGCCTGAAGGTGAAGTCTTTTTTACTGCAACAGGCTTTCAGGAACTGACTGTGTTTAAGGAAAGGGCTGGTGCTGTGCTGTTTTTGTTGTGTACTGAAGTTCTCACCCTGGGCCAGCAGGGGGATACTGTAGATACTTATGCAAATGAAGGATCGAACGTGACGTTCAGTGATTGGATAGTTTTTATGCAAATGAAGGATCGAAAGTGACTTTCAGTGATTGGATAGTTTTAGAAAGTTGCTACAGTAACGTTGTACTGGAGCTCTATATAAGCAGGCTGACTGAGCCCTTCAGTTCAGTTCTGTTCTGGCCTCTGAATAAAGAAGAGCTGTTTGAAGAATTGCTGTGTTGTCTGATATGTTCACCCACAACTTAACAGTTTTATTGTAAATAATAATAATAATAATAATAATAATAATAATAATGGGGTATTAAAGTGTTTTAAAGGTATGGCACAGATGCGGGCCAGGACTATGCAGGGCAGGTGAAGCTGACTTACTATGATGATGTGGTATTTAAGCCGGCTGCAATGTGACAAAGGAGCTCTTGTCTTGGGTTTCATCAAGGTGCCCGAATACCCACTTGATTCCTGCCTACAAAGGGACAGACAGAAGGATAGATAGAATCATTGCAAAAAAAGGTGCTTTTTAGATGAAAAGTACAAGCTCCTCATGTAGTTCAGCACACTCACCAACTGCTCCCTTGATTGCATTAATTAATTAATTATTATTATTATTATTTATTACTTATACCCCGCCCATCTGGCTGGGCCTCCCCAGCCATTCTGGGCAGCTTCCAACAGAATATTAAAAACACAATAAAAGATCAAACATTAAAAACTTCCCTAAAGTGGGCTGCTTTCAGATGTCTTCTAAAAGTCAGGTAGTTGTTTATTTCCTTGACATCTGGTGGGAGAGCATTGCACAGGGCGAGTGCCACTGAATATCATTCTTGCCCATTTTAGTAGTGCTGAAATGGCTTAATGGCACTGACCTCAGCTTGCACTTCTCGCCCAGGCTTAGAGGCATTGTTCTCAGCATGCTGATGCGCTGGCTGGCTGGCAGGCTCCGGAGTTCTTTCACCAGCAGGCTGCGTTTGTCTAGGGAGGGAAGTATACAGGATGTTTAAAGGCCACTGCTGGAGGAGGTAAACCCAGCTGCATTTCCAATGGCAGGCATTTTGGCGAAAGAGAGAAAATGTCAAAAAAGAAAAAAAGTACCTTCTTGGCTCCCCTTCCTTACACATTTTGAACTGGGTATTAAAACAAACAAGTCGTACAGAAAACAAGAAATAAACCACACACTGGATTCTGCAGCTCTGGAAAAGTGTTTGTTCCATGGCCCTTCCTGGCAAGGCTGACCCTGTGCATTATCTTGAGACAGGGCCATAACATGATAATGCCACCTTGAAGGGCTACAGTAGTTGGTCTTCTGAGCAGTCATTGGCCTGGAAAGGTATTCTGCCCCACCTGCTCTGGTGAAAAAGTCCAATTGTTCTAATGATGCAAATATTTGGAAGGGTGAACCATATGCACAGAATAGTGACCATTAATTATTATTATTGGAAGCTTTTAATGTTTAATGGATTACTATACTTTAATATTTTGTTGGAAGCCACCCAGAGTGGCTGGGGAAGCCCAGCCAGATGGGTGGGGTATGTATGTATGTATGTATGTATGTATGTATGAATGAATATAAATAATATTATTATTATTTCCCTAAAATGCTCATCACTCAGACAGCTGCACAATGAGTACAAGGCCCCTTCCAATTTTTTGCCAGAGTATGCATCTCCCCAAGCTTTCCATAGCGGACTTACTATCCTCTTCCTCGTGGCTGGAATCCAGGTCTAGATCAAGCTGCCGAATGCTGGGCCGCGCGGAGCGGGACACTTCTTGAAGAGGGGCGCGGTTGCTCTTCCGGCGCAGCCGGGCAGTGCGGTTGCAATACTGGGAGATGACAGCTCCTCTGCTGCGGCCTGCAAGTGGATGGGAAATAAGATGAGAGGAAGGGCTCCTGGTCTGATACCATGGAGAACTTTCAGCCTCTATCATTTGTGCCCCATGCTGAAAAGCCTTAACTCAGAGACCCTGACTCTTGCAAAGGCACTTCCTCGGAGGCTTGCTCCAACTCACCAATAGTTCGGCTGGGCATGCTGGCCAGGATGCGCAGAGTGGCTGAGGAGAAGTCTGGATGTTCTGCCATTTGCCCTGGTGCCTCCCAAGCCTCAGTCCGGCGGGGAGGAGAAACCGTGTAGGCCAGATTCTCTGGAGGGAAGGGAGGAACGAAATGATTTACTGCATAGTCTTGGGTAGGGAGGTGGAAGGGGTGTCGCCAAGCTCCTGAGAATTGCCTCACTGGAGCAGGGATCCTACTTACCTACTTTTCATTTCCAGTTCCGTGCATGCTCCCTCGTTTTAAATAAAAGCAGTGCTTCTCAAACTTTTAAATACTTTGCTACCACTTTTGAACTTATTGTGCCTTCTCTCCCCAACCTCAATTCAGGACCAACCTTTCGTTCCACAGCAGACTTAAGAACAAACGTTGAATCAGGCATACGACCCCTCTGGTCCAGCATTAAATATGAAAATCTTTAATGAACAATAGCATTTTCTGTGAGTATTGCAACACTCCAGTTCTGCTAGTGCAACAGACTTCCATTTGCACAACGGAACTTCCTTCTTCTCTCCCCTGAAGGCCCCAACCACTTGCCAGAGATGGCAAAAATTAGGTGCGCTAATAGAATGTACTTATTCACAGATATGTGAAACTTGTATGCATGGTACAGCAATTATGCTGCCTTCCTGATGGTCTGAGACATTGCATTGTTGTGGAAACCCATCCTTGCATTGATATATATGTGTGTGTGTCTAGGTTCTTTGGTTTCTACACCTTCTGAGTTCTCCACAGCTTCAATGCTGTTAACAAAGGAAGCTTCAAGGAGCCCTTGGGAGATTATTATAAATTAAATTAAATTAAATGGCACATTCTGTCATCTAGGCTGAGTCGTCTATAACCCTGGGAAATCTCCCCCAGTGTTTCTTGCCAGAGGCTTCCAAAAACACATGAAGAGTGAAATTAATATTCATCACAACAAAAAAGCAAAACAACAACAACAACCCAAAAACATCTCAACTTTCATCACATCTGAGAATCTCACAAGTTCACTGCCAAATCTGTTTCTTAGTCTGCAAGTTCATGAATTCATAGTTTTGTTATTTGTATTTCATTCTTCAGTATCCAATAATTTGGTTCACTCATGTAGCATAACAGGTTGCTTAAAATACAAAAATTAATGTCACAATTACAACTGGTATTTTATATAAATCATTTTGCAAATAAACAAGAAAACAAAACAGCCGAAATATGTGGAAGTTCTTAAAGCACACAATTCCAAAAATCTCTTATCGCTATTTCTTGGGGACATCTAAAGTTTCTGAGTAAACAGAACAAAACTGTAACTTACATAGGGGCACTTTCTATATACACATCTCAGACCATTTGAAGGTCTTTGTCATGGTACCAATGCTCTCATCTTTGAGTGCTGTAGCAATGTTAGCTGCATAGTCTCCCTTGGAAAAAATATTATACAGTATTAACCAAAGAACAGACAGAGCTGTTTCTACTGTATTTGCCAAAGTAACTGAATTTTGGTTTGAGTAAAATTCACCGGCTTCTGCAAGCCAGTGTGGTGCAGTTGTTAAGAGGCCCAGGCTAGGGCTAGGGACACCAAGGTTCAAATACCCACTCAGTCATTAAGGTCACTGTCACCATGTCTTAGCCTAACCTACTTCACAAGGTTGTTGTAGAAGAAAGAACTGGCTGAAAATGGCATAAAAAAAAGACGTGAAAACATAACAGTTTGTTCTCATTCTACTTTCACTACATACAAATCGGATTGCAAAATCAGCTTCTCAGAAATAAAACAATTCTGATTAGCTGTAGCACTCCTGCATTTTAGTGGAGGCTAAAATGTTCTGAAATTAGGATGCTGTGCATTTAGCAATATCTGTCAACCCTGACTTTCTAAGTGAGAACTTGGAAGCTACATCAGAACACTTCTCCAGGTCTTTCTCCTGCTCTACAACCACATTGGCCTCTGAGGAAAAGCAGAATCAAGAAAAATTACTTCCACCACACAAATCACACTCTATCACAGCTATTTCCCTGCAGCAATCAGAGGGATGATATCCACCCAGCAATTCTCAACACTGAGTCACATTGTCTCACCTCTGCCTCTGGGGGCCAGATTCTGCATCTCCACCTCCTCCTGTTCAGCCAGCCAGCTCTGCTCCTGGATGAGCTGGTGGAAGGAATCGTGCACAGCACCTTCATCGTAAGGACTTATGTCCTGGCTGTGGGGGAACAGAGAATCAGGATCCAGAATTATTCATAGAATCATCGAATGGTAGAGTTGGAAGGGATCCCAAGGGCCATCTAGTCCACCCCCTTGCAATGCAGGAATTTCAACTAAAGCATTAAGCTAGTGCATTGCCTAAGAAGACAGCATCCTAACTCCCAACTGGATCCATGTGTAGGATAATGCTAGGAGTCAGATGTATATAGAGCCTAAGAATAGAGATGTCCCACAAGGCAATGTTTATTATCAGTCATCAAAGCAGTAACCGTGGACCACCAGTTTTAGACACAGGTCCTCCACCACAGGGACGTGGGTGGCGCTGTGGGTTAAACCACAGAGCCTAGGAGTTGCTGATCAGAAGGTCAACGGTTCGAATCCCCACAACGGGGTGACCTCCCATTGCTCAGTCCCTGCTCCTGCCAACCTAGCAGTTTGAAAGCACGTCAAAGTGCAAGTAGATAAATAGGTACTGCTCCGGCGGGAAAGTAAACGGCGTTTCCGTGCGCTGCTCTGGTTCGCCAGAAGTGGCTTAGTCATGCTGGCCACATGACCCGGAAGCTGTATGCCGGCTCCCTCGGCCAGTAAAGCGAGATGAGTGCCGCAACCCCAGAGTTGGTCACGACTGGACCTAATGGTCAGGGGTCCCTTTACCTCCACCACACCTAAGGCAACAAACCTAAGAGAGGGCCTATGACAACAGTGAGGAATAGCTAGGAGAGGGGAAGCTCAAGAGGAGCAGGGAGCTGCTGCTGCCCCCAGCACCTGTCACCTGAGGGGGCTGCTTCACTCTACCTAATGAAAAGGATTTTGAGAAGTGCCTTAGTTCAGAGGCAAGATTAATGAAATCTATGTGTACCATTTCCCTCTGCTTGGAGAGCCCATAGGTGCATAAATCCTGTACCTCTAGTTTCCCAGTTCCAAGCTTTACCATTTTTACTGCAAGGAACTGTGGAACTCATTGCCACATGGTTCAACCATGGGAAGTAGAATATCTTTCATCAAAAGATCAGACAATTCTTATGAAAGGAAAGGAACATTTTAAAAGTTTAGGTAGGGTGATCGGCATCCTTCTGTTGTTTTGAAACATGCTGGGGATGAATGCAAAATACATATGTGGTGGAGTAATCTATTATTGCTCTGTGCAGTTAACCATAGGCTTCTCTCAACTTGTGCACAGCTGAATAAATTTTGGAGCCAAGGACTAAAATAGACCACCTGCCTGTCCCAGTAAGTTTTTTTCTCGTGCCATTAAAGAAAGCTTGCATTCTGCAAACATAGATGAATCAGAAGAACTTCCCATCACATGTGTGGTCTGCTTCACTGTGCGCTGGAATCTATCCTCTACAATGAAGTAAATCCCTCAGGCCCCATCTTTTGAACAAAAATGTCCAATTTCCAGGTATTTCTAAGAGTTGGCATGTCCAGAACTTTGTGCATGCCAAAGTTCAGCTTTCGGGGGGGCCTGGAAGTATCCTTGTGGTACATTTATTTGCCCCCTGCTTCTAGGGAGAGCCTTGGAAGCGCCCCCTTCGGACTTCTGTGGTTATCAGGGTACCACATTTCAACTTCCTAGTTACGAAGGAAGTGGTGTAACCAGCTGGGTTCTGTTTTGCGCACAAGAGAGAACAGTCATGTCCTCTTTCAGACTTTCTCCGTTGCCAGGTTAGTGCTTCTAAATTTTTGGAAATATCTTTTGAGTCTTCCATTTGAAGGGAAATAAGGCATGAGTGACTAGGATGCCTTGGAACAGGAACACAGGAAGTTGCCTTATACTGTCTAAAGTCACCAAACCACCTGTCCATCTAGATCAGTTATGTCTGGGATCCTCCCAGCCCTACCTGAAGATGCTGGGGACTGAACATGGGACCTTCTGTATGCAAATCAGGTCCTCTACCTATTGAGTTACGAAATCCCTTCTCTAAAGCATTACACAGATAGCAAATTTCAGGATGAAGACAATTTAGGGCAACAAAACAAAACAAAACCCCATATTGGCAATTTCAATACCCCCAACACCATGGAGTTAATGAGGCCCGAGTGTGTTTTCATTAATTTACATCATTTAAAATACTGTCACTCACCTGGCAGCCTCCCTGCTCTCAGTGGCAGGAAAGGTGAAGGCCACTGTGTGAGACATGTTGTCCTCCCTCAACAGCACCAATCGCTTGCCTACTGGTTTGCTTGCCTCTTCATGGCTCAGTCCGACGGCGTTTCTAAATGCAAGTTAGAGAAGGATCCTGTCACCGATGAGTTGCTTCTGCTGAGGTGGCCCCACTTTGGGGCTCAGCGCTGCTACACATGAGATCACAAGACTATTGAGGTTAGGACGACTGATCTGGCTTAATCCTTTTGACTCCCACAGACAGCAAAGCTAGGTCTGGAGTTATGAGCTGCCTCTGTGCTACAAGGAGGACCACAAGACCAGGAACGCAAAGCTACCTTCAACTCCCGCTGCAAGACTCTTTTAAACAGAAGGCAAATGTCTACCACCACAGCAGCCCAGTCAGCTAGGAGCAAAACACTGCGAAGAGGAAGGAAACGGAGGTCGAGACAAAGGCTGCAATTCAGCATGGTGCAGTGACCTTGCTCTGCATTTCACCACTGAGATAACACACACAGAGAGCAGCAGATTCCAGGACAGCCAGAACTCCACCCACTCAGGGGCGAAAAAGAGTGGCTTTCTCCATTCTCTTGACTGAAAGGGCAGGGGAGCGCTTCTCATGAACCCACCCACATGCAGGTGCTTCTCATACATCCGCCCGCGCTGCTCTGGGAGCAGACAAACTCACTAAAGTTTATTTTGACTGCCTCGGCCTTCATCAGACTACACCAGCTGTCGCCACATGTTGCCAGGGAGATAAGGGTTTTTCTTTGCAGTTCAGTGCACAAAGGCTGCTTGGCTTCCAAGAGATAAGGAGAGCCTGACCCTGACATTCTTAAGGGTGGAGAGGAATAGAAGTCCCTCATCATCACTCGGAATTTAGGAATTCAGCAAACTTTTTCAGCAGGGGGCCGGTCCATTGTCCCTCAGACCTTGTGGGGGGCTGGACTATATTTTTTTTGGGGGGGGGGAAAGAATATGTACGAATTCCTATGCCCCACAATTAACCCAGAGATGCATTTTAAATAAAAGGACACATTCTACTCATGTAAAAACACGCTGATTCGCAGACTGGCCGCAGGCTGGATTTAGAAGGCAACTGGGCTGGATCCGGCCCCTGGGCCTTAGTTTGCCTACCCATGGATTAAATAGTTCCCTCACAAAACGCCTCACTTGCTTCAGTGCACTGAGAACTACAGCAAACAAAGCAGCTGGTGCTTCCTGCCTGACAGGAAACACCAGGAACTCCTGCTTCAGGTTCCAGGGAAAGTCTGAAGCTTTTAGGGTACATGGGAGAATGAAGGAAACAAATGACTGGATGCCTGAAGTGTGTTTTACACACAAGATAAAAGCTGAGCATGGTTGCCCATAGTTCTGACGTCACTAGCCAGGAAATCACTTCGTTCATCCTGTGTCGCTCAGTTCAGGAGGAGTTGCAACATATTTTTTTGCTTTGAAGGAGGTCTCAAATTTTAGAGCCTGGTGCAAGGGACACCCGTTATTTCACAAGCCTACATCAATACTGCAGAAGAAAAACAACAACAGTGTAGTGCCCTTACTTCTTGAAACCGTAACCCCGTTGTTCTAAGTAAGGGCAAGGGAACTTGTGGCCCTCCAGATGTTGTTGAACTTTTATCTTTCATCAGCCTCAGCCAGCATGAAATATGGGCAGGGACAATGGGAGCTGGGGTTCAGTAACATCTGGAGGACCAGAGGTGCCTCAATGCTAGACCACAACTACTATTATCGCCAACCAGGGACCATGATGGCAGGTGCCAGCTACAGGTTACCCAACCTTGTTCGGAGATGCTGGGGACTGAACCTGGGACTTTCTCCATGCAAGGCAGACATTCTACCACTGGGCTATGGCCCCTCCTCAGACCATCTGTGAGAGATATTTATTATGGGAATGCAGCACTCCCATGGGAACTTTTGTTAGTGACTCATCTCACAGTTAGGAAGCCTTGCTTAAATACTGAAATTATTCTAGAGCTTTCTTTATTATATGCTGACCCAACTTATTTCTCCTCACTCTGTTGACATTTTGGGCTCTTTCAGGCTTTTTCTACGTGGCAAAAGTTGTTCTGTCTTCTTTTCATTTCGGCCTTCCATAGGCCGAAACCATCTTACCATGCCTCCACCCAGAGCTTCCACGCTTCCCTCACATTTACAGCTCCCTGAACCACCCTTGGGCCTTTCTTTTGACCTTGCTTAACATTATTCATCAACTTCTCTCTTTTGGCTAAAGTGGGGATTGTATTAGGAGTACTGATGGAGGCAGGTCTTACAGCAAAACGCTCTGCTCCTCTCCTTCAAGTAGCCCTGAAAGAGATTTCAGCTAAAATGTCCAGGAGCTGCGTTTTAATCATTAAGCCTGCAGAAAGGAAGTCAACTGGCTGACCTGAAACCTATTGCGAAGATAACGTGAAACTTAACAATGTCCCATACTACTGCCCTGGCTGCCTCCAACAACAAGCCTGAGGAAACCTTGGCCCTAAGTTCAGGCTTGCTACGAACAACCACTGATCTTCTGAATTCCTTATCAGAGCAAGCAGAAAGGTTTAGTCCTGTACAGTAGCTCAACAATGGCGTCTGATGCAGACTGGTATTGTTGGAACACTTAGAACTCTGCCTCTGTACACACTACAGTCATACCTCGGGTTGAATACGCTTCAAATTGAGCGCGTTCAAGTTGCGCTCCACGGCAACCCGGAAGTAATGGAGCGCGTTACTTGCGGGTTTTGCCACTTGCGCATGCACAGACACTCAAACTGACGTCATGCGCATGTGCAGAAGCGGCGAAAAGCGACGCATGCGCAGATATGCCGTTGCTAGTTACGTTTGCTTCCAGATGTGAACAGGGCTCCGGAACGGATCCCTTTCGTATCTAGAGGTACCACTGTATTTATTTAAAGTACATCCCACCCCTGCCAAGAATTCTGGGAACTGTAGTTCATCCCTCACAGAACTACAATTCCCAGGCCCCTTAACAAACTATAGTTCCAGGGATTCATGGGGAACTTTAAATGTGTGGCATGTAAGCTGCCTGTATGTAAACCCCAAGCTTTACGCTCTCTCGCTTCTCACCAGAATGCAGGGGGCCAGGCAGCTGGTACAGCAACGATGCAACAAAAGGCATTTGTTTGTCCAGTCGTGGCTGCCAACCCTTTTTCTGCCCCCATATAAATTAGCATGCTTTCTCCTAGCATGGTTTAACATCAGCCTAATAGAATGCCAGAATGCCAGGCCTTTGCTACAGCCTTTGTCCAAGCAAAGAGTCACACCCGTCTCCTGCAGTTTGGTTTTGAGAGCATCTATATATCCCAAACATTCATGTACCTCCCCAGCGATATTTTATGCATTCCCCCATTTTTAATAGGACTATTCTCTTTGGGCTGAAGTAGACTTGCACTTTGGCCAGTTTTCATTTAACATCTGCAAAATTAGGCAGCAGGCACCAGTCAAATTTATGCATGTGTAAATGAACTCTTAACTATGCAAATGGCCGGAGGCAGTATTCTTTCCCCCTTCTTAGAATAAATGCCAAATCACAGAGAAGCAATGATTTTGCACGGTATGGGGGCACACACAGACTCTCATTACTACAGCATGCACAGGGTTATGTTGGGGAGCAGCTGCATCCACTTCTAACTTAACACAAATCTCAGTGGCGGCTTAATTATCGCTTCTTGGCAGCCACACAGGAGAAGAATAATTACAACAGGCATGGCCACCACTGGTCATAGAAGAGTTAATCACAGTACATTCAGGCCTCTCCTCCCAGCCCCCAGCAGCAGGAATTTCAGAGTGTTTTGCTCACCCAGCCTGTGGGCATGTTTGGACAGATAACGGGTTGGGCTGCACACCCATTCCTATACATTCACCAGAACAGGAACAGTTCTATCTAGGGAAAAGGATGAAACTCATGTGCAGATTGTTACATGTGATGTCTGCATGCATCTGTTTCACTGGGTATATATTAGGATGAAACAGAGATGTGTAAAATTGTCATATGATGCATATGAAAGTATGCTTTCCTATAAGAATTCTTAAGAACCAAGAAGCCCATATTCAACACCAGAACTGCTAAATCTACTGTTGCTCAGTTAGAGTGAAACCTCCTACACTAGGTCACATGCAGGGGACGATGGGCAGGTCAGGACCATCATGTGGGAATCCTAGAACATTGGAGGGGGGTACATGTGGCCCTCCAGATGTAGCTAGACTACAAGTCTCATCATCCCTGACCATTGGCCATACTGGCTGGGGCTGCTAGGAGTTGGGAGTCCAACATCTGGAGGGAAATAGGTTTACCGCCTCCTGTCCTAAATGAAACATCAAAGCAGTCTCAGGATGGTCACCCATGAGAGCCAGGATTGGCTAAGCAATTAGAAGCACTGCTCTGGTGCCTTTGTGCTGCTGCATTCCAGATGTAGTGGGGTTTTTGGACTGAACTGATCACCTGCCAGTTAACAAGGGCAGGGCAGGGCAGGGCAGGGCTCACATCTGGCTTCCTGCAGTGAGTAGGGTGGTGCCCCCAGAGAAAGAGTGCCTCTTTCAAAAACACTTTTTGCACTGCCAATTCAGCACCCAAATAGGAATGCAGAAGGAAAGCTGGCAGGATGTGCCCTTAGTGCAATTGGTAATTCTCATCCCCAAACCAGATAGTTTACTTACCAGTGTAAGGACACCCAGAAGACCTCTGAACTCCATGAAATTTCTCACACTTCCAGGGCTAGAGAGAGCCTAGCCCAGCGCACCCTACTGCCCTGGCAGAAGGCAAAGGCATGCTTCCATCCTGACATACCTTTGCATTCTTACTTTCTCTCCACAGCAGCTTCTGAAATAATGGAAAGAATAGAACTGCTGCATGCCCAAGGCTTGCCTGCAGGGCCAAGAAAGTGTTCCAAAGATCTCTGCTTCTGCTGTGCCAAGAAGCACAGGCTGCAGCCTCATCCTCCTCCCTCCCCCTATTCCTTTTCTGCAAACAGCTCTTTCATATTATCTGATCTGATACAGCAGGACAGCCCAGGAGGAGTCAGAGAAGCACAGCGGTAAATTCTTAAATGCAGGAGTTAATCAAAACAGCCTTCACAGCCTCACTCGAAGGAGAGTACAACACACCCACACCTAGCAAGCAGCACCACTTAGCAGAATATCCAATTTATTAGGATCATCCCAACTAATATCATATACAGTACAGTATATAATTACCTAGGGGTATAGGTTTAATTTGTAAAGCACACTGGCACTTAACAAAATATATCTAGTCAGCTAAAAACAACCTTTAACTTTTAATGAAAAGTTTCCATTTAAACTGCCACTGTGAAACAAGGACCACATCAAAGAAAAGGAAAGCAGTACCCAGCTTTGCTCATTTTTCTGAACCCCAAACTTCTTCTATGCTAATCTGTCACAAACATTATCACCTCATTTACTTGCCAGAACAAGGAGACTGTCAATCACACTGGCACTCTGGCAGAAGAGACTACTTTTGGGGGGGGGGGGGAAGTCCAGGCACCACTTCAGTTTACCACAACCCACTAGCTAATTCCCCTTTCTTACATTGGCGCTTAACATCTCGGGCTACTTGGAAACAACTCAACCAAGGTCACTGGCACTTTCTTGCAAGTAAACTTGCTTGTGACCCTAGCATTACTTTTCATTGTTTGAAAGTGCTTCAGTAGGGTATGTGGAATATGAAAGGTGGGGCCCTACTAACTAGAAAAATTCCACACACACCAAGTCACAGGGGCTGACTTTAAAATCATGTTATAGTGAAAATAAAAGGTTTCAGAGCTTTCTTGCATCCAAAATTTCCGTATAATTACTGCAGCTATATTATATTTCTCATCATGAACTATATTTAGCAACGTCTTGGGCATTTTGCTACAAGTAAATAAAACAATACTTCGGCTGAGGCAAGAGAAGCTTTCCTGTGTGCAGCAGTGACTTAGAACTTCTAAAAGGAATAGCTGCACATCTAATAACTTCACACCACCTTGTCCCACTGGATAACCTTTTGCCCATCATGCCAAGAATACCCCATTTCTGCTTTTAGCCCAGCCCCTCTTTAAAGGCTTTCAATAGAGAGAAAGGCAGATTTATTCATTTTTACTAAAAATAATCAGAACAAAACATACCTGATTCCAGCCCACGACTCCTGGCGAGGCACTAGTTTTAGGACCCTGCAGCAAACTAAGCTGCTCCTATTGCCTTTCTCTCTTTATTTCCCCTTGCTGCCTGGAGGGAGAGAATGAGGAAGGGAGCAAAGGGAGCTGCTTCTGTGTACATGCACGCCGTGGGCATCTTATTCCCTTTCTCTCTTGAACCATAAAGGATGGGCCAGAAAGCGTTTTGGCCAAACAAGTTAGAGCGTCTAAGAGGCCGTACTTCTCCTACATATACAACCGAGTGGGTGTGAGAAGAAGGGACGGTCACGGGTCTTCCAGAGCAGTTTTGTTACCTTCCCACGCTGAGACTATTGAGAATCAGAACGATAACGCATCGGGGACACAAGAAAAGTCCTCAGTTTGTAGCCCATCCCCACTCAGAACACAGCGGCAGATCATCAGAGGCAATAACAATGTAAGAAAATGTTTCAGTACTTACAAAACAAGGGGAACTGAGTTATTTCTCAGTCCAGCAAGTCACAAGCAGCCTTTCTGCGGCATCTTACTCACTAACCTGGTGGGATCCTGTGGTTTTGATCAGTAGAATCTTAGCCACAAGATTCAGAAAACTTTTTTCCCCCTCCAAGGTCTCCTTTGTCCCGTCTCGGCAGTCTCAGACCACACCCTGCGCCTCACCTGTTATACAAAGGACGCTGGGAGATGTAGTCCTCCCCCACTCCAGCATCTACCTGGAGCAAACTCCTAGGTTAGGTTTGTATTCAACGGCGACTTGCAAAGAAGTCAACAACTTCATTTATTCAAAGGGGCCACGTTCGGACCGAATAAGCACATGTCTCCCGAGTTATCGGAGAGGACTACTGTATTATGGTATGGTTTACTATGTGTGCATATTTCCACTTGCACTGTTAGATGTCCCCTCTCAGGAAGGAGAGCCTTGTATAATGGGAAAAGATGTACTGATCACTCTTTTCCTATCATCATCATCCTCTCAAAGGCTACATTTGCTCTATACATTGAAAGCACTATGACACCAGTTTAAACATTCATGTCTTCCCCCAAAGCATTCTGTGAACTGTGGCTTCTTAATGGTGTTGAGAGTTGTTAGGAAACCCCTATTCCCCTCAAAGAGGTACAATTTCCAGAATTCACTGGGTGAAGGGAGTGGTTGTTAAATCCCTCTAGGAATTGTAGCTTCGTGAGGGAAATAGGGTTCTCCTATCAACTTAGCACCCTTAACTTCCCAGAATGCCTTGGGGGAAGCCATGACTGTTTAAAGCAGCATGATACAATACCCTCCAACATTTCTCCGAAGAAAATAGGGACGTCCCATTCCACAGTGATAATTTTACTATTTACGGTATACCCCACGCATCTTTCTGGGTTGCCCCAGCCACTCTGGGTAGCTTTCAACATACAAAAAATAATAAAAAAAAAACATTAAACATTTTTTAAAAAAACTTCCCTATACAGGATTGCCTTTAGATGGCTCAGGGGTTGGATAACTCCATACTCTCCAACATTTCTCCATTGAAAATAGGGACATCCTAAGGAAACGTAGGACATTCCAGGATCAAATCAGTAACCAGGATGGCTTCTCTAAAATAGGGTCGTCCATGGAAAATAGGGACATTTGGAAGGTCTGTGATACTGCTTTAGATGTAAAGTTCAGATGGGGTCTGAGTTGCCTAAAAGGAAGGTTTCTGCATAGCTACACTTTATGGGAAACTTCGCTCTACATATGCTCGCCTCACTAACAGGATATACTACACTGCAACCTATATCAGATTTATACTAAAGTAACAAGCTTCGATTTCCCCAAAGAATCTTGGGAACTGTAGTTTGGTGAGACAGCACTAACAACTCTGTCAAATAACCTATTCTCCTTCAGGGCTATTCCCAGGATTCCTTGGGAAGAGGAAATGTCTGTTGAACCAATTTAAAACTGAAACCTTATATTTGCTAACCTAGGAGTGAACCCCATTGAACTCAGTGGGATCTCCTTCCAAGTAAACATATTTATGACTGCACTGTGCAGTCTGCAAGCTTGGACCTGCTACATCAGCCCTCCCCAACCCGTGGCTCTGCAGCGTGTTGCTGGATTCCAACTCCCATCAGCCCCAGCCAGCATGACCAATGGCCAGGAGCGATGGGAGTAGTAGTCCAATAACATCTGGAGGGGCCCCAGGTTCCCTATCCCTAATGTAAACAAAATGCTGATTCCCAGGGAAACTTGAGGGGATGGGGAATGGTAGAAAGGGGGAAGAAAGTGGAATTATACTTCAAATAAGCTTTTAAAATACTGTAATGGAAAATTAAGCAGTTCTAACATAGCATTGAGACAAGGGTGGTGCTGTGGGTTAAACCACAGAGCCTAAGACTTGCCGATCAGAAGGTCGGCGGTTCGAATCCCCGTGACGGGTTGAGCTCCCGTTGCTCGGTCCCTGCTCCTGCCAACCTAGCAGTTCGAAAGCAAGTCAAAGTGCAAGTAGATAAATAGGTACCGCTCCGGCGGGAAGGTAAACGGCGTTTCCGTGCGCTGCTCTGGTTCGCCAGAAGCGGCTTAGTCATGCTGGCCATATGACCCGGAAGCTGTACACTGGCTCCCTTGGCCAATAAAGCGAGATGAGCGCCGCAGCCCCAGAGTCGGTCACGACTGGAGCTAATGGTCAGGGGTCCCTTTACCTTTAACATAGCATTGGCCTGGCAGTTTAAAAGAACTAGAAAAAGAAATGCAAAAATGTATTCATATCTACCATTTCCGACAAGTGTAATCTACCAAGTGCAACGTATGAACCCAACACGATGACTTGGTGCGATACAGGAAATTGCGTCTTCCTGTCACATGGGCTTGCCACTAGCATCTCCACAGATAAGCGAGCAAAAACCCACAGCTAGGATGAAGACGCTGTACTTCTGTTTGGTTCTCTAATGCACAGGAGAGCTGTATCGCCAGAACTGTACTTCAGGTTGACTGGATTTGGTGTGGTGCTGTAGTAGTGATACGTGATAAGAAGCTAAAAGGACAAGGGGTGAGTTGCTTCCTTTTTCAGAGGCCGCATGCAACACCATACATTTAAATCACATTTAAAGCACATGACGTGCCCCAAAGCATCCTGGGAATGGTATGGTGGAAACTACAGCTTGTCAAGTGGTGCTGAGAATTGCAGCTCTATGAAGGGTGAACTATAGTTCCCAGGATTTTGAGGGGGGAAGCCTTGTGCTTGTGTATGGTGTGTATACATGCAAGAGTACAAAGTGAACATGTAGCCTTTATTTCAGCAGGAATAGCACAGATAGGGGTGAACAGTTGTTCTTCTGTGCCCAACTGACCCACGTAGATGTGTGAAAATCCTGTGAGAGGGAACAGCCACCTAGGGGAAAAACAGAAAGTAAAATTAAGTACCAGTGATACTGTTTTCTCTCTCTTCCATTTCCTCTTAGTGGTGGTGACTCAGCAGACAGCTGACCTGAGGACTGTCTGTGTAAACTGGAACGTGAACAGAACTGCACCCAATAGCTGCAAATTGGCTCTAACTGGTGCGCATTGTTTATCACAACACAGGATTAGGATAACAGTAAACTGAAGGCCTATTGATGCTTCCTTTCTAGAGTTGCACTCTAGGAAAGAGGCATCAATATCTCTTAAAAACAATATTATCTTAGCATGTCGTACCCTGCCATACTAAAATTTGCCCCATCTTTTTTAAAAAAATGGGCTGTGATATGTTTTTAGGAGGCTGTTCAAGATTCTGTGGTTGTTGTCTATTTAAACGCTTCACCACAATGTGCACCTTTAAATGTGAAACAGTCATTTTATCATTTTACTGGCAGATGTTGAAATCCTAATTTACTTTAGCTATCTTCCCAATTTCCAGTCAAACATGAAGTGGAACAAATTAGAATTTAGGCTGTGGTTGCGGCCTAAAAGGCAGTCATGGTACATTAGGAGTGTTGTGTGGTAATTTTTTGTGGTCTGCAGCTAACAGATACATTCAAATTATAATGGAGGTATCAGGTATTCAGGTTGAGGGATAATTTTTTACTTCAGACCTGGGAGCTAAATTCAGCCTTCCAGGCCTCTCTTTATGGCCCCTGATATTCTTCCTAGGCCATATTCTTCACCAACCCTGCTCTGCACCCCCTAGGGTTTTTGCGTGGCTTGGAAAGTGGCCTTGAATAGAGAAAATATTGTTTGTTTGCCTGGATAGAGAGATGTGCATCTGTATGTAGAAGCCTTTGAGTTTTGTGTGGCTGGAATGCAGCCTACTATATAAAGGCAAAGCTGTGTACACATTACTATTTACTCTGGCACCAGTGCGCTTCCACTGCTGGTGTTTGAAGCCATCCATGTACAAATGTTGGCCACAATCAACATCTATCCTGAAGTTCAGGCATAGGCAAACTCAGCCCTCCAGATGTTTTGAGACTACAATTCCCATCATCCTTGACCACTGGTCCTGTTAGCTAGGGATGATGGGAGTTGTAGTCCCAAAACATCTGGAGGGCCAAGTTTGCCTATACCTACTGTAGTTTCTTGAGAAATATTGCTGTTGGATGCATGTCCTCTCAAACCAGCTTCTATCTGATTTGAAAACGTAAGCCACATTCTCAAAAAATTGTATTTATTTGGTTATAATTTGTTTAAAAATTATGGAAAATCAATAAAATAATTTGGCAAAAAAGAAAGAGAGAAAACGTAAACCACATTCACTTCACAGTTAAGCTGAGGTGAGTGCATTTAAGACATCCACTGCGCATGCACAGATGACAGCTTCATGAATAGGAGTTTGGGGTGGTGGTAGCTGTGGTCACAAGGGAAACAAATAAAGTAATGTTCTGTGGGTGAAGACATGCCCGCTCCCTCTCTGGTGTGCAAATGTGACTTAAAATGCAGCAAGGGGGAAACGACCTCACTGCTTTATAAGCCACTGATTTTTACATAGCCCAAGAGTCACATCTACTTTTGCCTCTGGCCCTGCTCACCTTCCGTCCTCCAGAGGGTTCTGACCTCAGGCTGAAAAAGGCTTCCCACATCTGGTTTATTCTGTGCCCAGGTCCTCACACCTTAACACGTGCACACTTGTTGTTTCAGGGATCTCAAGCAATGGATGTCACCCCGGTCCTGAGGCACAGACTTGCCCAGCACGATGCTCTCTCTGATTCCAGCACAGAAGACTCCTTGGAGGAGCTGGGTAGCCAGGAGTTGCTGCTCAGGGACTTGCCCTGCTCCATGAAGGAGAAGCGCCTCCTCAGGTCTGGAGCAAGGTCACATGGGAAAACATCTTTAGTATGAACAGTGGTACCTCAGGTTACATACGCTTCAGGTTACAGACTCCTCTAACCCACAAATAGTACCTCAGGTTAAGAACTTTGCTTCAGGATGAGAACAGAAATCGTGCTCCGGTGGCGCAGCAGCAGCAGGAGGTCCCATTAGCTAAAGTGGTGTTTCAGGTTAAGAACAGTTTCAGGTTAAGAATGGAACAAATTAAGTACTTAACCCGAGGTACCACTGTAATTGATTGTAATTGTGCAGGCTGGTTGCTAAAACCACGCAGTACTTGGCAAGAAAAAGCACACAATTTTTGTTCCCCCTTCCCTTCCTTCCCACAAGAGAGCTGGTCTGTTTCTACTTTAGATAGATTGCTTTAACCCAACCAAGTGGTAAAAACCTGTGGATTTTTGTTGGCCAACTGTACAAAGGGACGAGTCGCAGTCATTGTTCCACTCACAGTTGCCCTTGGCCCCGCCTACCAGCCTACCAGAAGATTGTGCATGCATGAATGTAGCCCCCCTGAACTGAAAAAGCTCCCCCATCCCACTGTAGCAGGTTCTGATATGGCACAGAAGCATAAAAGAAATACAGGTAATAAAATAAAGGATTAGTGGGGCTTGGCAGGGCAGAGGAACCTGCTGACTAAAAATAGAAGAGTATCAAAAGGGAGGCTTTGTCCCAGCATGAGGCAGGTAAGTGCAGATATTCAACCGGAAGATGGGGTGGGACGTGTGGTCCTCTCTTAACCTCATCTCCCAAAGCCTCACTGATTCAGAAGGCCCATTCTAAACTCAACCCATTCTCCCTTGCACAGGCAGCTGAGAGCATCCACAGGGAGAAATGTGTCCTACTGGGTGGTCTGGAGACAGAGACAATCCAGGGCCCAGAATCAGTTTCAGGAAGGAATCTGGAACCTTCTCAGGATCTTCCAACTCTGGAAGCCTCCCCTGGATGAGATTGGAGGTAACACTAGGAAATGGTTTTTCACCTTTAAAAGTTTGTCTACCCAAGGAATGTCACTGGGGTGTCAGTTTGGTCCAGTGGCAGCAAACAAGGTGGGGCTACTTCTAAAGGGAAAATGGGTGGGATCAGAGGCAGATTTAGGCGAGCACAACTGGTGCTGTCACACTGGGTGCAGAACCTCGGGGGCAACACAGGGGACACTGCAATTATGCTTTAGAATGGAGTGCAAGAGGCTGGGGCTGCCAAATTTTGGCATTGCCCAGGGCACCCCTGGTATTTCAAACCCAGGGTCCACCCCTTGCAGGACGTCAGATCAGCAGCTGCACTTGAAGAAAATATAAAGTTCTCACTGTGTTGAGAAGGGACTTGGTTTTATAAATGGCAGGGGCTGCTGGTTATATATACTAAATACAACAACTGAACTACTGATAACCTATCTCTAACTGGTGTGAGGCAAGGGAGACCTCTGCAGGCTGGTTGACCACATGGTTTGTGGAGAACACAAATAAATTTTGCTTTCCTCTAGCGGAGGGTAACCACGGAGTTGTGGATTTGTTGTGTACATTAGGAAGGGGAGGCAGTTTGCAGTTCTTTCTCCTAAAGAAACTACCCACTTTGGTTATTATCCTCTTTGATATGTGTGAACAGTTTCAAAATGCAAGATAACCTCTGCTTGACTGGCACTGAAGTAGATACAGCAGGCAGAATCCCCTGTCAGACCAGATAGGAACCAGCCACAGTTAGCAATACTACATGTGAATGAAGAAAGGGCTGTGGATCTGGGACAGAATTTATCCTGTGTGTCACTTTCATCCTCCCCATCCCCTCTGATGCCTGTCTGCTTGCCTTCCTGTGTTTCCCACTTTTGCTATCCTCTTCAACATACTGTACAGGGAACTTTGGTCCTGGCATCCAGTCCTACTTTACCTTCCTGAGGTTCCTGCTCTTCATCAACTTCCTGGCTGTGCTGCTGGCCACAGGCTTCATACTGTTGCCTGTTATCATTTCTCAAAATACGACAATATTTCCTACAGGTCTGAGTGCAGGTGAGTCTCTGCTGGTACTTCCAAGAGCATTTGTGCTTTCCCCAACATCCCATCTGGATTAGATCCTATACTGACATCTAAGTGTCAGAGTGTCTAGTGCTATAAAGCTACCCAGTCTTTCCCTCCAGATCCTGAATGCATGAATTACAGCAGTAATGTCAGTTATCGATCTGCCTGGCAACGATTCCAAGATATCTTCACCGGGGAGGTGAGTCTGCTGGAAATAGAGACTGGAATTTACTGTGCTGGAGAGGAGAGGCTGATGGAGGGGCAAATGCTGCCTAAGCAAGTGGTTATAGATGGAGCGAAGAAGAATGGACAAAAATGAAGCAGTTGGGAAGACAAATATAGTTTGGAGTTGAACAGGAAGGACAATGTTGGATTAATGGGTGATGGTTCTTATCCAAACTTTGTACTCACTGCATTCTATGATTCAGACTTAGAGGGTCCTTAGAAAATTATTATGGCAGTGGACAGGAAGCAGTGGCCCTCCACTGTTGTTGGGCAGTGACTCCAAGAGGCCCAGCCAGCATGGTCAATCAGTGGTTAGAGGTGAGTGGTGGTGGAGTCCTGCAAACATCTGAAGGA
Source organism: Podarcis melisellensis (assembly GCF_964234715.1). Lineage (NCBI taxonomy): Eukaryota > Metazoa > Chordata > Lepidosauria > Squamata > Lacertidae > Podarcis > Podarcis melisellensis. The sequence goes on along the minus strand of NC_138529.1, from coordinate 30,211,552 downwards.
CCCACAGGTCCCATGCTCCTCTGTTATGAGTTGGGTTAATCTGCAAGCATAAGGCTGGCTTGTAATTTCCTCTTATGTTCCATCCTTAGGGCTCTCTGGAGTATTCGTACCTGTTTTATGGTGCTTATCATGTGACACAGAATAGCAAGAACCACTACAATGTACACTTAGCATACCTGCTTAGCATCCTGGGATACTTCTTTGCCTGCCTCATTTGGATCTTCCGGCGGTAAGGGCCCTGATGATGGCTGAGACCCAGGCCTTTCTAGGCTTGACAGCAGGGGTTTGGAAAAGGGAGCAGGAGAGAAGCAAGGAATTGCAGGGCAAGGGAGTGGATTCATGAATGGGATTTACATACACCATGGCTTATGTTGACCCACTTAAAATGCTGACTCTTTCCTTGTAGTAATTCAGTAGGTTGTTGTTGTTTAGTTGTTTAGTCATGTCCCACTCTTCGTGACCCCCTGGACCAGAGCACGCCAGGCACTCCTGTCTTCCACTGCCTCCCGCAGTTTGGTCAGAATCATGCTGGTAGCTTCGAGAACACTGTCCAACCATCTTGTCCTCTGTCATCCCCTTCTCCTTGTGCCCTCCATCTTTCCCAACATCAGGGTCTTTTCCAGGGAGTCTTCTCTTCTCATGAGGTGGCCAAAGTATTGGAGCCTCAGCTTCACGATCTGTCCTTCCAGTGAACACTCAGGGCTGATTTCATTCAGAATCGAATTCAGTAGGTTATATACTCCCATATCTCACATACAGTCAGAATAAGATTTCTCTAACCCAAAGATGGGGAGCCTGTGGTCCTCCAAGTGTTACTGAACTTCAGCTCCCATTGGCCCCATTGGAAGCTGTAATTCAGCAACATCTGGAGGGTTGCAAGTCCCCCAACTTCTGCTCTAACCTATTCCTGGCATGTTCAAATTCCCTGGGAATGGAAATTATACACTTTCTGTTGGGAGCATATCCCCGTGCCCAATTGGGCAAAAATCTATTCTTCTTCCTTCTTCACTCCCTACCTTTTCTCCAATAAGTCTAGCATTTATTCATGTTACAACAACATTCTGTGTGTTGAGATCCTGCCATAGTACATCAGCTCAGTCTTCTTGAGACTCTGCATCCCTAACTCATTCCCATCAAATTTTCCTACTGTTGCCAGAAAACATTCCTATTCTGAAGCATCACTAGGTAATCCTCCTCCAGTGGACCAAGCTAATATTCCTAAACTGTTGCATCTTTTCTGCCTTCATCACCCCCTGCAACTGTTTTGCACACTTTCACATCATACCATATATCCCTGTGCAGACTTGCAAACTCCTTCTTTCTAGAAACTGGGTGTTACTCCCATGTTGATTCACATATCTTGGGCTGGACCCAGTGGAACTTCTTATGCAACACACTGAGTTCTATATACTGCTTGGGGCAAAGGAATTAATTTGCTAGGTGAAAAACCTTGCTTGTCTGTGACAATCTTCACTCCTATTCCAATATTCAGGATTGTAGCCAGCATGGCCCGGTGGCAGATGCTGCGGTGGGAATTCAAACCATGTGTCAGTGCCCGAATCTTCACAGAGTGGGATTTCTGCATCCAAAGCCCAGAGGCAGCCACCCTCAAACAGAGGAATATTTACAATCACCTAAAGGTACATGAAAATTGCCTATAGGGTTTCATGATAATTTGCTAATGTCCTCAAAAGTCCCACCGCTTTCACTACATCATCCTTTCAAGTATGTACACACATCCATTGAAAAAGCAAACAAACCAGGGTTGAATCCAATGTTGCACAAGCGGTGTTCTGCTTGCATAATGAGGCTTCCTTTTCTTGTCCTCCCACTGTGTACCCCCCCCCCCAATCTGCTCTGGGAGGTCTCCCAACCCTCTGGAGCTGATTTTGAGGGGAGAGGAAGAGGAAGTTCTGTTCCATGCATAAAAGTCTATTGCACAAGTGGAGCTGCAGAATTTGATACAGGCGCCATTATTTTCTTTTCTTCAGGCCCTGTGTCACTTCCTTGCTTATTTCACTTGCAAGTCAGGCAGCAACAATTAACAATACCTGTCTTGGGTGAAATCAAAGAGAACAAGCATTGTAGGTGTTATGTATTGAAGTTCTCACCCTGGCCACCAGGGGTATTGGGTACAGTACAGTGGTACCTCGGGTTACAGACGCTTCAGGTTACAGTCTCCGCTAACCCAGAAATAGCACCTCGGGTTAAGAAATTTGCTTCAGGTTGAGAACAGAAATCGTGCTCCGGCGGCGCGGCAGCAGCAGGAGGCCCCATTAGCTAAAGTGGTGCTTCAGGTTAAGAACAGTTTCAGGTTAAGAACAGACCTCCGGAATGAATTAAGTACTTAACCCGAGGTACCACTGTATATAGTTTTCACTCAGGTCCACGTCAGTTAATTTAGGCGGGAAACCCTGAGCTGTTGTTGTTACAATGTTGACCGCTGGCTGCCTATAAAAGCAGGCCGGCTGAGCTGTTCAGTTCAGTTCCAGCTTACTTATAAAGAACTACTTGGAGTCATCTCTGTGTCGTCTGATATGTCCACCCACTATTTAATAGTAGGGGCAACAAGCAAAGGGAAACAGGAATCATACCCTTTAATTCCTGTTCCCACCTCAAAGGACATTTCCCAAGGCAACAAGGGATTGCTTTGCTATGTTTCAGTCATTCTTTCTAGCCTCAGATTATTATGTCCCTTCTGTGCTCAAGGTGTTATGGCTCTCCTGGGCCGTGCATGCCTACTAGATTGGCTGGGTCTTCCCTCTCCTTTGCATGCTGAAACACTGGAAGCAAACCTCTCCTCTGCATGCTCAGCTGCACAAATAGCAAGTGACCAACTCGGTTTCTTTTCACAGATAGACCTAGCGGAGCAGATCCGGCATCTGCAGAACCAACAGCGCACACGGAAGCAGCTTGCTAAGCTCTACCTGCTACGCCTGCTGATCAATGGTGTCATCTTGCTGCTGACAGGGGCTGCTTTCTACTGTATCTACGCAGCCACTGAGTTTTCCCAGGGGCACAGTCAAGTAGGCCAACCCTTCATCCCTTGCCAGGGTCAGAGTGGGGCTGTGGGTGGCTGTACCTCAATCCAGAACTCAGCTGTGTGCTCTTGGAGAACAGCTGCTACAGCTGGACCAGGAATCTGGGCTAGGCTAGGGTGAGGGATTAAGCCTGACACGCAGTAAGCAGAAGGTACTGCTCTGAAAATTCAGTAAGTTTGGTGGTCCTGACTTTTTGCACCGTGTTTTGGTACTGAGTGGTCAGGAAATATTCCTCTGTGTTTTGATTCTAGGCACAAATGTGCCTCCCCATAATAAATCCATCTCTGTACTCCCAGAAAAATGCTGCCAGCCTTGATGTACTGAGCCAGTACCTGCCACCAGTGGTCATCTCCATTGTGAATGTCATCCTGCCTTTACTTTTTCATGTCTTGACCCAGTTGGAAGGCTACTCTCCTAATACTGAAGTCAACCTCACCCTAGTCAGGTAGGTGTTTTCATCTTGGTGAGTAACCTGGGGCAGATATATTTCCTGTGGTATAAGGAGTTTGCAGGCCTTAAATTACTTTGAGCTGCAAGTAGAGTTTTTAATGCTTTGTTTTAGTTTCGCTATTCTCTCTTTCTAAGTTGGGAAGCACTAGTTGCTTCAGTCGGTCATCAAGCCCAATATCCTTTATTGTAAATATGGCAGTGAAAGTATGAGGGAAGAAGCAGAACAATCAAGAAGGGATTGATACCCCTTCCAATGGCACAATGATTCAAGCGGGCAAACGGGAACGCAGTAAAATCAATACTTCCTGAGACAGGCGGATGCCGACAGCAACAATATATATATTTAAAATGTGTATTTTATTGATTCCCATTGACAAATAGTAAACACAAAGAAAACTTGAGGAGTGCAGTTCAAAAAAGATTATTATATTTTTAGGGGAAATTCTGTCATGTAATGTATGTGTTTATGAACATCATCAATGCATTTCTAATATACCTTAGTTCTTTTGCTGTCAAAATTCCCCATTCCTTTGTCTTCCTAAACCAATAGGATAGTGGTCGACTAAACTGTGCTCACAATAAACCCTTCAAAATAAATGGCTCATTTATTTAAATAGATATACTCTGAGTAAAACTTAGTTGAATGCCACCCATAATAATTGCAATTATAATGCCATAACCCAAAGAACAACCAAATATATACAGATTTAAGATATGCAATGCAGCAGCTGTTCTAAAAATATATTGTGGAATGTTAAAAAGATCCAGATCTTTCAGAAGTTTTGAAGTGCAAAGTGCATCAGGACCATAGCTGTCAACGTTTCCCTTTTTAAAAGGGAAATTCCCTTATTCTGAATAGGATTCCTCACAAGAAAAGGGAAAAGTTGACAGCTATGATCAGAACCAAACAACACCCCACTTTAGGGACAGATGTGTGGGGAAATGTGTGGTAAAATGGATATTTGGATCCATTCATGGTCAGGTGGTAATCTCAAACACTGGCTTATATGGCAGGATTAGCGGGGTGGAAACCAAGTGTAAGGTGCAGGCCCAATCTCTCTTGTGGTCTCTTGCAGGTGTGTAATCCTGAAACTGTCCAGCCTGGGAATGTTCATGTTCTTCTTGGGACGCAGAGTGCTATGCATAAGGAGCGGCAGTGCTCCTCAGTGCCACCAGTGCGGTTACAACAAACTCTATCAGGTGACATGGATGGGATATTTCAGCTGAACTTTTCCTATTTAGAGCAAATGTGGCCCAGACATAATGTGCTCGGGTATTAAGTTTTCTAAAGCAAGGTATCGTTAGCCTGTAAGGCAAAGAGCTAGTTAGCCTTGACTTGGTGCAGTGACGAAAGTATACTTCACCTTTAAGCACCCAGCTGCGTAACTTGGTTTTCAATTTCTAGAATGGCTCTTCGGCTGTCTAGACATCTTTGAGTATTCCTTTTCCTGGTACTTCTTTTGTCTGCGTGTCAATGTATCATTTCCACCTTATTTTGTAGATTCCCACTCCCCACCCCACCCCCATCAACACACACCTTGTTTGATCCCAATTCCAGCAATGAGGAAAGCCTGGTTGATCATTAGCAATTAAAACCCCCCAGATTTGGGGTTATTAATGTGTTAGAAATTTGCAACTTATACAATTCTCCATATATTCTATTCCCTATATAATGTTATATTGTGCATGCTTAATGTGAACTTAGCTTTTTCTTTTTCTTTTTTGCATTTAACACCATATACTTACAATATACTATGCTTATAATAATGTGCCTGACATGTCTAGGATTCCTTTTTTCCCTTCTCTTTCTTTTTTCCTTCCATATACTCACCATAAGACATTATCTCTTTCCTGATTGTGCATGCAGTGCTGGGAAACCCACATTGGACAAGAGATGTACAAGATGACCCTCTTCAGTTTCTTGACCACATTGGGATCTGCTTTCCTTATCAGCCTGCCCCGGAGGTGAGGCAAGAGATCATAACTAATACTAGTGCCCCTACTCGCCCCCTCTTTCCAGGCACAGGTCTGCACTCTAAAGCTCTGTGTCTGAGCACACCTTTTTTGTTCCAGAGCTTCCCTGTGAAATCTTTAAAGCTGTATCAGAGCAAATGGCTATTCGGGTTTTCCATGGATTGTCGTGTGCTCCAATTGAGCTTTAAAGAGTGGGTTTTGCTGGGAAAGCTTGAACAAAACAAAAAAAGGGTGCTTGGATGCAGAGCTTTAAAGTGCGGACAGTCCCTGGAAAGCAAGGAGGGAATTTAAGTGTGGTTAAGCCCTCATTCAGCCTTTTCTTTCCACAAATGGGCAGACCATTCCTTCCTTGGGAAAGTATTATGTATGGCGGGGATAGCCAACATTGTTAGACCATAACTCTCATTGTCGCTGACCACCGGCTAGATTGGCTGGAGGTGGTAGGAACTGGAGCCAAAAAACACACATACCCAAAAGGCACCACATTGACTACCCCTGATCTACAGGTATTTTTATCTCATCTTCCTGCCTCCCAGTAGTGATGCCAGGTGGTCCAGTTGCAGGGTAGCTGTCATTGGGCAGATGCATGCTCTGCATTCAAAGCATATTTAACACACATGACCTCCCCCAAAGAATCCTGGGAACTGTACTTTGTTAAGGATGCTGGAAATGGTAGCTCTGTGAGGGGGAAGCTTGACTTCTTTGGGCGAAGTCATATGCTTTAAATGTGTGGATTTGCCCATTGTATCGTTGTTGACTGCAGGGTGCTTTTAGTAAGGGAGAATAAGCATATGTGCTCCCTATGCAAAAGAGGCATAATTCAGTGGCATGGTACCCAGCTGCAGTTATTGGAAGAGGTTATGCCCGCGGCCTCTGAATTAATTCTCTTTCTCTCCCTCTCTCTCAGACTGATTGCTAAGCATTCCTCCTGTGGACTGGCTCAGTGGCTTGGCAAAGAAGAGTTCCTGGTGCCTCACAATGTACTGGATATTGTAGCAGCTCAAACAGTCACATGGATCGGGATTTTCTTCTGCCCACTTCTGCCTTTGCTTGCCTGTGTCTTCGTCTTCTTCACATTCTATATAAAAAAGGTCAGTGGCATGCGGTCATTGGACTAGGGGGACTAGGCTAGTCCCCTTAATGTTCCCCTGGCACCTCATTCCCAAAGCCTGGGAAGCTTTTGCCCAGCTTAGGTAAGGAGGCATGATGTTCATGGGTGTGACATCAACCCCGCCCCCAATCGCCCTTGCAAGCTGGTGTCTCTCGCCCTAACTGTTCCCCTATGAAAAAATTCACTGCACATTATTGAAAAAGGTAAAGGTTGTGTATACATGTGTGTATGTGTGGGTGTTTGAGAGTACACACAAAGAGTACCCATCATGCCCATCATGACGTGGGTTGTGGATCTGGCCCTATTTTGAGCCCCTCATCCTCTTGGCTTGTACTGTGCCAGGGAAAATGGCCCTGATCCTGGCTAAGAGACTGTAGAGGATTCCGGGAGTTACAAACTCTCAAACCAGAAAAATTGCTGGTAGTAGCAAGCAACCCACACAGGAAGACCAGAGGTAGAGGGTAAGGAACTTGCTTCTCTGAACTCACCTCTCTTGGAGGCAGTCCCACCCAGACTCAGACCTTCACTTTGGTGGTTACTGACCTCATCCTGCCCACAGCTGTTGCTAGCATGTATGCATTTGAAGCCATTGAACCTGGCTGTAGCAGGTTGGGTGCAACCTGGCCCTAGGTACTGTGAACAACTGGACTGCATATAAGTCATAATTTAAAGCACCCCCACAAAAAAGTAATCATGGGCAATCAATACCCATTTCTTAGGGGTGCTGGGAATTATAGTTGTGTGAGGGGTAAACTGCAGTTCCCATGATTCTTCAGGGGGTGTTTCAATATATGTTTGCAGCTCTGATGTGAAGGCTTTAGCAATATATTTGAAAGCGGTATTGAGCTGTTCACCTTTGGGGTCAAGGATGGGGGACTGAAGTTGCTGTCTGAATCCCAGGAAGTATGGTATAAAAGCAACTGCTTCCTAATGAAGGCCCTTCACTCTCTCTCTCTCTCTCTCCCCACCCCAAGGCAGTCATCCTTCTGCAAAGCCTCATGGGTTTTATATCTCTGGGAATGTGTGAGGGTTCAGGAGGCATGCTCACTCTGTCTCTTTTCCTCACCCACAGTACACCTTGTTCCAGAACTGCCAGCCTTCAACTCAGCTGTTTCGAGCATCCCGTTCTAAATTCCTCTTCCAGATCATGCTACTCTTAGGCCTTTTCCAGGCCTACATCCCTCTGGGCTATGTCATCAGTAGGTGAGCTGAGAGGTGGTTGAGCATCTTAAGAGTACGGGGTTGATGAAGCCTATATTCTGACAGTCATTCTTTTTTCCTCCCAGGGTCTCTCCATCCCAAGCTTGTGGGCTCTTTACTAATCATTCAACTCCATGGGAGGCCGTACCTAAGGCTTTGTCCCGTTTGCCCATGTCAACACAACGTGCCTTGAGCTATGCGACATCCAATGTCTTTTGTTTCTTACTTCTGATGGTACTCAGGTGGGTACTTTGGGAGGGACATGGATGGAGGGATACCAAAGGAGGGAGGGATGGTGATATGTTGTTGAATTATTTGCAAGGCAAGCAACCTCCTTGTTTCTTGGCCTGGACCCTGTTAGAAAAGTGGTGTGTTACCGTCTTTGGCCTTACCAGCCACAGAACAGCCTCCATGGCTCCTTTCAAGCAAAATCTGACCATCTGCCTTACCACTCAGGGCCACTTGAGCAAGAGACCTTGAGCAAGAGACCTGTCCTCTATAAACACTACTTCTTATCTTCTACTGCTTCACCCCAAAAGGAAGGTGGCTCAAGCACACCTCAGTGTTGGATTGTGATCACAGTGTGTAATTTCAATGGAAACTTTGCCACTAATGAAAAAGGAGTGTAGCTCCCCCCCCTTTTTTTTTTTAGTTAATGAAAGTCCCATAGTTCTGGCAAATGAAGAGTCACATTTGAAAAAATTACTGTACCAAAATTTTAGGAAATGTCAGAGTCCTGGCAGGCCTCTGTGTAACTATACATGATAGTGTAGCTGTGTATCCATTGAGTGGTCCGGAAGCAGATGCTGCAGCTGAACTAAGCAGGTGTGGAGCTGGTCAATCCCTTGTATGGGAGACCAGTATAAGAGTCAAGGATGGAATTTTTTAATAGCATCAGCATCAGACATTTGCTAGCACACCTGATCATCACTTTGATGCCTTGATGTTACTAGCAGGGAAAAGAGGCTCCTGGTGAGTGACCCAACTACAAATGCTCTAAAACAGATTGTTATTTCTCAGTTTAACCTTGATTAAATTTAACCCAGCAGATGGTTTTGAACTCACCCAGCCTTTTGCAGGTGGCATCCCGTTTCCCTGTCTGGCCTGGTGTGTAAGTGGGAACCAATATTCCACAAACTATTGGTGTGATGGCCTCTCTTTTTCTTCCATAGCCTCATCCTTACAGTGTACGTTTCTCAGGTGCAAGCAAACAGACACATCATCGAAAGGCTCAAGAGGCAACGTATGCAGGTAAAGTGGTCCTGCAATGTTACAGAAGGATGCCAGATGGCGTGCAATAATCATGCACCTCTGGTAACCTGTGACTGTGTGATGATCTGTTCTCTGGCTCATGTAATGTTAGGTTATGTAACCTGTTTCTCCTTTTGTTCCTCTGTCCAGTGTGTCAAGGAGAAATGGTGTTTAGTGAGGAAGCTGGCTCAGCGGCTGGTGAAAGAACTGTGAGTTGGGTTGTGAGGGGGAAAGGCCTCCCAAAGGACGAAAACTTCTGGTGGCAGGGCAACAGGCAGGAAAAAATGGTCTTCCTCCTGAGGAAAGCAAAGACCACAGAATGGTCAAAGCATACCTGGATTAAAGAAGGAAGAGAAGCCCCCCGAGTGTGATTTGAACATTATATGCTGGAAGACCTCATTTTCCTGTGAACACAAGTTGGCTCATAGAACTACCCTATCATACCCTTTATCTTTTAGATAGGTACAATACCTACTTTTTCACTGTGCATACAGGTCCCTGGGATGTACATTTGGTACCTAATATCATATCTTCCCTGTGAGTTGCTGTACCTTATTTGGCCAACTTCATGTTAGAACAAGTTCCTGCAGGCCTGAAAATGTTTTGGGTAAAGAACAAGGTGTATTTCAAGAATATATACAGCCTTATCATGCCAAGGTAAAGGTAAAGGTTCCCCTGACCATTAGGTCCAGTCGCAGACGACTCTGGGGTTGCAGTGCTCATCTTGCTTTACTGGCTGAGGGAGACGGCATTTGTCCACAGGCAGCTTCCGGGTCATGTGGCCAGCATGACTAAGCCACTTCTGGTGAACCAGAGCAGTGCACGGAAATGCTGTTTACCTTCCTGCCGGAGTGGTACCTATTTATCTACTTGTACATGACGTGCTTTCGAACTGCTAGGTTGGCAGGAGCTGGAACCGAGCAACGGGAGCTCACCCCATTGCGGGGATTTGAACCGCCGACCTTCTGATCGGCAAGCCCTAGGCTCTGTGGTTTAGACCACAGCGCCACCCGCATCCAAAGTAATTCTAATTCAACAAAAATTTGAAACTGAGTATGTCACCAGTCCTCACTGAGGTGGATTGCTTACTAACTGGATCATGATCTTTTGGTATTGCAAAATAAAACAAATGCTTTGTCTAATAAATGTCAAGAGGGCATGGGTATATGAGTCGTGTGTTGTACACAATGTGGATCAGATTGACAATCACATGAAGAGTTCTGCATAATTTGGAAGCTTGCATAGTCCTAAACCAACATACCTCAATCTGTCAAAACAGTGGTTTTCAACCAGTGTGCCCTGGGGTGCCTTGAATGATGGTCAGGGGTGCCATGGGCAACACTGCCCCTCTTTCCTTCACTCCCTCCTCTGATGCCCTCTCACATTGTGGTTGTTGGTTGCAGTAGGCCTGGCTACAAGCTCCCCAGGGGATTGGTGCCTCTGGGGCTGGCCAGGGAGTGCTTCCCAGGCTCCTGTAGGGCAGTGTGAGGAGGCATCTCTCTTTAGGACAGGGGAGGCAGCTCAGAGATCGGGGTGGCAGCTGCAGCTTCCAGGAGGACTCCCAAGGAGAGGGGTGAAGAGAGGAGGCTGAGGAAACACTCCAGAAGGGATGGTGTTTGGAAAGGGGTGAGGGGCTGCCAGCTCTGCAGGAAAGGGGGACATAACAGGACATCTGAGCCCCACAGGGGTGTCGCAGAAAGAATGTAGTTGGTCAAGGGAGCCGTGGACCCAAAAAGGTTGAAAACCTGTGTGTTAAAACATACACTCCCACCATGTTGCACCTCTCTGTGTCAGAGGCAAACTTGGAAACTGCGGTCCAAACCTTTCATACCTTCCCCTGTGTTCTGTATCTATTAGCAACACTTTCCCCACTTAAGACTGTAAACGGCAGATATCTTCATACTAAGTGTACGCACAGTCTTGCCTCTGGCTAGATGTGAATTCATGCTGTTGTCTAAGATTCAAGCCTCGTGTTCTCTTCTTGCTGCATGCTGTGTACAGTGCAGTGTTCCTGCAAGTTCGTCCAGTAACTACAGAATATAATGCATTCTTTATAATGTGGCACTCTCTGAACAGATATCTGACATGTTCTTTACAGAGAAACAGAACATTATGGGCAATGTCTGGAGAGGGCTTAGTTAGGCACAGATTCCAGCAGTCAGAGGGATTGGGTGTTCTATACAGCTAAACCATTTGTTGCACCTCTCTCTTAAGAACTCTTATACAATGTCTTTCCCTCTGCTTTTTAAATTCACATTTGCAGTGCTTATAGTTTGCCCTGCAACAAACTACTAGGCGGTAACCTCATGTGCTCTCAGACCATTTCAAGAACCAGGGCTTTAAATGGTTTTGCCTCCAGAAAAGCCAGCCCAGTGAACCCAGAGATGTCCTAGGGGAATGTACTAGCAAAAACAACTTAGAGGCACTAAGTTACATCTTACAAAGAAAATTAAATCAGCCTTTCAGGAAACAGCTGCAGAGCATGTGGGCTAAGGTTTTTTCACCTGACAGCTGACCGTATCCTTATGGGTGTCTTTCAGCTGTCAAGAGGTGTGAAGGAGAATTGGGTATATAAACTAAGAGAACAACCCATAATCCTCTTTTCCACCACAGGAAATTATATGGGGGACAGCCTCACTTGGCTGCCCTGAGCCTGGTCTTGGCTGGGGAGGGTGGGGTATCAATAAAAAATTATTATTATTATTATTATTATTATTATTATTATTAGTGCAGTGTTCTACCAATACAGTATAGTGCCCCTTTACCTCTGACCTGGCTGGTCTCCATGCCAAGAGAAGAAGAAGAGGAGTTTGGATTTGATATCCCACTTTATCACTACCCTAAGGAGTCTCAAAGTGGCTAACAATCTCTTTTCCCTTTCTCCCCCACAACAAACACTCTGTGAGGTGAGTGAGGCTGAGAGACTTCACAGAAGTGTGACTGGCCCAAGGTCACCCAGCAGCTGCATGTGGAGGAGTGGAGACGCGAACCTGGTTTACCAAATTACGAGTCTACCGCTCTTAACCACTACACCACACTGGCTCTCAAGAAGGTCAAGAAGGCAGCAATGGCTCTGAGGAGGTGATTGGGCTTAGGGAGTCTGGGTTATGGCAACCTCTGGCACTAGCCATGTTTCTACTGAGAGACCAGGCTGGGCTACTCTATACTGAATGGTTATTCTTTGCTCCCTGTACTGGGCCAGTGCTAGATAAAGCTTCTTGTTCCTCCTCACCAAATGAGATTTCTGGCCTTCTGTCAAAGGTGGGGGAACTACAACTCCCATCATCCCTGTTGTGACACTAGACCTGGATGGAGTGATGGGAGTCAGAGTCCAACAACAGGTTCCTCACTGCTGTTTTATATGCATCGTTCAGACATTACTTGTGTTGATTCTGTTTCCTAGGGCAGCTAAGACCATATTTCGTCTCCCTCTGGAATTTTAGGTGGGACATAAATATTTCAACAAACAAATGGGTCAGGACTGTGCAGATAAAACATCAATTCTGAGAGTTGAATAACACATTCACTCCTCTTCTCTGATTTAGGACGGATTTAGGACAGTGATGATTGTTGTCTCCGCTGTTTTTGGACAAAGCTGTGGCAAAAAATTGGATTTCCTGGGTGTTTTCCATCCATTGTACTAATCCCACCCAATTATCACCCCATCTTCCTTTTCTCTCCAAGGAATTCATAAGGAATACTCCCTCCTTTTGTCACTCTAGTTCCGGGGACTGTAGCTCATTAAGAGATTCTAAATTTCAATTTTTAATTTAAAAATAAAATAAAAATTAATCCATTTTATCCTTCACAGAGCAAACCTCTCAACAGCTTGGTTTTTACAATGAATCTATGCTAGTTTCAGTTACCTTTGTGGTGCAAAAAACAACAACAAAAAAGGTGCAGCGTAATCATAATACAGTTGTACCTCAGGTTAAGTACTTAATGTCCCATTAAACTTTAATTAGTTTAATGTAAATGCCCAGTGCACTTCCTTCTTTAAAAGTCTCACCACGGCAGAGGATTTCGCGCAGCAGCTAAGAAGGGCAGGAGAGGCAGCATCTTCCCAAAAAGGAGTCCTGGAGCATGCGGTTTGTAAATCAAAAATAAGGTTTATTTACAAAACACCAAAAAACAACCCTGGCGACGAACCACACATCTCAGCAAAACACACACCCAAAAGGGAGAAGGGGGAAGAACAAACAAACAGGGGGACTATTTATACAGACTCATGTTCCTGGAAGCCTAATGACCTCCAGCTGCTCAGTGATTAGAGCGTTTCTGCTACTCTTTTAACCCTTTGATAGCAACACCCCCTCTCGCTCGTAACACTGAGCTGTACCAACCTTAATACAAATTTAAACCTGAACAGAAACATTTATGAGATTGCGGACTCAAAGCTTTCGTAAAACCGTCTGCGAGATTTTCTTGGCTTGGACAATACTTTAGTTCAATTAAACCTTGTTTTACACTTTGGCATACATTTTGATAACGGATATCCAAGTGTTTTGTGTGCGCCTTGAATTGACCTGATTTAGCTAGTTTAATACAAGGTTGATTGTCTTCCCACACTCTGATAGGTAGGGAACATTCTCCAAACAATTCTTGTATCAGTTGCTTATAAAATTCCAGTTCTCTACATATATCTGATAACGCATTGAACTCAGATTCAGTTGAACTTAAAGCTATAAGTGATTGTTTTCTTGATCTCCAACCAATTAGTGCATTTCCAAATTTTATCGCCATTCCTGACACTGATTTTCTATCTGGTCCAGCATCTGCCCAACTGCTGTCGGCCCAACATTCAAGTTGTGTGCTGCCCTCTGCTGATAGTTTTAAGCGAAAGCTTTTGGTAGTTTGGAGATACCTTAAAACTCTTTTACTCCTTGCCAAGCATGCATTGATGGTTTTTCAGCTTGTCTACACAGCATGTTGACAGCATATGTTATATCGGGCCGAGTCCACTGTGCAATGTGGAGTAGACTGCCTATCGCTGACTGGTAAACCCCGGGATTACAGAACTCTGCCTTTTGCTCAGTTTGAGCATCCTTTGTGTAACTTAACTCCATTGGGGTTTTAACACCAGCACAGTTGTTCATTTTAAACCTTTCCAGCAACTGCTGGATTTTAGCTTCTTGGCTAAGCCAATAGTTACCATTTTCATCTTGCTGAATTTTAACTCCTAGATAAACAGATACATTGCCTAGTGATTTTATCTGAAACCTTTCTCCAAGCTTTGTGGCAAATTGTTGTGCAAGTTTATCATCCTTTCCACTGTATAATAAATCGTCAACAAATATCAAAACTGCTTCTTGTTCACATCCCGAGCCTTTTAGATAAAGACACGCATCTGCTGCGCTCTTTCTGAACCCCATGCTCTCTAGAGCATCGTTTAAACAGGAATTCCAATTACGGGCGGACTGTTCCAACCCATAAATGGATTTGTGTAGGCGCCAGACCTGGTTTGGCTTGTCTCCTTCAAAACCTGGTGGTGGTGTCATATAGACTTCCTCCTGTAAGTCTGCATTTAAATAAGCCACATTGACATCAAAATGAAACAGCTTATTTCCCTTCTTAGCTGAAGAGGCTAGAAGCATTCTTAATGACTCCGATCTTGAAGTAGGGGCATAGATTTGAGAATAGTGAACACCTTTGCGCTGCGAAAACCCTTTTGCAACTAGCCGGGCTTTATATTGCAACTCTTCAGTAGTTGTGGGCTTTAAACGATATACCCATCGACAACCTACAGCTTGTTGCCCTTTCGGAAGCTCTGTACTTGTAAACACACCGAGAGACTTCATTGAAGCCATCTCTTTTTCCATTGCTTCCTGCCACTTTACGGCTTCTGAGCTTGGAAGCTGTTATACTTCCATATAGCTTTCTGGCTCACACTGTGCCATATTTACGTATACACTTGTCACCTTAAACCGCTCTGGCGGCTTGCCCTTCGTGGCGCGTTTTGACCTGCGCAATTGCTCCTCTTGTGCCCCCTCTGACCGTTGGCTGTCAGAATCTGTCTCAGACTTTATATCTGGACGTGCCTCTAGGGATAAAGACCTCCGTTTAGATACCTCCCTTGGGCTTGGTGTTGCAGGTGACCTGCTTTGCTTTTGCTGTCTGCTAGGCCTACTGACTGGCGAAGTTGGAGCACTCCTAGATTCTGGCTTTTCTACCTTAGGAGAAGAACCTCGTGCCTGATCAGAATCTGCATCTGAACCATGTGCACCATCCCCTTCTGGCTCATCACTCTCTGGACTTTCTTTCTCAGCATGAATGCCTAAAACATCTCTCAAAATGTCAGGGTTAGCGTGTAAGTGAGTCCATCCGGACTGCTCACAAAAATCAGCGCTCCTACTGAGGACCACTCTTGTAGTATCCCCACCTGGGTCCACAAACCTCCAAGATTTGGCATGTGGTTCGTACCCGCAAAAGATGAGTTTCCTAGCCCTTGGACTTCCCTTTTTCCTTAACGCTTTTGGGATAAGTACATAGGCTTGAGATCCAAACACCCGAAAGTAATTAACTTTGGGCTTCTTCCCATATAAAGCAAAATAAGGCGTAGTATCAATTACCGAATTATATACTCGGTTCAGAATATGAGTAGCCGCCTGCCAGGCTTCCGCCCAGTAACTTTGAGGAAGTTTAGCATCAAACAACATAGAGTTTGCCAACTCTTGCAGAACCCTATTTTTACGTTCGGCCACGCCTCCTTCTTGGGGGGAATAAGGTGTAGACAGACGATGCTTAATTCCCTTTTTCTTAAAGAAATTCTGCAACACAGACCCGGTAAATTCTGACCCTCTGTCTGTCTGAAAAGCAAGTACTCTAGTACCGAATTCAAGTTCTACCGCATGAACCCAATTTTTAACTGTTTCTGCAGTATCTGCTTTTGTTTTGAGAGGAAAAAACCATGTAACCTTTGTTTTGTCATCCGAGAGACACAGTGCATACTTTGAACCTCCCATGCTAGCAACAGGCATTGGGCCACACAGGTCCATATGCACAAGTTGGAATACTTTGTCAGATTTCCTATCTGAACTGGGATAGCTGCATCTATGAACCTTCGCACTTTTGCATGCAGTACAATCCAAATACTTAGTACATTTGTTCAATTTGCACCCTTCTGATAATTCAGGTTGCCTTTTAACATACTGAAAATTAATATGCCCTAAACGGCGGTGCCATAAATGAACACAAGAATTATGGGTAGGCGTGTTCACACAACCAGCATGAACCTGTTCAACTTCATCTGGACTTGTCTCAAAATAATATAACCCATTTCTGCATTCCACCTGCAAAAGAGATACGTTATTCTTTGAAATAGTGCAAACCCCATTTCCAAACACAGTTTTAAACCCATTTCTATCAAGTTCTGACACAGACAAAATACACCCCTTCAGTCCCTTTAGCACGTAGGCATCAATTTCTGTTTGCAAACAATTCAAGAACACTGTGCCTACAGTCTCTAAGGAACGTTTAGTTGAATCTGCCATTGTCACAACTTTAGGGGTTGGTTAGCAAATGTCTGCAATTCTGCAAACGGACACTAGATGGCGCCACCAGGTGGTGAGATGCACCACTGTCGATCAACCAGCGTAGATTGCTGCCTTGGCCACGCCCTTGCATCAACGCCATTGCTGAAGCCATGTGCTGTGTGCTGTGGGAGTAGCCACGACCTCCTCCTCTTCTTCGACGTCCCCTGGAACTCCTTGTCTGGTAACTAGGGGTAACGGCCTTGTTGCTGTCTTGACCAGGTTCACGTGTGCAATTCCTGATTAGATGGGAAGGGGAACCACAGCGAAAACAGTGTCTAGCTGCAAAAGCATTTACTGTGTGCTCAAACTCAGCATCAACACTCTTAGGCACAGCATAACTCCCCTTTAAAGACAAACCTCTTTCTCTTTGCCTTTTATCCTGTTCATCCGCAAGCCGAGAAGAAATGTATTCAAGGGTTAATTCAGTTGAAGGCATAGCTTCCAAAGTTAGAGCTAGAGTCTCATAGCTTTTATCAAGAGAAGACAACAATATGTATGACTGCTGCTCCATAGAAAAAGGAATGCCCAGCTGCCTTAGTTGATTAAAGGCAGACACCATTTTGGCAATATGTTCTTTCACACACGCTCCCGGTTGGAGACGTAAATCAAACAAACATCTTGTAGCATGGATCTTGGCCCCCGCAGTGTTTCTGGAATTTAACCGCTGCAGAACCGTCCAGACCTCATGCGTGTTCTTTAACTCAGAAACATAAGGCATTTGCTCTGGTCCCACTGCCAAAACTAGTAGACCTTGGGCTTTCCTGTCGCGTTTCTGTGAAGCTGCTGCTGCTGCTTTGGCTTCTGCAGACGCGTCTGCAGCTGCCTGTAAAGGCGGTGCTTCAGTACAGCTCCACAACTCTTTTGCTTGCAACCAAACCCTTACTCTAGCCTTCCAATCTTGCCAATTTTTCCCATTGAGTCGCGTAAACGGGACAGTAAAACTTTCCTGGGACTCTGCCATCCTCCCTGGGGCTTAGGAACGATACTCACACACCTGTAGACCGTCTCCCAGCTGCTGAGGTGGCTCCTTGAGGAATCAGACGTCTTCCAGCGAGTACAAACTGCGCAGTGCCTCTTTAAAACTTTTCTAGGCACGTTGCAGGACTCAAGCTGCTTTGGAGGCTTTCGTTGTCGGCAACCGCTTCTGTCTTCACTCCAGTCCTTGCATAAATCACTCTGAACTGCTCTCCTTATCTCCTTCTTGACGTACAAACATCCATAACCTGTCCCATTAAACTTTAATTAGTTTAATGTAAATGCCCAGTGCACTTCCTTCTTTAAAAGTCTCACCACGGCAGAGGATTTCGCGCAGCAGCTAAGAAGGGCAGGAGAGGCAGCATCTTCCCAAAAAGGAGTCCTGGAGCATGCGGTTTGTAAATCAAAAATAAGGTTTATTTACAAAACACCAAAAAACAACCCTGGCGACGAACCACACATCTCAGCAAAACACACACCCAAAAGGGAGAAGGGGGAAGAACAAACAAACAGGGGGACTATTTATACAGACTCATGTTCCTGGAAGCCTAATGACCTCCAGCTGCTCAGTGATTAGAGCGTTTCTGCTACTCTTTTAACCCTTTGATAGCAACACTTAATTTGTTCCGGAGGTCTGTTCTTAATCTGAAACTGTTCTTAACCTGAAGCACCACTTTAGCTAATGGGGCCTCCTGCTGCCACCGCTGCATGGTTTCTGTTCTCATCCTGAAGCAAAGTTCTTAACCTGAAGCACTATTTCTGGGTTAGTGGAGTCTGTAACCTGAAGCGTATGTAACCTGAAGCATATGTAACCTGAGGTACCACTGTAAAGTCTTCCTGTGGTCTACTCGGATTTTGTTTGGGGAGGGGTTGTTTTTTATAGTATAACCCCAACACTCTCTTAACAGGGATCCTACTGCCCTGCGTAAAAGTGCATGCCTGAAGTCCCTTGGGGTCTCCCCATCAAGTGAACTAAATAACCATAAATCGGACAAGTTCAAAACAATTTTGAAATGGTATTAATCTACAAACACAAAGAAAAGAAAAAGCAACACTTACAAAGCTACTTGTTTTTATGTGAAATGGTCTCTTACCTTGCAAGCATGGGGGATGTCTGATTGCCTCAAGAATTCCACTCGGGGTGGAATTCAACACTGCACTATTACAAACATTCTGTCGGAGAAAGCATTTCAGCTTCCCAGAAACAATTCATCCTGTGCACTGTTTTAAGAATTCTCCCCCCACCCTCGAGACAATTTGAGAGGGCCCATCAATGGGAAGAGATTAGGAAGAGCACCTTTGTGCAACGCTTCCACTGACATGGTTTTTTGGGGGAATCCCACTGTCTGGTTCTGGTTTCTCTTCCTGCTTCTATGATCTCTTCCAGCCTTTCTCAACCTTGGGTCTCCAGATGTTGTTGAACTACTGCAGAAATCCCCCCATGTCACTTCTGCCTTTGAAATCCCGTCATGTCAGGGAAAATCTGGACGTATGGCAGCCCTACATAATTCTCTAGGGGAAGCCATATGCTTAAAATGTATGGGGTTTGTGTTAACAGAAGGATTACTGCCGGTGCAAAGGGACTTCCCTCGCTTCCCTCTCCTCCCCTGTGCACTACCTAAATCTGTCCTAGGTGTTTCCCCAACCTTCCAGAGCAGATTTGGGGAGGGTACAAGACGGGGGGGGGAGGAGAGGGGTAAAGTCTGCCTCGTTTCTTAAATGAATGTGCCTGCAACAAGACTCACTGCATGCAGTATGAGATTTAAGCTGATGTCCAGATCCTTCTTTCTAGTTCTCAGTCTTTTATTTAGCATGGAACAGTATAAATGAGGAACTGACGTTTTCATGCTTTTGTACACCAAAAATAAGATCTAAGGCAGAGACAAGCTGAAATACGGTTTTCTATTTTTTCCTTTGTACGGTAGACTAGTTTCTACTTGCGCACACCGCACTCTGACCCCATCTGCGTTATTCGTGTAAAGTAGCGCCATAGCACTTTAAGCAGTCGTGGCTTTCACCCAAAGAATCCTGGGAACTGTAGTCCGTTAAAGATGCCGCGCACTGTTAGGAGACCTCTTCCTATCACAAAGTTACAATCCCCATTCAAACTCTATTCTAGGGGATGCTATGAATTATAGCTCTCTGGTGGGGAAAGGGGGTCTCCTAACCTCCCTCATCACTCTTAATCTACAGTTCCCAGGATTTTTTTTTGGGGGGGGGGTTCTTTAGTGGCATACAGCTTTAAACGTATAGCGCTGATGGGGTCTCTGTCCTCCATCCAGAGAAGCAGAGAGGCATTGTCAAAGTTGAAAGAGCGAGCAAAAAACAAATATCTAAGAGGATATGAAACGGCGCTGGTGAGGAGGGGTGTACCCTGGGCTGGGTTGTAGGTTGGGAAAAGCTCCGGGCCCGCCCGAGACTCTCTATCCCTCAAGTACGTCTTGCACCTTAATTCCAAGCGGCCATAAATCTGAAACCCAGCCTGCGAAGTGCGCTGCAGCCGGCGCGGAAGCATGAGAAGGAAGGCAGGAAACCCGGCGGGCGCGACCCTCGTGGCTTCCCTGGTCCCGGGTCGGCTCTCCTCCCCTGGGGGCGGAGTGGAAAGGCGGGGCTTGCGGACGCGCAAACACAAGTCGGGGCGAGGCGGGCACCGCGAGTTCCGGGCCGGGAGCGGGGCAGCAAAGCGCGGCGCCTGAGTCATGGAGAGCGGCGACGGCGGCGGCGGTGCCTACGGAGCTGCCAAGGCGGGCGGCACCTTCGACCCGTGGCGCTTCTTGCAGCAGCCGCAGGTCATCGCGCGCATTCTGAGTGCGGTGAGTGGCGTCGGGCCGGGGCTCCCGGAACGCAGCGCGGAAGTTGGGCTCCGAACTTTTGCAGAGGCCGCCCGGCTCTTTCCTAACCCCGGGCAAGTCGGCGCGCGCGCGCGCGCGCCCACGCTGCGCTTGGCCGCGAAGGAGGGCGAGCTAGTGGCCAGGGTGCCACTAGCTAGTGGCCCAGGTGAGGCTGGCGTAGCTGAGGCGGGGCCGTTAGGCACCTGGGCCGTGCCTCTCACCAACAGTAACACCCTAGGAGGGGAAGTAGTTGAGGCGGAGCAATGCAGTGTCATGCAGCGCCGTCGGGAATGGAGACACCTGCTGGAGGCCCCGGGCGTCGGCTAGGAGGAGTCTCTCCTTGTTGTTCCGCTTCTGAAGAAGACGCGTGGCCAAGTCCTCTGGAAATCATCCACTTCGGGCCAGTGGCGGGTCCCTCCGCTCTCGGCCCCCGAGGCCGCATATAGATGGCAGGTGCGCCCTGGCAGCGCGTCCCCCGCGCTGCCCCCCGTCTGTGGGGAGCCCCGCGCGTGGGAACCGGGCAGGGGCCGCTTCTGGTTGTTGGCCCGCCTTCGGCCGCTGCCTCGCTCCCATTCACTTGCTTAGGATTGGGCAACTCCTTCGAATAAAGTCCATCGCTTTGTTGTATTGCGGGTTGTTTGAGGAGAAGCAGCCTGGTCATATGGCTGTCAGCTGATAGGCCTTGAGCGGAGCTAGGCTGCTGCCTTCCTAGCCTTTTGACCAGCTGGGTGCTCAAGGCTTCTGGGTCTGTAAACCAAAGAGGAACGCCCTTCCCTATGGACAGCGTTTGTAGATGGAGAGAAACTCTTCAGATATATGGAGTAAGGAAGAGCGAAACTGCTTAGGAAGCAGCTGGCTCCCGAGTTTTGCTAGATCCAGTAAGACAGATCCTTTCATGGCTGGTTCCTCCAAAAGAGCCTTTCCCAAGCTTGGGTCTTCAGCTGTTTTGGACTACAGTTCCCATCATTCCTGACCACTAGTCCTGACAACTACAGGTGATGGGAGTTGTAGTCCAAAACCAGCTGGAGACCCAAGTTTGGGAATCTCTGCTCCAAACATTCTGAGGGAGAGTTATGCTTCTAGTCTTCTGGTTTTCAGGGAGGGTTTTAGGAGCATCTTCCAGAGGTGATGTGAAATTCTGTCAATAATGGCACTCCTTAAGGACAATCTAAAAGTATTATCAGGTACTTATAATGGGAGGGGCAGACACGGAGGGTAGGAGTTATGTAGGAAATCATGTCATGTTAGCAGAGGTTAACATGCCTGAGTCCTGCTCGCCTCATGTGAAAGACATTTTCTTGAGAGGTGAGCAAGTGCACTTCAAGCGTGCTTGATTTTTGACCTGTGCTGAGAGCAGCTTGTTACTGGTGAGGAGAAAATGACAGCTTTAAAATTAGTTGGGGAGGTGGAGAGATCTGTCTGAACCCTGAAGCGGCTTTGTCTGAAAAGTCAAGAGGGAAGGCTCCTCAGCCATTTGTATGGTTCTGTTTCTAGGATGCACCGATCTCCAGTGCCAGGTGGTCTCAAACAAAACTCCTTATCTTAGCTGGCATGATGTCCAGCACCCAGCTATAATTATTGCTCCTCTTTTCCTTAGGGTGAGGTTTGAACTATTGAGGCCTCTGCTGCTCCGTACTTTGTTCAGAATGAATGCAATGCATTTCTCAGCTGTGCACAAAGATGCAGGTTGGGACCTTGCAAGGGTAATGTTTTGCATAGAGGTGGGATTTAGTGGTCCCAAGTTATGATGTTAAAAGCACATGAGGCCACCATCTTGCTGTAGCTAAGCAGGTCTGGTCAGTAACTGGATGGGTGACCACCTCAGAACATGTACACTTGTGGGTTCCATGATCGCAGAGAGATGGGATATAAATGAAACCATGGTTGATTTGTGCCTTAACGGAAGCACCTCACTACTCTGGAAGATGGTGGGTAGCATTGTACTTTTTTTTGTTGTTGCAGATTTTTGCACTCATTGTTTTCTCCTGCATCATTGGTGAAGGCTACACCAACCATTCTTCATCCGACAAGCTGTACTGCGTCTTCAACCACAGTGAGGATGCTTGTCGTTACGGCATTGGCATCGGAGTGATTGCCTTCCTGGCCTGTGTATTCTTCTTGATGGTGGATATCTACTTCCCACAGATTAGCAATGCCACTGATCGCAAGTACCTCGTTATGGCCGACCTGGGCTTCTCAGGTATTTCTTTTTGGGAGGTGTGACATGAAACAAGTCCTTGTGGGGAGGGAGGGCAAGGCTCCGTACATGTTCTCTTCCTCCTCTCTCTTTTCCCCACCCCCTTTGCAGAGCTGGACAATGCCTTCCCTTGTTTTGCTCTCAGTATGATGTGAGTCTGGAACAGCTCAGCTACCCTGGCATGCTGCCTGTGAGGGCTTGTTTTGTCTGAATGAAAGTGTCTTCCAGGAGAGACTGCCTGTGTTCCTAAAAACACTGGGATGCTATATTATTGGTAAAGATTAGTACTGGGCAAGGAGGAGACACTATTGAATGGGTGCCCCTTTGTTCCCTGACGTAAACGCCACATGCCTTAATACCTTGAAAAAAAAAGTCACACGTTTCTTTAAGGGGGCTTATAGATAGCGTTTGTTCTACTTTGAGAAACAGGAGATTCTGGACTCCCATTCCAGGCCTTGGCCTAGATTAACTAATACTGTAATCAAAACTTGGCCCACACATCCTTCTGAGGCGGTTGCAGAATATGCCCATTTTGTTCAGTGTAAGGTCTCCTCCAGACTGTCAATACTTTGTGGGAGGGATTCAAGTGCATACCAGAAATTCAAAGCACTTTAAATCTGCAAATCTAAAGTGCTTCGCTGCCCTAGAACAATAAATCCATTAAACAAATTATGTAGTTTGGAAAGTGATGGGGAAAAAGTGTGATGCATTGAAAAGGGTGAGATAAACAAATGACTAACAGGGAGACGTGGAACATCCCACAGGCAAATCAGGATGAATGCTCATAGTTACATAACTGCCCCCCAAAATTATAAATGAATGCTCAGTAACGATAAGACAAAAAGCCGGGTAGCTTTTGTGCAAGCAAGCTGGAAAGAATGCTCATTAAACAAGTTGTCTGGAGGAGCCATAGAATTTCCTGATAACCAGAGCACAAGTGGCAGGTATTTTATCATATAGTTGTAGCCCCAGTTGATAGCAGGAGCAGAATGGTAGTGCTCTGTACTGCAGGCTTCCCCAACCTGGTGCCCTCCAGATATTGCCAACTATCTGCGACCATGGGCCATTCTGGCTGCGGTTAGTGGGAGGTGTCCCAGCACACCTGGAGGACACCAGGTCGGGGTAAGTTGTTCTCCTGTAACTTCAGCTGAAGGGTGCCTGTGCTTCTGTTAAATTTGAACAGACTGGCAGAATAACCAGCAGGTAAGCAAAAAGGAAGAGACCTACAGTTGTATTCAGTGCTGTGCAAACAGACGGGATGTTCCCCTCCATCTGCAGCATGCCCCAAAATCAGCTCGAGGGTCCCTAAGCCTCAGGAGCTGGGAGTATTGCCTGCCTAAAAGTCTGTTTTAGCACTGAAGCTGCGGCATCAGATACAGCCCTTAGAACAGGGCTTATCGTAGGCCTTCATATTCTGTTAATAAGTCCCCCAGCCCCTTCCACTCTTGCTAAATATATTTTTTTCTCTTTGTGCAGCTCTCTGGGCCTTTCTGTGGTTTATTGGGTTCTGCGTGCTAACAAACCAGTGGGCATCAACACCTCCCAAAGATGTATTGATTGGAGCAGACTCTGCCCGTGCTTCAATTGCCTTCAGCTTTTTCTCCATCTTCTCATGGGTGAGTGCAGGTTTCTCTCTGGCCCAAGGAAGTCCAAGGCTGAAGTCAGACAGGCTGCCAGCTGCCAGCCCTGAACTGGGGATTGGCTATGAAACTGATAATTAGTTTGCCAACACCTGTTAAACTGAGCTCAAAACACGTAACCAGCTCAGATCTCTCTGGCATTGCCTCACAAGGTGGCCATAATTTCCCTGGCCTTCCCATCCGAAACAAAGCAATGCTACTAAACTACCTTACAGAGGAATGGCTGTATAAATGGCTGTTGCATGTGACCAACTCTTCACAGACCCATCCTGGTCCTTGCCAGCCAGAGCTAATAGCTTGTTTCTGTCCACAGGGGCTCCTGATCACCTTTGCACTTCAGCGCTACCGCATGGGGGTGCAAGATTTTGACCACAGCTACGTCGACCCAGCTCCAGGTCCTGTGCCCCCCTACTCAAGCTACCCCAATGTTGGTCATGAGAGCTACCAGCAGCCACCCTTCACTCCTCGCACCGGAGAGGACTCTGAGGGCTACCAGCCTCCCCCTGTGTACTGATGATTGCTACTAGTACTGTTTAAAGCAGCTCATGGGGAATAGCCACCTAAGTGCAATTGATTCACTTGCTTGGGTTGGGGAAAGGCATCTACTGTGAAGAGTAAGAATGCCACAGCTTAACTTTTGTGTGTGCGTGTGCATTGGGTTCTGGGGTATCCTTGCTGTTTTCTACCCTTGCAGAAAATACTTTGCTCCCCCCTCAGGGGTGTGAGAGGCTTTCTTTCTGGCCTGTGTGTGACGTGCAAGGCATAATTGTTGCCAAAAAAATACGCAGAGGATATTCAGCTAACTCTATAACACGGAGCTAGAGATTTCATCCAGCAGTTAAGGCAAGCGTCCCGTTACGTTGCTTCCTACTGCACTTATCGTAGCGGGACCCTTGCTGCTGGCCAAAGTACTTTGTGCCTTTTGTGCAGATGCTGTTACATCCTTGACTCATACCAGCCACTGAGTGGGGTGGGGGGGTTAGTTCCCATGGCTCCTATGGTGCTGCCTTTCTAGATAGGATAGTGCGGATGCAGTGCTTTCCTTACAGCTTTTCACTTGCTGCTGGATGGACATGATGCCAAAGCTTAGGCCTAAAGGCCCCCTCATTTCTTTTTTTAAAATAACAATTTGTATATAAAGTGCTGGACTGAGCAATGTTGAATTTTTCCTGTGTGCCTTGTCTTGTTTCCCTCCCTCAATTCAGTCCTAGTTCAAGATGGGAGGGGACCAGCTCCTTATCTGCACAGATATACTAATAGTGAAGAAACAAAGTTGGGTTGGGGTGCAGGTACTACTGTTTGCTTCTTGGGGTAGGAAGCCCACTTGCACAAAACTTATAAACTGCTACACTTTCCTGGGTACCCAACAAGCCTTTCTGGGAAAGCTCTAACTTCTTAGGTTGGTTTCCCAACTGTACCTGTTGTGTGTTGGGGGAGTAATAGGAGATACCCCACCCACATGGGAAGCTATTTAAGGGTTTGGGAAGTGTTCTAAATCTGTATCATGACAGAAATAAACCTCGTCACTCCCATCACTTGGAATGCGAGATTTTATTATACATCCTCCCCATGGCTTCAGGGGAGATGTTTATGTGTGAACCCAGCTATGTGACCGAGGGCTAGCTGTGGGAAAATAATTATGCTGGCTGTAGCAAAGCAGTGGTGTTAAGGTCTTGGCACCTACAGAAACAAGTACCATAAGCCTTATCTCAGCTCCTTTTTTTAGGCCGCACTTTTCACCTCCTGCTGTTCTGGGTTTTGGCCAACCAAGCACTCTAAACAGCTGATGCTGTTTCTCCCAGTGCAGCTCTTAACGTGAAAGGGTGCCTGTACTATTGGGAGAAGGAGTATGGGCATTTTCAGTGGTGGTCCTACAACAAGTTTCCAAGCAAGAGGCCGGTCATCTTCAACACTTCTGATGGGGAGGGGACTGAGAGCTGGATGTCTCCTACAATCTAAGTGGGTAGCCTTTAAAAACAAAATAGACACCTTGGTCTGAAGCCTGGTGAAATGATGGTGGAAATCAATAAAAAAGGTCAAAGAAGACATTCAGTACTAAGTTATTTATTAAAATAGCCTGATGAATAAAACATTTTTCTCTTAATTGATCACTATGGGAGAAGACAGCAAATATTCATGGGAAACAGAAGTGGCAGCAGAGCAGTCTTAGGGCATGTTTTAAGTGCAAAACTGATGGTTTGCTGAATCAAATGCAGAAATAGCTACTACCATTCATCATGCAGAAGACAGCAAGATCGAACTGCCAGAAGTTATACGACAGGTATATGCCCCAAATTTCATATATAATGAACATGATTGACGCTCTCAGCCATCCTGAATAAATTAGGAAAGTAAAGGCCTGACACAGGACACAAAATCTTAAAACCAAGACTACAAAGAACATAAGAATTGCTTATTGCCCACTTCTGGAGACACATATCTATCAAACCCTTATACAGAAAAGCAGAGGCCTCATAACTTATGCAGGATTAGTAATAATTTTGTTAGTTTGGAAGCCTCACAGAACTATGCTATATACCCAACACGTAGCTAGATGTCAGATCAGAGAGATACACATAGAATTGAGGAAATGATGTTTTGCTCAGGCAGTTAGTCTAGAGTTGAACATTATGTTCCATATTCCATGTTCAAGAAGGGTTAAAGACTGGGAAAGAGACTAGCCCTTCCAAGGTAAACTGTTTAACAAGGACACTGGTGTTTGCTGAAATAAGAGACAATGGCTTTAAGGTATAAATAATATTCTAGTTTGACTAGGAAACAGGTTCTGCTAGTGAACATAAGAGGAAAGTCCCAGTTCTATGAGACAGTAGGAAGTCTTTCCCCATAAATGTGAAGCCACTAAGAGCTTTCGGTTTTTAGCACACCTAAATTATTAGCCTTTTGCAACACGCCCCAGCCTCATTTCCTCCTTCAAAAGCAGTTCACTCTTTCTAGTGCTTTCACTAGTATTGTCCTTTGATCGGTATAGGGTTGGAATGAAGAACAGCACATCAATTAACCCCACAGAAGAAAAGGGCTGTCACTTTCCTAGTTCAGTGTGATGGGCTCCACTGCATGATTTGACGAGCAGCCAAAGCCTTTCGGGAACCAGCGATATCTAGCTGCTTATTTCCTCCCGGCAGATTCTCTTTGTCGTCGGTTGCCTGCTGCTGCGGCCGCTTCTTGAAGTAGCAGACACGGCAGACTGAATGGTACTTGTCTGCTCCTCCTATCACTTCCACCTAAAGGAGGAGAGAAGTGTTAATTACTCAACAGGTAAAAAGCACTTTTCTGCTGTCAGGCTGATAGCAGGCATATCTCTGCCTCACAGATGGAAAGGAACCTTTCTGAGAAGGGAAGTGCAGTGGACTCTTACCTCCTTCTCTGTTCCCAGCCTCTTTGTGTAAGAGGCTTCACGGTAACACTCCATGCAGACAGCGTTTAGTTTCACCACACTCTCTGCTAAAGGGACCAGCTGCAAGATGTTGCCAAAGGCCTGCAGTGAAACAACCAGATGCAACGTTGGGTTGGGACACATACCAGCCGGAAGAGAAAATTAAGAATTTAGAGAGGTTTACCTTTCTCTGGAAGGTTGCATCAAGGGCGGCCACAATGACAGTCTTCCCCGCATTGGCCATTGCCTCACAGAACTCTACAATGTCTGGAAACTAGACAGGAACAGAAGGGAAAAGCTATGTTTCTCCACAGTGGACAAGTCGTATCTCTTAGAAATTCATAGGACTACATGTGACACAACCAGTTCTTTGGTTGTGAGGAGATGGTGGCATTCTTAAGAGTATTTGCATGGTACAGTGAAAGCCTATGGGGTGGGGAGAATAGCCAATGTGGTGTGGTCTCTTGCGGTTGCTGAACTACAGTTGCCATCAGCTTCAGCCAACATAGCCAATGGTCAGGATGACAGAAGCTGTAGCCTACCCTCATTGGCTAACTACGGCCCACACATACCCATTCAGAAATAAGCATTCATTAGAACTTGCTCCCAGGTTAATAGTACAGGTATAGGAAGCGAACTTCCTAAAGCGAAGTTAAGGGAGCCAACAGGTCTCACGTTCTCTAACTGAATACTTTAAGGTATTCCCTGATGGGAACCCTATTTGCTACTGCTAGAAAGGTCTCAATTATGGAAGGAAAGGATGATGGCTTGGTGATAGATCACATGCTCTCTCTCTCTCTTTTTTTTTGCAGAAGGCCCCAAGATCAATACAGTGGTACCTTGGGTTAAGTACTGAATTCGTTCCGGAGGTCCGTACTTAATCTGAAACTGTTCTTAACCTGAAACACCACATTAGCTAATGGGGCCTCCTGCTGCTGCCGCACCACCGGAGCACGATTTCTGTTCTTATCCTGAAGCAAAGTTCTTAACCGAAGGTAATATTTACAGGTTAGCGGAGTCTGTAACCTGAAGCGTATGTAACCCGAGGTACCACTATACCTGGCAAGCCTGCTGCTACCACCATCACATCACCTCAATTTCCAAAAAAGTCTTTAAAGGGGTGGGCCAGCTGTAGTGTGGGCTTCTCATGGTCCAAGACAGGCAATTATCGCCCAATCAGCTTTTAAATGAAAATTCTTCCTTGCTCATCCATCTCCACATACTCAACATGAGTGAGCCGAGATCAGTCTTGTATATATGAGTTTCTTTGTTTTCGCTAAAACTCCCAAGGTCTACTAATGCATTTTACATGTACAAAGCAAGAGTACATCCTCAGGGTCTCTTAACAGCTATTAGACAGCTAATTTGTGTAACAATCTGAAACACGTACTTGTTCTTAGGGAGACAAGTAACACCATATCAGATCAATCTCCACCTACTCCTGCATTCTTGACAAGAATACCAGCAGCCACAAAGCAGTCCACACCAAGAACTGACCAGTGGATTGTTCATTTACATTTTCACCCCTGCTCTACACCCCTTTAAATTAATGTCTCTCCTAACCTTTCAGCAATACATTGTCCAAGTTCAACGAACACTGCCAACACGGTCAAGAAAATAACTTCCAGAGAACCCACTAGCAGCAACCTGTGTGTGTTCTAGATAAAGATGTACTCCAATTACTGTAGTAATGTTGTTAGAATTGAACTACATTCTATTTAGCAATGATACATAAGAGCCTGTTGGATCTACAGTGGTGCCCCGCTAGACGAAAGGGTTTTCCGTTTTGGAGGTGCTTCGCAAAATGAATTTCTTATGGGCTTGCTTCGCAAGACGAAAATGTCTTGCGAGTTCCTGCGGGGGGTTTTTTCCTCCCCCCCTTTCCCAAGCCGCTAATCAGCTGATCCGCTAAGCCGCTTATCAGCTGATCCGCTAAGCCGCTTATCAGCTGATCCGCTAAGCCGCTTATCAGCTGATCCGCTAAGCCGCTTATCAGCTGATCCGCTAAGCCGCTTATCAGCTGATCCGCTAAGCCGCTTATCAGCTGATCCGCTAAGCCGCTTATCAGCTGATCCGCTAAGCCGCTTATCAGCTGATCCGCTTATCAGCTGATCCGCTAAGCCCGCTAATAGCGCTAATCCGCTAATGGGCTTTCTTCGCAAGTCGAAAAAACCGCAAGATGAAGAAACTCGCGGAACGGATTCTTTTCGTCTTGCCGAGGCGCTACTGTAGTCCAACATCCTATTTTCACAGCGGCCAACCAGATGCTTGCTGGAAACCCCCAAAGAGGACATCAGCACAACAGCACTCTAGACACCTGTGATTCCCAGTATTTGGTATTCATAGCAACCCCTTCAATGTTCTTTTATACAGTGGTACCTCAGGTTAAGTACTTAATTCGTTCCGGAGGTCCGTTCTTAACTTGAAACTGTTCTTAACCTGAAGCACCACTTTACCTAATGGGGCCTCCTGCTGCTGCCGCGCCGCGAGAGCACGGTTTCTGTTCTCATCCTGAAGCAAAGTTCTTAACCCGAGGTACTATTTCTGGGTTAGCGGAGTCTGTAACCTGAAGCGTATGTAACCTGAGGTACCACTGTGCTGTTCTGTGTAAAAGAGGACTGCAATCCTACATCTACTCAGAAGTCCCAAGGAGCTGAATGGGGCTTATTCTAGGAGAATAAAATGGCAGCCCAAGTCCCCATAGAGCTGTGAAACAGACTTATGCGGTAGTGCTTGACTGTTGACCCAAGCCAGATTTATTTTATTTATATATTGTTTATTCAAGTATGCCAAGATTTCTCATGTCATGTATCACCAAAATAGCATAATGTGGAAAAAATATCTACAACATATGTTTCATTATTCAGAGAAGATAAAAGAACTTACAAACTGGCCTTCATCAATGCCAATCACAGCAGCGTTAAGGGCCTCTTGGTGCACATCTTTGAGACAACAAGCTGAATAGGCTTCCATGGTATTCCTACATAGAAACAGAAATATTTGTGATAATTGGATTGCTTTGGTTATAAGCCTACTCCATGGCAAAGAGTTCATTTTCCAGTGGCACTTGCAGAATGCTCTCGAATCTAAATAGCAGCTACGTGAGAGAAGACTTAGGCAGGGAAGATGCTTGAATCCCCAGACTGAATCCCCTGAGGTCATATATTATAAAAGCATTACAGTGCCAACAGTTTAAGATAACAGTTTGTGAAAAATGGTGTGCCTGCTTGAAATTTCCCAAGCATATACACTGTACAGATTGGCCCTGACATTTTAGCAATTTACCTGTCATGTGTGGAGACGCCATTGACGCAGTAGCGTGTGTCCTTGGAATACTTGATCAGCAGACATTTGTACTGTGCAATTTGGAACCGACGGACCCGGCGCATGAGTTCAGTGCTGCAAAACAAGAATGGAGATGTCCAGTGGCAAGCATAACCCAGGAAATTGTGTTTCTGGTCAGAGAGAAACAAGCTCTTTTACTAGAAGGGTACATGTGGCTCTATTGCGAGCCAAAAAAGCTGCAGCTGCTACATGAGGGAAATTACAAAAGCACAAGACTGACTGCTTTAGTTACTTCATTACTAAAGATAACACCTATAATCATGCAAAACACATTTCCCTTCCAGCTCTGGCAGAGACAATGCATTTTAAGACATTGGCTTTTGTTCTACAGAAGGCAACACTATAATTTTAGAGGTGAAGAATAAAGAAATGGCAATTGCCTCTATTCAGTCCATGGGATCTACTCCTTGCCCTACAGTCTTGATTGGCTAGGGCATGGCAAGGTTTCATTCGATTTGTCTGCCAAATGGCACGACCCATTATTTGCTCTGGTAAGAGCACATGATGGCCAGAGCCTATTTTATAGAAAGCAAACATTTTTAGGCAAGCAAGGTGCATATCCAGCATAGGAGACAGTGCCACTTTTGCACTCACTGAAGGATCTGCAGCCCATTAGCCCATGCCTTGATATATTTTCACCTCTAGTTTACTGACTGAGGGAGGAAGCAGTAGCGTAGTGGTGATCAAGCAGGTAGAACTCCAGCAATTTGTGCCTTTTGTAGTATCCATGTCACATACAGATCAGCCATGCCAGTTAACAAAACTGGTGTGCTAGGCCCAACATCTAGATTACCAGTACATATAATAGCAGCACTTATTTCAAATCTGCAGTGTACATACCTTTTCCCGGAGAACATGGGTCCAAAGATGACCTATAGAGGTTGGAGGGGAAAATGGATTTAGGAATGTTTTCTTCTTAAAGCTAAGTATCATGTTTTCTTCTTAAAGCTAAGTACCAAATATACAGGTTGCAAAATAAATGGCTGCAGTCAGAAACACGTTGTTGAACTAGATTGAGCTCCTTTTAAGCCAGCAATCCCTACAAGAGCCCGTCCGTTATAAGAGGCAGCAGTTCTCTAAATGCCACATCCTAGGAATCCCAAGAGGGGAGATGGCGGTTGTGCCCATGCCCTTCCCATCTGCATCGTGAGAACAGGATGGTGGGCTAGAGGGGGGCCTTTGGTCAGATCCAGCTGTGCCCTTCCAGCGCCCTCACGCAGCCTTTACTCCCATTCGGAGCCGGAGAGGCGAATATCGCTTTCGCACCCCCAGTTCCGCAATCGAGGTTGCTACCCCAAACCTCTCCCCTCCAGTACCCCGAAAAGCCAAGGGCCCCGAAAACATCACTATAAAGGCGAACCTCCAGCCTCAGAACTATCAGCCGCTCCCCTTAATAAACCCCTCCAGCTCAAAGCTCTGTCACATACAATGACACCAACTTCTACGTGCCTGGATCTGGCCGCGGGCCTTGAGGGGCGACCCCGGCTGCACTCCCGGCATCATCAGGCAGTTCATGGCTCCGATTCCAAGTCCTTGCCCGGGCAGATCCACCTAACGCCGGCCTTTCTTTCCC
The DNA here is from genome assembly GCF_964234715.1 of Podarcis melisellensis. Classification (NCBI taxonomy): domain Eukaryota; kingdom Metazoa; phylum Chordata; class Lepidosauria; order Squamata; family Lacertidae; genus Podarcis; species Podarcis melisellensis. Next base: position 30,179,038 of record NC_138529.1, on the reverse strand, counting down.
TTCGCGCGCCCGGCTCCGGCAGTTTTTATACCCGGGCCAAGCACTGTCCAATCAGAACAGATCGCGCCGTTCCACAGACCATCAAAAGGAAACCCCCTCCGCCCCTTGGCCAATCAGAGTCAAGGCGGGAAAAAACTTTCTTGAAAGTGTTTGGCAAGGGCCGCGTAGGCGCTTAAACTATCTCCCGGCATGCTCTGCGAAAGTGAGGCTTTTATTTTTTTTTAGGGGCTGGGGAGGCACTCGCGTCCGATCTCCCGTCATAGTTCCTCTTCCTGACTTTTTTTTCCTGCTTGGCAGTCGGAGAGCAGCGCCTAAAATCAGTTCTCCAGCTTTGCTTGTGCAAAGGTTGCCATGTTTTCCTTTCATCATTTCTGACCTCTCATTAACCGAGGAACCCGCGCGGATTCGCTCAAGGTTGTGTAATTGTGTTTAAAAATAGGTGTGAGTGGGTTTCAGCCACAGCTTCTTTGTCCCAGAACTTGTGGCCTGCAGCAGCACCCAGCAGAGACTCATCCAGTCCATTGCCAGAGTTGCAATAGTCTGGGTTGCAAGCAAAAGCGAAGATTGGCACCATTTATTGTGCTATCGCTATTAAGCTTTAACATGCCTCAAGTCTCTTTTGTTTTGTTTAACCCTGTTCGGTCTGCCATCCCCATCTTGAGAGGGAGTCTAGATGCATATAATACAGTACAGCAACATGTCCAATCCCTTCAACCTTTCCTCCTAGGACATTTATTTGTGTTCGGGTGCTCAGAAAGTAATATACAGGTGTGTCCTGTAGGCAAATATTCCAGGTTGATGCAAACTGCTGAATGTGAAATATCTGAATCAGCACATTCCTTTCCTGTTAAAATAAAAGTGTGTATTGGTCTAGAGCAGGGTAGCCCAACCAGTGGCGTAGCGTGGGTTGTCAGCACCCGGGGCAAGGCAAGTAATTTGCACCCCCTAACCCGGTAGGGGCAGAGAGCTGCGAGTGCGAGCACGCCCCCCAGATGTTGCGCCAGTGCAGCCGGCCCCCCCTGCACCCCCACGCTACACCACTGAGCCCAACATCTGGCCTGAGGGCCACATGAGTCCCTTAATGCCTTTTTTGGTAGCCCTTGGTAACATATGACAACTACACACACACACACGCACACACACCCTCTTTTGCTGCCTTCCCAAAGCCCATGAGGCTTGATGGCTCTGACAGGGTCCCAGAGTCCTCCATACTTCTTCCCAAAGCCAATAAGTGCTTTCCCAGCTTTGGGGAGGTGGGGACCCTGCCAGAGCCTCATGCCTCCTTTCCAAAGCTTGGTGCCTCTCTTAACCAGTTTTGGGAAGGCAGTGCGAGGGCTGGGCAGGGGCATTACATTTTGGCCTAGCTCCCCACCACACCACCACCACCCCGCACAACAAGGCAATGTGCAGCCTGTGGGTTCTGGTATGAAAAGTTGGACCACCCTGGTCTAGAGAGTCATTCTTCCTCAATAACTCAATTTCTTTCTACTTGTTACTCAGACACCTTCACTTACCCATCAGGGACATACTGTGGTACCTCGGGTTAAGAACTTAATCCGTTCCGGAGGTCCGTTCTTAAGCTGAAACTGTTCTTAACCTGAAGCACCACTTTAGCTAATGGGCCTCCTGCTGCTGCCGCGCCACTGCTGCCGATTTCTGTTTTCATCCCGAAGCAAAGTTCTTGAACCGAGGTACTATTTCTGGGTTAGCAGAGTCTGTAACCTGAAGCGTCTGTAACCCGAGGTACCACTGTACATACTTGATCTTCATGGATAATTTCACCCTAGGACATCTCATTTGGCCACATCATACCTGTATGATACATCTATTTTTCTTTGGTCTTTCTCTAAAATTTCCTTCACACAGCCTCCCTTATAGAAATAGAAAATTGACTTCCAATGATATATTTTTTTAGATACTGGGGGATGTGTTTCTTTTTTTTAGAATAATCTATCAATTTACAACTGACACTGAATACTGCAGGAAAGTAGCAAAATTGATCACCATGTTCTAGTTCTTTATTATTTCTTGTATAGGCTGCATTAGAGTGTTAAACGTGTTAAGACTAGATCCCCCCCCCAAAAAAAATTCAACCCACACACTATCTACCGGTTGCTGATTATCCAGCAGCTGCCATAGTACGATAGTACTGCATGCTAACTAATTTTCTTTCCCCCCTTTTCCCCCCTTTTTTCCAGATGTGATTAAACAGTTGTCCCATTTGAATCATAAAATGGGAAAACAGCACCTAACAAGGATTTGTAATGTGAAATCTATTATAATTACTGATGTGTTCGTTTATAAGGGAAAAAATTGGAGTGTTTCACAGTGAGGCTTGGCATATTTCTTGGTATATTTGCATATTAAGCTCACTAGCACAACATTGTTGTTAATGTTATCAAATATAACTTTCTGGCCTTTTGGGAATCTTCTTGGTAGCAAGGATAATTGCTCCTCTCATAAGGTTTGTTTAAGGGGTGTCTTACTGTCACCTTCTTAGATTTATTCTCAGATGAGATCCCCCACCCCCGCACACAGTGAACTAGCTCATTTCACAGCATAAAAATCTTGAAAGCTTTGCCGAGTGAAAAATGTTATAATGAGTTGATTATATTGTGACTGGAACACATCAGCAAAGGTGGGAAGGGTCAGATGAGGGATTTTAGCTGAGATCTGAAGAAGGAAGGAATAAGAACAGAGCGATGAATAGTGGCAGCAAAACAGCAGAGAATTGGGGGGGCAAGGATAGGAGAGGTTTTATACCATATTTTCACAGAACCAAAGCCCCATCAAACTGCCTTAGCTATTTGTGGGGAAATTTAATCAGACACTTTGTTCTTTTAAATACCTGGATTTAGTAGGTTAGGGACAGGGGATTTGCGGCCCTCTGGATGTAACTAGACGACAGTCACATAACCCTCACCAGTGCCACAGTACCTGGGGCTGAAAGAAGTTGCAGACCAGCAACATTAGAGGGGGGGCAGATTTCTCATCCCTGTAGCAGGTAGGTAGACATCCAATACTAATAGTTCATTCATTCCTGAGTGCCTGTCTTGATGCAGCCAAAACTGCACCAACCACAACACAAGAGGAAGCTATCAGCAGGCTTGGAGGAAGACACAAGGTTTGCAGAAGTACCAAAAAGGGTGTAGGACACCAAAACCAACCCAGTGAGGATTGAAAATGCTTGGTGGGTATGGAATGCTAACTGATGGGAGGAGAAATGTAGGAAAGCTTGGGGGGATGGAATGGAGTACCCTCGGAGAAGGGGTGGCTGAGTGGAACACCATGCAGTGTTATGTACTGAGTTGAACAGGATCCAAAAGGCAGCAATCTGATTGGTCCTAGAACAATAGGGTCCAGAATGCAGCAGTCTGATTGGTCCACAGGAGCGACCCAATCCAGCTCCAGGTGGAAGTGAATTCGCAACCAGATTGGCCTACAGGTGAATCCCGGAATTAGCCAATCACGTGGGGCCCATTGTGTAAATAATGTATATAAAGCAGACATTCTGGGGGAACTTCCATTCCTCCTCACCACTATGAGCTGAATAAAGAGCGTGAAATCCACTCTCGACTCCGAGACCGTTTTGTTGCAGGCCCGACCTTGTATACTTAATGTCTAGGAGTGGTCAGTGTGATGCAGCAGCACTGTAGATCAGCCCTCTTGACACAGGCCAGGTAGGGTGGCAGTGAAGTTGGGGCTACCTGGACCCACCAGCAGAGCCATTCAGGCACTTCCGCTGGTATGTCTGCACAAACCTGAGCACCACCACAACCCCCATTTGCAGGAGCAAAATTCACTCCATTTTCAAAGGAGCCGCATTATGCAAATATGTGTGAGGAAGTACTTTCTCAGACTCACTCTGCATTTTTACAACAGCAGGAGAAAAGTGCATTTGAATCCAAGGAGAAGGGAGGGATTGCAGAGTTGTTTCGCAGCACACCGCCGTCATAACTAAAAAGAGCAATGAGAAACTATGGAAACCGGAGCTATTCAGGAGTTATGTTCCTTTCTAAGTGGGTTATGCTGCTTAAAGCATATCTGAGGTCGCTTTGATCTTACATACTTTGGCAGCCAGGACACAGGTCCAAAAATAGTATCCTCGAACTGAGCTGAGAGTCTGCATCAATGGTTGTTGTTTTTTAAGTGCATTGGAAAATACAATAATTGCTACATTGGGTAAATCTTTTTCTGAGTATAATAATAATAATAAATTATATCCCACCCATCTGGCTGGGTTTCCCTAGTGTGAGCAAAATTTAAAGATCACTTCTCAAAAAGAGTTTGTTTGTTTGTTTTTGGCCGGGATGGGGGGAATTACCTGGCTACAAAAATAGCTTCCCCTGAATTTGTGAACGGATTTGAGCTTGTGTCTTGTAACTGGACGATATCAGTTGCCTTGGGATAGCTGTTCTGGAGTCAGTGCTGAGAGCGAATATGACTGCCCTCCACCTAAATCCCAGCACGGATTTGTTTATTTGCAGAGAGCATAGTTCCCTATGTCAGGGTTTGCTGACCCCCCACCCCGCCCCAGCTCATGGAGCAACCAGTGGCCAAGAAGGAACACCTGATCTGTTCTACACTTTGTACCCAGAGGCTGAATTTGGTCACATGACTGGCTCTTCTAACTAGTTGCTCTGCAGCACAGAAAACTTGGATGTAAGAAGATACAGCATAGGCCACATCTGAGCCGGTGACATGGGAAAGTGGCAGGAAATGACCAAGGAGGTAAAGGAGGGGGGGAGGGAATGGTATTACCTCTGTGTGAGAGAGATTTTGAAATATCTTGTTTTGTGTGAGTTTGGTGGTTACAGCCTGGAAAGGATTTGAGATGTCCTCTAGAGAAAAAGAACTTCTAGAACAGGCATAGGCAAACTCGGCCCTCCAGATATTTTGGGGCTACAACTCCCATCATCCCTGACCACTGGTCCTGTTAGCTAGGGATGATGGGAGTTGTAGTCCCAAAACATCTGGAGGGCTGAGTTTGCCTATGCCTGTTCTAGAAACTCTGTTACACTGATGCTGACAAAGTCTCCTTTAAGATGGGGGTGGCAAACCCCTGGCCCCCCAGATGTGGATGGACACTCATCATCTCTGACTGTTGGCTATGCTGGCCAGAGCTGATGAGAGTCAAACAACATCCAGAATGCTACTCATTAGCCACCCTTGCATGGAGGACTAGCAGATATATTGCTTTTGTACATCAGATATATGGAAATGGAAATGATATACACAAGGGGAAATGTGGGAGGAAGAACTGTTGGGCAACATTCAAAAGATACATTATCCTGAAAGCAGAGATATGTCTAAATCGAACAGCTGCATTTCTCAGGGTGGTCTCAGCAATACCCAAATCTTTGCAGGGTTGTGTTCAATATGCAGAACATCAATGGGAACTTTTACCCCTAAGGTTTCTTCCTAGCTGTGCAGGGTGGGGTTGAATCATTTGGTAAGTTTTCCCCTGTCCCCATGCACTGCCTTCCTGACCGGGATCCCTGCTCCATGAGAGCCAGTGTGGTGTAGTGGTTAAGAGCGGTGGACTCGTAATCTGGTGAACTGGGTTCGCGTCTCCGCTCCTCCACATGCAGCTGCTGGGTGACCTTGGGCCAGTCACACTTCTCTGAAGTCTCTCAGCCCCACTCACCTCACAGAGTGTTTGTTGTGGGAGAGGAAGCAAAGGAGAATGTTAGCCGCTTTGAGACTCCTTTGGGTAGTGATAAAGCGGGATATCAAATCCAAACTCTTCTTCCTTTTTTTTTTTAAATTTATTGGAAATTTTATTTACAACATAACACAACCCCCCAACACAGAAATCCACCCCCTTCAGACACAAACATAACAAACAACAAGCATAATTTACAACAATACAAACAACCAAATAAAATACTTCCTTTATCCTGTTTCTGGCATCCTTATTTACTTCTTATAAGCTATTTCCCTTATGAATAATTATTAAGATTTTCCTAATTATAACTTAAATATCCACAAAGTCTCCGGCAGCCATTAATCAAAACAAGTCCAGGGCACTGTTTTGTGAAGTATTCTCTGCATTTTCCCCATGCTTTTTGAAATTCTTGCCTAGTATGATCTCTAATTGCCTCTGTTAATCTAGCCAGCTCAATATACTCTAACAGTTTGTCTTGCCATTCCATTTTTGTTGGCACAATTTATTTTTTCCAGTTTTTAGCCATTAGGATCCTTGCCGCTCCTGTAGCATAGAGGAATATTTTCTGATTTTCTCTTGCTATACCTGTGTCCGTTATCCCTAGTAGAAAAGCTTCTGTATTTTTTATAAAGTTATACTTAAACATTTTTTTAAGCTTATCATATACTATGTTCCAGAAGCTTTTGATTTTTTCACAGGTCCACCAAACATGTATAAGTGTCCCCTCTCTTTTACCACACCTCCAACACAGATTCGTTTTTATCTTATACATTTTAGCTATTTTGGTAGATGTTATGTACCATCTATAAAACATCTTGATTAGATTTTCCCTCATTACTCCACAGGCTGTAAATTTCCAGTTCTTTCTCCATAATTCTTCCCATGCTGTTAAGTTTATGGTTTTCCCAATATCTAAAGCCCACTTGATCATTACCTCCTTGACCTGTTCGTCTTTGACCTCCCACTCCAATAATGTATCATACATTTTTGATATTACCTTAGTTTTGTTTTGTAATAACACTTATTCTAATAATGAAGGTTCGTTTGAGAAACCTTCTTCTTCTTCCATGCTGTGCCTGTTATTAAGTAAGAAATGCATAGCTGCAAGCTACTTACTTAGCAATGCTTCGTTTGGCACCCTCTCTGCCCGTGTTTCTACTCAGCGCCCTAGTCACCTTACTCTGAGTGAAAAGAGGGCCACTGTGGCTGTGCAAGGTTTCTTGCTTCCTCTCTCTGCAGGAGCTGGAGAAGCAGTACTCCCCTAGCAGGTGGTCCCCACGGCTGGATGCCGATGCTGTGATTGAGGCTCACGTACAGGCAATGAGCGAAGGTAAAGGGTCCCTGGGCAGCCCACTACCCAGCAATAAGTGGGATGGGAGTGGGCAGATCACCAAGGGGCCACTAACTTCTGACAGATCTCCCAGTGCCTGCTGGTTGTTGGCATTCTTGCAAAGAGCCCTAGAGTTGGTGGACCTGGCTCTGATCCAGCAAGAAGGGCATGTTTATCCTTAAGCAAGACTGCATACCCAGGGTCACTGAACATGGATCAGTTGTGCTTTAGCAGTTAAGCAACCCTGAGGATGCACTCTGGCCGCAGAAGTTCTAGTGGGCCAGCTCACCTCCGGTGCAGGAGAGGGGAAAATCTCACAGGAGGTTCTGAAGAGGGATTGGAAAGAAGGCTCTCCTTTGGAACTTGCAAGGAATGTTTCTTCCCCTTGGGACTGTATAGCAGTGGCAAAGCCTACCTCAGTTTTCCAGAAGATTAGCAAGATGGCATGCAGTTTTGAACGAGGACAGGCACTGACAATCTGAAAACTCCTCTGGAGTGTGGGAGCGCAGCTGCGAACTCCCATCTCTCTGCTCTGCAGGTACCCGCCGTGCCCAGATTGGCACCCAGACTCTGCTGAATGTGCCCTACGGCTTGGGCGAGGGAGAGAAGCTTGATGTGTATCTTCCTAAGGAACACACTGAAAGTAAGAGTACAGGAGCAGCATGGGAATGATCGGGAAACTGGGATGTTGGTGAAGTGCTGGTTGTGGCGAAGAGCCAACGTCAGAAAGCGAGGGGTGCTACATTAGTGGGAGTTTGTGCTAAGTGATGGTCTTTGCTGCCTGATTCTTTCTCCCGTTTCCCTTTTCAGCCTTCCCTCTGCTCCTCTATATCCATGGCGGCTACTGGCAATTCCTCAGGTGAGTTGTGCTGGAGGTTGCCTAGGCCCTGGTCCTTTGACTGCAGGACCCCAATGGGATGATGTCCCACCTAGCGGAACCATCTGGGACTGCTGTTCTCTTTCTCCTCCTCTAGCAAAAATGCTTCAGGCTTTGCTGCGGGGCCCCTAGCGACCCACGGCGTCGCCTTGGCTGCAGTTGGCTACGATGTGGCTCCCAAAGGTATGCAACTGTGGTGGAAACCGTTTTCCTGTTCTGCTCTCCTTGGCATCTCATGTCTAACTTGGATATTGTGTTTTGTTCTCAGGCCAGCTGGAGGTGATGGTCAGGCAGGTCCGACGCAGCGTGGCCTTCGCAGTTCAGCAGTACACAGGGATCAGGTAGGAGGCGCAGACAGGGTGAAAATACAGAGCACCTTGGGAAAAAGAGACCAAGGGGGCCTGTCATACCCTGCTGAAGCTCTACAGGGTTGATGGAGGTCCTGGATAGCTTTCCTCTGGCAATTCTACTCCGTCCGACACCTTCAGATCCTCTCACCTGCTCATTTCAACCGCGTCTCATTTGCCTTTAGCGGTGTTTATCTGCTTGGACACTCAGCAGGGGCCCACCTGGCAGCCATGGTGCTCTCTACAGATTGGGCAGAATTTGGTGTTGTGCCAAATATCAAAGGTACTGTCTGGGAGACACTGATCCGATTCCCGCCCCCAGCTCTTTTTACATCTTAGCATTCCCTCTTTCCCTTGCCTGAACTTCATGACCCAACTTGCACCAAGCTGGAGCCTCAGTAAGACATGGACTCTTTTTCCTTCCCAGGAGCCTTTTTAGTGAGTGGCCTCTATGACTTGGAACCCATCACACACACCTATGTCAATGATGTTTTGCACATGAGCCGGTGAGAGATGCATCTTTGAAAAGGAATTCTCAACCCATGTAGGGCAGAAAAACTGCAGTGAGTCCCTTGGGAGCCCCCTACTCACCAACATGTGGCCTATTATTGTTAACAGCCCAGGGCAGACCAGTGGGCAGGTTAGCAGCATCTGTGTTGCTCAGCACAATGCAGTTCATGAAGGATCATATGAAACAGTTTTGTAAGGTAAAGGTACCCCTGACTGTTAGGTCCAGTCGCGGACGACTCTGGGGTTGCACGCTCATCTCGCTCAATAGGCTGAGGGAGCCGGTGTTTGTCCGCAGACAGTTTTTCTGGGTCATGTGGCCAGCATGACCAAGCCGCTTCTGGTGAACCAGAGCAGTGCATGGAAACGCCGTTTACCTGCCCACCGGAGCGGTACCTATTTATCTACTTGCACTTTGTGCTTTCGAACTGCTAGGTTGGCAGGAGCAGGGACAGAGCAACGGGAGCTCACCCCGTCGCAGGGATTCGAACCTCCGACCTTCTGATCGGCAAGCCCTAGGGTCAGTGGTTTAACCCACAGTGCCACTCGCGTGCTTTCAAAATTGTGCTCTGCCTAGAAATGGCTGCCTTCTTGGCTTATCAGCAAGCCAGCCCACTCTGCTTCTCTTTCATCTCTGTATGGTCTGTGTGTCTTTCCTCAGGGAGGTGGCCTTACAGAATAGCCCTTTGAGGTGTGTGCCTAAGTTTGAGGGCAGGAGAAGCTGCCAGGTACTCATCACTGTGGCACAACATGATTCTCCCGAGTTCCACAGACAGTCCCAGGAGTACTTTGAGGTGCGTTGGCTGATGTTCGCCATGTTAAGTTTCTCTTTAATATTTGGTGGTATATAAGTGTTTTTTAAAATAAACAAATAATAAAGATGCATCCATGGAATCAAATGATGAGCTTCCACACTGCTACCCATGTATTTAAAGAGCCACAAATGCATGTGTGAAAGGTGAACACTACCTAAGACAGGTGAGGGGAATCTTTGGTCCTCCAGATGTTGCTACAACTCCCATTCATCCCTGGTCTTTCGTCATGGCTGGTGGAAGCTGTAGTTCAGCAACATCTGGAAGGCCAGGGGTTCCCAATACCTGGCCTAAAACATTTACTTAATATTTGCTTCATACTTCTGGTCTCCCATCTCACCATTGCTCTTCATTATGAATCAATGAGATCACCAACTCCATTCCTCCCAAGTCTCTGCCATCTATCAGAGTAATGCATTAGGGTAAAGGCACTTGCAAGTACTGTGGTGAGGATAGTTTTGTTAAAATCCCTATTGCTTGCCCATAGGCTTTGCGTGCAGCTGGCTGGAGTGCCTCTTTGCTGGACATTGGAGACACAGATCATTTTGATGTTATTGAGAAGCTCTCCCAGGAAGACTATTTTCTCACACAGGTAAAGGTAAAGGGATCCCTGACCATTAGGTCCAGTCGCAGACAACTCTGGGGTTGCGGCACTCATCTCGCTTTACTGGCCGAGGGAGCTGGCGTATAGCTTCCGGGTCATGTGGCCAGCATGACTAGGCCACTTCTGGCAAACCACAGCAGTGCACAGAAATGCCATTTACCTTCCCGCCGGAGTGGTGCCTATTTATCTACTTGCACTTTGACGTGCTTTCAAACTGCTAGGTTGGCAGGAGCAGGGACCGAGCAACCGGCGCTGGTACACGGGTGCAAATGAGCTGGAATAAAATGATGGTGGCTGTCAGTATATTTGTCACTTGCCATGTGTTAGGAGTAATGCTTCAGGGAGAGCATGACATGTGCTGCATCTCCAGAATACCGCATCAAGGAGGACTCCTAATTGTAGCTAAAAGCAATCAGGACTTCTGCATATATCCTTATAATTGAATGTATAAGCTTTGCCATTGTCGTGTAATGTCCAAATCTAGCATGAAGTCAAAAATGGAATGGGCGATAAGGCCTCCTTCACGCAAATATCCAACAGCATGGGAGTCACTTCCTTGAAGTGTGATCTCACATTACTATGGAGCTTAGTGTGAAAATATTCCAACAATGTGGCTGAGGCTGATCACATGGATCTTCAACATTAGTTGTGGCGCTGATCAGGTGGGGGAAATCCATGAAGTTAGACACACCCATGTGTCTGGAATATTCACACACTTACCCCAGCAATGTGGAATATACATGTGTCTCTGAAACACAAAGGAGCTATGTAAATACTATGGAATTTGGGAAGTGTGTGGGAGGTAGTTCCTGCTCAGGCCAACTTTATAATCACAACACACTCCCGATGATGAGTGAGAAGCTTCAGTGTTGAACCAATTTGTTATGCAAGGGAAACATATTCTTTCTTGATGTTCCAGGTGATTTTGAAAATGATTTCAAGAGGCTGATAGGTTGACACAAGATGGAACTCTCAGCCTGGAGTCCCCATATACAGCCATGAGTGGCCATCGCTGATCTTGCAAACCCACCCACCTCAATCCTCCACTCTCTATGCTGTGCTGTTTTATTTCACCCTGGGAATGGACTTCCTGCAATTGCAATTTTATCCAGTTAAGAAAGAACTTCAGAAGACACAAATCTATTGAAATGGAACTTTGAAACCTATTATTTCTTGTTGCTTTGGAGGCAATTGACTCTTCAAGAGAGCACACAGTTCCTTTCGCATGGAATGCCTGACACAGAGACAGTTCCTGTCCACTCCTGCGATAAACTCTGTTCCTCCCAGCATGCTGAGAACATTAAAATAACATCAACGCATAAATTACATCTACATTGTGGCAGTTTATCACCTTCCCCTAGGAGATAGTCTGAATCAGTGAGCACAGGCAAGGCATAATTGCTGCATAAATCACCACGTCTCTCAGGGCCTGAGCTGAAGATGGGCATCTTTCACTAACAGCAGTAACTAAACTTTTATTCAACCTTCTAAATCCATATGAAACTGCCTTATACAGTCAGAACAGTGGCACTCTGTGCTTGTGCTATGGAGGCCCGTGTCTCTACTCCCACGGGCTCAATGCAGTCTTTGAATCAGGGATCATGCAAGCAGGAAGCTGCAGATTTAGAGCATAGCCAGACTGGAACAGTTCTAAAAGAAAATCGTGGAAATCACGGCAACAACGGCTATAACAACTGTGCTGTGACAGCCGGTTAGTTATGCTCTTGCCTTGGAATGGGCCAAAGTTAAGAAATACATCTCAAGACCTTGCGCAAGTAACGTCAGTTGTAATGATTATTGTGCCACGAATTGGGGAATGTCAACAGTCAGAGATCAGATGAGTGTTTAATTACTTTCTCTGCCCCTTTTGCATTCAGCTGTTGAGTGCTGCACAGAGTTATGATAATTAAATGCTAAGAAGAGGCCAATGGCCAGTCTAGCCCAGCATCCTGGTTCACACACTCACTAGCCAGGTGCCTGTAGGAAACCAACAAGTGAGACCCAAACATGAGCACTCTTCCTCCTTGCAGTTCAAAATGCTTTCCTTTCAGCCTGGGCATGCTCCAAGACTCCTGGATTTCAGGCACTGAACCAAGTCTGACCTAATGAAGTATTTAGCCCAGCTTCTTATAATGGCTTTATGCTAACAGAAGCACTTCTGCAAGGCATTTTCAACAATTCCCCCCCCCCCAATCAACCGCACCCCTCTGTGCCATATATGCTGTATTGTTCCAGAGGGTCCACCAGCAGTATAGGTACTGGGTGCAAGGAGGATCAGATGGTGCCCTGCTTGTGAAAGCACTTCCATTAGTTGCTACCAGCTGGTGCAAAGCCACCATTGGATATAACACTTAGCTTTTTATTTTTAGAGAGTGTTCTTATACTCTGCAGAAATCTTTAATTCCCCCCCCCCCAGATCGGCCCCATTTAGCAATACACAGTAGCAGAACATAACGTTTAATTTGGCGGAATTAAACCATTGTCTCTGGTTTGCATATGTCAGTACGCCTCACTTCAAAGCACATCTGAAAACCGGAAGTTCTGCGTGGGAGGGTAGATGCAAGTTAAAGCTGATTTTCACAATTCCGATAGCCGGAGCAGGGTGCGGGGAGAATCTGAAGTTCCAGTCCTATATACACTTACCTAGGAATAAACCCCATTTAATTTAATGTGGCGTACGAGTACACTGTTAAACTGCGCGCCGTTCTATACATATTTGCCGGGGAGCTCTGTTAAAATCAGGCTTGTGCTGCACATCTCCTTCGTTTGTTCATTTCTTTTAAATGGCTGACCTTTATTCCGAGACATTGAAACACATGATTGAGCATGTGTTTGTTTAATATATTTATATCTTGCTTTTCCTTATAGCAGTTGAAGGCGAAGTAAACATTCGCCTCTCTTCCTCTAGCAAAACATGTAATATGAATAAAAAGTGAAACGTTGTTTTGCAGTCGGCCGGTTTGGGCGGGGGAGGCATTCCCCAATGCTAACAAAATACCTTCTCTTTGCAACTGCTGTATATGAACAAAACAAACTACTGTAACCCTAAATGCTCGATTTCAACTTCTCAGCGGACTTCTTACACACAGCAGCAGCAGCCCAACTATATTTTTCTCTTTCAAACACCCAGCCTCGTTCTGTTCCAACAGCCACTGAACAAAATTTCGGGGCTTTTTGTGTGTGTGTGGGGGGGGGTGCATTACGACGAGAAAAAGCCCATCACCTCTGTCTGTTTACTCAGAAGCATGTCCCAAGTGTGTTCTCCCTAATATGAAGTTAGGATCGCGGGCTATTTTATTGAAACGATTTTACACGTGTCTTTAGCTTCTTTTCCTCATCACGTGGGAAGTGGGGTTTCTAAATCCATATTATTATTATTTTTGTTTTGTTTCTTCTGCCTCTAACTTTCGGAAATACAGCTTTATTTGCCTGTTCCAGCAAGAACAACGGAGACCTCAAAGAGGCATTTTAAAGAGTTCGTCCTGTCTTGTGTTTCTGGTTTTTAAAACGTGCGCAGTTTTGCCTCTTATCTCCTCTAACTGCATTTTATAGAGGGAGAACTACAACTCCCGGCATGCTCAGCGAATAGCAGCCGATTTCCCGTCATCCTTTGCTCAGCCGTTGTTCTGACCGCGGTGTTTTGAACGTGGCAGGAATGGAGACGGAAGCTGCTCCTGCGGGTCCGCAAGTGCGGCCGGGATTCGAGGAGTTTCTGAAGGAGCACCGAGTCGCCACTTTCGACCAGTGGCCCTTTGCCTCCGACTGCTCATGCACTCCAGACCGGGTGAGGGACCCATTTCTCCTCAGCCAGCTTGCCTCCTATGTACTTTTCCTCCTCCTTATCTACTTCCTGCACTCCATGCATAATTTTACACACTTCTATCATGTCTCCTCTTGGTTGCCTTTTCTCTGCTAAACTAAAAATCCCCCAAAGTGACCTTCCCTATTAGGGAGGTTGCTCCACCCTCTTGATCATTTTGGTTTCCCTTTTTTGGACCGTTTCCAGCTGTTCAGTATCCTTTTTGAGGTGAGACCATCAGAACTGTAAACAGTATTCCAAGTGTAGTTGCACCATCAATTTGTAAAACAGTATTTTGATACTGAAAATTTTATTTTTCATTCAATTTGATTTATTTTCCTAATGATCCCTAGCTTGGCATTTGTCTTTCCACAGCTATCACACACTGGGTCAACACTTTCATCAGATTATCCTCTACAACCCAAGATCTTGTTCCTGGTCAGTCACTACCACTCTGGACCCCGTGAAATACATATAATTTTTGCCCCTAATGTGCATTTGCTTAAACTGAATTTGCGTTTCCCACTTTGCTGCTTATTCACTCAGTTTGGGGAGACCCTTTTGGAGTACAGTGGTACCTCGGGTTACAAACACCTCGGGTTATAAACACTTTGGGTTACAGACTCCGCTAACCCGTAGGTAGTACCTTGGGTTAAGAACTCTACCTCAGGGTGAGAACAGAAATCACACAGCGGCAGCAGGAAGCCCCATTAGCTAAAGTGGTACCTCGGGTTAAAAACGGACCTCCAGAATGAATTTAAGTACGTAACCAGAGGTACCACTGGACTTCACAATCCCTTTTAGTTTTAACTACCCTGAGCAATTTAGTATCAGCAGCAAACCTGCCTACCTCACTCACTGCTCATCCTAACTCTTTGGATGTGTGATTGTTGAATGTACACTTGTTGAACAACTTTCCTCTCCTCTCTCTTCCCAGATGGCAGAAGCTGGATTTGTTCACTGTCCTAGTGACAATGCACCCGACGTGGCCCAGTGCTTCATATGTTTTAAGGAGCTGGAGGGATGGGAGCCAGATGATGACCCTATGTAAGTATTTTGTTGTTGGATCTGCTGACTTGCAGTGTCTCCAAATAAGTGCTTGGCATAGACATATCTGCCTTTTTACCAAGACAGAACATGATGTTTCACAGATACTACAGGGATGAAGGAAGCAAATCTGCAAGCTTAAAATAGGCTACAAGTAATTTAGATGGTTTGTCCACATCTTCCATCTTTCCCTTTGCCAAAAGCCCAATATGGCTACTTAAGACCCAGTGAGACCACTTGTCATAGGCAGGTTACATTTATCTAGTTTATTTGATCTTTGAACATCTGGCTACATTTAAGCAGGTGGTTAGATTATGCAGTATGGTGTGGACTGCATTTGCAAAGAGTGAATATTAATTCTGCTCCATGTTCCTGATGCCACACTGCACAACACTAATCAGGGCAAATTCCCCTGGCTGCTCTACAAGCCAGTAATGCTAACAAGGGCTCTCTATTGACTAGCCTCAAAGGCAGGTGGTGTCTGAAAACTGCCTGCATAGCTGAGTCTGGTGATGCATGCCACTCCAATCTTTGAGCAGTGAGACACTCCAAGGGTTCCAGTGCTTACCCAAGGTTTCCTTGGAATGAGATCAGTGGAGTCATGGTTTTATTTACACATGTATTTAAAAACCTAAGCATAGGGTGGAGGGTCTCAAAGCATTAATACCCCAACAGATCTTGCTTCCCCATTCTGTTACCAGGAAACCCCCAACTTCCAGTACAGCACAAAGCTAAATGTGTCTCTCATCGGCTTTGCAGTGTCTCCCAGTTCTTTTGCTGGCTCACGTAGCAGTTCTCTCCAGTGCAGCCCCACCTTCCTGGCCATGTAAGTCGTTTCTCACTTAGATGCCACTATTAAAACCCAGCTCCTTCCTCTGAAGTGCATATCAAGGCACTAAAAATAGCTATCTGAGCTTCATCTACAAATGAATTTGCTTGATCGCTTTCCTAACCTCCCCCAAAATTTATATTATCTACTTCCAAATATAAAATGTCTGCTCTGCGCATACAAAAAAACAAACAGCAGCATAACACCTTGCCCTTAGGTAAAGGGACAGAGACAGGCTAAAACTGTGAGAAAAGTTCTGTGTCCATATTGGCAGCAAGTGATTTGCTTTGAAGCAGGCCTAACCTAGAGACTTAGAACAAGCATCCTATACTGGACCAGTGGTGGGGTAGTAAATTTTCTACTGATTTCCCACCCCCCCTTGGAAAAGGTTCTGTTTCATTAGTAACAATGAATGGATGCCAATAGCAACTAAATATCAGGGAACCTTGACACTTTCAATGTTTCTGCCTTTGTTTACAAGTAAAAGAAGCATGCTAGATTAGATTACTCTCTAGGGCACGCGAAAATTTTCCTGCACAAATTGCCCTAATTTTCACAGAAAAATTTAACAATTCAAAAATTTGGTGGAAAGCCTAGCGAGGAGGGATGTCATCTATTCTTTTAATTCAGGAGATCAGATATGTTATTTCAGAAGTTATTACAAGACCAGCTGGTGCTGTGCAATCCACTGCTGAATGTAAAG
This sequence comes from Podarcis melisellensis, assembly GCF_964234715.1. Taxonomy (NCBI): domain Eukaryota; kingdom Metazoa; phylum Chordata; class Lepidosauria; order Squamata; family Lacertidae; genus Podarcis; species Podarcis melisellensis. The sequence continues at coordinate 30,162,515 of NC_138529.1, read as the reverse complement.
CTGGCACATGACATCAGGTGGTCTTAAACTTGATTGCACTGAGCAGCGTAAACATTTAATGTTTTCAAGAGAAAGGCAGTTTCAGTAGCTGAATTTAGGGGTCAGCAAACTTTTTCAGCAGGGGGCTGGTCCACTGTCGCTCAGACCTTGGGGGGGGGGGGCTGAACTATATTTTGAAAAAAAATAATGAACGAATTCCTATGTCCCACAAATAACCCAGAGGTGCATTTTAAATAAAAGCACACATTCTACTCATGCAAAAACACCAGGCAGGCCCCACAAATAACCCAGAAATGCATTTTAAATAAAAGGGCACATTCTACTCATGTAAAAACACGCTGATTCCTGGACCGTCTGTGGGCCAGATTTAGAAGGTGATTGGGCCGGATCCAACCCCTGGGCCTTAGTTTGCCAACCCATGAGTTAAAGCTTCTAAATCTGTGTAAATTTTGGGCTCACATATGCTATCTTTATCCCTGTAAGATTTGTGAAACGTTTTTTATCTCTTAGTAGCTCTTCACTCTGAACCCTAGAGAGGTCTGCCTTATCCTTTGAGAACCATTGTGCTAATATAGTTTGTCCTTCTTTCTAGGGAAGAGCACCGGAAACACTCTCCCAACTGTGCATTTCTGGCTCTCCAGAAAGATATTAAGGACTTGACACTGCAGGAGTTTATGAGACTTTGCAAAGAGAGAATGAAGGCCTTGGTCGTAAGTATGGTTTGCGGGGAGCTGTGAATGTAGTCTAGTTTTTCCTGCTCTCCTGTTCTCCCTACAACAGTGTTTCCCAAAATTGGGTCTCCAGCTGTTTTGGGACTACAACTTCCACCATCCCTAGCTAGCAGGACCAGGGGTCAGGGAATATGGGGACTGTAGTCCAGAAACAGCTGGGGACTCTAGTTTGGGAAACATTGCCCTACAGTTTCAAAATGGTCATTTAGCACCCCGCCCTCTTCCACACCAGATCATACATAGTCTCTTGCCCATAGAACCACCTTGATTTGAAGATAGTGTTCTTGACTGGTTTGGCTGCAACTGTGAGATCAGTGTGGCTTTCCCTTCTGTTGTATGGTTTTCCTGCTTGCTTCTCAAAGTCAATAGCCACTGCTCATCCCTACCTGCAGCAAAGCCCTCCTCTTGTATTCCACTTTACAGCTCAAACACTTTCCTTTTCATTAGTTACTAACAAGAGTTCCTTTCTGTTTTTCTCCTAGAGAAAGGAAATTAACCAGAAAATTAACGACTTGGAAAAACGTGCTGAGAAGACACGTAATGCAATTGAATTGTTGCGTATGTAATGTTCCCAGTGTACTATCTCCATTGAATACAATGAGGCTTAAACATGCCAATCAGTCCCTTTAATTTTCTGGCGAAGTAAATATTTGCCTCTCTTCCTCTAGCAAAACATGTAATATGAATAGAAAGTGAAACGTTGGTTTGCAGTCTGCCAGTGGAGGGGAGGGGAAGCATTCTCCAATGTTTACAAAATACCTTCTCTTTGCAACTGCTGTATATGAACAAAACAAACTGACCCTAAATGCTCGATTTCAGCTCCTCGGCGGATTTCTTACACACAGCAGCAGCAGCCCAACTATCTTTTTCTCTTCAAACACCCACGCTTGTTCTGTCCCAACAGCCACTGAACAAAATTTCTGGGGTGTTTTTTTATGGGGGGGGGGTGCATTACAACGAGAAAAAGCCCATCAACCTCTGTCTGTTTACTCATAAGCAAGTCCCAAGTGTGTCTTCTCTAATATGGTTAGGATCACGGTACTATGCTGTGGTAGCTCCTGAGGCAGGGCTGTTTGGAACTTGGACAAGACCCAAAGGCCTCTCGACTGCGTTCCTGCATTCACACCTGTGGCTCTGGTCAAGTTGCACTTAAGGGCTGAATGAAGATATCTGCAGCTCTCCACTGATTTCTGTGGGTTATCCTGCACATTAGGACAATAATGCCAAATATATAGATTCACTAAGGTAGTCTAATTTAACTGGAATGTCATAGTAATGTTAATGTCATATTAAAAAGCTCAGTGAAAACATCATTACTGTGAATTATTAGGATGAGGCGGGGGCAGGGAGTACCAAATATATGGTATGCAAATCTGGTAGTTTTAACTCAAAATGGTCATGACAGGGAAGGTGCCTAAAAAGGATGTGCAGTACAGTCCTACTGGTGTTTTTTAATTCATTTGCACTTATTCCCCCATAGGCACAAGAATGAGCTACACAAAAAATGCTGTGATTATAACCTTATGTTACATATATAAAATTACAAAATCCATAACAATTTTAATACAGAAAAATAAAGTCTGTGTTTTCAAGAAACAAAGTGTGATGTGCACTTCTCCTTTGCCATGCACACCTTGTTCTGTTTTTACTTGTAACATGATTTTTATGCACAAACATAACTGAAAAAAGAGAACGATTTGCACTTAAATTGGAATCTTCATACTAATGGATCCAATACATTTGCAGATGTTTTCATTGGGGCCACCAGGACTAATGATTTTCTTTTATCTTCATTTTAAAAAAACTTACAGTGCCATCATTGCATATTACCTGTATTGCATACATATGAATTTGTCCAGCAGTCACTATCTATAGTCCTTCAAAAGTCTCCTGAAATCGAATATATATATATATATATATATATTAAAAGTAAATAGTTTTGAGGTGTTTTGGTTCGCATCTTACCTTACCTTACCTTCTTCCTCTGATGCCCTTGCATCTCTGCCTCCCAAAGACTCGCACAGCTGTTTGTTGCAGCAGCCCTGGCTACAAGCTCCCCAAGCGAATGGTGCCTCAGGAGCTGGCCATGGGGTGCTTCCCAGTCCCTTGTGGGGCAGTGTGAGGATGCGCCTCTCTTTGGGACAGGGGGTGCAGCTCAGAGACCAGAGGCAGCAGCTGCGGCTGCCCAGAGGACTCCCAAGGAGAAGAGAGAAGGCTGAGGGAACGCCACAAGGAGGGTGTTCAAAAAGGGGTGAGGGGCTGCTGGCTCTGCAGGCAAGGGGTGATATAACTGGGCTCCTGAGCCCCACAGGTGCCGCAGAAAGAATGCAGTTGGTCAAGGGAGCTGTGGACCCAAAAAGGTTGAAAACCTGTGGGCTAAGGAGTAAACCCTACACAAATTCGGAGTGTCTTCCCTAGGACGGTTGTATGGTGCCTTGCATGTCTCCTTCTAGCAACACTGGCAGGCAAGCTGGTGCCAAATGTATTGTTCTGTTTTCCTTTGGACTACATTAGAGAGGGTGGGGAGGTTTTGTTGTCTGGACAGCCCAGGACCTCCATACACACTGCCCAGGCTTGTGACTCCATTGTCTCTAGAGAGAGATGGATGCCAACAACACCTTAACTGACAGTTCAACAATTAACAATTTAAAATAAAAAAATGTTATAGAACATAAAGCTTACCACTAGGTCACTTAACATCGTCCAACGTCTTCACATTCTGTGTTAACTCCAAAGGTGATGGCATTGTCGCTTACTAACCCCACCCGCTGTACAAAAAACCCCCCATACTCATCAAAAACTCTTTCCCCAGCTGTCTCTCTCTTATTATTTTGATTTACTATCAGAGCTCTGTCTAGGCATTGTTTTCAACACCCAGCTACAAGCCTGGCTCTTATATGAGAGTGCTGTGTTGGTTGCAGGTTCTCATTTATGTTAGCCATGAAGCTCGTCAGTCACTCTCAGCCTGCTTCAGCCTACCTCACAGGCTTGTTGTGAGTGCCTAGGAATGGAGGGGGAAGGCCTTCTCTGGTGCCCTGGCAGAAGGGCAGGCAAAAAACCAAAGGAGTAACAAGCAGCACCTCTTTAAGCACTGCGGCTTGCCTCTTTCATTCTGAAATCCACTCTAGCTGGGGGCTCCTGAGGCAGGGGGGGGGCAGGGAACCATAGGAGTAGGGCCATTAGTCCATCTAGACTCAACCTGGGGGCCTTTTGCAAGGAAAGCAGCGCTCTCCCATGCAGCCACGAACTGTAGTAGACCGGCTCTTTTGAGAAAGCAAGGCGGGCTCGGCTGAGGGACGTGGCTGGTTTCTGCAGGGGAAGGAAAGGAAGAGACCGCGGGGTCTTTTTCTTCCAGGCATCCGTCCAAGAAGGAGCGCCTGCCTCTGGTTTAAACCTCGCTCACCAGAAGAGTTGCAGATCCAGCCGAGGCCGCGCGCGCTTTCCTGAGCGGGAAAGCAAGCACAGGGGAAAGTCTGAGAGGCGCCCTCCCTGCTCTCAGAATGGCGGGATGATGAGAGGCGCCCTCTAAGGGACAAGAGACCCGGGGAATCCACCTCCCACTGAACTGAGCTGGGGTGTGTGGAGGGGGACTTAATTGGAAAGAGGACCGCAGCTTCCTCGAAGGGAGCCTTTGAAGCTTGCTGCTGGCAGGGGGGCTTTTTGCGGTCGCCCCAATTTGGGGCGCAAGTACCCAGTGGCTTCGCCCCCAACCCCCGCGAAGATGCGGCTTGGGGGCGGCGCGCGTTTCCACCTGACTCTCTCCCTCGCCCCCTCCCCGGAGCGTTGCAGCGAGAAAGGGAGAGTCTCCCGCTCGGCTGCCGCTGTTTCTCTCCACGTGTCCGCCGCCAGAGGCAGCAGCGTCGTCGGCGGGCGGGCGGCCGTGCCTGCGCGAGCAAGTGTGGCGGCGGGATGGTGGCGAGGTGCTGCGGCTGCCGCCGGGCCCTGGCGGTGGTGCCTCCCGGCGCGCTGTGCCTGGGCGCGGCGCTCAGCGGGCTCTTCAGCTTCGCCTTCTTGGCCGCGGCCCTGGGCACCGATTACTGGTACCTGGTGAGCGTGGACTCGGCCAACAGCAGCGCTTGGGACGCCGAGCAGCTGAGTTCCCACTCCGGACTCTGGCGCCTCTGCGAAGGTAGGGCTGCGCCGCGCGCGCCTTCTTTCCTCGGGTTCGCGACGGGAGCAGCCCGCGCTTCCCTCGGCACTGGGATCCGGAGAGGAGGGCGCTCTTTCTGGGATCCAAAGTGGATCGCGCCGGGGGTCGAGCGCCCCCCACCCCACAAAAATTAAAACCTATACACGAGCTTAGGCTTGGATCTGCCGGTTTCAGTAGTCGTGAAAAAACTTTCTGCTAACAGAGGAATCGCCGTCGGGTCACAAGATGAATCGCTTGGTGGTGAGTAGTTGTGGCAGCCGGCAATCCTCTGCCCTACTCAAGTCTCTGCGTCCTGGGGACGTCTCGATTCTGCTTCACCCTTTAGGAAGATAGGACGCTGTATTACTAGTCCGTCTAGGTCAGTATTGCCAACACTGGCCGGCAGCAGCTCTCGAGGTTTTCTCCCGGGGTTCTCTCACCGTCGTCCCTGGAGATGCCGTGGATTGATCCTGGGACCATCTGCATGCAAAGCAGGTGTTCTGGCTGCCCTTTCCCCAAGACCCTGCTCCCCTACCCACCTTGGCTATCTCGACGCTCACTGCAACTACTGTAGCTGTACTCCCTGGTTTGTGTATACATTTGTGGGTGGGGAGAAGGGATCCCGGTGCCTTATAATCGCAGTATCCTGGTATAAGGTGAAGGTGAGCTGGAATGGTTCCATCCCCTTTTGCTGGCAATCGAAGAATTTCAGCCATCCCGGTGGTGCTTTAACCTCCACGGGTTTCCACGCATTTATAACTTTCTGTGCTGGGGCCGAGGGGTGAGGGTGGGGGGGAGAGATGAAAAAAGGAAAGAACTGGATTGCAGCCAAGAATCCGCCCTCCTGGAGAGAAAGGAGGGCTGGGGTATCAGAGAGGAGGAAAGGGGAGGGGGAAGCGGAGGCAGCGCTTTCTTCGGCTCTCTGTTCAGAAGAGAGACCCGACTGAACTTCCATCAAAGATATGAAATGTCAGAGGGACGCATCGAATGTTCGCTTTCACGCTCTGGCGCCCATCAGGAGTTCTGACACCCCCGGGTGTTGCACCTCTGGGCTCATGTGGATATGCCCCTGCTAAATAAATCACAGCCGGGGGCGGGCGGAGTAGAGCCAGCTGCTGTCATCTGAGTTGTGCTCTCTCGGAGGTCGCTCCCACTCCACCTGTTTATCGAACAGCCATCCTGATTTGTTTTGCGGGAGTCCTGGAATCAAGCCGTTGTTATTCCACATTTTCCAGTGCATGGACGTAGCCGGGGGGGGGGCGGGGCAGCTGCCCTCCCCCAAATCAAGTAAATAAAACTAAATGACCAACTGCGTCGCTGTAATTTGGTTCTTGCCCCCCCCCCCCCAACATAAAGCCCTCCACCAATAAATCCTGGCTACTCCCATGTTCCAGTGTGTCCTACCCTCCCACCCCACACTTTCCTTGTCGCAAAAGGTTAGTTTTGCAGGAACTATAGTTCGTTAATGGGGCTGGGAATTGTGGCTTCTTAGGGGGAATGTAAAGTTTCTGGGATTCTTGTGAAGGTGTGTGTGTGTGCGTGTGTGCGCCATGTGCTTTAAATGTATGTTGTTGATTTGCCCTAAAATTGCACAGGCTGAATTGGTTGGCATGTGATTTGAATCCGACCCACAAATAGCAACAGTCCAGAAGTACATTTGCAACCATACAGCTGAGGTTGGAATTTTCCTCTCTGTCAAGTTCAATTGCTGTCATTCTCAAGCTGTTTGGTTCTGGGATTTTGAAACCTTTTGGGTCAGCGGAATCTTCTGCTGTGCATGAACACCAGTTTGCCCTATTGGGAGGAAAGGGAAGGTTCAAAGTCCTCCAGGCCTTTAGAGCGAGGGCTCCCAAACAATGGTCCGTGAGATTCATTCAGGTGGTCCATTCATACTGGTCTTTGACTGCATATTTATTGCCTCTTTTTCTTATACTGTAAGCATTTTATTGTATTGCAACCTGAACCCGTAGACATAGAAGAAGCAATATTTTTAAAAAAACAATTAAAATTAAAAACCATACAGCACAACACATTGTAATTACTTAAACAGGCAGAAAAATAATTATGTGCTGTGCGAAGACCATCAGAATTTTTCCAAGTTGCTAGTTCCACCCCACACCTGAAGTGTGCACTTCCTAGCCCAAGTTCTTACCCCTCCATTGCCAAAAGTGATAATTCAGGTACCTTGGATGGATACAAATCAGAGAGGGGAATGAAGGAGCTGCTGCAGCAGCAGCAGCAATGTCATAGGGAGAAATGAGTGTGAGGCAGGTCGGCCAGCTGCTTTGATTTGCTCACCCAGTGGAGACTGGTCCTTTAGGGCAAATGGGGCCCTGCTCCACCAACTTCCCCCAGACAGCGCCACACCTGCCTTGGCTTTTTTACTTACAGGCAGTCCAGGGGATAGTACTGGCTTTCAGCTTCCTCCTCCTCCTCCATCTACATTGCCCTTGGAGAACTGAGCAGGAAAGAGGATGGGGCAAAAACTAGAATTACCGTATTTTTTGCTTCATAAGACGCACCTTTTCCCTCCTAAAAAGTAAGGGGAAATGTGTGTGTGTCTTATGGAGCGAATGAAGGCAGGAGGCTCCCTTTAAAGAGCCGCACGGAGCATGTGTGCAGCTTTCGGGGGCTTTTCCCCGAGAAGGGAGAAGGGACTGACGGGCTGCCCTCTGTCCCTTCCCACACCTCCTGGAAAAGTCAGCAAGAGCTGCTGCCAGGCTCTGCTCAACGCTCCCTTGTAAGAGCTCCCTTTCATCCCTCATCCCGCTTTGCTGGGAAGCCAGCAGAACAAGAGGTGCTGCGCAGCTATCGCTCTTGCTCTGCTGGCTTCAGTGAGAGCTGCACAGCTTGCTCTGCTGGCTTCTCAGCGAAGCGGGAGGAGGGACGGAAGGGTTTAAAGCAAGAAAAGTGAGAGCCGCTTACATGCTCTGCACAGAATATATTTTTTCTTGCTTTCTCCCTCTAAAAGCTAGGTGTGTCTTATGGTCAGGTGAGTCTTATGGAGCGAAAAATACGGTAGTTGATTTTGTCATTGGCTCGGGCTCCATCTACTGTTGATCTCGTGGCCTACCACCCCACCCATGTCAATGGGCACCAGCCACCACTGTGCTCTCCCACCACCCCATCTTATTGACAAGAAAGGCTCTGGGCTTAATAAGAGGAGTTCCATGGTAATCAACTTCAACCCAGTTAGCTCCACCTCTCTTGTTTGTTCAAGGTCCCAGATATATTATGTGTTGGAGATGTAAAATTTCCTGTCTAGGTTAGCACTGCTGAAGGTGGGAGGCAGCATTTTGGAATGGTAAACTCTGTGGCTGGATCTCTGTTCATCCCTTGATGCTCTTCCTCTCCTTGTCACTTCCCCCCAGGGCAGAACGCCTGCACGCCTCTGATAGACCCATTCGGCACAGAGAGTTGGCAAGTTCCTGCATCGCTCCAGCATCTTATATGTGAGTAGGCACATATAATGTGGGCTCAGCCTTTTGGATGGTGGTGGGAATCCCTGTATAACAAGATGGAGTTTGGAAGTGTGTTCTCGGGGTGGCGTGATGTAGTTGGGTAATTTTGGACCCTGGACTTCGTGGCTATAGGGGGGGACCCTTTTAGATGGCTGTGTAGGCGTTACCACATTGACTGATGTAGGGATGGCCACCAAAGTGGTCAGCTTTAAAGAGGATTAGACACACCCATGGACGATAAGGCTGTTAATGGTCATTAGCTACGATGGCAATGTTCCGTCCACTCTGTCGAAGGCCATATTCATCTGAAAACCCAGCTGCTGGGAATCAGAAGTGGTACCGTATTTTTCGCTCTATAAGACGCACCAGGCCACAGTTTTTGGAGGAGGAAAACAAGAAAAAAATATTCTGAATCTCAGAAGCCAGAACAGCAAGAGGGATCGCTGCGCAGTGAAAACATCAATCCCTCTTGCTGTTTTGGCTTCTGGGATAGCTGCGCAGCCTGCATTCGCTCCATAAGACCCACACACATTTCCCCTTACTATTTAGGAGGGAAAAAGTGAGTCTTATAGAGCAAAAAATACGGTAAGTGCCCTGTTGCACTTGTGGCCTTCTCATAAACATCTGCTTATCCACAGTGAGAACAGGATACTGGGACTAGAAGGCCTTTTTGCCCGATCCAACAGGGTTCAGTCATGAAGCTCAAAATCAACCTTTATATTCTCTGTTCCCAACACTATTCCATGCTCTACAACTGCTCCATGTTAGAGCAAAGCAAACAAATTAAAAAGGAATGCAAACATTTTTTCAAACTCCAATTTAAGAAAGTACACACTGAGCATATACTGTACGGCTTCACATTTTAAACTGACTTGGATCATAGGGCCATCTTGACTACAGGGAAGATACAGAACTTGCATTTGCTGAACACATTTAAGTGGGAATAAATCCTGTTTTGTGGTAGAAATGGATCACTTTTTTTTTTAAAAGAAAACAAATAATAAAATTAGTATCTGTAACCCTGTACATGCCTGGTCAGCTAACCCCTGGCTATAAAATGTTTTTAATGATGATAAAAAGCAGCATCAGCAAGAAAGGATAGTGTGGTGGCCAGGATGAGCCCCAGGTGCTGGTGCTGGGCCTGTTTGCTGCCCTCATCTGCCACTCTTAAGAGTGGTCATTTGGGGCACCTTGAGTTGCACCACTGGTGTTGAGTTTCAGAGTGTGTTCACTTTTCCACCTTAGTGGTCAGTGAAGCTGGTCCCCCCTCCCCTTCGTCTTTACCTTAGGCAAAAGTGTCCACACCTTGGCCATAGACCAATTAGGCACAGTTGGTCCCTGCTCCTGCCAGCCTAGCAGTTTGAAAGCACGTCAAAGTGCAAGTAGATAAATAGGTACCACTCCAGCGGGAAGGTAAACGGCATTTCCGTGCGCTGCTCTGGTTCCCCAGAAGCGGCTTAGTCATGCTGGCCACATGACCCGGAAGCTGTACACCGGCTCCCTCGGCCAATAAAGCAAGATGAGCACCGCAACCCCAGAGTCGGCCACAACTGGACCTAATGGTCAGGGGTACCTTTACCTTTACCTTTACCATTAAGAACTTTAATCTGTGTGAGGCTGGTTTGAGAAACAGCTGCATCCGACAGTGCTGTTTTATAACAGGATTAATGCCTGTATAAGATAATGTGTGAATATGGATTAAATACCCAGCACTGGAAAAGCAGTAGGTGCATAGTAAGTGGGAGTGTGAGCCCAGCCTTTATCGCTGGAGGCCCTTCTGTAAATCAGATTATGGTTGAAGACGAGCACTGTTTTGGAGGTGGGAGCAGGGCGATTTGTTTCTTGAAATAAAATGTCACGGGGAGGAAACAGAAAGGTGGGGGGGCTCTCCTTCATCAGAGGCTTTTAAAAAGCAGAAGCTGGATGACCACCTATCAGGGATGCAGGGATGCTGTAGCACTAGGGTTCCTGGATTGGACCCAATGACCTCTGGGGTCATCTGTAAAGCTGCAGTCACCTATCCTCCAATACCCCACCCTGCTTTCCCCCTCCACTGGATGTTCCCCTCTTCTGTCTCTCTGCCAGCCATGCATCGAGCCTTTGTGGTCCTGCTGCCTCTCAGCCTCGTCTTGATCGTCTTTGGCTGGATCTGTGGGGTCATCGGTTCCTTGGTCCAGAGCTCCAGGCTTTTGCTCTTCACAGGCTGCTATTTTCTGCTGGGTGGTGAGTGAAGCTATTTCTTTGGAGGGGGGGGGGGAAACCAGGTTTTCTTTCTTTATCAGTCTCTCTCTTCCCGCCCCCCACAACATGGCAAAATGTCATTAAACACTTGCTTTCAGAGAATACTTAGCAGATTCTGTCTTAGTGCCATCAGGTCACAGCTGCCCCTTGGGGAGACCAAGGTGCAAACGAGTGTGCTGTGGTCTTGGTGTCACGGGAACCACATATTGTCTCATCATTGACTCCTGACCTGTCCTCACCGCCTTTCCCCCAGAAAAAGCAGGACTCTTGACTGCTCAGAACAGCAGAGGAGCCTACCCAGAATCCTTTGCAGAAGGGATGGGGGGACCTGATGTTAGGAGCTCAGCCTACACTTGAGTAGGACCCTGGCAGAGACACATGCTCGGTTGGCATGTTCTCTCCCTCCTGGTCAATTGTTTGGGAGCTTCAAAAGCTTTCTTCAGCCCGAACATCACAGCGACCGATGCCAACCGACACCGGCACACTTAGGGATCCGCAGAGTTTGCGCATCATGCGAAACAGACCTCAGCAACTCAGCGTTTTGGCTAATTACTTTATTTACATATAAACACACATGGAGCACTGCAACATGGCTCCCTCTCTCTCTAGCATCAGACAGCAAAGAGAAAAAGAACAAAGGACAATAGTCCCACTTCACGGAACACAGTAACACAAACATCCTGTCTCCGTCACTTCCCACTCTGTGGAGTCAAAACATACACTGTCAAGTGATGGACAATAATCCCATGACTGCAATCACGGAGCAGGAATTCTAACACCTGATGGTTTCCAACTCTTGTCAGCCCCCAGCCACTAAGTTGGGTACTGAAGTCCAAGCGCACCTGGAGGGCCACAGGTCCTTCATCTCCTTCAGCAGCAGTGGTTTAGCATCAAGAGTTATCCTTCTCCTAGAGGGGCCTTCTCTGTAGTGGGTCCCGCCCTGTGGAACACCCACCCACCAGATGTCAAGGAAATAAACAACTATCTGATTTTTAGAAGACATCTGAAGGCAACCCTGTTTGGGGACGTTTTTAATGTTTGATGTTTTTTTGTGTTTTTAATATTCTGTTGGGAGCCGCCCAGAGTGGCTGGCGAAGCCCAGCCAGGTGGATGGTGTGTAAATAATAAACATTATTATTATTAGGGCTACCTTCCCAGGTTAATGAGCCAAATCTGCATATAGATTCAATCCCACCCCACTAAAAAAACATGAGAATACTGAATCATTCAATACTATTCGGAGCATCCATCATATGAATAAATCCAGCTATTTTAATTGTGATGATGATTCACAACAATAATATTTACCCTACTGCCTCTGACTAATAATAATAATAATAATAATAATAATAATTTATACCCCGCCCATCTGGCTGGGTTTCCTCAGCCACTCTGGGCAGCTTCCAACAAAACACTAAAATACAATAACCTATTAAACATTAAAAGCTTCCCTAAACAGGGCTGCCTTAAGATGTCTTCTAAAAGTTTGGTAGCTATTTTTCACTTTGACATCTGGTGGGAGGGTGCCGCTACCGAGAAGGCCCTCTGCCTGGTTCCCTGTAACTTGGCTTCTCACAGCAAGGGAACTGCCAGAAGGCCCTCGGCACTGGACCTCAGTGTCCGAGCAGAACGATGGAGGTGGAGACGCTCCTTCAGGTATACTGGACCAAGGCTGTTTAGGGCTTTAAAGGTCAGCAGCAACACTTTGAATTGTGCTCGGAAACGTACTGGGATGCTCCTTTGAGTTATCATGGTTAGGAGCAGCATGGCATGAGCCCTGGCCAGGGGCAGTGTCTGCTACAGGACTGGCACTGACCCGTCCCCTTTCCCCCTCCCCCCAGCACTGCTGACCCTGTCGGGAACCAGCACCTACATCTGCTACTCCAGTGCAGCCTTCGCCGAGACAGTGCGCATGTTTGACCAGCAGCGCTTCGAGCACGTCCGCATCGCCTTTGGCTGGTCCCTGGCCCTTGCCTGGCTCTCTTTCGGCACCGAGGGGTTGGCCGGCATCCTGCTTCTCCTGGCCGCTCGGGGGCTCCGCCTGAAGCCAGATGCCTGTGCGGTGCTCATCTAATGCAGAGGCCTGGCATTGTCAGGGCTGTGACATAACCCTACTCTGCTCCATTGGCCTTCTTGGGGTGAAAATTCCACTGCTGCTGATCCCCCTCTTGTCGTGCAGCCACAACACGTAACCTGCATGGACCGCAAGGTGTTACGGAGATCTGCTTGTGGGTGTGCCAGGCTGAGGGATGCATCTGGAAGGGGCGAGGGACCCCCATCAATAAGGCACAGCGCTTGCCATCCTTACATGCTGGGTTCATTACTCAACTCTTGGTGTGCAAGCAGAGCTGAGGAAGAGAAACAGCTAGGGCCTTGTTCTCAAGGGTAGGAGGCCTGTGTGACCCACCCAGATGTTTCTGGACTCCAGTTTCCATCAGCCCCAGTCAGCATGGCCAGTGGGCCTGGGGTGATGGGAGTTGTAGTCCAGCAACATCTGGACTAGCTCCCCATCCCTGTCCTCACTCAACAACTGAAGGATCCACGGCTCCTTCTCCCTGTTTCTTGGTATGCGTAGCTGATGCTCCTTCCCTTCCAAGCATGCCCATCTGCTTGTCCTTCTTGATGCATCTGGGGCCTCTTGAATTAAAAAGGGCTCCGGTAGGAAGCGGTGCCATTTATTTAGTCAAACGCTTTCTACCCTTCTCCTACAGCTGGAAAAATGCTCCCAGAGCAGCTTACAGAAATCAGTTGTAAGGCAGCCCTTGCCTTCAGGGTTATAATCAAAAAGACGTGGCACACAAGGAAAAAGGGAATGGGAGGGGGGAGGAAAAATAAAAAGCTCCTTTTCTTAAAGCTACAGGTCGTAGCTGGCAGGTATCCCTTAGCCTGAACAGAACAGGAACAGAGCATCCCTGGGAAACAAAGCTCCTTCCCCATTCCCTCAGAATGCACAAAGGCTGTGGGGTGTGTGTGGAAGCCATGTTGGGCCTGTTTCCTGCAAGGCCATGAAGTGACGCAGCTCCATTGGTCTGCCAACAGAATCCTGGAAACGGGCAGGCTCTCCCACTGCTGTTCCCCCATAGCAGGTGGCTTGGGAAGCTGAAGTCCGCTTCTCTCCTCTGTAGAGCCAGACAAGGCTGGAGCCACGTGGACCACGTCTTTAGCTAGGCCAGGGCTGACCAATCACAGGCTTGCCTTCTCGGCACGCCTTGGCTTGTTTCAGACTGACGTCCTGCGCGCCAACTTGTCTTCCGGCCTGCCAGACTGGCTTCAGGGTACGCCGGCACTTTGCTGCTCCCACTTGCCCAGGACAAAGCGCCACTTGCCCTCAGCCAGCTGCGTGTCTCGGAGGGAGACATCGCAGTGCCAGACGGCGCGCAGGCAACGCTCGCCCCACGGGAAGAGCCTCACACTGACGGCTTGGCCTGTGGCGGCCACCTCCTCCTCACTCACGGCCTCCATCAGCTCACACAGCTTGGCTGGGGTCAGCCCGGGAGCCGAGACGGTTGCCATGACGATGTTGGTCTCCACGGTGGCGGGGTTTACGGAGCAGAGAGGCGAGCCCAGGGCAAAGGCACCTGTAACGGGAAAACACTTTTGAGGTTTAAAATGGCGAGTGGGGATAAGTTATCGAACGACAGGATAAATGGGTGGGTGGATAGGGAATTGGGAGAGATCCTCACCCACTAACAGGGAGGGCTGGCCTGCTGAAATCTGAACTGAAAGCTGACCCTAGGATAGGAGGAGCTGGAGAAATATACCCTCCGAGCCTTGGCTTAAGGGGGCACCCTGTGTCAGCGAAGGGGTGGCGAGCCTCGATTACCCAGCAGAGGTTAAAAAGTTAAAGGGACCCCTGACCATTAGTTCCAATCGTGACCGACTCTGGGATTGCAGCGCTCATCTCGCTTTATTGGCCGAGGGAGCCGGTGTACAGCTTCCGGGTCATGTGGCCAGCATGACTAAGCCGCTTCTGGCGAACCAGAACAGTGCTCTGAAACACCATTTACCTTCCGGCCAGAGCGGTACCCATTTATCTACTTGCACTTTGACGTGCTTTCGAACTGCTAGATTGGCAGGAGCAGGGACCAAGCAACGGGAGCTCACCCCGTAGCAGGGATTCGAACCGCCGACCTTATGATCGGCAAGCCCTAGGCTCAGTAGTTTAGACCACAGCGCCCCCCGCGCCCCCCCAGCAGAGGTTTGCCGTTATCAATCCCTCCCTCGGCCTCACAGAACAGGCACCTTGGGCGAAATGTCTGGCATTGTGATGATCCCTCTTCAGCGTCTCCTCCACACGGCTCAATCCAACCAGGCCAGCGGCTGCCAGGACCCCTGCCTGGCGCATCCCGCCTCCGAGGAGCTTCCGCACGCGCCAGGCTTCGGCGATCAGCTCTCCGCTTCCAGCCAGAAGTGCCCCGGCTGGTGCTCCCACACCCTGTGTCATCGAAAAGAGAAAAGATGGGGTTAGCCAAGTGTGGAGGCTGCGGAGAATCCCAAACCTCTCTACCCCAGGGTTCCATCTGGGGACTCTGCGTGAAGCTCTTGCACAGCCCCTTCCACTAGCCTCTATCTCGCTTTGTTTGAATCCTGCTGCAAAGTTCTGCCACAAATCCAAGGACGGATCGCAGAGGTTTCAAACCCGTTGCCAGGGAAGGACTGCAGTTCTGCTTTGCAGGTGGATGGTCTCAGGCTCAGTCCCCAGGTAAGGCTGGGAGGGACCCCTTTTTGGAATCCTGGGGAGCCGCTGCCAGTCCGTGTAGGCAATACTGAGCTGGATGGAGCAGCAGTCTGGCTCAGCTTCCTAAGTCCCCACAGTTAGGTGAGCCTCGCAGGTACTGTGCTTCCACTCTTCCCCAAAATCCACCCTGTTCAGAGTCACAGCAGAAACCACCTACCTTCGAGAGGCACAGGGAGATGGAGTTGCAGTGCTGCGAGATATGAGCCGGCGGCACTCCCAAGGCCATAGCGGCGTTAAGCACCCTGGCGCCATCCATGTGAATCTGCAGCCCATATCGCTGGGCTACCTGGTGCACCTGTGTAGAGAATGGAGCTCAACCAACAGCTTAAAACGGGCTTCCTCAACCTTGGCACCCAGGTGTTTTTTTGGCCTAAACTCCCATGATCCCTAGCTAGCAGGACCAGAGGTCAAGGATGATGGGAACTGTAGGGCTGAGGTTGAGGAAGCCTGGCTTGTGACAGGCAAAGGGAAGACGTCCCAGAGCTGGTGGCCTTTCTTAGGGGCATTGCAGGTTCTGCTTTATGTGGCGCTCTAGGGGCCACATGAGATCAGGGCCCCCGCTCTGTGAGAAAACTAAAAGACAATCTGGGGTTACTGCTGGTAGGCAGGCTCCTATGATCAGAGGAGATTGCTCAGTGTCCTTGAGCCCAGCCAGGGGTGCTAAGTTAGGGGTCTTCCTTTATCATCATCATCACTTCCTCGAATAACAAACTTGGGTGGGGCAGTGCCTGGCAGTTGCAAAGAGTTTTTTTAAAGCAAGGAGCACCCCCACCTGCTAAAATAGGGTCGATACATATCTAGAGATGGCCTGACAAGGACCTATGAATTTCCAGGGCTTTACCAAATGTAGATGTGCCAGCTTAAGGGTGACAGTAGGAGTGGGAGAAGGATAAGGGGGGGGGGGGAGCCAACAGTAAGCATACTGGAAGTGTGGATTAAGGTGAAAAGTGGGGATGGGGAAAAAACCCTCCACCCTCCACTACACATGCATGCATTTTGGGTGGAGTCGAGATACACTGCAACATTTTTTTAAAAGTTTTCTTTATTGTATAAATAAACACAACTATTTAAAATATTGATAAATAAATACAAACGCTGAAAGTACTTGAATGAATAAAATGTTATTCCTGCTACCACAGCCGCTATTGCTCACAACACCCACCACAACGAAAAGGCTACTGGGTTTTCTGAAAGAGTCATAGAATTGTAAGGTTGAAAGGGACCCTGAGGATCGTCTCGTCTCCAGCCCCCTGCAGTGCAGGAATACACAGCTGTCCTATATGGGGACTGAACCTGCAACCTTGGCATCATCAGCACCACGCTCTAACCTGCTGAGCTATCCAGGCTCTCCCAGTCCGTTGGGTTGAGTCTGGATGAATGACTCATGGTACTCACCTCTTGCAGGTACTTAAGGGGCAGCACCCTTCCCCCGGCCGAGCTGTGCGTGTTCTCGAGGCAAATGAGCTCAGGGTGGGGGTGGTACTGGCTTTGGTGGGCCCGCTGGATCTTCTGCTCCAGTTCATCCAGATTGATGGTCCCATTAGGCAGGTCCTGTAATGCCTCTGAATGGACTCCCGCCACCTGGGTGAGAACAAAGTGGGTGGGTGGCCTCGGGCAAAGCCTGTACATGGTAAATGCCTCATGCTGATAAAAGCTTTTACATTAACTCTGATGCTGTTTATGGTGAATAAACATGTGGTACCCAGTTTTGTTGAAAACCAAGTTCTTTATGGAACCTATTCGAATAAGCCACGGCCCCTGGCTGTTTGTGATAGTGAAGCCATCTGGTCTTGTAGTGTTGTAAACAAAAATCTGCCCTTAACCCTTATGGGGTATCCAAGAGCCCATATAGAGTCCTTACGTAGGTTCCCTATTGGTAGGAGAAAATAACAAAGGCCAACCAGAGAATATTGAGATGCAAAGCAGCTAGTAAGCCTGATATTTATTGATCTGTTGCAACAGGGTGCTCCCCTCACATGCAGGAAGGGAGGAGGAATCCAGAACAAAAGTGTGCCTGCCCTTATATAGACATTTTAAATTCCCTACCCTGCAGCTCAAGACCACCCCTCCATACATCATACATACACCACAGAAAAAGCAGTCTATAGCAGAAATCTGAGTGTGTTGTTTATCTCATCTGACAGGTACCCTGTTAATGCTCACTTGACTGGATACCCTGAGGAACCTGGCCAGTCTTTTGTAATGGTAAATACTTAGTTCCTGAGCCAGGTCACAGGCTCACCCTATTCAAACACAGACATACCCTTAAGACAGGATTTGTGAAGGAAAAGTAAATGGGGAGGCTTTTCCATTTTCCTTTGACCTTGCAGACAAAACATTTGGTCAGTTTGGGAATCAGAAATGGTTTCAGGTTGATCTTCCTGTGCTGATCTATGTATGTGCTTGGCTGGTTCATTTATGAACATTTATTATATATCTAAGACCTTAAAATTCTTATCACAGTAGGGAACAGACACTTCAGAACCTTTGAGAAGGCGAACTGATTGGTCAAGAAAAATCCTGATGCTTCCTGATCAAGCAAAACGAAAGCTGCAATTATATCCCCATTGAACAAGGTGGGGCTTCATTCAGAGCAAACAAGCCTAGCCTTGCACTATAAGGCAGAGAGGTTGTGTTTGGGCTGCCTAGGTGGGCAGGAGACATGGGGGGAGCTGATAGGAGGCAGAGGCAATTGCTGCCAATATGTCTTTTGGAAAGTTAGGAGGACTGGAGCTTGGGCTTATTTAAATGGATTAATACACAAAAGTAGCAGTTTTGGAGGTGCAAGCAACCTCAACCCAAAATGTTGCTTTGCAGTTTTTGTGTTGTGCTCATATCTAACCGCAGAAGTCATAGCATATTAGTCTTGCGTCTAGGTTCTAAAATGCATTAAATATACCATATTTTTCGCCCTATAGGACGCACTTTTCCCCCTCCAAAAATGAAGGGGAAATCTGTGTGCGTCCTATGGGGCGAATGCAGGCTTTCGCTGAAACTTGGAGAGCGAGAGGGGTCGGTGCGCACCGACCCCTCTAACTCTCCAGGCTTCAGGAAGCTATCAGCAAGTCTGGGAAGCCCGCAGGAGTTCCCGCAGGACTCCCTAGGCTGCGGATAGCAGCCTGCTTCCTGGAGCGTGGGGAGCGCTGAAGCAGAGCGCCCCATGCTTCGGGCAGACATCGGGCAGCCCCAGAAGCTCGGGGGACAGCGGGGAGGTGCAGCACCGCCATCCCGCTGATCCTCGACCTGGTTTGGAGGCTGGCACTGGGGAGAAGCGCGCTTCTCCCCAGCGCCAGCCCCACAAGCTCGGGGGACAGCAGGGAGGCGCAGCGCCGCCATCCCGCTGTTCCCCGACCTCGTTTGGATTCCTCGACCTGGTTTTGGGGGGGAAATAAAGGGAAATTTCCCCCCCTTTATTTCCCCCCCCCAAAAAAAACTAGGTGCGTCCTATGGGCCGGTGCGTCCTATGGGACGAAAAATGTGGTATTTAAGTTCTGCTGCGGTCATTGGGACCACTGATTCAGGATCTGAGTGCCAGAGACACACAGCAATCCGTGCTAAGCATATGGAAGAACAGAAAATGGGGCAACCTGCTGATAATGCAGAAAGTGTTAGAATCTACAAGGCAGCTTCCTGTAAATACTGATTCATGCAAGGACCGCAAATAGCTTTCTACTCACAAGGGGGAAATCCCTTGGTTGGATCAATTGAATTCAAAAGCCATGCACTGGCATTGCAGCAATGGAAGCGTTGCAAAACATAACAAAGGGACAAATCACTAAAGCATCTGTCGGTGGATGGCGAGGCATGAGGAGTCAATAAATATTCCATACCTAGAAGGAATCAACAGCACCTAGCTTAATCTCCTGTGCCCAGGGTTCCAGATCCTTCTAAATTACCAGCAGAGAAAATCCAGGGCTCTAAGAATAAGACACGGGGTGCTTATAATCTCCAATTCTCAACAGTGGATCAGTGAGTTTGTTTCAAAAGCTTAGTGGAAAAGACTGTTCTGAGAAGGTATTTGCAGGCATAACATGCAAGCATTCTGGGAGGTCAGCTAAAAAAAAAACCATAGGAGGTAACAAGGCAAATCATTAGAACGAAACAGGAAGACAATTTCCTGTTTGGTTCTTTAGTAGTGGAACAATCTTCACACAATGTTATTTTGAGCTGAGCACAGAGACACTTGTGCATGAAGTCGGGAACTGTTACTATCCAAGGAGAGGAGGGTGCAGCTTGTGCTATTGGCCACTAGAGGGAAGCACATCACCAGGCTTCTCACTCCTCTGGCCAAGGTTTGAGTAAAGACCTGGACAGCTGCGTCCTCACGGCCCCTTTGCAAGACTGTGGCCACATTTGTCTTGGCAGCTGTAAGTACATGCTCTTTGCCATGTCTCTGGTTCCTCGTTTTTGAGATGGAATATGGGTAGAAAGAGACACAATGAGCTTCGGTGATGGCCGGCGCTTCTGGGTCCCCTCCCAGCGTCACTTACCTGTGCATACCCTCCGTGCTCAAACACATGGATGTGGGACTCCCGCCCAAGCAGGAGCTGCGCCCCTCGCCTGCGACAGTGGCACATGACTATGGTAAGAGAGGACAAGGGTGAGAACTGGGGGGTCTATAGTGGGGATAGGGGAAACACAGAACTAAGGCAGATGGCAAGATAAAATGAGGATGAATCTGTCATAGTGATCCTTTCCACAACTACTGTATTTTTCGCCCTATAGGGCACACCTAGTTTTTTTTGGGGGGGGGAAATAAAGGGGGGAAAGCCCGCGTTTCCCGTGACCCCAGCCCCCAGAACAGAGCTGCCTGAAGCCTGGGGTGCCCCCCACTGCGCTCCCCGGGTTTTGGGCTGCAGGCTGCTGTCCGCAAGCCTTGGGAGCCCAGCGGGAACTCCCACCGGGCTCCCAAGGCTTGCGGATAGCTTCCTGAAGCCTGGAGAGCGAAAGGGGCCGGTGTGCACCGACCCCTCTCGCTCTCCAGGCTTCAGCGAAAGCCTGCATTTGTCCCATAGGACGCACACACATTTCCCCTTCATTTTTGGAGGGGAAAAAGTGCATCCAATAGGGTGAAAAATACGATATATAATGTAGAGTTGTACTTTCTTGGGCTCCATGATCACTGCAGATGGTGACAGCAGACACGAAATTAAAAGACGCCTGCTTGTTGGGAGAAAAGCAATGACAAACCTAGACAGCATCTTAAAAAGCAGAGACATTACCTTGCCAACAAAGGTCCGTATAGTTAAAGCTATGGTTTTCCCAGTAGTGATGTAAAAGTGAGAGCTGGACCATAAAGAAGGCTGATCACCAAAGAATTGATGCTTTTGAATTACAGTGCTGGAGGAGACTCTTGAGAGTCCCATGGACTGCAAGAAGATCAAACGTATCCATTCTTAAGGAAATCAGCCCTGAGTGCTCACTGGAAGGACAGATTGTGAAGCTGAGGCTCCAATACTTTGGCCACCTCATGAGAAGAGAAGACTCCCTGGAAAAGACCCTGATGTTGGGAAAGATGGAGGGCACAAGGAGAAGGGGACGACAGAGGACGAGATGGTTGGACAGTGTTCTCGAAGCTACCAGCATGAGTCTGACCAAACTGCGGGAGGCAGTGGAAGACAGGAGTGCCTGGCGTGCTCTGGTCCATAGGATCACGAAGAGTCAGATACAACAAAACAACTAAACAACAACAACAGAGTTGGAAGGGACCCTCAGGGACATCTAGTTCAACCCCTTACAATTCAGGAATATGCAGCTGTCCCATACGAGGCTCGAACCTGCAACCTTAGCAGCACCATGCTCTAACCAACTGAGCTAACCAGGCTGCCTGCTTCACTGCTGCTTTCATCACTCCTAGGAGATCCCTGAGCTGAAGCAGTCAGTAATGCTTATTCCAATCTCTCCAGCACCTTTTAAGAGTGCAGCAGTTAGGAGCTCTCATCTCACAGTCAAAAATGTTTTGCCTAGTAATTCTAAGGCTAGAGAAAGCCTCTTAGGCAGGGGGTTGAGGGTGTATATTTTTCTTGTACATTGTTGGCATTGTTGGTTACCAATGCTGGTAACCCTCTGGCCCTCCAGAAGGTGTTGAACTACAACTCCCATCATTCCTGACCAACGGGTTCAAGGTGGTGTACGTGGTTCTCCTCCCTATTTCATCCTAACAACAACCATGCGAGGTAGGTTAGGCTAAGAGAAGGTGACTGGACCAAGGCCACCTAGTGAGATTCATGACTGAGTGAGGATTTGAACCCTAGTCTCCCAGGTCATAGTCCAATACTCTAACCGTTAAGCCACACTGGGAGTCTTGCGACATTTAAAGGGCCACAAAGTCCCTGCCACTGATTTTATAAATAATAACTGAAATAATAAAAACAGAACTAGAATAATTCCCAAAACGAAACTCTCTCTCCTCATAGCTTCATTCAGGGGTAGGTGGGGCTATTTGTGGTTTTTTTTAATGACTGAGTCTTAGGGCATAGCCCTTACAAGGAAACTTAGGTAAAGGTAAAGGGACCCCTGACCATTAGGTCCAGTCGTGACCGACTTTGGGGTTGCGGTGCTCATCTCGCTTTATTGGCCGAGGGAGCCGGCATACAGCTTCCGGGTCATGTGGCCAGCATGACTAAGCCACTTCTGGTGAACCAGAGCAGCACATGGAAATGCTGTTTACCTTCCTGCCAGAGCGGTACCTATTTATCTACTTGCACTTCGTGCTTTCGAACTGCTAGGTGGGCAGGAGTGAGCAATGGGAGCTCACCCTGTTGTGGTGATTTGAACCGCGACCTTCTGATCGGCAAGGCCTAGGCTCTGTGGTTTAATTACATAATAATAAAACAGAGGGCATTAAAGTTATAGGCAGATCACATATGTATTTATATACCTGGTGTAAATAAGGGCTCTGATCCAGTGGAGGCATCTGCCAATGGGAGAAGAGGGGATCACCACAGTACTGCCACCACCCAATCAACTTCAAAGCCTTGGGGGACCTTCCAGAACAGGATGGAAGGTGGTACGTGGGGCTGCAAGGGGAATCAGCTCCGATTGCTTCTTATGAGACTTACCAGCAATGAGGTTCGCCATGGTGGCTGTGGGGACAAACAAGGCCCCTTCCATTCCAAGGAGATCAGCCACTACTCTCTGCAGTTCTGAAGGGGGAAATAAGAACAGAAGGACAAGAAGAAGCCACCCTCGAGTTTCAGATACTGCATCCATGGGGTGGGTGTGATGTCAGAAGTTCACAACTGTTCACAGAATCAGGATATTTGAGTTTTAAGACCTCCTACTCCAGGTTGCTGAAGCCTCTCTTGGCTTTTAAAAAATATATATATAATGATCAGCATCACGTTTTGGCAATGGGTTTATTTTACATACCTCCCCCAAATATTTCAACCATTAATATAAGCAAAACGTAAGTGGACTGAATATTATTCCCATGAACAAGCTCCTTTCAGACAAGTTTGGGGCAATTTCCAGAGGGGTAGTCTCTTAAAAACAACAGCAAAATGACTTGTGACACTTCAAAGGCTAACGATTTTATTATGGCACAAGCATTTGCAGACTAGGCACGTTAAAATCACCCATGGAGCTTAGATTAATTCTTCATGGGGACAGACACCCAGCAGCCAACATTGGCCCTTAAAGCCACAGGAAACTATATATTATATGACAATAAACAAAATCCAGGTGTAGAGCCTGTCTTTCCATAAAATATTCAGGGCGGCTCTTTCCATCTGCTCCCCTCCAAATGCAACGTTTTTCCTGGAAGGTATGGTATTTTTATGTTGTGAATCGCCTTGTGATCTTTGGATGAAGGGCAGTATAAAGGTAAAGGTAAAGGGACCCCTGATCATTAGGTCCAGTTGTGGCCGACTCTGGGGTTGCGGCGCTCATCTCGCTTTATTGGCCGAGGGAGCCGGCATACAGCTTCCGGGTCATGTGGCCAGCATGACTAAGCCGCTTCTGGCGAACCAGAGCAGTGCACGGAAACGGTGTTTACCTTCCCGCCACAGTGGTACCTATTTATCTACTTGCACTTTGTGCTTTCGAACTGCCAGGTTGGCAGGAGCAGGGACCGAGCAACAGGAACGCACTCCGTCGTGGGGATTCGAACCGCCGGCCTTCTGACCGGCAAGTCCTAGGCTCTGTGGTCTAACCCACAGCGCCACCCGCGTCCCATGAAGGGCAGTATACCAATTTAATAAGAAGAATAAATAACAAAAATAAATATCTGATATTCACAGTGCCATTGCTTTACAGCTGGGTCTTGAAAATGAGTAGCCTTGCTCCACAGCATTAGGCACAGCTGCACCCTTGCCTGTGGCAGCATGGATCCCTTTGCAGAGCCTTACCGCCCTGGGGATGCCCCTTTTCACCCACACTCACCATTGACCGTGGGGTCCTCCCCGTAGTCATCATCTCCCACCTCTGCCTGGGCCATAGCTTGCCTCATCTCGGGGCTCGGCTGAGTCACAGTGTCACTGCGCAGATCCACCACGTGGCACTCAGTCCCTGCTGGGCGACTGGCATGGTAACTATGCCTGCCCACTCTTGGAGCGGGGACAAGGGAAGAAGCCGGCTGCTTGGTGTGCCACCGAGGTAGACTGGCACAATGTTGCCCAGTGACTGACTGGCTGTATGTCCTTAACAGGATCTTCATAAGCCAAGGTGATCTGAGGCTGGCACTAAGAGACTGGCGAGTAGAGCTTGGGTGGGCTAAGCTGCTGCAAAAGGTCTGACACAGACCCTTTCGGCTCATAAAGGTGTCAACACCCTGGTACCAACAGCGTGGGAGGGCCAGGCAAGCACCAAGTCCCTGGCACGGTCTGAGTTGATGCATGCAAGCTTTCGATATCTGGCTGCGGTAACCGTGCCCCGAGGGCGCCAGGGTGGTGCCCACGCCCCACCGTCTGCGAGAAAACCGAGACAGAATAGCCCCTGGCTGCCTGCACCAGCCAATGAGCTGGCAGGAGTCGCTGCTGAACCCAGGGCAACCAGCCTTGCAGCTGCTCGGTGCATAGGCTTCCCCGCCTTGGCTGGTGGCAGGCGGAGTAGCGGGAGCCCAGCAGGAGCAGATGCGGGCATGGAGCTCCTTGCAGAGGAGGGCACGACCTCCGCGCCTGGCCATTTCTCCCCCGGTCTGCAGCGCCGACACCAGCGACATCGCCGCTTCTTCCGCCCAGCACCAACTGGGCAGAGTCCAAAGCTGCACGCTCTTCCCCTAAGGAGCCAGACTACAACTCCCAGCATGCTTCGGGCGCCGGGATTTCGCTTTGCCCTGTTCCCACAGCGTTTTGGGAGTTGTAGTCCCGGTGCGGAATACAGCAAGTGCGACGGGATCTTTCTCTGCCCCGTTCGCGTGGCGTTTGGGGAGTTATAGTCCCGGTGGGAGTTATAGTCCGGTTTAGAAATGGCATGGCAGCGTGTCCGGGATGGGGGAGGAGAGAAACTGCATTTGTGAGAAGCCGTAGGACGGACAGTTCCAGTTTAGGAGGGGGGGGGGAAAGGGTGGTCCTGCTCCTCCTCTCCCGCCCTCCAGCCAACCCAACGCTTTCCTCCCCTCGACGACGCCATCAGGAAAGTGGCAGCGAGCGAACTCCGTTCTCTCCCTCTCCCCCACATAGAATCATAATTTTTTTTTTTCAAAAAATAGAAATTAAACAAAGAACAACAAATAACAACACATAACACTGTAAACACACTTATATATATATATTTTCCAAAATGAAAGCTAATAAAAATAAAAAGAAAGAAAAGGAAAAATAAAAAATTTATAGAAAAAAGACCAAAAAAAAAGAAGAAGAAAAGAAAACATACTTTTCATAACCTGGAATATTACCAAATTCTTGCTTCAGTTAGTGCAATATATAAATCTTAGTTAAAATATTATAATAGACTTCCACTGCAACCACCACACATCTTTTAGCTGTCTTACTCGCATTACATCTGTTCTTCAATCATTTCCCTTCCTTAGATTCTTTCATAATCAGTCAAATCTTTATGTTCTCTGTATTCTTCACAAGGTTAGTCTAGAATTTTAATTCAGAAACAATGGAAATGTTTAAATGATTATTTATACAGCAGGGCTCCAATACGAAAGTTTGGTTGTGTCTAGAATCATAGATTTGTAGAGTTGGAAGGGGCCACAAAGATCCTCTGGTCCAACCCCCCTGCAATGCAGGAATCTTTTGCTCGACCTGACGACCCTGAGATTAAGAGTCTTATGCTCTCCCAAATGAGCTATCGCAGGGCCACTACATTTAAGGCACCGGTCATTCAATTTTCCCTCGCACAGGAGGAGCGACATTCCCCCCCCTTCCCCTGAGCGCTCATTGGCGGTTCAGGGCAGGCTGAGTAGCGTCATCCGCATAATGGTGACGTCGTCTGATTGGAGCCAATGGCAGGCTTTCCGGAAGTAGCTCTCTCCTCAGGCACGCTGGGTGTTGTAGTCCGTCTATGCCCCTTATCACTATAGTAACAGCGTACGCATTTTTCCTTCCTCCACCACCTGCCTTTGGGCGTTCAGCCGAGGCAATGGAACATTGTCGCCCCCCCCCCAGTGGCAAGCCTGGGGATTTAGAAGAAGAAATGTTACCAAAAAGGCACGCAGGCATCGCTCCGCCAGCAGTTGCGCTCCTGTTTAGACTCCTGACCGGCTGCAGTTAACCTGGCTGGGAGTATGTCTAATAATCTAATTGAACCCAGTAGCGTTTACTTCCAGCTAGGCATGCGTAGGGTGGCACTGAGAATCAATAATGGACTTTTCTGAATTCGCGTTGTTTTTGCAGAGTCAACTCCCCACCCCACCCCTAACTTCCCCAAATCCCATCAAGTCAGAAATCATGCCACCAATGGGACAAAGCATTCATCTGAGGCACGGATTATGGTGAGTGATCATAATTTTTAAGCAGCCTGCCCAAACGACCATAAAACCCTTATTGCATCAATGACCCCGGACTTGAGGGGACCCGTGCCCCGCATTTTAAAATGAACAAGAATTGCATTGTTATTTCTTTTCATTTCTGCCCAGGTGCCTCACAGTCAGGCCGAGATAGAATCTGTATCTTTGTAGCCAGAGATAGAATCATAATATTGTTCACCTGCCCCATCACACATTCGCATTATGCGCAGCAGGACTTCAAACCTGTGATAAAATCTTGCACAGGTTTCAATAATTACTTTTAAACCCATTGAAGTCAGTTGGAGGGAAATTTCTTGTACCAGGGCCAAAGCTGATGTAAAGTTGCACTGTTGATGGGGTATGAGGCCATGGATGGATAAGACAGAGAGAGAATGGAATAAGTGGGCCGCCTGCAACTCCACAGAGTACAGTAAATGATTGAACAATTGCATGGGCTTTGTTTCAACTGGAGATGAGGTGAGGCTACGCATGTCACTGAAGTTTAATTACTCTGCTTTCTGTGATACTGGGGTATTATTCCAGTCTCCTCCTTCAGTCAGTCCTCATATTCCTGGCTCTGGCCCTCTCCTGGCCATGGGCTGAGACATTGCCAGCGGGTAGTCTGCCAAATGGTTATTGGAAAAGTATCCACAGGCTTGCCTCATCGCAGGATGAGAGGCTAGTTTGGCCCATTTTGCGGAAAAAAAGATGTGTGTATGTATATGTTTAAAATGCTTCCCCAGCCGCTACCAGGAAGGAAGTCAGAGATATGAACTCTGTTGCTGGGAAGATTGGTCCAATCTCGCTTGTAGTGACAAGCTTTCACGGCAGAGCTGACCCCAACTCCCAGCGTAACTGCATAAAACGTGTTTTATGAGCTCCATAAACCTCCTCCTCTTTGTGGTTGACGCATGATGCCTTGTTCTTTGAGATCTATAGGCCGTTTGGAACCGGGACAAGATCAACACAATGCAAATGGATGTAGATCAGCTCTTCCCGCAGAATCCAGACTGCCCCTCTTATTTACCTGCTCTGCCCAGTGCCTTGGCTTGCCTGTCTGTACGGTAAGACCTCCCTGGGGTGGGTCAACATTATTAACATACAACCACATATGTGTACATCAGGTACTTTCCTGTGTCTGCCTGCACCCTTGAAAAGCACACACTTTGGCACAAAGAATCACTCTTTTGCTGCTCCTGCTCTCTTGCCCGCCTTGTACCATGGAGCCCTATAAAGTCAGTGAATGAACCATAAACAACCCATCCTACAGCTACATCTCACCCCGTGGCAAGGGCCAGATGTTAACAGTCATGCTTTATTTATTGCTTTTATTTCCTCCCAGTTCCAGTAAGTTGTCCTCCTGCCCAAGTGGCTCATGATTAGGCAGCAAGAGGCCTCTAATCTTGCCGATCTGATTTACTGTCACTGAGAATAGCCACTTCCCGTTACTGGGCCCAGGCCTGGGAACACAGTCAGCATTGCTGAACCACAAACCTATCCCGCCCTACTTGTACCTTCTTTCCTGGTAACTTCACCAGCCTGTAAATGTTGGCTGGGCAAGGCAAAGAGAAGGGCCTGGGGAGAAAAGGCGTGCTAGCACCTGGGTGAGTGGCAGTGAAAGGGGAGGGAGAGGGAGGGGAGGCTTAAAAAGGCAAGGGGTGACCAGTAAGGCAGTAAACTGCATACGATGACAGGCTCCAATACAAGGTGGGATATGGCATACCCTTCAATATTTCTCCACTGAAAATAGGGACGTCCCAGTCAATATTGTTGTTATTATTATTTATACCCCACACATCTTACTGGGTTGCCCCAGCCACTCTGGGCGGCTTCCAACATATATAAAAACATAATAAAACATTAAACATTTAAAAACTTCCCTATACCTTCAGGTGTCTTCTAAAGGTTGCACTTATCTTCTTGGCTTGGGGGTTGCACAACTCCATACCCTCCAACCTTTCTCCAATGAAAATAGGGATGTCCTAAGGGAAAGCAGGACATTCTGGGATCAAATCGGAAACCAGGACAGCTTCTGTAAGTCCAGGACTGTCCCTGGAAAATAGGGACACTTGGAGAGTCTGATATGGGGGGCAGGACAGGGTATGCTGGCAGCAGCAGACAGTCCAGTCTCACTCACCACTTTCCAGCTGTTCCAAACCACCAGGGTTGTGTACACACCATACATTTCATGACTTCCCCTGAAGAATTGTGGAAATTGTAGTTTGTTAAGAGTGCTGGAAATGGTAGCTTTGCGAGGGGTAAAGTTGCATTTCCCAGGATTCTTATGGGGAGAGTCATGTGCTTTACAGGTACGGTGTGTACACAGCCTAAGAGTCTCCCATGCACTCATTAAAAGCTTTTGGGAGTAAGCAAGGGTGCCTGAGGTCCTGCTCCCACTTTGCAACAGGAGAGAAGGGTGCCCATCAGGAACTCAACCCACATCTCTTCCTCCTGAACCAATCAGAACGAGAGCAAAGCCACACAGACCCTTGCAAAGGTGCAGAGGCTTTCTTGTAGGGCCTGTCCTCACATTCCTTACAAGTCTTTCCGGGCAACAACCTATTTATTGAGCATTCGTCCTGATTTGATTGCAGGCCGATTAGATGATGCAGGCTAGTTAACGAGCATTCAATCTGATTTGTTTGTGAGGAAGTTTGATGATCGCAAAAGGTCTGATCTTTTGGAGAAGCGGGTTTCTGTGCATGATTTCTCTATCAGCTATAACTGGGCAACCTGAATCTGTCAGTGTGAGATTGAACCTCACCCCAAAATAGTGACAGTCTGGACGTGCCCTAAATTAGTATAGGGATAGGGTGAGTGATGGCTTTTCCACTTTCTCTGGAGTAAACCTAGGACCAAAGGAACAAGAAGTACTTTGCACACTTTGTCTGGCTTTCTTGACAGATGTTATTGTGAGCTGACTGGCAGAACAAGGTCTTTCGTCTTGTGTTTGGACTCTTGTAGATTATAGCCCTTTCCAAATACATCCCAAATACATGTAGTGTAAAGTTTAGAGTGTCAGATTAGGACTAAGGAAACACAGGTTCAAATTGTCATTCAGACATGCAGTTCCCCGAGTGACCATAGGGCTAATTATCCGTTCTTACTCTGGCCTACCTCACAAGGTCGTTGTAAGAATAAAATATAGGGTGAGTAATTTAGAGAACCGTGTACACTGCCCCCAAGCTTAATGTAGGATTAAAAACATTCAAGAAAAATCTAGTTTTGCCTTTAAGGCGTAGGATAAAGCTGTGCTAAATATAATGGATGATTTTATCTGAGGCTTCCCCCCAGTGTTTAAGATGTTACCTTCCTGGAAATAACAACTTGCTTTGCAGTCTGGGTGTGTGCATGTGAATTCCATTTGTGTGTGTTTCCCACTTGTATTGTAGTAGATTGTTCACCCGAGTTTTGTGATAAGGAAGTTGCAATTTCTGAGCAAAGTACATTATTTTTCTTCCGAGAAACATATAGTACAAAGGCTCCTATCTTCTGTAGATAGGAGGGTGTGTATTGAGATTGCACTGGTATCACACACACTGCACCTATTGTGTGTAACTGGTGACAACACAATTTCTCATCTACTCCTTTCCATTAAATTAGTTGCTCAGCCAAACCATGTTGAGAATCATTTTGTTTTATTTTGGCATTTGGAGGCAAGAAGAAAGCATTCTTTCAATTCGGTCTCCTAAGGCACTTTCAGTCATTAGACCATCTGGTGTTAAATTCATGGAGGACAGATCTAGTGACAGCTGTAAGCCACAATAGCTAAATGGAACCTCCTTGATCAGAGGCAGTTTACCTCTGGGTAGCAACTACTGGGGTGGGACAAACAACAGCTGATGACTTCATGCCTTGTTTGTGGGCTTCCCAAAAACATGTGGCTGAAACAGGGTGCTGGGCTAGCAAGGCACACTCTGTCTTCCTGTGGGTGCACATCCCAATGCTCCAGTGCTGAAATGCAGCATAGAAGCGCTTCCTTGTTGCCATCGTTATGGGAGTTTTTTTTTATCTATGGCCATTATGTGCACACTTAGAATTACAGAATCATAGACTTGTAGTGTTGGAAGGGACAATGAGGATCATTTAGTCCTATCCCCTGCAATGCAGGTATCTTTCACCCTTATTCAAATGTACATCCCTCTATCTATCTATCTATCATCTATCTATCTATCTATCTATCTATCTATCTATCTATCTATCTATCTATCATCTATCTATCTAAGCAGCGAACACCTACAGAGTTATATCCCCCAAAGGAAAAGCTCGTGTTATGCTTACATTACAGTATTGTGGGTAGGTGCTTCAAAAATGAATAGACATGTATTGCAGAATGGCTAAACTGGAGTTGAAACACATGTCCAGTGATTGTACAGAGAGGTCCTCAAACAAATTTCCTCTCATAAATGCTCAAGGCTGAAATGTATTCTCCAATCCCTTGGTGCCAGGCTCAAAGGTTTCAGGAACCAGCATAATATTTTAGGTAATACCCCTGTACACAGAGGGAAACATGGATCTTGGCTGTGGGGAAGGGCATTGTTGGATAATGTGTAGAACCTGTGGTCCTCCTGCTGTTGCTGGACTACAACTCCCATAATCCTTGACCACTGACCATATCGGCTGGGTCTGGTAAGAGATGGAGCCCAGCAACATCTGGAGGGCCACGGGTTCCATACACTGATATGTGTGTGTTGCTTATTGACTTGTGGAGCTTGCTTGCAATACCACATAGTTTGTCAAAGGAGTCTTTTGATGAAGAACCTGCTGAAACACCTGAGGAGCAGAGGAACAATCAGTCTCCTTAAAGGTCCTCTTCTGCATCCCATCATTCTGGCCAGAAGCATTAGGGTACTTCCAGACAAAAACACTATTGCAAAAACTGTACTGCTCACACACACACTTTTTTCTGTGTGTGGGTGCAGTGTTCACATGGTATCATCATCAAATGCCTGCACATACTTAAACAACAACAACATTTAATCCAGATTTCTCCTTACCACAGAAAAGCGTTAAGCCATCTATAGGCATATCAGAATTTTCACAACCCAGAGGTGTTCTCTTAAGATTGCAACGCCTTGGAAACTGTAATTGCAATAAAGTACATATGCCAGGACTTTCTCTCTCTCTCTCTCTCTCTCTCTCTCTCTCTCTCTCTCTCTCTCTCTCTCTCTTTCTTTCTTTCTTTCTTTCTTTCTTTCTTTCTTTCTTTCTTTGCAACACCTGTGCAACACCCCTTTTGTTAGAACAGTCGTATAGTAGTATGGCTAAATATCAGTCTTAAGGAAGACCTCTTTTTTAAAAAAAACAATGAAAAGGAAATGAATGTTCTCTCCTCCTTCAAAGTTTCCATTTTGTCCATAGTGAAATTAAATAGCTAGAGGCTGTTATTCCTGTGGCACTTCCTGTGGGGATTTTCATTTTAATCTGTGTTTGCACAGATACAGAAGTACCTGCAGGCTCATCCTGAACAGGAAAAGGTAGCGGAGGGTGGCAGAGGGCCTAGGAAGCATTGTGTGAAAACATTTCCTCAAGGATTGCCCACCTGTATAAGTATGAAGCACTGGAATGACTAAGACCAGATAATGGGATGGAGGATAGTGTCCCAATTGTGCCTACAGGGAAAAAATGGATCCGAATGACCGACTTGCAACCAGTGCCACCTGTCTGAAAGCATCCGTAGTCCCTGATCCATGGAGCATGTAATGGTTTGTTCTCTGAGGTGCGTCTCCCCAGAGTTACACCTAGCAGATGGGGTGTATTATCAGTGTGTGCATGTATGTGTAACCTAAGCTTCGTGGAAGAAGCCTTGCAGAAGCAATGATGGCCAGGAAACCTCGCTGCTGTGCTTGGCTGCAATCGGTTACAACATCGCACACCTCTGCCTGTGAACCAGAGGCAGTTCCTGGAACTGAGGCTTGGCAACACCAAAGTGAATCTTACATATAGCTTCAATTATTGATTAGGAGGAAGGCCTGCCCCCTCCCCAACACGCAGCGGGGGCACGCCAGGCACATAGCTTCTCCGGGATGTATTTATCACAGAAGGGAATGCTAAATCAATAAAGCAGAGCTTTGAAAAACAGCGGAGGCGCTCCACTGCCTTGCTGGAGGCTGAATCTCTTCTGTGCGTGTTGGGATTCTGGAGCAGGGAAATCCCTTGAGGAGTAACCCCACGCTCACCTCTCAGCTCTTCTGAAGCAGCAGGACAGAGCACAAGGTCCCAGAGCAGGCAAGGGGCAATAGAAATTAATCTTGGAGGCTCATGCAGCTTTGGTGAAGCTTCAAATTATTCATGGCTCAGACCTGAAGCTCCAAACATGCACCCAGAACAGGCCTGCTGGTTTCAGAGTCAGACCCAGCTGTGCACCACCCCACTCCCCAAGCTAGGAAAACCACAATCACAAAGACTTGTCAGTTTTACCAGAAATCAGAGACGGGAGAAAGTGAATGAAATGTCACTGGGCCATGCTAGAATAGTCACACCTCGGGTTACAGATGCTTCAGGTTGTATGTTTTGTGGGTTGCGCACCACGTTGAACCCGGAAGTACCAGAATCGATTACTTCTGGGTTTCGGCGCTCGCGCATGCACAGAAGCACTAAATTGCGCTTTGCACATGCGCAGAAGCACCGAATTGCAACCCGTGTGTGTGCAGACGTAGTGCTGCGGGTTGCAAACGTGCCTCCTGCACGGATCACGTTTGCAACCTGAGCGTCCACTGTAATATCTATGGGACTGTATCTTAATTCTGTTGCAAGACAGAATGAGCTCACACAAAGTTACTGGAAAGAGCTACCGCAAAGCAGGAAAAGCCTCTGTACACACTCCCATTTGTTCCCACTGCGCTCCCACTGATGGCTTGGGAAATGGTGTACACACAACCTTTGCCACAATCCATATCTTGCCTGTATTTATCTTGTTTCTCATGAAACACACCGTTTTGATGTGTTTTCTCGCAAACCAGCTACGCTGTGAAATGAGAAAAATAATGACCAAGCTTTGTTTGAAGCTGATAATTCACAAAAATTGAAACAAGAAAGATTCTCTCATGATTTTTCTCCCCTTTTAATGCACTTCTGATTTCGGCCAAAGTTGTTTTTTTTTTTTATCACAGCCAAATCAGCCTATGACTTAAAACCCACTAACAGACGCAGCTCACATAGGATGTGCACATGTAGTGGATTGAAGCAATAAAATGGACTATCTATTGGGGACACCATTATCCACCACTCTTCCCTTGGTTTAGAATTTCCTGAAAGGAAGAAACTAGAAAATCAAATGAAAAACGTCCTTGCAATTTGCTTTCCCACTAATGGTGGGGAGGGGAGAGAGAGCTTTTCTTGCAAATAGTAGACACCAGCTTGGAGTAGTCCAGCACATTCTGTAGCCCTGGGGTTCCTCCCTTTCACTCCTACCTCACTTACTGGCATGTGGGGGGAAATCCAGCCTCAGAGCCCAGCAAATTCTGCCTTCATGTTCTCTCTGCAATCTTTTTTAGCCTCTATTTATTGTCACACATATACGGATCCCACCACAAGTTAACTGGCTTAAGACACAGCTCCTTCCTTCATCACAAACTGCGGTGAGGGTATGTATAAATCTCAGACTCCACCTAGGTTTACATCCTTTCTTGTGGGCTGAGCGTTGCCAGCAAAACACTTGCACTGTACTAGTATTGAAATGAGTGGCTCATTTGAACTACTACCAGTCATAGAATCATAGAATTGTAGAGTTGGAAGGGATCCCAAGGGTAATCTAGTCCAGCTCTCTGCAATGCAGGAATCTCAGCAAAAGCATTCGCGGCAGATGGCCATCCAAACTCTGCTTAAAAACCTCCAAGGGAGGAGAGTCCACAACCTCCAGAGGGAGACTGTTCTACAGTCGAACAGCTCTTACTGTCACAAAGTTCTTCCTGTTTAATCAGAATCTCCTTTCTTGTAACTTGAAGCCATTGGTTCAAACCCTACCCTACAGAGCAGAAGAAAACATTCTTCAGCCCCCTCTCCCACCACAACCTATTTACTGAGCATTCATCCTGATTGCCTTGCACAATGCTTATCCAGAAGTTAGATTTATCCCGTCTTTCTTAAGTATTTGTTCAGATTTGTTTGTCATACGACGATGAGCATTCATCCTGGTTTTCCTGCAGTGTTCACATATCTCCCTGTTAATAATTTGTTCATCTCACACTTTTCAGTTCATTTCCCTTTCTTCCCAGCCGCAAAAAGTTGGGTTTGTTGTGCTTGGACAGCACAGCCCTTTCATTCAATTTAAATGCGCAAGCCCAAAGTTCCTGTGTGTGCCTGGAATCCCTCTGACAAAATACCTAAGTCTTTCCCAAATTGCCTCTAGCACAGCAGTAGGCAGTTGCTATGCACTTACAAGTTGTGCAGTAACTAATGGTTAGAAAGGCAAACAAAAAACCCCACTCTATTTTGCCTATTGTTTTCTCTCTCCCTGCAGCAGGTCAAGCAGCACTAGGCCTATTTCTCTTATCCTCTAGCAAGGTGTGAAGTGCTGTGTATTAAGGAGGAGGACTCTGGAGACCTCAGAATCTCTCTTCAGACAGTCAACTTGAATGTTGAGTTTCTGGTCCTGTGGGAGGTTGATAGCCACCTATCAGGGTGGCTTCACAAAGCAGTCTTGGGAAATTAAGGACAAACATCCCCTGCTTTTCTCAAAAAAAATATGTAAATTTGGCTGGTGGGAGGAAATATTTAACTCTTCCTGTTCTCATTGATTATTATTTTAAAAAATGTTTATATACCACCTTTTCCTCCAAGGAGCTCAAGAACGGGCACACACTCTTCCTCTCCCCACTTTATCTTGACAACAACCCTGTGAGGTAGGTTTGGCCAAGAGACAGTGACTGGCCCAAGGTCACCCACTGAGCTTCATGACTGAGTAGGGATTTGAACCCTGATCTCCCAGGTTCCATCCACCTCTCTACTGTAACTGTTACACCACACTGGCTCTCTCTCCTGGGTCATTTCTCCCTCTGTATCTTCCTTTTAATTTGCTGGGTTCTTTTGGTTGTTGTTGTCACTCTCCCTCCCCTCTTAAGTCCCAAGACTGGGAGAAGTCCACTGCAGAGCAAAAACGGCTGAGAGATGGGGTAGTATGTGTGCATGGAAGGGGTTACACGCTCCTCCCACCTGTCACTTATTTCCTATTAGACGCGGGTGGCGCTGTGGGTTAAACCACAGAGCCTAGGGCTTGCCGATCAGAAGGTCGGAGGTTCGAATCCCTGCGACGGGGTGAGCTGCCGTTGCTCACTCCTGCCCACCTAGCAGTTCGAAAGCATGAAGTGCAAGTAGATAAATAGGTACCGCTCCGGTGGGAAGGTAAACGGTGTTTCCGTGTGCTGCTCTGGTTTGCCAGAAGCGGCTTAGTCATGCTGGCCACATGACCCGGAAGCTGTACGCTGGCTCCCTCGGCCAATAAAGCGAGATGAGCGCTGCAACCCCAGAGTCGGTCACAACTGGACCTGATGGTCAGGGGTCCCTTTACCTTTACCCTGCGGGTGGCACTGTGGGCTAAACCACAGAGCCTAGGACTTGCCAATCAGAAGGTCGGCAGTTTGAATCCCCACCACGGAGTGAGCTCCCGTTGCTTGGTCCCTGCTCCTGCCAACCTAGCAGTTTGAAAGCATGTCAAAGTGCAAGTAGATAAATAGGTACCGCTCCAGCGGGAAGGTAAATGGCATGGTCAGGGGTCCCTTTACCTTTACCCTGCATTGATACAAATCTTCAGTCATGCATATGTGTTTAATTCATATTTGTATGGGGGGGGGAGTGTAGTTTCACTATAAGTCCCCCTTTTCACATTTGGCTGTAGGAGAGTGCATGACTCATTGCTGGATAGCAACGGACCTGGCTTTTTCTTAATGTTGTATATTAGGAACTGAATGATTTACCAGATGCACTCTGCACGAGAAATTGGGGGCAAGGTGGACTTCTCCTTGTCCTCCAGTCCTGGAACATTTGGCACTGATGTATCTTGATGCTTCTTATACTCTGTTTGTGACTCACAATGATTCAGTTTTATTATAGGCTAAAATCCTTTCTTTTGCAAGCCGGCAGATAACTCATGAAAGAGGTACAAATCTTTGTGAAATGGATCTTGATTGGTTATGCACAGACTTCTTCTGTGCCTTTGTTGGGAGCTTTGCTTCTTTCCATATTGTCACGAACTGGCATGAGAGCAGGCTGGGGATGGAGAAGGAGAGGTTGGTGTAGGAAGTATTCATGGGACAATGGAGGGTGGTGAGGGGATCGAGGTCAATACACAGGAACCAGAGCAGCAGGACCCATGCTTTAGGACAGGGGTCAGCAAACTTTTTCAGCAGGGGGCCAGTCCATTGTTCCTCAGACCTTGTGGGGGGCCAGGCTATATTTTTTTTGGGGTGGGGAGAACGAATTCCTATGCCCCACAAATAACCCAGAGATGCATTGTAAATAAAAGCACACATTCTACTCATGTAAAAACACGCTGATTCCTGGACTGTCTGCGGGCCAGATTGAGAAGGCGATTGGGCCGGATCCAGTCCTCGGGCCTTAGTTTGCGTACCCATGCTCTAGGAGGCTGAGGCTGTTTTCTTATGAGTGAACATACTGCCTAGTAAATGCTACTACTCTTCTATCCCAACTTGAGTTCTTCCCATCTTCCCCTTCCCCCGCTACAATCCATCTAATTTATCAGAATACACACTGAGAGACATATTTTGCATAGATTAAGAAAAATATATACAGTACTGGTATATAAATCCAGCCTACGATCATGGGATTAAGAAACGTGTCTCTGGGAAAATATGGAGGAATGCATGATAGCAATGAAACAAACATGAAATGAAATGATGTGCTAGTTTGGGCACAACCTTAAGACACTGGTTATTCCTCCCTCCTGTAGCAGATGATCTCTTTTACCCTCTGTGGTTTCCTGTCCTGCAAAGATGTTTGACTGCACCCATTTGAATGGGTGGCTCGAGCTCTATCCAGATTCTGGATCTCACCCCAAAAGTGGGTAGAATCAGCGCACCACCTGTTACCCACTCCTCCTCCTTTGCTCCTAAGAGATTGAGCTAATGAGATAGCAGGTTGCACAACCTACTCCTGCAATTTCAGGTTAGTAACGCAACCTGTTAGAATGGTAGCCATTCCAGGTCCACAGTGTGGCTTGGGGTTGTTGTTGTTTAGTTGTTTTGTCATGTCCGACTCTTCGTGACCCCATGGACCAGAGCACGCCAGGCATTCCTGTCTTCCACTGCCTGTTGTCTTTGTCCATGGGGTTTTCTTGGTGTGGCTTGCCGGTTCCTGCTCCAGTGGACTGGGGTACATACATGTAACCTCACAAGCAAGCAGAAGCCACTGCCTGCCTCCCAGAGTTGCCCTCTCTTGGAAATCACACTGATGCAGCCTGGTTCGGGGTGGGGTGGGGGATAGGAGCACTTTAAATCTGAGTAAAGGAGGTTCTGGCAGTTATGATGGAAATGCACAATAAGCTGGGGTGTGCACATCCACAACTGCCCCCAAAGGCCGACCAGCCAATCGGCTCAGCTCTCTGATATCAACTTTGATATTTTATCTGCCCGCAATTTTCCAGCACTGAGGACAGGCATTTGTATGTTACCTATGTGACTGGGAAAATTGGGAAAGTGGGTGAAATCTTCCTGAGATAACGCTGGAATGTGATGCTTTTGCATTTCATCCAAGCCCATCCCTGCTGCGCTTGCATAATGTTGCTTCAGGGAAGGAGTGATCTGCCTCCAAGTATATTTTAGGTGGAGGGGCTTGTCTCTGGAAGCTGTGAAGTGATGCTCAAAGAGTGCCCTTTCCTCCCCTCTGATTAATCACCATAGCCAGATCCTAGCCATCTCGGCTTTCCCATCCCGCCTCTCTGCTTAGACATTGAACATTGCATTTTTCCAAGGCTGGGCAGTTTTCCGTCCTGATGTTTCTGATGAATCTGATCCGCAATAGTATGCCACCGGCTAACCTGTTCATGTGCCATTGCCGTTGCCATGGTGACCCCCTCCCACCTGCCACAACAACTTTTCCAGTAAAACCCCTGCAGAAATCTGGGCTTCCCGACAGACCCGCCCCCTGGCTGCATACTGGATGGTGGTGGTGGGGGAGAGGAAGAGGATTTGTTGTTTGCTGCCTTAACCCTTTGCAGGCTGAGGTAAAGAAATGAGGTGGTTTGATCAGCTTGTGGGTGTTTAGATGATAATCCAGGAATGCCAGCACTGAGCATTCATCTGGTTAAGGGAAGAAATACAGTCCCCTCAGCTGCCTTTGATTCCAGGTTTGGGAAAGCCACCTTCAGGCCTCTCAGGCCTGTTTCAATCGGTTCCATTTTCCTGGCTCACCACCCACAGTTTTCTGGTTTGCAAAAATTAAGAACGGTGCAGATGAGTGTAAATGCAAATATAAAAGTTTAGGTAAATTGGTAAACATCCAGTGTGGTTGTTGACTTCTCGGGAACAAAACAAACAAACTGCATTCTGCAGAGAACATTTCCCCAGTAAAAAGAAATGAATAGCAAGTGTTTCAGGAGACAATACCTCCTTCAATAATTTTCTTTCCAGTTCAAAGGCCTGGTGGACAATGGGCCTTCACCAATCACACCGCCATTATAAAGTTTCAGGGTTAGGAGGATGAGGTGATTTCTGTCTTTACTACAGCAGCCCAGTTCTGTATCGTAGCTAATAGTCTTAGATATGCCAAACCATATCTAAATTTAGCAAGAGGAATGATGTACAAGTGACAAATAAGGCTGCTTGTGGTAGGGGAAAGCTTTTGATCCAGTTGTATACACTACAATATTTCCCTTGAAGGAAACCAGTACACCAAGTGAATGGGGATGTTGTGGTGGGAGGAACGGTGCCAAAAGACGGAAGCATCTCCAGCTGCTATTGACGTTCTTTCTCCAAAGCCTGCCTCTTGCTGTGTCTTGTCCGGTCCAAGGGACCAGTCAGAGGCAGGAGGAGGAGCTGAAGTCCCCAAGTGGGATCATGCCCATACGCTTCTGTGTTTACTTCCATGTGGCATCAGCAGTTGACGCAACCTGCCAGCCTCTGAAAAATTGATATTCTTGTTTGGTATGGATTTGCCAAGTACAGATGTCAAAAGGCTGGTGCTGTGTCAGGGAAGTCACTATACGTTATGTGACAAGGATGTAAATCTAGGCAGGTAGCTTGGTTCAGCATTAAGAGAAGGGGTTGACAGTCCCCAGCTCTGTTTTGGGAAAGAGGAGTAGTATGTTGGTAGAAAAAGAGGGGGAGGATTTCTGGAGGGAACTATTGGCAGTGTCCATGGACCACTGGTACCAAACTATGTGGGAAACCATCCTAGTAGAAAAACTATCATGGGGACAAACTAAAGAGGATGCTTTCACCCCAGTCTGGATCCCCTTTATTACATATGCAGGCCAACAAGACAATAACCACTCCCTGCCCCCCGCCAACATATAAATCAATATGGCTAACTTAACCCAGCAATAACAACACCTCTCTCACACACAATCAAAACACACTGCAACAAATCAACCACAACCAACCATGTCCTGGGCCCTCTGATCTCTCACTGCACAAGCAAAAATAAGACACCTATCCACACTGACAAAAAAAACTCCACTCATACTCTGTAAAGAACAATAGTTTACTGCAGGGGTCAGCAAACCTTTTCAGCACGGGGCCGGTCCACTGTCCCTCAGACCTTGTGGGGGGCTGGACTATTTTTTTTTGGGGGGGTGAACGAATTTCTATACCCCACAAATAACTCAGAGATGCATTTTAAATAAAAGCACACATTCTACTCATGTAAAAACACGCTGATTCCCGGACCGTCCGCGGGCTGGATTTAGAAGGCGATTGGGCTGGATCCGGCCCTCGGGCCTTAGTTTGCCTACCCATGGTTTACTGCCTCCTTCCCCTCCTTTTCCATACCCTTTCTTTATTTTCTTCCCCTCTCTCTTCCTGCTTCTCTTTCCCCCGCAACCCTACATTGCCTACAACAAAAATGTCTCAAACTGACCATAACTGACCTGCATGAAAGATTCTGTGATTTGAAAACAGAGGGGGGAAATACAGGGGGAGGATTTGGTAGGCAGGGTTGCCCTGGGATCTGTCACAGTGAGCTATTCCAGTGCATTTGCTCCAGAGAGACCGCTTTCCAAAGCAAGCAAAAAAAAGAGCCATAGTCTTCTAAAACCCAGGCCACCCCCCCACCCCATGCTCTGGACTCCTACCTTCTCTTGTGCAATGTCCCTACAGTGCAACATCCCTGCCTTCCTCTTCCACCTAGAGCCAATGATGGTCAGAGATGTAAAGTGCTTTAATTGTTTTCTCTGCGGCCCTGGGATGAATAATTGAGAGGCCTTTGAGGAGAATTAATTAAAGCTGTTATTGACAGTAAATGGCTTTTCCTAAGATGATGGAATAAATTACAGAGCTTGTGGGGGAGGAAGAGAAGCTCTATTATGTAAGCCGCTCAGGCCCATGAAATGGGAGTGGGATGGCCTAGCACACACAGGGCCTTTAAGGAAGGACAATTGCTTCCTGCTGCTTGTGTGCTGGTCAGCCCCAGAATGCAAAAGAAATGCCTCATAGTGAGAACAGCAGTGACAACTTGGGACACTTGAGTGTTCAGCTAGGAACAGTTGTTGCAAAATGAAATATACTCGGAGTCGAGAGTGGATTTCATGCTGTATTCAGCTCATAGTGATGAGGAGGAATGGAAGTTCCCCCAGAATGTTTGCCTTATATACATTATTTACACAATGGGCCCCACGTGATTGGCTAATTCCGTGATTCTCCTGTAGGCCAATCAGGTTGCAGATTCCCTTCCACCTGGAGCTGGATTGGGTGGCTCCTGTAGACCAATCAGATTGCTGTATTCTGGATCCTATTGTTCTAGGTCCAATCAGACTGCTGCATTCTGAATCCTATTGTTCTAGGACCAATCAGACTTCTGCATTCTGAATCCTATTGTTCTAGGACCAATCAGACTTCTGCCTTTTGGATCCTATTCAACTCAGTACATAACACAAAACTAGCCAGAAAATGTAAGGGATGGGGCAGTACAAAAGAACCACACAGCTTTTGGGTCCCGTTCACTCCAGAGACCTTTAGACATTGAGGCAATGTCCTTGAAAGCAATGTGTTTATTTCTTCACTGAAACTAAGTGCTGCAAAACACGGTAAGTCACCGGGCAATCTCACTGGGTGCAAAACATCTCTTTGGTTCACTAATCTTTTGGTCTATCAGTGTTTCTATTTTGCCACTTTGGGCATGATGTGAATTGCTCTCTTCGAGTCCCTGCCTGGGTTATCTGTTGTGGGTGTCCGGGGCATTTGGTCTACACAATTTTCAAGGCCTTTTTGTGGTAGTGGCCCAAAGGGCCGCAATAAATGTGATAATGTGTACCCCTGTAAATCCTTGAGTGTGCTTCTAATATAGAAGTTATGGTAGCCTGTTACTTTTTGAAACTGATGTTTTTGCAAGTTGCCGCCCCCCATTGGGGCAGAAGTACAGCTAATATGTGAATCACAAATATATAGCTCAGAGCTAGAACATAAGTTGCTACATGGTACAAATGGCAACATGTAACACAGGTTCCCAACATGCACACTAACACAATGTAACAGTTACAGATAGGTAGCCTGTTGGTCTGCCATAGTCAAAACAAAAAAATTCCTTTGTTTTGACAATGTAACAGAACACGGTGGGAATTAGAACTTAATCAGCAGAAATTGCTAGTGCTTATTGCGTATGTGTATTAAACATGAAATGAGGTAATGATATATATGATGGGTGAAAATAGAAATGCTTTCTTTGAAACTTTATAATACCACTGCCTCAACCACTGGATGGGGTTGCATTTTTGCGGAACGATCCGACTGTAACCTATTGGTTTGCAACAAACAACATTGGACTCCTAACTCCTCACGTTTCTGAGTTTTATTGGCATAAACTCAGGAGATAAGCCATTTTGGCTCACAACATTTCCAGTTCTGTAGTTTTATGCATTGTTGTAGGCCAACTGACATGCTGGTGATGATTTATAAACCTCCTGGCATAAATAAACTACAAACTGATCCTTTCCTTATAGAACAGGAGCTTCTGGAGTATAATGCACCATCTCTGTCAACTCCCTGTTTCTTGATAGTTCACTAAGAACTTGAGGTTTGGAACTGATATTGGCAATCATTTCACTTTTATACTCTCTAAAAGTAGACATGTGTTTCTGTGTGAGTCCATGTTCTGGAGATGCTTCCTGACTGGCAGGAAGCACGCCCATAAGTATAACTCATAGAGAGGCACAACAGGCAATCTCTTCTTGATGCAGAAAATTCCGCTGCATCCCTTCATCAGGTAAGATTGCTACAGTCAATCCTATTCAGAGTATAGAGGGGGCAGAATTATTTTTCTCAAAGGGAAGAGAACTGGAAATTTGTGTGGTCCGTGAAAAATTCTAAGGCAGTGACTACAGACTGAGCAGGTAACACTGTGGGAGTATGGAAACGTGTGTTAAAAAGTATTATGCACTTTAGCTGAGGAAGTCTTCGATATTAGGTAGCTCAAATAGCCAAGTAGCTAGTCTTAGAAGCTGATGGGAATTGTTTTCTGAGGTAAAGTCTAATACTGGGCTACCCCCCCCCCACACACACCAGCAGTTCTTGAGCTACTGTTATGCTCATTTCTTTCCCACACAACAACAGAAAATGGGGTTTTTCTCCTGTTCCACAGGTTTGCTTCTCAGTAGAGTACAACAGACAGCGCTTGTTACAGAGCCTTGAGGCCTGGTACTTCTTGCCAGTGGTCTGACTGTTCCATGAAAGCAGCTTTTCTGAGAAACAAACATGAGAGCTTCTCAAGGAGCATTATTACAGCATGGTCACATCCCCCTCCCCTTCACTCCTTACGCCCCTGTTCTTGGCTTTTGCTAGATAACAAAAGCCTTTAAATGCTTTGTGCTACTCAGTGATACCAGAGGTCTTCAACTGGTTTAATTGGAAATAATGTCACTGAAGAAACCTATACAGTGGTACCTTGGGTTAAGAACTTAATTCGCTCCGGAGGTCCGTTCTTAACCTGAAACTGTTCTTAACCTGAAGCACCACTTTAGCTAATGGGGCCTCCTGCTGCTGCCGCGCCGCCGGAGCACGATTTCTGTTCTCATCCTAAAGCAAAGTTCTTAACCTGAGGTACTATTTCTGGGTTAGTGGAGTCTGTAACCTGAAGCGTATGTAACCTGAAGCATATGTAACCTGAGGTACCACTGTATACTGCTCTATATACTCTCAGCACCTTAGCAACAAACTAAAAAATCAAAGCGGTTTTGAAAATTTTAAATCGACATTTTGCATGCCATGGTCCATTTAGTTCTCAGTTCGCTCAGAGTTGTCATGGAAGGAACTGAACTTCTGCATCTTCTGATCTAGTCAGGACAGGGACTGTGTGCACATTGAAAGCACATTACATCCCTCAGGGAATCCTGGGAACCAGAGCTCACCCCTCACGGAGCAACAATTCCCGGTACCCTTAGGAAACTACAGTTCCCAAGGTTCTCTGCAGGAGTGGGGTGGGGAGTCTTGTGCTTTGTATGTTCGCCGTGTACACAGATAACTGTTTTCTTAGGAAGCTTCAGGCTTGAGATGGGCCTGCCCCTTCCACACAGCAGCCATCCCTGTAGGAAAGACGCAAGGAGCCCAGATTGTCCCCCGATCTTCTCGTCCCACTTCAACGTCTCACCGGCCTCAGAAGCTTCTCCCATTCTCCCCGGTGCTGTTCGGAGGCCCAGGCTTGGAATGTGAGGGGAACGGCCACACATCTCTACCGAGCCCAGACAAGGATTTCCTTTCTTGCTGGCCAGGCTGTTTGTCTTGTTCTTTTGCCAGCCATTAA
This sequence comes from Podarcis melisellensis, assembly GCF_964234715.1. Lineage (NCBI taxonomy): Eukaryota > Metazoa > Chordata > Lepidosauria > Squamata > Lacertidae > Podarcis > Podarcis melisellensis. Next base: position 30,118,414 of record NC_138529.1, on the reverse strand, counting down.
TGAGCTCTGACAGGCCCAGCCATCGGTTTCCTATAAATCAGCCCGGTGTTAATGGGTAGGGAGCACAGCCTACAAAGCCCCTTGCTGGTAATTGCTTTGAAAATGAAGCAGCTGAGTCAGGAGGCTGAACCCCTGAGAGAAAACACCCATGGAAAGGGGTTTTCTGTTCTATGGGGGCCACCTGAGTATGGGGGAGTGTGGGTCCTGTGGAGGCAACAGACAAAGAAGGGTGGGGGAGCGAGTGCGATTCTTACCCCCACAAAGCTCCTTGCGCCATTTCTGCTTTTTAGCTTTCATTGAGTGCCAGCAGGGCGCATGGTGCGCAGTGATGCTGTGAAAAAAAAGGGAGGGCATTTCTCTGGAATGTGGTAGTTGAGAGTTCCGCTCTCGCACCTCACAGGCGAAGTTGTAATCCTACAGTAAGCCTGGCCTAGGCCAAGCATTTAGGCTCCGAAAGCCAAACAAAAGCTGCGGGAGAGCAGCTGGCAGCAGCCACGGCTACATTAAATCCACATCATCCCCAAGGCAAGTCACCACGAGTTGATCCCGCGAGGCCAATCCTCGGAGCCAGCATCTGGTAAAGAGGAGGGGGAGCTGTCTTTTCCTGGAAATGGGTCTACAGGGATCATGCCAAACCTCCTAGATTCCAGTAAGGGCAAATAAGTGAAGTGACTTTTTTTTCCTTTCCGAAAGGCGACATGCTTCAAATCCATCTCAACTACACGTTCACATCAGCCCCATTTTGAGCACATTCCTCTTCCACCATCCTTTACTTTAGCCTAGTCTCTCTTTAGCCTAGTCTCTCTGTCAAGAGATAGTTACAGGTAGGTGGCCGCGTTGGTCTGCCGTAGTTGAAACAAAATTTAAAAAAATCCTTCCAGTAGCACCTTTGAGACCAGCTAAGTTTGTTATTGGTATGAGCTTTTGTGTGCATGCACACTTCTTCAGATACACTGAAAGAGAAGTCACCAGGCCCTCATATATAGTGAGAGGGTGGGGAGGGGGTATAACTCAGAAGGGTGGTGGGAATGGGTGATTGGCTGATAGGTGTGGTAAACCTGTTGATGACTGTTAACAACTGCAATTGGTCTTACAGGAAAAAGCAAGGGGTGAGATGGCTAAAAATAGCTTTATCATGTATAATGAGATCAGAATCCAATGTCTCTATTCAGAGCAGGTCTCTCCGTGGTTTTAACTTACTTTTAACTTGCAATTGATCTTACTTTTACTTTTTAACTTACTTTTAACTTGCAATTGGTCTTACAGGAAAAAGCAAGTTAAAAGTAAGTTAAAACCATGGAGAGACCTTTTGTCAAGAGATAGTGTAGGTCACAACAGGCAGCGTTGTGATCTTATGGCGTTCAAACCAGCAATCTCTGGATCTAGTGCCCTGATGATGGTGAGGTAATCAAGACTGTGCAGTGAGGGGAAAATAAAGAGTGCTGCACTTGGATCCCTAGGATGGATCCTCTTCTTTCCAATCCAGATAGCTCCCATGGTTATCCCTGCACTGTGCTTAAACATTCCCAGGCCAGGCTTTTCTTCTTGCCCAAGGAATTTACTTAGCATCATAGAATTGTAGAGTTGGAAGAGACCACAAGGGTTATCTAAGTGACCCCCTGCAATGCAGGAGTCTTTTGCCCAATTTGGGGCTCGAAACCACAACCCTTATATTAAGAGTTTCGTGCTGTGTTGACTGACACAGTTCACTTGCCTGGTATATTCCCAGCTCCCTTGGATGAGCTTTCTGGCTCCTCCTGGCTTTTGCTGTCATTTTTTCCATGGTACTGATCACCATTTCAAGGCTGCATTCCCAGTTCCACAGCTCAGTTTCTTCAATTCCTCTTCCTTCCACCTCGGCTGTCCCGCAGCTCTGCCCTAGCTCAGCTCTCTCTCCTTTTGGAACTGACATCTCCATTCCTCTGACAGCAGGAGATGCTTCCCTACAGAGAGCTGCTGGCATTGTCTGATTGTTTATTTTGGTTATTAAAACATTAATATCCCTCTGTCTCATTAAAAACATATCAGAGAGGTTTACAACCATTTAAAAACATGAAACAATAAAATAATAAAAAGTTAAAAGCAAGTTAAAAGCAAAAAGAAAGTAAAAACAAACATGAATAGACAGTTTTAATTGACTGCATAGTTTTGGCGGAACAGAATAGTTCAGCAGACAATTAAAAGTTGGCACAGAAGGCACTTCCTGCATTGTTGCTCTTCCTCTACCAGTGAGGTCCAGTTTGTCTTCTGAGGACTCCATGCTACCAGCTCAAGACGAGGCAGCACACAACATACCGTATTTTTCGCTCCATAGGGTGTACCTGACCATAGGGCGCACCTAGTTTTCAGAGGGGGAAATCAAGGAAAAAAATATGATTCCCCCCCTCCCCCGCTCTGGGAGCAGCGGATAGGCTGCAGGCAGCCTGTGCGCTTCTCACAGACCTTCTCCTTCTTTTACGGGAGGTGGGGGAATTCCCCCATCTCCCGCAAAAGCCCGCAGAAGCCGCACACTCTTTAAAGGGTGCGTGGCTCCTGTGGGCTTTTCTGTGAGGTGGAAGAAGGGCCTGATGCGGCCAGTCAGTCCCTTCTCCATCCTGGGGAAAAGCCCGCAAGAGCCGCACGGAGCTTGTGTGCGGCTCTTGGGGGCTTTCCCCGCCTGCCTCCCCCCTGCATTCGCTCCATAGGACGCACACGCATTTTCTCTTGCTTTTTAGGAGGGAAAAAGTGTGTCCTATAGAGCGAAAAATACGGTAGTTGGATTCAACATAGAATTAAGATGATCTTCAGCACACTGATTTCTCCTTCAATGGAATGTTTCCTCACTCTGCTCCCACTGTGCTCACAATCTGTTCTGGGTGATGCAAGGTATGTGAGAGATGAGGAAGGGGGAAATCCTGTTACACTAATGTTAATCCTTGCACTAGAGCAATAATTTAGTTGAATATAGCCCAAACCATTTAAAAAACATAAGAAGTACCTGTCAGATCAGGTGAATGGCCCATCTACAGCAACAGTCGATCTTTTAGGTTGTACTAAAGCACATATTCATTTAACTGCAATTGTGAGGTTACTCTCAGGACTTCTCCGGAATTGTTTAGAAATCTTTGAAACCAGCAAATCTTCAGATCAGCTGTTCCCCCGTCTCTTCTTGAAATAATGGTGACAGGAAGACAGTTGTTTTTTAAGGCCAGTTTTTAATGTTGTAAATCTCTTCATTTAAGCACTATTTTGCTTAAATACAGAAAGCATTTTAGTGCTCATTAAAAGACTGATATTAAACAGTTGATAAAACGGTAGCTGCCAGAGAGTTAATATGGAAGGTGTGCCCGATGTGGCTATAGACTTGCTCGCTGGATATGTCACTGCACAGGTCTCAACCACACCTGTAGGAAATAATGGAAAAAGCAATGCCAAGGGAACCTACACCTGCAGAGTTAGTGCCACCGTTCAAAAAAGCTAGATTTTCTGTAGTCTGAAAAGACAAAAGAACCCTGGGGAAAGCGCTGGATAACAACAGCATGCAGATGCTCCATAAAATCAGAATGAACAAAGTATGGCTATTCCAAGTTAAATACCTAGTGTATCTCTGGTGACTCACCACTGATATAGGCCAGGAATGGAGTGCCTGTAGCCCTCCAGATGCTGTTTGCTTCCAGCTCCCATCAGCCCCAGTCAGCATGATGAATGGTCAGGAATTCAGGCAGCTGCAGGCCAGTAACATCTTGAGAATCACAGGTTCCTGGCAAAGGCAAAACAGTTTTGGTTGGGGCTGGGTGTCTTCTCTAATCATGACTGTCAGCAGACTGTCAGATTGTGTGTTTGGTGGCATTGGGGTGGGGGTGGGGGCTGCTGAGAAATATGTGAGAGAAACAAGAATAACCCAAGTGCAAAGCACACTCACAACACCTTCAGACATTTTCCACTCGGCTAAGAAATGTCCTGGCTTGGCTGCAGCATGGTGACCAGGTGTTATTCAAGAAGTGAAAGGTCTGTTGTCTCGCACCTTTAGGATGCAGTTGCTTCTGTTGCAGAAGCAGAACTGACACCTCACAGAGGAAACCCTCAGGGCGTGGGCTCAGGCTTACCGCAGTAGCAGCATTTAGCAACCGTGGAACCCTCTAAGCCACAGCTTGGTGTCATATCTGACCTCGTGCGCGCACAAGGTGCAGACACACAGAGATACACCAGGGCTTCTGGAAGAGAGGCAAACATTGTATAGTTATGAGAGGTTACGTTTTCCTTCCAATTTATATGCAAGCTCACTGCCAGCACTGCCAAGATGGGACAGCCCTTGGAGGAAGAGAGCGGTTCTTACTATTCACTTCCTTTCTGTTTCATGCAGCAACTGTGATCCTTTCATTACAGCGCCTGTAGAAACTCTAGATCAGTAGTGACCAATCTTTCCAGTCAGCGTGCACTAAATAAAGTCCAGAGTATAAGGTGGTGGCACTCTTAAATCAAATATGTTACCTACATTCTCCCCCTGTATATGGTACATTTTCATTTCTGGTCTAGTGAGCTACGGAGCAGGTAGTTCAGCAACGCAGCCAGGAGAGGAAGGTGGCAGGCTCTCTTGTTCCCATTCAGGCTTGTAAATCTCTCGCTGCCTATGCCATCCCTCATCTGCTTCCATCTTCATTTCACAACAGCAGGGGTGAAGGATGGCCAAGAGACCCTGTAGAGCAGGAGCAGCTAACACTTGACTTTTCAGATGTTGTTGGACTATAACTCCCATCATCCCTGACTGCTGGTCCTGCTGGCTGGGGCTGATGGGATTTGGCATCCAACAACATCCAGAGGGTCACAAGTTAGCTACTTCTCAAGCAGAGGGGGAAAGCAGCTGGTGGTGTAGCATATTCTAAACTGCACTTACAGTCTCTATATGTGGGTGGGACCTGATCATTTGGAAATAATCACATGCCCCATTAATCAATTCTGACATAAGGAAAAACAGCTGGCATATTGTTGCATCTCTGCCAACTGTATTTTAGTAGTTCAGTAATTCCATCTTGCTATGTACGCTTGTTGCTTCATGTTTTGTCTGTCCCAAATATGAGCCCAGTGCTGTTCTTCCAATGTGCTTCGTTTGCTGGTACTGTTTTGAAACTCTGAAATAGATCGTGTGGGAGCCAGATATGCTGACATATCAATACCACCATGTGACTTATACAACCTGCTTCCCTGTCCGCACTGATCAGCTCTTCTCTAACTTAACATAAGGCAAATGCAACTTTCCCTCCCAGACAAATGTTGGGCATTTTTCCAGTGTCAGGATAACCTGATTGCAGGCTACTTTCCAAATTGTAGGTTCATAATAACGTCCTTGCATTTTTCCTCTGCTCAGGTGAATGCCGACCACTCTACACACACACACACACACACACACACACACACACACGTGCAATGCCTTGTGGTTGTTTACATGGATTATAATTCAGAGATGTCTAATCTCTGCAACTCTGTTATCCAAAGAGCAGACAGGCGCCTGTTCGTGTATTTTTCCAGGCAAACTGGCTGTCTCATGAATGTTTAAACTCTATAATAAAGTTGCAGAGATCAGGTTTCCACATGTCAAGGCTCCTGCGTGAAGGGAAGAAGGAGCAGGCCAGTTTAAAAAACAAGGCTCTAGGATCCTCCACGTGGCTCTCATCCTCCCTTTTACTATGTTGTCCCTGGGCTCAGTGGGAAAAGGAGTACTGCTACCTGCACTTCCATTGATCGCTTTCAAAATAGCATTCAAGAAGGCTCACGATCTTTTATTTGCCACGAAGGTTGCATTGTGGCCAAGATTGAGGGTATGTGCATCAACAGGCCACTAGGTGGAGACGAGAGTTTAAGTTACCGTTAAGTGGAAAGAACTTTGAGGTCCTTGCCAGTACTGTACGGAACCAAATGAAACAAGATCGGTTGGGGAGGTTTTTTTAACATAGAAGAGGTTTCTTTTGCAAGATGGAACTAATGATTTTCATTCAGTGGTCTAGAGAGCCAGTGTGATCTGGTGGAGAATGTATTAGGCTTGAACTGGGCTTCATATATCCAGGTGTCAGTGGCGGGTTCTGCTAGGGCACTACGACCCTGCAAGAATGCCGGGTGCTGACACCACATCACAGAAATGCCCAGATACACATATCCCGTGTTTGCTGCTTAGCATGTGGCATACTGGCTGCACAATACAATGCCAATATATCTCCTCTTTATTCTCTTCCAGGGTCAAGCATATTTCCCCCCTTGTCACTTTCTGATGGGAAATGGAGCATTCTCCTAGATCATGTGAAAAAGCACCTTCCTCACACTTCCCTATTGTGGAGGCACTGGAGGAGAACGCTTTACTCAGTCTTCATTATGCAAATGTCACATGATCACTCTTTTTTGGTTTTGGACTAGTAAAACCTTAGTTCCTCCCAATTTCAACTTCCAGTCTGTGGTCACACCGTGTTAGCATTTGGCAATAGTCTGGCTCACTTTTTAAATGACTTTTATGCTGTAGTTATCTGTACAGTGGTACCTCAGGTTACAGATGCTTCAGGTTACAGACTCCGCTAACCCAGAAATAGTACCTCGGGTTAAGAAATTTGCTTCAGGATGAGAACAGAAATTGCATGGCGGTGGCACGGCGGCAGCGGGAGGTCCCATTAGCTAAAGTGGTACCTCAGGTTAAGAACAGTTTCAGGTTAAGAACGGACCTTCAGAACGAATTAAGTTCTTAACCTGAGGTACCACTGTGCTTGTCCCAAATGGTTGGTAGATGTGGATTTGGCTCCCACCACTCTCAAGCATCCTTTCTGAATTTCCCCTGGTCCTGCTGCATAAAATACCAACCTCTCATCTAAAACTATCTCTTTGCTTTCCTTTGACTCCATCTGATAATTCATCCTGAGCTTCCTCTCCCAAAGGCACAGGTCCTCTGAGGACCAAGTGAGATGTATCATTTGGGATTTTGTGGGTGAATCTCCCACAGTTTGCAAAGGCAGCTGAGGGTAATGGCACTGCTGAATTGAATCAGGGTTGTGGCATTGGGGAGGGGGGAAATAACTCTCCCCACCATGCCAATTTCATGATCTGAATTTCTCTCCCCATCCTAGTGGCTATTTGCTCTGGGAAGAAAACATGCAGATGTTCTTTTTCCCCATAGAGCAAAACATGCAAGGTAAATATATATCCCCTTCTTAATTCAGTGCCTATTTTCCCAGCCACCATCACTGAACCCAGAAAGTCCTCTCCTCTTCTAGTTGTCTGGATTTTAATTTTTCTCCTGATGTCCAAAGACACTACCCTTTTAGCTTCCACCATTAGGTCAGGCCAGGGTTGAAAATGAAATACCCTTATTCAGGGGTGTGGGTGGGTGCTGTTCCTACAGTTGAAGACGTTCTTCTGACTCTAAAAGGGGATGTTGTGGCTTTTCTCTGCAAGGAGATCTTCCACGGCATGCCCACCAGGCAGACAAGGCTGACGTAGCATGACCAACAGATTTGTAAAACGAATGCTGGGAATGTACAAGGCTTTTAGGGAAAACCCTGGCTTCCAGTGATTCTCTGAAAGTGCTTTCCAAGTCTAGGCCTGTGGTGGACTTTCCATAAAAGATGCAAGAGCAGCACACAGCCAACACTTGTGTCAGGGTTGAACTCCGAATAATGAGTTCAAGAGAACAAAGTTGTGGCATAGACCCTTCCAACATAAATTATAGCAAATAATGTTGGCGATATTTAATATCCCATAGAATATCCATATATAATACCACTTTCCCAAGTGGCTGAGCCCATGGTTCAGTGCTACTCTGCTGAGGGCCAAAGAAAGCTGTATGTTCCTTCCTTCTTCTTGCTGTGGCCCCCACCCCTTCATGGATTGGAGAAAAATATTTGCCACATTGGTTGAATTTAAAAGGCATGGAACCCACTAGCCCACCCTGTTCTGTTCTGTGTCCTCACAGGCCTCCCTTCCGCCCCCTATACTTTTCATCCCTGGAAGGGAAGACACAGTCAGATGATGGGTCCTGTGTAGTTTCTACCTTGGTCAAATGTTCCTTTTGCAGTTTCTCTACCGGGGAAGCCCATCACCTTCTTGGAAGCTGAGTGGCAAAGGCCTACCGGCAAAGGGGATCAGGTGCGGATTTCTAAACATTGCCAAGTGACGTACATGTGCAAATGGCCCCAAACTGATACGAAGGCAGAATTCTAGGTCTTACCTGAGGGCTTATCCACACTTCTGCTGTTTCCAGGCATGGCCCATGCTTTAAAGCTTCATGCCCAAGCACACACACCCTTTTTGTCCCAAGCTTTCCCTGTGAAAACCCACTCTTTCAACTTAAAATGTCAATCCATGGAAAACCTGAATCGAGAGCATAAAAGTTTTCCAGATCATCATCATCATTTAAATTTGTATACTGCCCTATGTCCATAGATTTCAGGGTGGTTCACAATGTAATTATCACACATACCCAAACCAAGCAGCAATGTGTAGGAAGTTAATCATTCTTTCTGCACAGATTATTTACATGAGCAAGCCATTCCAACCATGCCCCTACCTGTTCTACATCTGATGTCACAACTGGTGTCAGGTATGGGGTAGGTGGGTGTGGTTGGGGAAAACAGCCTGATGAGCCCAACAGGGAGCCCTGGTAGATCAAATTTGGCCCGGGGGAGGGACTGCAGTTCTCCATCCTTTACCATGGGGCAAGCCTGAGCTTCAGCATCTCCCTATGCTATGAATGTAATGTGCAGTTCAATTCAAGCAGATTCTTATACACTTTCTCATATCAGGGAATCTGAAGCGTAGAAGCCTTTCATTATAGAAATTCTTGCTTAGCTTTAACAAAACAGCTCTTTGAAAATCAGTCTAAGAGGACAATGGCAAAGTACAGACTTGGTAGATGCAAAAAAATGCTCTGCTTTTTTCTTAATGTATTTTTATTAAAGTTTTTCTTGATTTACAAAGGTATGTGTAATCTCTCTCTCTCGTATTTCTTCCCCCCCCCTCCACGTAACATTTTTTTTTTTTTTTTACAAATTGGTTTCATTTGTGTTCCTTTGGTGGTGAGAGAGGTTGGGGTTGGCCTAAGGTGTGGCTGTTCATTTGTGGTTGGCTGTGGTGGTCTTTGTTTTCATGTGTGAGTGGGGTGGGTGTTTTGGATCAGGTTAGCCATATTGATTTGTATGCTGTTGGTGGATTTTTGTCATTGTCTTGTTGGGCTGTGTGTGTGATAAAGGGGAAGGCATCTTCTTCTATTTGTCCCCGTGACAGTTTCAGTTTATTAGTTAATTTTTCTAGTAAGGCTGTTTCCCATACTATTTGGATCCATTGATCCATAGATGCTCTGCTTTTGAAGAATACCAAGCCAACTCTGGAACCAGTACTTGCCCAGTGGAAAGCTTTGAGAAATGCTACACAGGGAGGGACTGTGCCAAAAGTAAAGGGGTTGGGCTCCTTAGGAATGCCAGTTTAGCTGGGCATCTAAATAGCTCACCTTTATTACTGGTATTATTGAACCCACAGCAGAATAGCTAAGTGACTTGTTGGCTACTTTTGAATATAGAGCAGTAGGACTTACAGTATTTTGGCTGGAAGGCTCAAGGCAAGAACGTGGAGTGAGATGTCATAGTTTATTCAGAATCCCCTTGGATCAAACTTCACTTTAACCAAACAATTTGATTTAATAACATAATATACACTGTAGCCAATTTAAATTATCAAGAAAGCCTGGTCTAACTTCTGAACTTGCCCAGCTACTAAATGGGCAGGTATCTTCTCTTACATGCTGCAGCAATAAAAAAAAGGTAAAGGTAAAGGACCCCTGGACGGTTAAGTCCAGTCAAAGGGGTTGCAGTGCTCATCTCATTTTCAGGACGAGGGAGCCGGTGTTTGTCCACAGACAGCATTTCCAGGTCATGTGGCTAGCATGACTAAACTGCTTCTAGTGCAACTGAACACCGTGACAGAAACCGGAGTGCACGGAAACACCGTTTACCTTCCCGCCACAGCGGTACCTATTAATCTACTTGCACTGGCGTGCTTTCAAACTGCTAGATAGGCAGGAGCTGGGACAGAGGAACAGGAGCTCACCCCGTTGAGTGGATTCGAACCGCTAACCTTCTGATTGGCAAGCCCAAGAGGCTCAGTGGTTTAGACCACAGCACCACTCACATCCCTATTGCTGCAGCTGGGTCTTGAACCAGTAGTCACTCTTTCTACCTTCTTGGAAGATGAACAGCATGAAGCTTGTAGGGCTCCACCAGCTAACTTCAGCGGAAGGCCCAGAGCACAGGAGTTGGCTATAGCTAGGCATTTATAAATATTTTCCCTTGGCCTAAAATGCATCAGGATGTTCGCTGGGGTGAAACAAAGGACAATATAGATTGCCCATTCAGGAAGAGGAAGGATGGCAGGAAGGCACATGGAGGGCCTTGGGCTGCAACAAAAGGTCAAACCTGACCACTTTAGGCATTTTCTACCATTTAACCCTGAACTCCCCAACTCTCTGTTAACATCTAGGATAAATGATAATTGGATAGGTTCAGGCTGGCATCTCTTATAGAGAAGAGTCAATTGCATCTGCCTATTAGCTAACTTATAGCGGGTGGCGCTGTGGTCTAAACCAGGATGGCGGTTCAAATCTCCACGACGAGGTGAGCGCCCGTGTAGGAGTGCAAATATCCAGAGTGTGGGGTCAGGTGGGATTACTATGAGGAATTATAAAATATGCATCAAGCTATTGTGTCCACAATGAATGCATTGGGTTGACTGGGTTTGATACATTGACAATAGTTTCTGATCAAATCCCACAACCCTCTGCATCTCTGGCCATTTTCTCTACTGCCCATCTCTCTTGCTTCACAAGTCACGTACACAGCCCAGTTGCTTGCCAGGCAGGCTCCTGGGTCATCAAAGACAGTGGGCAGCTTCTTTGATGTAGCTTTTCTGATATGTTAATCTTAGGATGTTAATCTTAGGGCCAGGAAACAAATCTCACATGAAGGTGGTACTGATCGCTGTCCTCCTGGCCATCCTTCTTATCATGTATATTGCTTGTTTATCACCTCCAGGGATGCCAGATGTACTCCTTTGTAGTTATGTTCTTTGTTTACCCCATGCTTAATTAGTTTTGGTAGTTTAACTTTCTCCCCATGTGGGGTTTGTTGAAATGCTTAGAAGAAATCTGATTGGTTCTTACGAACACTCTGTAAAAAGTTCTTTTGTGAATAAAATGACCTGGGCCGAGGAGTAGAGAGAGAGAGAGAGAGACAGAGATTATTATACGCACCCTTCCCAGAGTCTTGCTGGTTCAAGCCTCTGTGTTTATTCTTATTAATCAGAGTTCAATCCTTCCTTTACTTTGTGAACGCCTCACGCCTGTTGTTCGGTCCCAGCCCACCTAGCAGTTCGAAAGCACATCAAGTGCAAGTAGATAAATAGGTACTGCTCCAGCGGGAAGGTAAACAGTGTTTCTCTGTGCTGCTCTGGTTCGCCAGAAGCAGCTTAGTCATGACACGGAAGCTGTCTGCGGACAAACACCGGCTCCCTCGGCCAGTAAAGCGAGATGAGCGCGCAACCCCAGAGTCATCCGTGACTGGACCTAACGGTCAGGGGTACCTTTACTATTAGCTAACTAGAAGGTTGTACTATGGGTTGGCTGGGGGTAACACTAATCAAACACTAGAAACACTAATCAAACTGGTTTAAAAAACAACGAGTAAGCAATTGCTTTTTGAACAGTAGGTTTTGAAAAGTATGCTCAGTGTGGGTATTCCTGATCAAGCTGGACAAAATTATTATTGTGATGTCATAGTTTGGAAGAAACCTCCATGCGCTGAACTTGGGCTTGGCTTTGTTTCCATCTTCAGCAGAGAATAAGAGCAGGGGAATTTATCACAAAGGAGGAAGCGTTTGCAAAACAAGAACTGAAAATGATACCCATGGGTTTTTCTCAACCAAAACTTAATGTATTGATAGATGCAGCCTTACAGGTGTGCATCTCATGAGAAAGGCCATCTGGGTTTAGGAATTAATGGTCTCAGAGCAATGTAGGTTTAGATGCTCCTCCTGCTATTCCTGCACCTCAGTTCTCAGACATACATGCATACACTTACTTTGTCACTCACATTTGATCTTCAGACACAGGAAAAGGTTTACTCCTTCTTCTTGCTCATCTTTTTTTATTAGTTTAGCCCCATAATTGTCTAGAAGATCATGGGCTCTTCCAAATGATCTGTTTATTGAGCATTCATCCTGATTTGTAAGAAAGCTTACGTGGAAATTAGACAATGTCTGGTCTTTATTGAGCATTCATTCAGATTTGTTTGCAGGGAGGTTATATGAAAATGAGCTTTCATCCTAAATATACAGTGGTACCTCTGGTTACGGACTTAATTCGTTCTGGAGGTCTGTTCTGAACCTGAAACCGTTCTTAACCTGAGGTACCACTTTAGCTAATGGGGCCTCCTGCTGCCACTGCGCCGGCGGCGCGTGATTTCTGTTCTCATCCTGAGGTAAAATTCTTAACCTGAGGTACTACTTCCAGGTTAGCGGAGTCTGTAACCCGAAGTGTTTGTAACCCGAGGTATTTGTAACCAGAGGTTCCACTGTATTCTTATTTGTTTGCACAGTTGTTATATCTGTCTTCCCATTAATCATTTGTTCCTCCCACACTTTTCAATGCATTCCCCATCACTTTTGTGGTTAATAAAGGTCCATTTAAAAAAGGGGGGGGGAATTTGTCGCGGCAGAGCAATTTAATCCACTTTATTTGCACAAATCTACATTTCTGGAATGTACTTCTATCTGTCCTGCAAGAAAAAAACCTGACAGTCTGTAGGTGACTTCTTTTTTCTTCCCGTCTTCAGTTATTTTCCCTGTGTTTTGCTTCTGGCTCTTTTCCTACTGTGCTCTAGATCGTTCTCCACTCACTTTCCCCAACCACTGTGGCATCAATGTAATCACAAACAAGACACACACACACACACCCCAGGGTTTCCATCTAGGCATGGACTGATGCAGCTTTTCAAAGGGCTTCCCTCCTTCAGAATTGTCCCACTGTGAGTTTGGTGAACCAGTCATAGTTTCCTTTGGAAACAGCACTCCGATTCCTGCTGTGATGGTTCCAGGAGGCTGAGTCAGGGCAGCCAAAGCAAGTAGATGAGTCTCCTTATTTATGTAACTTTCCTGAGATCCCACAGAGCAAAAGGATGCCACCGCCATGAAATTCATGGTCCCATCGGTGCATGCAGCTTAAATAAATAAATGATTTCTAAGGGTGTCAGCTTGAAATCTAGATGTTCATTATATATGAGTGAGGGAAGAGGCTGAACAATTAACTATAAAATGATGGTGACAGCTTGGCATCATAAATGGCAAAGTGAAAGAGTTGATGAACAGAGTACTGTATCTTAACCTGAGTCAGGGTGAAAGAACCTATCAAGGAAAGAAGGGAGAAGAGAGGGACTTTTTTCCTGACAGAAAAGCTGTATGATATGCACAAATTCAACTGGCGCAGCTTTGGCCTGAATGGAAAGGAACTTCTGCCTGCCAGCTGGTTATTAAGCACAGAGCTTCTATCAAGAAAAAGGTGGCAATCACCTGGGATAGGTGCAGGGGTTACAGATAAGGGTACAGGCTTTTTGCAGCAGGTAGCAAGTAGCAGAAGTAAACAGCGTGGGACATATGTACAGTTGCAGAGAGAAATGGGGACACGTTGTACTTTACTGTCAGGTCTTTGGTGAGTGGTTTAATTAATGCTCCTTGCCTCACAATTAGAACATAGAGTTTCCCTAAGGGCTGTTTCTGAGCAACCCCAGAGTCTCTCAACCAGGTTCTTTCCTCAAACAGGATTTGCCATCCAGGCCACTAAACAGGAAAGGGCCTGTGCTTATATACAGTACAATAGCCTATTATAAAGAAACCAGTTTCTAGCTGGCAGCTGAAGTTTGTGAGGAACATGGCGCTTGTGATCTGATTTATTGATATTAGTGGGTGAACTTTTTTATTTGTTTTCATTTTATTTTGATCGCTTGCAAATTACATCAGGACTTCCTTAAGGGGAAGCAAAGCTACATCTGCTTCAATAAGTGGAAGAGCAGGACCAATAGTTCTTTTCTGATCAATTGGCAACAATGATCATCGGAGAGGGAAATAATGTTTTATGAGCTCATGGGCTCTCTCTGTTATAGCTCTGTTCAAACATATCCAAGGTAAGCGAAGGTGCTAAAGGATCATGCCCACTGAAGTTGACAATAAAAACAGGTTCCAAGGCAAAGTCCTGATAAGTTTGTGTCAATGTCATCAACCTCTTTAGGGTTGCCATGTGTCCTCTTTTTCCGAGGTAAAAATTCTGTTTTTAAATTTGCCAAAATGTCTTTGTGGATGAGACATAGGCATAACTGGTGGCTGAAGATTTGCTTTCCTCTTCTCTTCTTCTGCCATTCTCAGCAATATATCACTGCTTCTATAGCCTACATATAGCAGGGCTATTTAAAATGAGAGTTGTTATAGCATCCTCTTTTTTGCTCTTCGAAATATGGCAACCCTACTTATCCCCAACTAGTGAGGTCTGAGGGCAAATTCATACCATACATTTACAGCATATCCAACACACATTATAACACATGGCTTCCCACAAAGAATTCTGGGGAACTGTAGTTATTCCCTTAAGAAGCTATAATTCTCAGGATTCTTTGTGGGAAGCCCATGTGCTTTAAACGTGCCTTGGATGTGCATTTGTATGGATCTGCCCTAAGTTTGTGTAACTGGAACGTTTCCTCACATTCAGCTCTTCTTTCATTGATAAGGCTTAAATCATTTCAGTGAGATCTCTCTGTAGTGTAAATGCAAAACATACATTGAACAGATGGCACATTCAGTTTTTAAATCACTTCCTTCCACTGTCTATCCAACGTTAAATATATATATATATATATATATATATAGCGGTCCATAGACCCACAAAACAGTTTCAAAACAAGATACAGTTAAGACAACCAAACAACAGGCAAAAGAGACCAAGGTAGTCATTTTGTTACGTCTAGATAGAGCATGATGGTCTTTTTTTCTTGCGACCTCTGAAAGAAACTTTGCCATGGTCAGTGTAATATCATTTGACCTATCCTCCAACGTTAAAGCATTCACACATGGCAGAAAATTGCATGGGGGTGGTCAGTGGCACTTTTTATATCACTGATGACAGCTTCCTGGATTTAACTTAGCCTGGGCATAATGAATACTGGAGAAAAACATAGGTGAAAGGGATGGACTCCCTGCTTTGCCACAGTGAAACATCTTGCTTGCCAACCGTCTACCAAGAGAGATGTTAAACTTTGGGTTGCCTGTTTGCAGTGCCCAGGCATACTGCTCTGAGAGGATAAGAGGCACCGAGCACTTCCACACAACCTGTCTGTTGACCATTCATCCTTATTTGTTTGCCGGGCGTTTAGACTTAGGCGGCAGTTGGCTATTTTAATGAGTATTCGTTCTGATTTGTTTTTGGGGAGGTCAGATGACATTGCTAATCACATCCAGGCCATACATGTAAAGCACTCTTTAACAATTGCAGAGGATCCTGGGAAGTGTCATTGGTTAAGGATGCTGGGAACAATAGTGGGTCTGTGAGCTCAGCATCCTTAGCAAGTGACACTTCCCAGGATTCTCCATAAAGTGGAATAAAAGGTAAAGGTAAAGGGACCCCTGACCACTAGGTCCAGTTGTGGCCAACTCTGGGGTTGCGGCGCTCATCTCGCTTTATTGGCCAAGGGAGCCGGCGTACAACTTCCGGGTCATGTGGCCAGCATGAGTAAGCCGCTTCTTGCGAACCAGAGCAGAGCACGGAAATGCCGTTTACCTTCCCATCAGAGCAGTACCTATTTATCTACTTGAACTTTGACGTGCTTCCGAACTGCTAGGTTGGCAGGAGCAGGGACCGAGCAACGGGAGCTCACCCCGTCGCGGGGATTCGAACTGCTGATCGGCAAGTCCTAGGCTCTGTGGTTTAACCCACAGCACCACCCGTGTCCCTTTAAAGCAGAATAAGAGTGCTTTAAATGTATCCTGATTGGATTATAGGCATCTGTTTGCCGGGCAGTTCAATGATGTGTCAAGTCAAGTGTCACACCGCACTCCTTGGTGCATTTTCGCCTCACTTTCCTTATGACAAAATATCTGATCTTTTAAGGAAGCAGGTTTCCCGTACTAATCCTCCCTCATCAGCTATAATTGTGCAACCTGAATTTGCTGGTAGGTGATTCAATTCCACTGGAAAGTAGTGATTGTCTGGTCATACCCTCCCTTCAGACATGCTGATAACCAGTTTTTGATAAAGGTGTCACATGAAGGAGGGATGGCGGAAATATAGGTATTTCCCATATCAGTCCTAAAATTATGTTTATTTATATGTGTGCAGATTGGGCAGGGAGAGGTCCTCGGAGGTGTGTTTATAAGTTAATTCCTACACCAAGCAGTTGCTTTGGTAGCAGTCTTAAGCTAACTGCGCAGCTTGCAACCGGGGGGGTGGGGGGTGGTAGCCATCAGAGGGTCACTTGAGGCAGTGGCACTTGTGTTTGAGGCTTCTAGCCCTGCCTACCCAACGGTAGGAAGGCAGTGCAGTTCACAGCACTGGTAGCAGCAGCCTGCACGACTCTTCCCAGGATTCTCTATAAAGGTAGTGGCCGTGGGCTTGCGACAATGATCAGGCGCAAGCGGAACCAGGGAAGCAGTTTCAGCCTAGCAGCAATGAGTTCCTAAAGTCACTTCCCCAGACTTTATATGTGTTTGTGCAGAATTCAGAATAGCGGGGGTATGTGTGTCTTGCGACTCTCTTAGGGCTCATCCATACTTCCTTTTGTGCTGCGCTTTCTAGGCACAGGTCTGGGATTTCTAGTTCTGTGTCCGAACGCGGGGTTTTATTGTCCCATTGCTTCCTCTGGGAAAACCTGTGGAAAACCCGATTCAGTGGGTAAACAGTGGGTTTTCCTGGGGGAAGTGGTGGGACAAAAGAGGGGGGAAACACTCAGACATGGACCCAGAAATCCCAGACCGGTGCCTAAAAATCTTGGCACAGAAGGAACTGTGAGTGAGTTTTTTGTTTTTCTTTCTGATCTGCCTTTGTGATCTGTTTTGGTTTTTTTGGTTGTGTGCACTTGTGTATTAAGCCACACACTTGCTGGCTTGTTTGGGCAGGATATTCCTCATCTTCAGGAAATTATGCATCTGTAAAAATTTCCTCAAAGAATTCTGGGCCCTGTGGTTTGTTAAGGGCTGCTGGGAACTACAACTCTGGGAAGGGTAAACTACAGAGCCCAGAATCCTTTGAGGGGAATAATGTGCTTTAAAAGTATAGTGTATACACACAGACTTAATCTCAACTTCAGTGCTCCCTGCATGAAAATTATCATTTTATTATTTTTTAAGTTATTGAATTTATATACCGCCCTATACCCAGAGGTCTCAGGGCAGTTCACAGAAAAGATAAACATAAAAACCACAATATACGTAATAAAAATAAAAAGAACAACCCAATAACACCCCCCCAGTAAACCAATGTTTTCTATAATGCCTTAGACATTCTTAATTCCATAATACTATGTTGCCCGTATATGTAAGTTCGCTGTGTACATTATAGCCACTATGGCCAATGGTCAAGGATGATGGGAGGTAGTCCAGCAATTTCTGAAGAGCCATAAGTTCTCTGCTCCTCCAAAGCTGGCGTTCCTTGCTTGAGTTACACACACTTTTAGTTCTCGCTTTGGGCTTGTGATTTGATCTAGATTGTGTTAAGTTGATCTGTGTGTGAACAATCTTGCTCAGTGGCCAGTGACATGTTTAATTGTATTAGAGAAGAACAGAGCCTGTTCTGTGGGCTTTTGCCTCCTCACCTCCTTGGACCCTGGACCTGCCCCTTGCCAAGAGTTGGCAATCGCATTCCAGCCATTTCGAAATTCTTTTAACTCTTCTCTTACAGAAAATCTCATGAGCAGGATTCCTGCAATGCAGTGATTCACACACGCCCTCACCCGAAGCTGGAAGCGATGACTTTACCACCTCCAGGAAAAGCGCACAAGATGGGAGGATAGGGCTGTGGCCATTCATTATCCTTTCAGGCATGCAGGAACCAGATGGCAGAAGGTAGCTAATGGCTACATCTTGGAGCCCTGCCAGGGGTGTGGTTCCTGGAGCTGGAAGAAAATTCACCCCTAGGGAGAAGGGAACTTGACCTCTTCTTATAAACACCACTGTGCTCCTAAGGAGCCTGGGTCTGCTTGGACACATTGGCTTTAACAAAGAAAGCTAGTTTTGCATGCTTTCTGAAGGGGGCATAGGGATAGGAAGAGAAAGGCAGCTGTTTGGGGGAGAGACAGGGTTTGCCGTTGCACCAAATCATCCAAGTCAGTGATGCAGAATGTTAAAGTACATGCACAAGGCCACCTCCCATAGTGATGAAATATAATGACTATCATCCTGAGAGGTGATCGGTTTCACTCTGACTAATAAAGAGGGCCGCTTACAAACCTTATCCCTGTGCTAGGGCCAAAGGCTGCGTACATTTCATACGTTGAAAGCACATGGCTTCCCGCAAAGAATCCTAAGAACCAGTTTGGATGCCATAAATTGTAGCTCTGTGAAAGGCAAACCAGTTCCCAGGATTCTTTGCAGGAAGCCACATGCTTTCCATGTGCCTTAAATGCATGGTATGTACACAGCCAAAGAGAGGATAAACCTTTTACATGCACAATAAATAATCTGGACCCCCTGCAAGAATGAAGCCCCCGGGGTAAATTCAAACTGCTGCAGATAGGGATGTGGGCAAAGCTAACAAATACTGTGACAGCAGCAAGCTGCCTGATCTTGTGACACGGAACGTTTCTGAAAGTGAATATTCTGCTCTAATATTAGGTGGGCAAATATTAGCATGTGGTACACAAGGTGTGGTAGCTGGTGTGTGTCTTTAGAGAAGTCAGAATACAAGTGCAAAGTGGAGAAATCAGCTTTTTGTGCTGCAGCGATCCAGAAGAAGCTGGGACTTTGAGACAAGGAGGCCACCTTTTTTTTTTTTTTTGCAAAGGCTACAGTAACATGAGAGTGACAAGTAGAAACGGAGAGCTTCTCTTTCCAAATGAAAGTTCCTTGAAGGCCGTGTGTTTGTTTGTGTGTGTGTGTGTGTGTGTGCATGCATGTGTGCATTTGTGGGAAGCAAAGTGAGCTAGTCCAGGTCTAAGGCATAACTGTTTGTATATCGCCTCTAAGACCCAAGGCCATATGTGCAAGGCCTGTTCCAGGAAACGACTGAGGGAAGCCAGGCTTCCGAGTTCCCGACAACAGCTTCAATAACAGCAAATCAATGGGGGCCTGATCCCAACCAGAACAAGACCTCCCTGTTCCCTGGTCATCGCTTTCCTGATATTTTCGCTATGCTGGAAAAGAGGACTTAATATACAAAGGACTTTTCCAGAAACCGCGTGTTTGCTTTTTGCATTATGCAAAGTTGTTTTGTTACTCTTTTGTTCTGGGAGGGGAGGTTTCCTAGATGCCTTTCTTCAGGGTAATGCCTGTGTTGCAAGGGTATCACATTTTTTTCCAGCACTCAAGTGACCCTTGAGCCGTCAGAAAGTGCTTTGCACTGTGCTTTTTGCAAGTGAACACATTATATTATTTTCTCCGACAAAGAGCTATTGATTCTTGACATTTGTTAGGAATGATATTACCAACGTTGTTGTATTAAATGAATAATATTGTACCTTTTATTGCTCTCTACTATATTTGAAACAATTTTAACTAACTCAGCACTCAAGCCTCATTATTTTGTTGTGGGGAAATGAAGTCCCCTTCCCAGGCAATGAGGCCATTTTGACTGCCCGGAAGTGGCATTGTTAACAGTTATAGGTACCTATTGTATAGTACCTATGAAACTATCACTAACATTGAGTAGTACAAGTCCTGTGCCCCTGCCTTAACAGCAGCAGATAAACTGTGGGAATGTCACTCATATCAACCTCCCTACATTTTCTGAGCTCCACAGATGGGGTCTTGAATCTCTGGGTGCGTCTAGGCAACCTGTTCGTTGGGCATTGACCTGATTGGTTTGTAGACCAATTTGTGGGGAGGTTTGCATTTCCCTCTCATTCTCCTTACTGCAAAAAGTCCTACTTTGTGGGGAAAGCAGGTTTGTTGTGTGTGATTGAATCCCACCTGAAAATAGCAACAGTCTGGAAATGCCCTCTGTTTGAGGGCATATTAGCTACTGAGTTTTCACAGCAGTGGTGCCACCGTCTCTTTGGAATGGCTTTCCACCAGACCAGCTCTCTCTCTCTGCTTTCTGAAAATGAGTTAAAACATTTTTATTTCATTAGGCACTGGTGGGTGAATTTTTCTGCTGTTTTAATTGTGCTGGTAGTTATTTTCTCTGCTTCTATTTCTTGTTTGTAGTTTCAAGTGGCCTGCAATTGCTATTTAGTTGTGCAGTTCTTTTATTGAAATTTATGTATGATTTGCTTTAAAAACAGCACCCCACTATTCGTATACACCCTCCTCCTCCTCCTTCTTTTTAAAAATAGCTTTTTAAAGATTTCCCCCTTAGCATTAGAGCACATACTTGACTTTTACTTTCTTTACCTGTCAGAGCATAGCTTTATCCTTTTGTATTATGTGAAGAGAGAAAAGCCCAGTTTGGATACTGAGTGGTCAGTGCCACCATAAACATAGTAATAATCAGTGCTTTTTTCTGGGGGACGCAGCGGTACACATCCCCCTAAACATTTTGTGAATTTAATGGCCTCATTGAGGGGCAGTATTTCAATATCAGTGGGAAAATGAGAGTACCCGTAAACATTTTTTAAGAAAAAAAGTACGAGTAATAATACAGGGTGAGTCTTTTAAAAGAGGCCTAGTGGAACATGTGTACTCTGTATCCACGAGGCCTCTTTTAAAGGACTCACCCTGTATTAACTTTTTGTTCACATAGGGCTTGTCCACACTTCTGCTTGTCCCGTGCCTAGAAAATATGGGTCCAAGTGGTTTGCCCCATCTCTTTCCCAGGGAAAACTCACTCTTTGCTGCCCAATCACAGCCTGAGCTCCTCCAGGCTTCCTTTTCTACCACATCTCTAGGCACAGGCCCACACTTTAAAGCTCTGTGTCAAAATGCGCTTTCCCCCTCCCCGGCTCTTTCTCCATGAAAACCCCCCACTTTACCGCTGAATTGGAGCAAACTGCAGTTTGTGGAAAACCCGAGTGGCCGGCTTTAAAGTGTGGACCTGTGCCTACAAAGCATGGGGGAAAATGTTAAGTGTGGGTGAGCTCTCTGAGGGGCTCTTAATTCTGTTCCAAATACCCACTGCTCATGGGCACAACACACTCCAGGGTCATCGGCTGATGAGGAGTCGGATGTTGGTGTCAAACTGCAACACACCTGAGCAGAGGGAGGTCATAAAACCTCCTGTGGTGCAGAAGGGCAAACACTGGCTCAACTTCCATCAGCCTCCGTATTGGGATTTGTAGCCCAACCCGCCAGGCATAATGGGAGTTGTATTCCAGCAACATCTGTAGGGTACCAGACTGGGGAAGACTGCTCCCTCTGCACCAGAATTCGCTGCAGACTCATTGCTGAGGGAGGCCACAGCAATAAGAAGGGGGAGCTTTTGCTAATCCTAGTGAAACAGGAGGGAAAAGCTTGGCTTGGGCCTTGTTTGCTGAGCAGTGCCTGCCACGTTGCGCCTGGCACTTGCCACAGGCTCCAGTGCAGTGGTGCTACAACCGTGCCCCTGGCAGCCGCCTGCTGTCTCTTTCTTCCTCTGTTCAACGTAATTTGCTGGCCTGTGCTTGTGACTCACCTTCCCCCTTCTTACCCCACCAGTCTCCTCTGGAGAGGTTTACACAAACCTTGTTTGAAGAACAAATTAGTCACGATTCTCAGCAGGGCTACCCCGGATTGATTCAACAACAAATCCATGGGCATAAAAGGCGTTGTGTGTGTTTTTGTTTTTGTGTGTGTGTGTGTGAAAGAGAGAGAGAGGGAATGCCACATATCTGCTTGCTTTCTCCTTCTGGTTCTATCTAAACTGTACGTACACACACACACACACACACACAAACACACACTCTTATGCATGTTTCTCTTGCCAGAACTCAGAAAAGCTGGGATGTTTAATTTTTAGGAAAAGTGATGCTTACAACCCACCTGGTTTGCAAACCTTAGGGTAGGGGTGGGGATGCACTCTGCACCTTCTCAGAGGCACTTCCATTTATTTTTACCTTATGCGTTCCAGAACTGACACTAAAAACGGATGCCAGGGCTGAGTCTGGGTGAGCCCCAAATTAAGCTCTTGGGAGAGGACCCTTGCTCGTTGGCAAGGTTTGTATGCAGAAGGTGCAGGGTTTAATCTCCAACGCTTCCAGGTAGGAGATGTTTTCTGTCTGAAACCTTGGAACGCTGCCATCAGTGTAGAAAATACTAAGCTGGGTGGACCAAAGGTATAAAAACAGCTTCCTAGGTTCTTTACTAAACTCTGGTTGACCCTTCTAGGAAAAAGAAAAAGAAAAAAAAGACTGAGATGAAAGTCCCACAGCATTTCAAGGATGCTGTGTTGGGAGCCAGAGGAGAAGTAGTGAAGTGTGTTTTGCCAGGGCTCACATAGACACCAGTGCAGGATGGCTGTGTCCACAGTGATCCCCATTTCAGAAAATAAGTAAATATTCAATAAAAAAACACAGTAAAAAAATAAGTAAATATTCACCAAAGGAGCCCCAAAGCAAAATTCTAGTTGAACTAAATCGCCTGATAAAAAGAAAAGGTCAAGGTTGTGGGAGCGTGCAATAGCTTCCCAGTTCATTTGCCCCAGGCAGCTGGATCTGGTGTGGTTTGGACCATCCTTGTATCTTCCACAAGGCAGCCTTTGCCAACTTGGTGCCCTCCAAATGTTTAGGACTATAGGTGTGCTGGCTGGGGCTGATGGGAGTTGTAGTCGAAAACATCTGGAGGGCACCAGGTTGAGAAAGGCTGACATAAGACAGAAGCCATTGAAACTGGCTTGCTATTTAACAGGAAGTTGAGTGAAGCCATGACCCCAGCCCCCGGCTGTGTCCTTCTTGCTGGCTCAGAAAATCCCCCACTGTTTCCCCTGAATTAAGTAAGTGATGTGAGGGCAAACTCAAACTTCACAGCAGCAATATGGGTGATACCAAAAATAGACATTGGAAGCCCAGGAGGTAAATCCACATCCACAATCTTTACATCTCATCTTCCCACTAGTAAAATTGGTATAATAGTGACCTGCAATATGCCCGAGGCAGTTTGCATAGAAGCAATAAAACAATGAAGTGCTTACTGGAACTGCGAAGGGGAAAACCGAAGGGGCCTTTCTGTCAGCTCTGGTACCTTTGGATAAAAGTAAACAAAGGGGAGCCCCCAGAAGAAAAATGGAATGTCGTTCCCTCAGTCCAAGGTAGTAATTTGAGAACTGCATGATATGAATCACTGTAGTATACTGGATTTATGGGTGTGTACATGGATGATGGATATGCACGTGCAGATTATACAATGGGTGTGTTATGGTTGTGTACAGACTGACGGGAAGCTGGCCCCACAGAAGAGTTGTGTAAGCTCCTGCAGCCTCCACTCCACCTCCCTGTTACTGGCTCCATGCTGCCCTATAGGCAGATGGGAGGGAAGGAGTCACAACGGCGTCTTGCTCAACCTGAATGGAATCAGAGCAAACTTGTTCTGGACGTGTGCCAAGCTGGAGAAACCAAGAGCCGGGAAGAAGTGGGGGAAGGGATGCTACAGCATTGCCTAGGAAGCCAGAGCTGGGTGATGAAGCCTGATGTGACAGAGGTGGCTGCTTTGGCCCAGGGGCTGTTGCTTCCCATCTGCTAGGAGGCCATTCCAACTGGGGGCCTGGAGATCTGGAGACTTTTGCATTCTGTGGTGTCGCCCTTGCCCACTTCTTTCTTAAGCCCCTCTATCTAACACTAGGGTTGCTTTTGTCTTGATACCCACAACCGCTTTGCACCCATCCACTTGCAAAGACATAGGGGGCATAGGAAGCATTCTTGTGCAGAGTCTGACCCTTGCTCCATCAAACTCACCACCTGACTGGCAATGGCTCTCCAGGGTTTCAGAGAAGGAGACTTTCCCACCCTGCGTGGAGACCCTGGGGATGAAACATGGGGATCACCCTCCCCCCACATGCAGACCAGATTCTCTGCCACTAAGCAATTGCCCTTCCCCCTACTGAAGGTGGCATCTCCATGGTGAACACAAAGTGCTAGTAAAGGCGTAACAGCATGTGAAGGAAAATCCACACAACTCTTTGCATCCAGGCAGGCCAAGGAAACTGGGCCCAATACAGTGGTACCTCGGGTTACAAACGCTTCAGGTTACATACGTTTCAGGTTACAGACTCCGCTAACCCAGAAATAGTGCTCTGGCGGCGTGGCAGCAGCAGGAGACCCCCATTAGCTAAAGTGGTGCTTCAGGTTAAGAACAGTTTCAGGTTAAGAACAGACCTCCGGAACGAATTAAGTACTTAACCCAAGGTACCACTGTATACATAATCCAGGTGTACCCTCAATCCGTGAAGGGGCTGGGGTGAGTAGACTGGACTGACTCAAAAACAGAAACCTAGTGCAGTCGTGTGAATTTACCTTTGTAATTGCTGTTCTGTGCATGTGTTGGTGGCAATGTTTCATGAGCGCTGGGCATGGCTCTAGTGCCAGAGAAACAGCAAACATCTGAACAGTTCTCCCCAAGGTGCAAGAGGCAGAACAGAGATTTAATGTGGTGTCTCTTTGAAATGGGCACGTGAGTTTGGCTCAAGGTCACATTTCTTGGTGCCTGCCCTCCCGGGCAGTTTTCCCGGGCTATACCAGTGGTGCCAGGATCCTGCCTGGGATGGGACAAGATAAATTTGAAGTATCTTCTTGTTCCCGCTGTGTTCCTTTCCTTTCTGAAGAGACATTAGCCCTACCAAAAAAGGCACTTTCCAAGAAGCTCTGTAAAATTTGGCAGACAGTGCTGCTGTGTTGGACGCCAAGACACGTGTGTGTGTGTGTGTGTGTGTGTGTGTGTGTGTGAGAGAGAGAGGGGGGGGGCTATGTGTGCTGCAGTCAGGCTGCAAGGGTTAAAATGCAAAAGGAGAATCATGCAAAGGCTGGGATCCTATAATGAGCAGGAACATATTCTGAGGCGATAATTGCAACTGAGCTTTCACTGTGCCTTCCTCCAGCCTGGACTTTTGAAGTTTGGCATTTGCCAAGGACTCTCCGTCCCATAAGAGTTTCCTTTTAATTTTTTTCTAATGTTACATTTAATCTCACAATAGACTCCTTTGTATTTACAGAATAGCTGCACCACAAACACATTCAGCTACCTTTCATATCTGCATAGGCAATTAAAGGTGGTGGGTGGCAGAAAGGTAGTAACATTCTGGCATTTGTGTCCACGAAGTTACATGGATCAGCACTCAAACGACTCATACTGCTGTTGGGGGGGGGTGTTCCCTCAAAACCAGTTTCCAACTGATTCCAACATGCACAGAAAGAGAGGGGGGGATAAAGATTTAACTTATAGGCATGCTCAGTGCAATCTGAAAACTCTAGTGAGCACGTGTCAAAAGGTTAAATAGGATTTGCGTTTTACCAGGGACCGGAATAAGAAAAAGGTCTGTCTGCCTCTAGTATATAAGGATGGCTGGACAATCTGACAGTGCAGTCTGCTTTGGAAGAAAGACTTTGTAGACAATAGTCCTTCTCCCAATGCAAAGATCAATTGATGCCCCGTTGTCCAACTGGCCTGGCTATGTTGCTATGTTTGCCCTGTGATGTCATGGTTTCTACTTGTCCTGAAACCAGCGTGCCCCAATTCTTGTCAATCCAGTGCCCGTTGGAATCCCCTTCAGATTTACTAGGACCAAGAATTTCTGGGCCAAGAATAGATGTTTTGGCACTTCAGCTTGCATGAGTCGCTGCCTTTCCTGCCAGGGAGCCAAGCAGTGGTTATTGCTTCCTCTTCTCCTTGGCTGCCTCCCCAATTTGGGGAAGAAGGAGGAGGGATGACATGCCTGCAGCTCCTGTTACCATAGGAACAAGGTTTTGTTTAAATTCTTCCTCCAAAATGTCAAGACTTTTCTTTTTGTATGTGCATGCGTGCGTGTTTCTCCCCAACCAGCTTCCTGTTACGCAGGATAGAGATTTACTTGGCTGCCTTGGAAACCAAGAGGGATAGCTAGCGCTCCCCGCACTAAACATCTGCTCCAGAGTTTGTACACAGTACTAGCTTAAAACACAGGGTGTTGGTATGTGTATTGCTGTACACAGCAGAGAAGGGGCAGGGATGCATTCACTCAATACATATTCCTTGTTTGGTTTCCCTGTACCCGAACCCTCCCCTCTGTCATCTGCTCATGCGCTGTGATCTGCGCATGCGCAAGGGCCATCTCAGAAGAACACACCTCAGTTTGACTGCAAAGCGAACTTGGCTTATGCTTTCAAATCAGTTGGAAGCTGGTTTGAGAGAACACCCCCAACAGCAGTATTTCTCAAGAAATACAGAATTAATATGGATTATGGCTAATGTCACAAGTACATGGCTTCAAATACCAGAGGGGAGAGTGCACTGGAGCTATGGTGATGTGTACACAGCCCCAGTCAGCTGAGGAAGCAGAAACTTTGGCATAACAGAAAGAAAGAAAGAAAGAAAGAAAGAAAGAAAGAAAGGGCATGGTCAAAGCAGGTTCACTCAAGGCCGGATCTATCTGAATGTGTTCTCCCTATTTTATTTTGCTGTCTCGGGTGAGGCTGCTGGTTGAAGTTATTAAGACCAACAGGAAGATAATTCCGATATGTTTGTTCAGCTGCCTGCTTCCTAGGGGTCTCAAAAGCAGGTGTCCTTCTCCCAGGTAGCAAATTCCCTGGTGGTCGTGATGGCTATGTGCTACGTTCAGTGTTGGAGGCAGTATGGATTGAACCTTTTCAGGGGAAATTCATAGAATCTTAGAGTGGGAAGGGACCCCAAGGGCCATCTAGTCCAACCCCTTGCAATGCAGGAATCTCAGCCAAAGCACCTAGGACAGATGGCCACCCAACTTCTGCTTAAAAGCTCCCGAGGGAGACAGTTCCGCTGCCGAATCGCTCTTACTGTCAGAAAGTTCTTCCTGATGTTCAGTCAGAATCTTCTTTCTTGTAACTTGAAGCCATCGGTTCGAGTCCTGTCCTTCTGAGCAGGAGAAAACAAGCTTGTTCCCTCTTCCAATTCAATAAGGGAAGGAAAACCCTGCTGCCAGTGACCCGTTAACGATATCTCAGTGACACCCCCCCTCCCCACAGTGGCTGGGAATCGCAAGTGGGAAGGGTGCAGTTGTGCTCAGGTGCTGCTTACACAGTCTTCCCACATTGCACCTGGGTGGCCGCTGTGAGCATAATGCAAGATGCTGGGCTAGAATTGCCTTTGGCCTCACCCAGCAGAGCTCTTCTTATGAAAGAGGGAGCTTCTGGAACCTTCCACAAGAGCTTCATGCCTTCGAATGGCATCCACGTTTTTGAAATTGCTCAAATGTCTATGCCATGCTGTGCCCGTAAGTAACTAGTGCAGTGTAAACAGATTCAAAGAGCATACAAGGTCAGGCATCAAAGCAGGAGGCGTCTGAATGAGTAAGCTCTGCTCCTGGCTATAACATGGATTTGGAAAGTTACTCTGTGGTTCCTGATGAGTCAGAGAAGGATCAGAAAACACCAGTGATGGCTTCTCCCTTTCCATACTCGCTGCATCCTAAACCACCCTCAGTTGGCTACTACTTCTGTGATAATGTAGTTGGTGGTAGAAAAAGTGTGGAGGAAACTGACAAGGCACCTCCAGACGGGGCTTTTACTGTGGGTGCATCCTGCAACATGTCATTGACGCATTAAGAGTGAATTTGATGTGATAATTATCCTGGACCATCTGCTCTATGTTCCATTGCATTCATTTTTATATAAAAAGCAAATTCACTCTCCCCTGCACCCCTGGCTTTATAGGTAAATGAAAGAGCATTTGTTTAATGAACCATGGTTTCAAGGAGGCTTGTTTCAAATAAACCATAGTTAACGTTAGCCACTCTTTGTTGATTTGGATGCAGTTAAACAAAAATGGAAGCCAGAGCTTCTGAACTCCTCCTTGGTCCTGCACTGGAGGAAAGGGAGGGGGGCATATGATACCAAGGTTTGCTATGGCTTGTTCTTAACACATTAAACTATGATTAAGCATGACATTGGAATTGCACCATAGTCATGTCTAGTTGGGCTTTATCTCTTAGTTCCATCACTCTCTCTATCTGTAGTATACAAATCATAATACAGAGCTGCTTTGGGGCATGCTGTCAGCATCGGATATAGTGGGGCAAATGTTTGGGCACCTTGGGCCCTGGAGGATCCTATGCCACTGATGCTGACCTGATTTTTTTTTTAAAAAAATTTTACATCTTCCCAGCCCCTGCTGCCCCTGTGGAGCATGCAGAGTGCCACCAGCCAGGCCCATCAAAGCTAGTGCTGGCGCGGACTTTTCTACAGGGTTGTTGTATGGATTACTCAGGTGGAATATAAGAAGCCCTTTAAACTCTCACAAAGCACTTTATGTAGATGCATCAATATCATTAATTCAGCCTAGTATCCAAGGCGCCTTGCCCTCAGAAAGTGCAGGTCTCATGACTTCCCCCCCGGGGCTAGTGCTTGCCTCCACTTGCTCTGTGCTGGGAGTAGCAAAAACTGGGGCAATATCAGGAACTGCATCTTGCTGGGGAATTGCTGGTACTTTTTCTGTTTTAACTGTCTGACAATATTTCTCTTCCCTTTCCACAAACCAGCTCCCGGGGTGGGTGGGTGAAGGATCGCAACTGGAGCGTTTCCCTGAACTGCCAGCACTGTCGGGCTATTGAAGTGTGGGGGAAATAGCAAGAACTGGCTGCAATTTCCTCAGCATTGTGGCCACATCTCATTGTCCTGTTGAAACTGCTTGGAGTCTGGTCAAACAGGGAAGCAGGTGCTCCGCTCCGCTGTCCCTGCACCACATTTCTCAGCCGCTAGTTCCCTTTTCTCTTTGCAAATTATGCAAATACGATGACATTTCCTCCTTCCCTTGCCACCAGGAGAAGCACAGTGCCCAGCTAAGACACTGGATGGGAATTTCCTCCTAGAGGAGTTCGCCTAATTGCCGAGATAAGAATAAGCGCAGAAGAGTCCTATGAATTTTCTAGGCAGTGGCCGAAACCCAGACAACCTTGAAAGTACCGGTAGTTCCACGAAGTCAAGAGAGTTTGCTGAAAGGCAAATTGATCTTGAAACTCAGGGTATTTTTGTAATATTTGTAACGTGACGTGTTGGTCAGCTGAGAAACAACATGTTGTAGTTAATTTTACTTGCGTGACACAGTCCTCTTGCATGAGCCTAAGGAGTTCTTTGGCTCCTGGCTTCCCTTTTAGCAGGGGTGGAAGCAAGATTTGCCTACAGGCAATAAGATTCAGGCCTTCCATGTCCCAGGACCATTTTAAGCAGATGTGTAGCTGCAGCAGGCATGACCCCTACAGACTTTCATATCAGTTTTAACCTGGATAGGCTTTGGAAGTCAGAGCTGGACCATGAAGAAGGCTGCTCGCCAAAGAATTGATGCTTTTGAATTATGGTGCTGGAGGAGACTCTTGAGAGTCCCATGGACTGCAAGAAGATCAAACCTCTCCATTCTGAAGGAAATCAGCCCTGAGTGCTCACTGGAAGGACAGATCGTGAAGCTGAGGCTCCAATACTTTGGCCACCTCATGAGAAGAGAAGACTCCCTGGAAAAGACCCTGATGTTGGGAAAGATGGAGGGCAAAAGGAGAAGGGGACGACAGAGGACAAGATGGTTGGACAGTGTCTTCGAAGCTACAAACATGAGTCTGACCAAACTGCGGGAGGCAGTGGAAGACAGAAGTGCCTGGCATGCTCTGGTCCATGGGGACACAAAGAGTCGGACACGACTAAACGACTAAACAACAACAACAACAACAGGCTGGGTACTGATGATATTGTGCATTGCACTGATAATGTGCCTTCCATTTACCATTGCAGGAAAAGGAAACAAATGGATGGGGAATGTCTGTCTACAGCAGCAGTTAATCCTTATGGAATCAACCCCCCAAATTCAAGGGCAGTAGAGCAGGAGTAGGAAACACATTTCAGCCCAAGGGCCACATTTCCTTCTCGGCAACCTCCTAGGGGCCACAGGCCAGTGTTGGGCCAGAGACAGAAGTGGTTGGAACAATGAATGTATATTTTACCTTTCTGCAGTAGGCTAGTTTCTACACGCGTATCTCTCTATCCTCCAACTAGGGAAGCACGAATCGTTAGCAGAGTTCAGTAACACATCCCAGCTAGATAAAAACACTCAAGGAGAGTCTGAATATAGAGGCTTGCAGTGCCACATTTGGGCCCCAGACCTGAGGTTCCCCACCTCCTGTAGTAGTGTTATAAGATTTGGATGCTGGGAATGAGAGGATTAATGAAGCCAGAGGCACTGTTAGAGACCTCCTCAATGGAACCTCAACTGAATGAAATATTGCAGCTGATGCTATAGATTGGTTTATTTTTATTTTTTTTACTAATCTTGATGTTCAAGTAGCATATTTTATGAAATAAAAACCAGAAGGCATATAGAATTAAGTTACTCACTGGTTCTTTGTGTTTTTGTTTTTTGGCATTGTTTAGTATGTACATTATATTTATATCTATATAAAACACATGTGCATGTGATTATATCAATAAATCAACAGGAATAAATTGGATTAAATGCAGGTAATTTGATTACATTAGGCTGGTAGATCAAACTTTCCAGCACACAAGTGCAGGCACATTTTAAGGGCAGCCAAAATAACTCTGGACAGGCATAAGTGCACTGAAATAAATAGCTTGCTGTAGAAACAAGAGTAAACTCCCAACTGCTAATCTAAATGTGCTTCAGTGTGGCAAAGCTCCTAATGATAGACTCTTACACTAATAGGACAGACTGCCAAGTCAGACTGGGTTTAGACTCCAAGTGAGGTCAAGGGATGCCACCCAATTATCTGTTAGTCTTTGTAATGCCCTGATTATTTTGTCCGCTTTTGGCGGCAATCCTATACCCACTTTAATAAATGGGACTGACTTCTGCTAGGCATGTACAGGAATGCTCTGTAACAGTCCTTGTCACTTTAATAATAATAATAATAATAATAATAATAATAATAATAATAATAATAATAAATTTATTTATACCCTGCCTCCCTGACCAAGACCAGGCTCAGGGTGGCTATATAATACGTTAAAAACACAAAATCAAACGATTGGTTAAAATACAGTTTAAAATCACATTTAAAATCAGAATAAAATTAAGTGGGAACCCACGAATCACAGCCATAGGGGTAAGGAATATTAAATGTTAACCAGGCCTGGCCACCTGTGCTGGTCTCATATGGGCCAGTAGAAAGAGCCAAGGAGGCCACTTACCGGTACATACAGGGCCCCATAGAAAAAAGGGGATCAGACTGGGCCCGGACTGTGTTTAGGATGGCAGCCTAAGAAATCCATTTTGGAGGGATTTTTTTAGCGGGTAGGTGTTAAATGGCTCACAGGTTTATATCTCTAGGAGCTACTGAAAGGAGCGACTGCATCAGACTCAGGATTTGCCCATCAAAGTTTAAACTTGCCAGTGCTTTGAATGGTGAATCTGTTGACTTGCTCACAGAAGCAGATTTAGGGGAGCAGAACTCTTTTGGTTGTGCTGGGCATGGCGTCTTGGGAGCAAGCCACTGGGTGCAGCAAGTATGATGCAGAGTGGAAGGTGAGAAGCGGGGGCGGGGGCGGATTTGGTGTTGCACAGGGCACTGCTGAAATTTGGGACCCCATGGTCAGTCACTGCTGCTCATGCTGCTGTGACCCAAGTCTGAATTTATTTCAGTACTGTACTGTACATATGATCGGGACGCGGGTGGCCCTGTGGGTTAAACCACAGAGCCTAGGACTTGCTGATCAGAAGGTCTGCAGTTCAAATCCCAGCAATGGGGTGAGTTCCCGTTGCTCGGTGCCTGCTCCTGCCAACCTAGCAGTTCGAAAGCACGTTTCTGTGTGCTGCTCTGGTTTGCCAGAAGCGGCTTAGTCATGCTGGCCACATGACCCGGAAGCTGTAGACCGGCTCCCTCGGCCAGTAAAGCGAGATGAGCGCTGCAACCCCAGAGTCGGCCACGACTGGACCTAATGGTCCGAGGTCCCTTTACCTTTACTGTACATATGTCAAATTGTGATTAATGGATTTAGTTTGAAGGTGGGTCATTTCTACTTTTAAATTCTAATTATTAATTTTTTTACATTAGTCCTTGCATATTTTACTCTTGTTTATTCTCTGCTTTTTTATATATATTCTATGTATCGCTTTTAAAACTGCGGTAGAATTTCTCTTTAACTACTTTTGTTACGACCTATTGGTTTAAGCAAATGTATATATTACTTACTGAAATGTGTATGATCAGTAAATTCTGATACTGGAATATCCTAATCCCCCCACAAATATTCACTCATTCACTGATTTCTGAACATGCTTATTTAATGAAATTTTCATACTACTGTACTTGATTGTAGTAAAACCTCTAAGTGCTTTACAAGAAATATTAGTATTATCAATAAAAACAGCTAAAAACAAATAAAAACATTTTTAACTAGTTAAAACCAACAGTAAAATAGATTAAAACATGTCAACACCTTCATGTCTGAACATTACACTTAAACCGTTCAGTTACAACTAGTTTAACAGTCATAATAAAATGTAATCCTCTGTCTCCCTTAGGATTAAGCCCTTTGCAATAGCCAATAAAAACTGTTTGGGAGTCTTTCATCTTGGGTGCTTCCCTGGGCAGCATGGAGGCTCTCAGTGTTCAGGCCTTGCGGGAGCAGCTACTCCAGGGGCTTGCGGCCGAGCATGTGGTGGAAGAATACACAACCCCTGGACTCTGTGCCACAAGCTTCAAAGTCCTAGTAGCTTCCCCACGATTCCAAGGAAAAGCACTGTTGTATCGGCATCAGCTGGTCAATGAAGTCTTAGTGGAGGAGTTGAAGCACATTCACACCTTTTTTAAAATGTATTTTTATTGAAGATTTTCTTAGTTTACAAAAGTGCAATGTCTCTCTCTCTCCCCCCCCCCCCCCCAGTAACATTTTTTACAGATCAGTTTCATTTGTTGAGACACTAGGAAGAAGAAGGGGAAAGGGGGGAGAGATGGGGGGTCAGGTGGCGATGTTTCTATTATACTTCTATTATACTTAATATATGTGGGGTTTTGTGTCAGCGTCACTTGTGCAGGTTCTGTGCTATTCACTTGTGTTCCTTTGGTAGTGAGAGAGGTTGGGGCTGGCCTAGGGTGTGGTTGTTTGTTTGTGATTGGCTGTGGTGATCTTTGTTTTCATGTGTGAGTGGGGTGGGTGGGTGTTTTGGATCAGGTTAGCCATATTGATTTGTATGCTGTTGGCGGATTTTTGTCATAGTCTTGTTGGGCTGTGTATGTGATAAAGGGGAGCCATACCGGGGTGAAGGCGTCTTCTTCTATTTGTCCCCGTGTCAGTTTCAGTTTATTGGTTAATTTTTCTAGTAAGGCCGTTTCCCACACTATTTGGTACCATTGGTCCATGCTTACTCCTGACAGGTCTCTCCAGTGTCTGGTTATGGTGTTTCTGGCTGCTGAAAGTAGGCAGGTTATGAGTTCTTTGTGGTGTAAATGGGCACATTCACACCTTTGAGTAGAGAATGCTAAGGCCAGAGCAGTGGGCCAGAGCAGTGGGCGAAAGAACAAGAAGCTAAGTGAGAGGGGAGCTCCTTTGCCCTGGAAAAGAAGGCAGCAGCCCAGAGACCAAAACAAACCCCCAAGGGGATGGGAGAGGGAGCTGCGGAGCAAACATAGGATGCAGGTGTGGGACCCACCCAGGTCCCTCCAAGTGGATGTACTAGGAGGACTTGGAAGAGCACGTAGCACAAAATAAAATGTAAAATAAGCGGGGTGGGAACTGGGAGAAAATGGAATGCGTTTTTGCCATATTGACGTAGGTCTAATACTTCTTTTTTAAAAAAAACAACACCAAAGGTTTTTCTTAAGTATATTCGGGGAGCACCACTGACATAATTTATTTTGAGAAATTTAAGAGATTCTGATTCATCCTCTTATACATACAAGAGTAAGATGAATCCTGCAGACAGTAAAGACCCATTATCCCTCATTCCCACCTGTGATGAAAGTAGCAGGGATTAGTAAATTCTACCCTGTATGTAGATATCTCCATAATCCCACTAGTCCATAGTCTGCTGCAGATATATTTTTCTCATCAGAGACAGAGAGAGAGAGATGATCAAATAGAGGGACATGCAACAAAGGTGGGATTTGAAACAAATTCTCCCAGATCCTGACTCTGCTATCTAGGACAGGCAATGGCATGGACAAATGCCTCCTCCATTGCTTACTTGTCCATACAGAATTAACTATATAGCAAAGACAGGGAACCTGCAGCCTTCCAGATCATTTTGGACTCCTACTCCTGCCATTCCCAGTCAGCAAGGCCAATGGTCAGGGATGATGAGAGCTGTGTTACAGCAACATCCTGAGGGCCACAGGTTCCTCATCTCTGTACTATAGGAAACGACGTTCATGCACATACCTGAGCAAAGTACTTCTGCCACTCTATTAAACCACTGCAAAATGTTCTTGCCACAAATCCTGCATTGGTGCCAGTGAGTGCAGCCTTCATTAGAGACTCCTTTGACAGAACTACAATTCCCAGGCTCCTTGGATGTGAGCCATAACGGTTAAATAGGCTTTAAATTGATTTAAAACTGTAATGTAGTCATGCCCTTGGTTCTTTGCTCTGAACTCCTGGAATTAATTTCATTGTGTTTTTTTCACAGCATTGATCTTTTGGGAATAATCTTGCTGCTATTACGTATAAGGTTTACAACATTCCATTAAAAAAGTGCCAAACTTAATCACTGTCGAACGGAGCATTGCACTGTTATGTTGTCCCTACACCAGTTTTTTTTTTAATATTAATT
The DNA here is from genome assembly GCF_964234715.1 of Podarcis melisellensis. NCBI lineage: Eukaryota > Metazoa > Chordata > Lepidosauria > Squamata > Lacertidae > Podarcis > Podarcis melisellensis. The sequence goes on along the minus strand of NC_138529.1, from coordinate 30,083,380 downwards.
ACTTTATGATCACTGTGGTTCTTCACAGCACTTGGAGCTTGCAAAAAATGTTCGGCTGATACGTTGCCTGCTTTCACGGAGCTGCCAGGTATATATCAGTTTATGAATCTTGCTTTTGTAGATGCTGAGCTGAGAGGGCAAGAGAAAGAGATCACAAACTGAATAGGGCAGAGCAGGGGAATAGATATTCCAGGTCTATGCCTGCTCTGGACTGATTAAGCCTGGTGCAGCTGTGAATTCCCAAAACATGCTTTAAACAATTAACAACGGCACTATTAAGTAGTAGGTTGACAAAGCTGACGACACAGAGATTTCTCAAAGTGGTTCTTTATAGTAAGCTGGAACTGAACAGCTCAGCCGGCCTGCTTTTATAGGCAGCCGGCTGTCAACGTTGTAACAACAACACCCCAGGGTTTCCCGCCTAAATTAACTGATGTGGACCTGAGTGACAACTACCATATTTTTCGCCCTATAGGACACACTTTTTCCCCTCCAAAAATGAGGGGGAAATGTGTGTGCGTCCTATGGGGCGAATGCAGGCTTCAGGAAGCTATCCGCAAGCCTTAGGAGCCCGGCGCGACTTCCCGCTGGGCTCCCAAGGCTTGCGGACAGCAGCCTGCAGCCCGAAACCCGAGGAGCGCAGCGGAGCGCACCCCGGGCATTGGGCAGCTCTCCGCAAGCCTTGGGAGCCCGGCGCGACTTCCCGCCGGGCTCCCTAGGCTTGCGGATAGCAGCCTGTTCTGGGGGCTGGGGTCGAGGGAAGCTTGGGCTTTCCCCGCCCCTGCGCCTGGGGGGGGGGAAATACTTTTTTTCTTTATTTCCCCCCCCAAAAAAAACAAACAAACTAGGTGTGCCCTATGGGCCTGTGCGCCCTATAGGGTGAAAAATATGGTATATACACAATACCCCTGGTGGCCAGGGTGAGCACTTCAATACATAATAGGCACCTTACACACAAACAAATTTATAATGGCATAAGCTTTTGTGGGGTCACGAAGAGTCGGACACGACTAAACGATTAAACAAAGCTTTTGTGAACTACAATTCACAGCATCAGATGTGTGAGTGCTGTTCTGAGGTGCAGGGTAACATATATACATGGTTTGTGGGGGTTATTGTAAACAGTGAGGTCAGTGAGTAATGAAACGCAGAAAGAGCAGATGGTGAAAATTAATTAACCGTGGTCCTTCACAAAGCAGTTGTCAATAGCAGATATCCTGGCATTGGTAAGCCAAATGCATGTAGAAGCATAGAATGGTTGAGTTGGAAGGGACCCTGAGGATCATCTAGATTTTAGACCAATGCCCAGCAATGCAGGAATACGCAGCTGCCCCATGCAGCAACCCTGGCATTATCAGCACAACGCTCTAACCAAGTGATAAAAATGAATTGTCCCTATTCAGTCCACAAGGGATAGCATTGAACCTCTAGATTAACTATAATTCAGTGGTTTCGCATTGCAGTCTCCCTTTGAAGATCCTTTATTTAAGAATGACCACTTTACAGTCAATTACCCCTGGGAGGTTGAAATGTTTCCCCACTGGTTTTTGAATATTGCCATTCTAGTTGTCAGATTTGTGTCCATGTAAAAAAATAAAAAAATAAAAATCAAAGCCACTGAGTTGGGTGGATGCATCTGCAATGCAGTGCCCCTTGGAATGGGGAAGCCCCAGGCAGACCTGACAATGGAGCACTCCCCTCCACCCATCTGTGCTTATTGTTCTGGGAGCTGATCAAGAATATATTTACCTTTTTGAGAACAGAATGTAAAGTGTCACTATTCCAGTTTTAATCCAGAAAAAGAGTGTTTGTGAAACACTGCTCTGTTGATATCTGAATTTATTGTGTCCTCCTATCTGTCTTTTTCGAGCTTCTGGTCACTACATATTCATCATCTATGTCATTTGGATGGATTAGGGTCCTAGGGACCATAGCAATTTCCACTGCTAGGGTCATACATTTATGCCTTATATTGCCTTGTTCCAGTTCAGTGTATGAAGAATTCAACCTGGGCTGCAAAGACTGACTTGAGATCTGCTTTGATTTTATTCACAGGCCCTGGGAAGCCTTGTGGTGGTAGTGAGGGCCTGGCGGGGGGGGGCAGGGGGGTGGAGAGGAGAGAAGAATCTGATGATCTCATGGCTCTTGGTTGCTTTGGCTAGAAGGAAAGGTCTGGGCTCCGAGAAGAGTTTTGCTAATGGAACAAGTGAGGAATGCACAGCTGCCCGTCTCCTTTTACGAGTTTACCGTAGGCCTCATTGGAGATGGAGCAACAGAAAACGTGTTGCTATGGATATGTACACAGCACTTCAAATGAGCCAACTCTGCCTCCCCAAATACGCGGCAGAGTTCCTTTCCTCTCCCTCCTACTCCCATTGCAGCAGTATGCGCTCACACTTCTGTTAAGAGCTTCCACTTCCCTGAAGAAAGGCTGGTGGCACAAATTGGTAAGACTCTCATCTCCACAGCACATTTAAACTAGCTTAAAAATCTACAGTTAAAGTCATAGCTTCCCAGAAAACAAACCCTGAGAATGGTAGGCTTCTGAAAACGCTCAACAACAACAACACACACACCCCAATATCAGGAAGGGAGAAGGGAGAACTCTCTTCCTCCGGTCTGTCAGACCACACACAATGATTCTTCAGGCTCACACCTTATCTATACATTGAGTGATAGACAATTAAATGCATGTGTGTGCTAATGTAGGTGTGCACACCTAGGCACTAATAATTTACGTACACCTCAGGTGGTGTGGATCCTTCTTCTATGGTGATAACACCCCTGTAGTTATTCTGATGTATAGATATAATAACATCATTCAAAATGCACTACTTTTTTACAATTGGAGTTACCTTGAATGTATTGAGAAAGGTTTTGTACCTTGTTGTGTATCCCATCCCACCCTTAACTCTCTTTGCCTCACTGCCACCTTCCCAGCCCAAATGAAATTTGAAATGATGTGGAGAACATTCTCCCAAGTATAATTCCCAGGATTCTTTGGGGAAAGTAATAATTGTCCAACTGGTTTCAAAGACAATTCAGTTTCATAGTACAGATGCTGCTGCGGCTGCCTGATTTTGAGGCCTGGATCCTGCTGCAGTTGTGTAGACCAGAGAGAAACTAAGAGCCCTTCCATACTTTATTTTACACTGGGCTTTCCAGGCACAGATCTGCACTTTAAAGCTCTGTGTCCAACCAATCCCCCCCCCCCGGAAAACCTGTGGTTTACCATTGAATTGGAACAAGCAGCAACCCGAGGAAAACCTGATTGCCATTTGCTCTGATTCCACGGTAAAAAGTGGGTTATCCCAGGAAAAAGTGCCAGGACAAAAACAAAAAAACAAAAGCACCCGCTCAGAGACGGAGCTTTAACGCCCACTCCTAGAAACATGGTGTAAATGGAAGTCTGGATGAGACCTTAAATTTGAATTCTTCTTGGTTCTTGTTTATTACTGTAAGATAACAATATTGTAGAACACTGCCACTTATACACAACTATTTATGCAGTGATAGTGCATAGTTGGTTGATGATGTCTCAAAGGTGCCATTTAGCAATGCTGCTGCCAACCTGGGTGCGTATTTCCAACTGTGCCAAATATATGGGCACAGATTTCCGAATTCATTATTCTGAATTGTCCTGAAGGGTCATAACTTGTTCGAGGAGAATGGGCTGACCTGGGAAGTGAAGGAACACGGGGGATTACTGTAAATGCCCAGCTGTAGTTCAGCCTGTTCCTGAGCTTCTCTGGGAAGCGATGAGTGAAGAAATTCAGGCACAAAGATGAGCAGTCACTGAATAATGGGAAGCCTTATGCTCCTCCCTTCCCTGACCTATTCTGTGGGTTATTCTTGACTCAGCCCAGACTAAGCAGGAATAGGCCGCCAAGAGCAGGAATTGTGTGCAGCTGGGAATTATCCAGTGTCTTGACTGGGAAGCAATAAACTCCAGTAATTATGTCACAACTACAAATGCTTCTTTCAATAGGATATGCTATATATCCTGGCGCTTCCTACTCTGCCTGAGGCTTAAAATGCAGCCAGGTCATTTATTTTTCTCAACTTGGATCAGAGCTGCTTTGGGGGAAATGCATCAAAAACGCAGTATTTCGTAAGAAATGACAGGATAGATACAGGATATGGATAGTGACTAATGTCGTGTGTACGCCACTTCCCAAATCAGTGGTGGGAGTGCGCCGGATGCAGAGTAAACGAGTGTGTGCACAGCTCTAGTCTCAAATGGGGATTGTAATCTGTATTGATTATTGTGATGGCAGCAGTTATTCTAGAGCAGGGGGCCTCTCTATTTGGCCCTTGGGACTTTCACTTGGCCATGTTCCACCCCAAGCCACACACCTCACTAGTCCCTGCCCCCTTCATGCTTTATTCGTGTGCTTTTGCCTGACCGGAATGTGTCCTTGAACAATGATGATGTTGCTTGTTTCCTGGAAGAAGGAAGGAGAGGGGCGTGTGCATGTACAGAAACCTTTGACTTTTGTGTCTAGAATTGCATGCATTTCTCCCTCCACATTTTTTTCTCTGGCCCTACCCACCACTTGAATGCAGCACGCATGAAGTCTCCCAAAAGGGAATGTGGCCCTTGGACTGCCAGTTTCCCCATTCCTGCCCTAGATTAATTAACGCGGAGTACAGAAATCTAGAGAGCCAGTGTGGTATAGTGGTTAAGAGCAGTAGACTCATAATCTGGTGAACTGGGTTTGATTCCCCGCTCTTCCACATGCAGCAGCTGGGTGACCTTGAGCTAGTCATATTTCTTTGAAGTATATCAGCCTCGCTCACCTCACAGAGTGTTTGTTGTGGGGGAGGAAGGGAAAGGAAAATTTTAGCCGCTTTGAGACCCCTTTGGGTAGTGATAAAGTGGGATATCAAATCCAATAAAAATAAAAATCTGAAGTGCATGTGAGAGTCATTGAAATGGTGGTACTGTGAATGCTCTGCTGTTTTTGCCATTAGGACTTTGTGAGGTTGTTGTTACTAAACTTAAAGTGGTCCACACCACTGCAGTACTTTTATAATCCTTCATGTTTCCTTCACTTGTTGTTGTCCCTGCACAGCTTTACTTCCGGGCAAGTTCCTCTTGTGATAACTTGTATTTGTTATGTGAGATTTGCACAAAGTCGGATATTTGCAAGATATGCTGAGATGTGCAAAATCAAAGAAAAGGACAAAAAAAACCCCCAAACAAAACGGAAGGAAAGAGGTTTGTGTTAGTAAATACGCAGCTGGAAAGGGGGAAATGTTGAAAAAGAAATCTGTTAGGGGAATGGTCACAAAGCCAGATGATTAAAAATTAGACAAAAGTGGAGGCCTGGAAGCGTGGCATGGGCTGGAAAGAGATGACTTCAGAACTCCTCTCATCTCATTCCACTCTTAGAAATAATACTAAAATATGGTATTAGGCCACAGGAACATAGGTAAGTAGCTGCAAACTTTAAGGAACCATGTGCATACTGAGGAATTGAAGAAATGTCAAATTAAACTTCAAGGAGCTTGTAACCCTTTGAGATGTATGTGGCCGGTTCATACGGCTTTTCTAAGAAAAAAAAAGTGCTGCCCACCATACCTGTCACATTAATTCATTTAGATAGGATGAGAAAGGGACAGTCAGCTCCTTTGCTGATGCATTTATACTCAGAGGGAGATCAAGTCCTCGTGACCCTTTGATGTATGGAGTTTATACACCATGGGATTTTGCTGGTGTGTCTCTGTTTCCAGTAACAGGAAACTGGGTGGATCCAATCTGAGTGTCTTCTGCTGCCCACACATGAGCTTCAGATGCCTCTTCCGGCAATGCAAGATCTTGCCATATTATACCCTCCCAGAATAAGTATGCATTCCCCGATCCCGTCTTCAGGGGAAACATCTTCCTCTTTGATCTGTTTTCATAACTTCCTATTTGAAGGGCGGATATTCATTTGTTGAATGCCTAAATGTCTAATGTGATCTTTGATGGGCATACATTACAATTGTCATGTGCCCAGGGAGAGGCTGCTTGAATCAATATCCAGTCCTTGCCCTACTGCCATGCCAACCCCACTGACACCATCATCAATCATCATCATCATCATTAAATTAGACTTCTATACTACCCTTCATCTGAGGATCACAGGGTGGTTTACAATATGGAATCCAAAAAATGCATAACATACAAACAAACAAAAATAATACCCCTTTCCAGTTTGAAAGGTCATAGGCCATAGATTGGCCACAGGCCTGGGAGTAGAAGAATGTTTTTGCCTGGCACCTAAAGATATGCAACGAAGGCGCCAGGCAAGCATCCCTGGGGAGAGTATTCCACAAGTGAGGAGCTACAGCAGAAAAGGCTTGCTGTTGTGTTAACATCCTCCAAGACCTCTCATGGAGGAGGCACACGAAGAAGGGCCTCAGATGATGACCACGGGGTCCGGGTTGGAGAGGTGGTCTTTGAGGTATTGTGATCTTGAGCCATTTAAAAAACCAGCACTTTGAATTGGGCTCAGAAACCAATTGGCAGCCAGTGCAGTCTGGCCAGGATTGGCATTATATTCTCAAACTGCCTTCCCCCATTGAGCTATCCTGACCACTGAATTTTGCACCAGCTGAAGTTTCCAGATGCAAGCAATTTTATCCTCAAAATGCTTTGCAAGACATGTCACAGCATCAGTTCCGTTACCTCTTTCGGGCCAGACTGTAAAAGGCCCTGCAGTACCATAGTACTGCCGTAAAGTTGTATAAATAATATACAACTTTATAAATAATAAAGTTGTAGCCTGTTTCAACTCACACGTTTATTTGGTCTCTATTCATTCCCTCTGTCCCTGGAGCCTCACCTTGTGCTTGCCCGTACAATGAGAATGTGCTCAGAATGGTGTTGCTGTTAGCAGCTGTAGAAAGGATTTGTTCACTCTGGAGAAGCAGAACGAATTCACACAACTTTCTCCACATGTTTGATAGATTCTTTGTTTAAGCTGGTCCTATGGGGAAGCAATTCTTTCCAATCACGGAGACACACATATTTGTCTCACATCTGAGAAGTAGCATTCCCTCCTGTGCAAGAGAAAAGGGGAAATTATTCTTTCACCTTACATTTTTGTATGTACAGTCATACCTTGGTTGTCGAACGCCCTGGAACTCAGACATTTTGGCTCCTGAACACTGCAAACCCGGAAGTGATTGTTCCGGTTGCCGAACGTACTTGTGGAACCCGAATGTCCGATGGGGCTTCCACGGTTTCTGATTGGCTGCAGCAGCTTCCTGCAGCCAACCAGAAGCTGCAATTTGGTTTTGGAAGTCGAATGGACTTCCAGAATGGATTCCATTCGACTTCCAAGGTGCGACTGTACTGTACTTGCATGAAATGTTTCCTTAAAATGTATCAGCACCCTGATTCTTCAGGGAGACATTTTAAATAGATACAAAGATTCTTAATTTAACAGATTAATTGACAAAGCACTGCAGCCCAGTTTATGAAGAAAATGTCAAAATGTTCCCTACATTTGGAGGTGGGTGGAGGGAGATTGCAGAAAGCTTCCTGCATGATGGATTAAATCAGTGGTTTTCAACCAGTGTGCCCTTAGGTGCCTTGAATGATGGTCAGGGGTGCCGTGGGCAACACTGGCCTCTGTCCCTCTTTCCTTCCCTCCCTCCTCTGATGCCATCTCCTGTCTCTGCCTCCAAAGGCTTGCACAGCTGTTTGTTGCAGCAGCCCTGGCCATGAGCTCCCCAGGCAAATGGTCCCTCTGGGGCTGGCCAGGGGGTGCTAGCTGCCAGGAGCTGAGGTGGCCTCGGAGTAAGCAACCAAGTGGGCAAGGGAGCCCAGCCAGCCAGTCCACTAGCCTTTGCTGTTGGGAATGGACAGACAAGTCCCAGGCCCCTGTGGGGCAGTGTGAAGAGGCAATTCTCTTGGGGGAGGGGGCAAGCAGCAGCTGCCTGGAGGACTCCCAAGAAGAAGGGAGAGGAGAAAAGGCCGAGGGACCACTCCACAAAGGAGGGTGTTCGAAAAAGGCTGAGAGGCTGCCAGCTCTGCAGGCAAGGGGCGACATTACTGGGCTCCTGTGTCCCACAGGGGTACTGCAGAAAGAATGTCAAAGGATCTGTGGACTGGAAAAGGTTGAAAACTTCTGGTTTAAATGACTGAGAAACAGTGCTGCCACATGATGTTCTAGTCAGCCAGAAGTAGTAGTTGTAATGAATTTCTTGTGCTGTCTGATCTTGTGATGTTGCTGCTAAACTCCACCCACCACTCCTCCAACTGCTTGTGTGTTGAAAATGGTTTTGTTCTCTGTCCCCGGATTCATGGGAAACTCAGGGCAATGTTTGCAAGGTCAGTGTCTTTTGAAGAAAAGCACACTGGTGATTGAAAAGAGAAGTTTGTTTTACGAGTATGCAGGTTGAGAAAGAATTAAAAGGGTGTAGCAGCCAGCACTGTTTCCAAAGTAACACCTATAGAAAAGTATAATTTAACACTTAAGGAGAACCAAACTCCCATATACCAACACAGTGATCTCGAGAGGGTGTGTTGCACTTTCTCACAGGTGTATCCTAATAAATGCCAGAGAATATAGCAATGTGCATGCACATGAATATCATGCACAGCTTGCATCCTGGTCAGGTTACATTAGGCGGACAAGCAAGCATCTCAGGGCACCTTAAAGGCTAAGAAGTTTATTACGTGGCATAAACATTTGCGGACTAGAGTACAGATGCATTAGCAGGGCAGCAGAATATCATACAGTTATGTGAGGAAGAAGGAGAAGGAAAAAAGCAAGAAAGGAGGAAGAAATAGGAAAGGAGAAAGTCTGTTGGAAGGAAAAGTAAAATAAATAAATGAGCAAGCAAAGTCTCTTGTTACAGGTGCAGGTTGAAGTGTGTGTCAGGTCTGGAAAAGTTGACAGCCACTGCTCTGCATTGTGAAACTGATGTATGAAGCTCTTGAGAAATTATGCGTCCCGTGGGCAGTCTTGGATATAGTCTTAAGAATCCTTTCATTTGGTTAACGTCTGTTAAGTCAGTTTTAGTAGTTGCCCTATGGGGTGTGTGGTGACCCTTTCAGGGGCGGTCTTTGGTCTTTCAAATTTCAGCAGCACCTTGTGCAAGACCCAAAATTTGCTCTCCCTGCCCCCCCGCCTATCCATTCTGTTCAATTCACTGTTACAGTTGTGGTGCCCTGCGGCGCCCCCTAGGTTTGGCGCCCAGTGCTGCCTTAAATCCACCACTTATATCCTAACTTAAACCATAGCAGATGCAGCTCATTAATCATAGAATCATAGGTTTGGAAGGGACCCTGAGGATCATCTAGTCCACCCCCTGCAGTGCAGGAATATGCAGCTGTCCTTTATGGGGATTGAACCTGCAACCTTGGTATTATCAGCACCATGCTCTAACGAACTGAGGTTATCCAGCCTGCTAACAAAGCTGTAGTAGGTGTCTATAATGAATTTACCCATTAAAGTATAACTTGTATATGATAATTATATCAAAATATACATCTTTTCATTATTGTCATATGCTCTAGATCAGAGGTAACTAATGGGGTGACCTTCAGACTGCAACTCCTATCATCCCTGACCACTGGCCATGCTGACTGAGGCTGGTGGGAGTTGTAGTCTAACAACATATGGAGGTCACCAGGTTGGCTATCCCTGCTGTAGCGAGAACACTACCTTGTTTGTGTCATTGATGCATGCCTTTGATTTATCTGAAACAGCTTTTTCTGAATTACCCATGATGTGTGATTGGGTTTTTTGTTTTGCAACAACTGCCCCTCTGTTGATTCAGAATAAAAGCACATGAAGCATTTTAAGTTCAAACATTATGACCAAGGCCCCTTTTTCTATTAAAGCAAATTGGCAGTCATTTAGTAATGGCCCTTTTAGAAACCTCTGTGAAGAGAAGAATCAAAACTGTCAAAATGCCAACCCTTTTCTGGCCACACATCTGGAAAAGCTGAAGAACTTCTCCACACCTTGCTGCTTTTATTCATTCCATGGGCAAGGCTCCTTTTTCTCACTAGCAACCTGACCTCCCCCCTTCACCCCCCTTCAATATGACAGCCTTATCAACCGAAGCAGAGTTCATTTGTTCTTTCCAGGAGATGATCACACAACATAATCTTGACCCAAATAAGGCAGAGCATGAGAGTTAATATGAATTTTGCAAAATCTCAGTATGGGGTAAGGTGGAGAATGAGTAATGAGTGTATGATTAAGTTCTGTACACGCAGCAACTTTCTCCTTGTTCTATTGGATTTGCAATCTAATTTGCATGCAATTGGGTTGAATGAATCAAGACCCACTTTTTTCATGTTCAAAAGGGCTGCCAAATAATCAGGTATAATTCTGGAAAGTTTCTGTTTTACTTTCTCAGAACGTTGAGCGACAGGAACTGGTTAATTGTGTAAAGCGCTAGATAAGGGCTGTGCATCCTGCATTTGGTAGAGATACTTTTCCTGTTGGGACAGGGTATTTCCTGCCAGCGAAACCAGGCCCAAATATTAATTTCTCTGTTCAGCTGAGCTGCTATACTTGCCAAACCCCCCTCCCCCCATCAAGTAAACTCTCACCATTACGACTCAGATTCTCTTTGTTCCCAGAGCTGGTAAAGAAGTAAGGAAGGGAACTGCGACTTACTGACACATTCACCGACACATTTCCCTATATGATGCAGGAGACATTTCTGGGGAAAGCATGAGGCTTGTGAAACTTCTGCTTAAAGGTTTGCTGCTCCTCCAGCACGTCATTGCTGACTGGGGGACGTTCCAAGAAACGAAAGGCACTCACAAAGCTTCCCGGACTTTTTGAATCAGCAGCTGATTGCAGCAGTGTGTTGGGTCCTGAAGCAAAAGGGAAGCATAGCAGCTGAGGGGACACGCGATTCTGGGCTGGGGGAGAGAAAATGAATTCCAGGCAATTGCGACTAATATGGTGAGACAGGACTGGTATGTTGCGCACAGAGCACAAAGTTTGCATTCTCCAAGTCAAGGAACCCGGCAGGCTGGAGTGGGAACGACTCTCCCCGCTTTGGTGGTTCTTAATGATTACTGTGAATGTCTTTTGGGGGGAATCTTGTAGGTTCAAAAAGGGCATTTTTGTTTAGCAGATGGAACAGTGTATGTATTGTGGCCTGCTCCCTGGAAGATGCAGGCCGGCAGTAAGAGACTGCTTCTCACATGTACCATGCAGAGTCCCCTCCGAGGGACCTACAAATTGAGGGCACCCCACCCGACTCTCTCCTCAGATTGGCTGCTTCATTTTCTCCCTCCTCCTCCTCCTCTCCCCCTTGCCAATTAATCACTTCATTTTCATGGAACAGCCAGGCCCCTACCCAACCGTTTCCATGAATACTACCCCCTAGATGGCAGTCGGGGAGCAAAGGGAGCGCGAAGGCCTCTCATTTCCTGGCACAGGCCGAAGAATAAACAGTGATATTCCAGCCTTTAATCCTGTTGCCGTGGAAACCCAGATCCCAGCAAGGGAGGAGAGAGGGGGGTGTGCCGGTCAGGATCAGATGGCACTGACGCTGGGGATGTGCCTCGGCTGGGCCTGGCATGGCGCCACCGGCCTTGCTGCGCCTGGACATTCTTGACATAGCTGTAACTCCGACTGGGAATCAGGGTTTCCTGGCAGGGCTGGGACAATAGGCCAGAAGGGCTGGACAGGGGCAGGGCTTAAAGAGCCCGTGCAGCGATTCTTTTCCTTTCCATTTGCCCTGCTTGGGTGAGAGGGAGCCACAGGGCTAGAAACACAGCAGCTATGCCACAGGCTGGGGGAAAGGCCTGACTCCATGTGTGTCTTCCTTCCTTTTTTCTGGCTGCTTCCTTGTTTCCCTGGCCAAGCTCCTGTGCTTTTTAAGACTTGCATGACAAGCGCACATTCAACCGGCAAAGTGCAGCAGGTTTGAGGAAAGCTTTATCACAGAACCTTTGGACCACCCTTCAGTATTTAAAGGCACAAGAGGCAGCTTCCCAGAAAAAAACCCTATTCCCTCTGCCGTGGCCTAATGAAATCATGTTTCACTTGGGATTAAATTAGAGGGGAGATGTGATCTTCTTTGAGAGAACTGTGTGGTTTCCCTGAACCTGGCACAAGCCTATGATATACACATGCCTGTTCCCCATTGTGAAAACCATTGCTTCCTCTGCCCACACCATTGAATCAAGAATTAGACTGCCAGACTGCTTCGCCTGTCTGCAAGGAACATGTTTGCTATGCTCAGATGTCATATATTATTAAGGAACCGATTGATTAATAATCTGCTTTGTGTCTACGAAGTGTAGATTAATCCCCTGCTTGATTGGAGGATGGAGTGTGTATTAATTCCCTGAACATCTTATGAAGTGTCCATCTTGCTTTTTTGGTGTTCAAGTGGATGTTCCTTTATTGAATTCTCATGGGATAAGCCAGTGTGGAGTAATGGTTCTGGATTAGAACCTGGAAGACCAGCATTCAAATCTCCACTCAGGCACAAAGGCCACTGGGTCACTTTGGACTAGTCACTGTCTCTCAGCCTAACCTACCTTACAGGGTTGCTAGGAGGATAAAATGGAGAGGGGAAGAAGTGAGCCCTCTGTAAAAAAAGGGAGGATAAAATGTAGTAATAAATAAGATTATTCATACATTCATCCCCATGTTATGTTTACTCACATACACGTCTGTTTCTTCCTCCATTCGTATTCTTTAATAACAAGAAGCTAAAATAAACTGAAAATCTTACCCCTCCCCCCATAAAATTAATTACACCCAAACAAATAAATCTTACTCAGCCCGAAGACTTGGAGAAAGGAATTGTCATCTAAAGATGTGTGTGTTCATGTGTTCTTTCGCACAAAACAATTTTAAATCACATTTTGAAGTTTGGTGACTGCATTTTTCTGGCCTTTTTTAAGGATGTGGAGAATGATTCCTAGTCTATTTAGAGGAATACTGCCTCTGACAGTGGATTTAGAACATAACCTTATCTACCAGATTCAAAGCCTGATAACATTTATATAGCTGCAAATTTTCCAATCCAGCAGAAGATAAGTCAGAAAAGGCATCCTTGGCCTTGTCAGCCAGCTCTTTCCCAAGTCTGTTGTAATTGATCAGTGCGCCAGGTACGCAGCTAAGCAAGCAGGGAAGGAGTAACAGGTAGGAGATTTAAAGGTATATGGAGGTTTCCTCCGCTTTCCTGGCAACCTCAATTTCAAGGGAATCAATGAGCCTGATTTGTGGGTGTTTGCATAATAAAGTAACAGTGAACAGGTGAGAGAGAATCCTTTAAGGATGGATAGAATCAACAAGCAGCTGGAGGAGAAAGAGAGGAGAGGGCTAAGAAAGAGCTGTGAGTGGAGGGGGGTCCTTTTCCCAACTTCTGGACTGCTTGGGAAACCCAGCAAACCTGCTGTACCTGGAACTGGGTGTGGAGAGTGCAGCTGAATGGGACACAGCCTTGGGCAGCCTGAGGAAGTACCATCCACCTTGGGCCTGCCCATAAAAAGCAAGTCTAGAGTGAGAGACTAGAGTGAAGTCTGCTGTTTGCAGGAACTCTTCTTGATGTGAGGCCTTTGTGGGTGAACTGAGTGTTTGTCTGTTGTTGCTACTCTTTTGAATACTGCTTAGAGACATTAAGCGGTATAGAAATTAAATAATCAAATCAAAATAAAATCAAACCTCCACATGTTTACCTGAGTGGTGATGGTGGTAGTAGTCAAGGGGGTCGGGTAAATGCCATAATAAGCAGGGGCATTCACTATTATGGGTAGGATAGGAATGGATTGCTTTCTGCATTAGCCAAATTTTGAGCTGCCCTACTGTTCCTGTGGCTGGAATGCACAAATAGATTAGGGAAGAAGTTCCAGGAGTTCAATGTGCTCTGTGCACACTAGTGGCCATTTAGGAAAAATAAATAAAGGGGGCACCAGCGGAAAATAAATGGTTTGTGTGTGCATTTAAATGTACCATCATGAGCTTTTAAAGGAAGAAAGTAAATTGTGATGAAAGGACAGGCTGGCGAAACCAGAGAAAATGAATTTTGAATGTGGCACCTGTCTAATATGCAGAGTTACAGAGAGCAATGCAGAGAAGGTGGAGAAGATTATAACTTGGTGGGGTGTGGGCAAGAAACACCCGTCAACCATGCCTGATTCAGTTTCATGTAAAGTAGTTTCTATAGGTTTTACCTCTACACTGTGCTTACAGAAGGCTGCTTCTTTGTCATTTGTTGATGAAATGGGAGATTGGGATTCTCCCTCAGGATTAATCCCATTGTGTAATCCACAGAGGTTATGCTTGTATTAAGGTGGCTGCATGCATAAACATAGCACATCATACACACCTGAATGCACAAGTGGGAAAAGGCCAGGACTTCTGCTGGACCCATCAGAGGACACCTCTTCCACTCCCATTTCTTTAACAAATACCAGAATGATAAAGCAGCAGCCTTTTGCAAACACAGCGAGGGAGCTGACAGGCAGCCTGCACGTCCTTCTGCAGAACTTTCCACTGCCCTTGAAAAGCTCCCCAAGCTAAACAAGCTATCTTATCACACCTCCCAATGGTCCAGCCATAAGACACCAGGAACTAGAGCTAGATTTCCCTCAGCCATTGCATGAAGCTCCGCTGAAAGTTTATACACCCAAAGGAATGTATCTTTTTATGTGCTTGCTTCTGGGAAGAATGGGTGTGTTTGCTTTTGGTGCTTTACCTTAAATGACACAGTAGACAGGCAAGTTGGGGTGCTGTATCCTGGCCACGCCTTTCACACTGCAGCACCTTCTCATATGTCCTCCTATGAACTTCTTTCTAGTCCCATTCCACCTGGGCCAGGGTAGGGATGGGGGAATGGCTGCAGGAATAGGGAAATAGCCGGCAGTGACTGGGCTCAGTGCTTTCAGACTGCCTGATCTCTGCTGGTAACTTGCTCCAAACAGCAAGCTGCCTTGATCCAATCACATCAGATCACTGGTCCATTTCGCCTGAAAGGCTCTAAGCAGATGATCTTTTATACCACCACCAGGGATTGAACCTGGGACGTTCTAACACTGGAGCCACCAGGGATTGAACCTGTGTTCTCTGTCTCTGAGCTAAAATCCCTCACGTGCCACCCTATCGTCTAGTAGCTGGTAGATCTTCTGGCCTTGCTTCAAAGTGTTGCACCAGGAGCACAAAGAATAGCACTACATGCAACAGCAGCAGAACCTTGACTCAGTGGCGTAGCGTGGGGGGTGCAGGGGGTGCCAACCGCACCGGGCGCAACATTTTGGGGGGCGCACTCGCAGCTCTCTGCCCCTACCTGGCTCACTCACTCTCTCTCACAGTGTTGGCTGTGCGAATCCAATCCGAGCTGCCCGCGTTGCGGTGCGGAGCGGGAGCGGAGAGAGAGCGAGGGAGGGACTATCTGGGGGAGGGACAATGCAGCGGCCGCCCAGCGCAGCGCTCAGCGCAGGAGAGAACCACACCCGACCAGCCCAGTTTTGGGAGGGGAGGTGTTACTGCTAGGTTAGTGTGCATTTAAACCGATTTAAAATGTCTGTTTAACAAAAGGCGGCGGCGGGAGGCGGACTTCTCTCCCTCTCTGGTGCTGGTGCCGTGAGGCACTCGCCAGCCCACCGGCCCCTCCTGAGCGGGATATGGGTGGGCGGACGGGGTGGGGGAGAGGCGCCGGGTGAGGAAGGGTTAGCCGGCGGCGGCAGCTGCGCGAGGGACCCCCGCCCGCATCGTGCCCTGACAGGAGCCGCCGCTGCGCCCACGGGCGCCCTTGACGCGGCGCCCCTCATGCCCCCTCGAGAGGCGCTGGGGGGCAGCGAGACTCTGCCGGGCCCCGCCCCTCACTCCGCGCTCGGCTTCAGGGCTGTCTTGCGAGGGGGCGGCGGGAAAAGGCTCTGGGGAGAACCTCGCTCGCTGTCCCGCGTTGCTTTTCCTCACGTCGTTTTCCCTTTCCCTTGAGGGGACGGGGAGGTGAAGGGAGCCTGCCTTCCTCCTCGCACGTGGCGAGTCGTCGGTGGAGGTAGAGAAACCACGCACATTTGATATTCATAATAATAATAATAATAATGGTTTGAAATTTAAGACTCCCCCCCCCAAGGAAAAGGCACTTTCTTGCCCTGCCTGTGGACCAGGAGGTCGTGGCGGGAGAGGCCTTCAGCAGTGGGGCCCTTATTCGCGCTGCCAGCCTGACCTTCACCCTCTTACATATAGAGAGGAAAGGAGACGCGGAGGTGCAAAGGCTTGTGGGGCAGAAGTAAGCCCCGCTGAGTTCATCAGGGGTGCCAACGTGAATACAGTATGATATTGGGGGGGGGGGGAGGCAGGTAAGCCCCGCCCTGCATAGTTTACCACATTGGCAATGCCCATCAACTGGGGGACTGGCCCCCTCAAATGTTTTATTGGGGGGCCTGAAGCAGTGGCGTAGCGTGGGGGTGCAGGGGGGCCGGGCGCAACATCAGGGGGGGCGCTCGCACTCGAGTGCTAAAATCCATGAGTTAGGGGGCGCAAATTACTTGCCTTGCCCCGGGTGCTGACAACCCACGCTACGCCACTGCCTTGACTTCAGTCACACAGCAACATTGCTTTACTGCTGTTTCATAGTTGTGTGTGCTTGAAGACAAAGCTGTGCTGCTATCATAAGTAGTTCTGTCCCTTGTGGTTCTAGTACTGTGCTGTAGAATTAACCACATCTACCAGAGAACCTCCCTTCCTAAGCAGAAAATTGTGGACAGTCATTCCCAAAGTGCATTTTGCATGCTTCCTGCAACATGACTGCCCCAGTATTCTGTAATTAATGGTTACAAAGAGATGATACCTTTCCTGACAATAACTGGGACCCTGCCTGGCCAACACCAGCATGAAGAGTTCCCTTTTTTTTACACAAGGATGCTGCAATGTAGCTGCCTGCCCTTTCTAGCAGTGCAGGACTATAGCAGAGATTATGGTATCTCCTCAACTTTTCTAATGCTGTTACGAGAATGGCAGAAGCCATGTCCAGGATGCATGTATCTTTTGAATGTTTGGGAGTAGGGTGGAGTGGAAGAAAAGAGAAGATAGTCAAGCATTTCATTTAAAAAATAGTGCCTTTTATTATAAATTAATGAACGTCATTTTTAAAATCCATTGACTATAAATATAAATAGATGTGCAAAGTTTTCTTCCAAGTTTGATTTTTTTGGTTGAGTATTCAAGCATGTCTAACAGCCTGCAAGGCTGAAGGGTGGAATCTTTATAAAAGACAGAATGATATATTTTTTAAGGCAGGTCTGTAAACATTTCTTTCTGTAAAAACAAAACCTCATCTGCCCTTCTAAACCCCTGATATGGAAAAATAAGATGAACACACAAAATTTTGGTTACAGTTTTTTTGGTTTTTCCTTTTTTACAAAAAAATAATAAGAGTTCCAGGTAATTCTGTTGTTGCTACATTCCTGTATGTTTTTCGGTTATTCAGTGCGATTTAGGGCCCAAGCAAATCCACAACCTCTGTGTAGATACAAGACCATTTTTTGATGAGCTGAAAACCCAAGAATAAAGGCAAGAGATTATCAGTCTGGGCGCAGGAGCCAAAGTTGAATAACGCTTTAGGGGAAATGGCTAGATCATTCATTATCCATTTAGGTTTTCTAAAAGCAGTGGTGCCAATTTTGTAAAATGATGTCCTCCATTGCTTGCACAGAGAGTATATGGCATTCCCCCATGCAGTGTGCAGTAACAACCCAGGTCCATGGGATCAGAGGATGTGGAGTTTGTTTTAAGGCTTAGTCCCCTGTATGGATGTGCGGCAGTTCCTCTGAGGAAGAGGCTTTGGATGAAAAGATATTCTGCCCCTCCAGGAGGTTGAGAGAGGTAAAGATGAATAACAATATAAAAAGGTTTCCCCTTAAAACTGAGGAAAAGTCGGTCTTCAGGCACTAGCTGGATTCCAGTGCATTAGTTTCATTGTCTCTGCAGAATGGTTTTGGTCAAAGGTTACTAGAGGTGGTCTGGGCCAGTGCAGAGCAAATGCTCTTTGTAAACTGTCCATGGGTTAGGGAGGTTTGCAAACCATTCTGATATGCCCAGCACAAGCCAGATAAACACAGTATTTACTGGGCTGTAGCTGGGAAGGACAATTGTGTGAAGGAGCAGCAGCCTGTTCCATAGTCAAGCACCATCATCGGTCTCTTGCACAGAGTACCCCATCCAAGGGCAAACCATCCAGAACAAACAACAGCAAGACCGTCTCTGTGCTGGGCAGAGGCTCCTTGCCTGCTCCATGCCCCCAGTCCCTCTTATTCCACAAGCCAGAATGGGGGAAAAGTCTCTTGTCTCGCCCTGTAATCTTGTTAGCCATCATTTTCCAAGTCCTGTCCTTGTGCTTGTGTGGTGGGCCACCCCCACTGAAGAAGCCACTTAGAAGGGAGCGTCATATTGGTCCAAGAATTCTTTGATGGGACCTGGGAGCTGGGTCATCTTCTCGTACGAATCCAAGTGCCCGTTGACCGTCTTGCGACACAAATGCTGCAGGGTGGACACATTGGACGAGAGAGGGCGGCTCAGCACCAGCGGGATCTTCTCCCCACCTGAGTAGATGTAGTAGGCACGTTTGGGGTGCGGTGCCTGCCCTGGCTGTTGCTCGGGGAGGGGCATGTAGTGATGGACCAGCTTCAGGACGCAGTCAAAGCGAGGCACGGGCTGGCTGCTGTGAGGGTCGCTCTGGAGGGAGAAGGTGCCCCCCTCGCATTGGATCCGCAGGTTTTTGGTGCCCGACTCAGTCTTGACGCTGAGGGTGAAGAAGTGCCGCTGGTCCGAGCTGTCTCGGATGAGGAAGGTTCCCGTGGGCTCGGCACTTAGCAGCAGGTTGGCCTGCCCACCTGTCACCGCGCTCCAGTAGAAGCCGCTCTCCTGCAGCTTGCGCACAGCGTTCACTACCAGCTGGTATTCGCTCTTGGAGCTGAAAGTCTTGAGGCGCAGGCTGGTGTCCAGCGGGTGGCTCATCCCGGCGCTGGGGAACTTGCTGTGGGTGACCATGGCGCAGGGAGCCAGCTTTCCGAGCGATCGGGGCTGCTGCCGGGTGCAGCGGCTTGCTAGAACACGGACCTGGCGAAGCAAAAGAGCAGGTGTTAAAAGACAAAGGGCAGCTTCTCCCCGGCAGCTCCGGCCCCGCAGGGCCCGGCCCACGCCATCCTCCTCCCCAGGCAAAGCGGGGTTGCCAGCCGCCCGGAAACCTTCCGAGGCGTTCCCCCGAGTTGGTGGCTGTGTCCTTGAGCCTGAAGCTAAGTGGCACCCCGGCTTGGGAGACCCCTATGGGCGAACTACCCCCGCTCTCCGTCCGCTGCACGTCGGAAAGCTCACCCCCGCGCCTTGCCCTTGGCTTCCCCGGCGCGCTTTTGCCTTTCCATGCAGGCACCTCTCCGGAGCGCACGGTCGAGCGAGCGCCCCATCCCGTCTACGCGCTTCCAAAAGCCGAGCACTTGGCCGGCCAACTACGCCAGAGAGAGAGAGAGAGAAAAAGAAAGATTGGGGGGAGGGGGTCAGCTCCGGTTTACCTGGGGAGCGACGAGAAACGAGGCAGCGGGAAGCGGGGCGCCGGCAGCGCACGGCTTGTTGGCGAGGCTTTTGCAAGGGAAGCGGGAGCCCCTTTGGCTTTTGCGTGCTTGGCTCGTCCTAATTGCAAAGCCGCCAGAGCCCCTGCTGGAGGTTTTTATAGAGCATCCGCCAGCCCCGCCTCCGGGTTCCAGGAACTCAGCTTCCTCGCGAGCGCGCCCTAGGCAGGCAGCCAGCGGCCAGCCCATTCCGGGCAGTGAGGCCTCGCTCACCACCCTCCCCCCCTGCCGCCGCCGCCTCGGTCCTGGCCGCGGCTGGAGCCCACCGCTTGGTTGAAAGAACGAGGAGGAGGGGTGCGAGTCACGTCTCCCCCGGCCAGAAAGGCTCGAGGAGGCTCGCGGCGGCCGGGGGCAGCCACGTGGAGTAGCTCCGGGAAGATAGTCGGGTTCCGCGGGCACGCGTGAAAAGAAAGAGGCTTCCACGCGGGGCATTGGTGCCCTGGGTGGGGGCGCACAGCACACGTCTGTCAGAGAGGTGAAACCTCCCCACCACCATCTGTCCCCCGCGATAAGAAAGTCCTTCCCATAGCGAATGGGACGGGCGCTATAGGGAATCCTATAGGTTTGAGTTTGTCGTGCATTAGCAAGGGGAGTCCCAGCGAGGGTAGTAATTTGCAGCGCAACGCTAACCGTTCTACTCAGAAGTAAGCTCTGTTGAATTCAGTAGGGCTTACTCCCGGGTAAATTGGGTTAGGAGCGAAGCCTCAGCTTTCTTTATAGGCTTAGTCTGTGAAGGGAGATGGGTGAAGCAGGCGATTTTCCTGGAATTTGCTTAAGACTAAATGCATTCTTACGAACAAACGATGAAGCCTCTAGGATCAGACAGAGGAATCTATCTAACCCAGCCCCCCCCACTAGCTGCTTCTGGGGGCTCCAAAAGATCAGCATAATGGCAGTAGTTTCCCCCCCACCCCAATTGCCTCTCAGCAGCTGGTATTTCCCTCCCCCCTCCAGTTCAGGGTAAAGATCCTGACGATTATTCACTTCTAACTTAAATCAAACCACAGCTGGTTTTGCAGACCTTCCAGTCAGTGTTTTGAATTTCTTAGAAGACAGCCGTCATTTGAATATTGAACCCAGAAGTCAGATTTCCCAAGTATTGAAACTCCCTCCCCTCCCCCCGCTAGTTCCCCTTTCGTATTCCGCTAAACCCAGGTAAAAAAGGGAGAATCCGCGGGGGACGACCGACGCACACTAGAGGGCGCTCTTTCCGCTCTGGCTGGGATGTAGCAGTGACGTTCGCCGGCCTCTGTTACACAAAGGGCAAGGGCTTGTCAGGTCACCGCAATGACACTACTTAGAGCACAGAGATCAAACCTGGGAGCTTTCTGGCATTGACGCAGACCTCTAGCCGAGTTTCCTTTTGGACATTTGTGTGCTGCAAACCCATTTGCTCCTGGAGGTCTAGGGTTGGGACATGGAAAGTACTTTCCCTCTGTAGCTGATTGGTTTCATCCTGGCCCCGGAGGTGGTGCTTCTGCATTGAAATCCTGCCCAGGTGCTGCAAAGCATCTCTTCTATCTCAGTGAACCTTGAGAAATCTCCCTATTTACATAACTCAACAGAGCTGTCCAGTAGCATGCACCATATTATGTACATGGGTGCTTAATATTGTAAACAGGTCACTCATATACCACAAATGGGTCTCTAGCAACAGGTTGCTGTTATTTTGAAACTCACTGGATTTTCCAGAGAAATGATAAATCCAGATTAAATATGGGGGGGGGGGGAATAAGGGCTAGCATTTTGATGCTGATAACATTGTGTAGACAGTGCAACAAACAAACAACAATTTATATGAAAAAGTATGCGGGTGGCGCTGTGGATTAAACCACAGAGCCTAGGACTTGCCTATCAGAAGGTCGGCGGTTCGAATCCCTGCGACGGGGTGAACTCCCGTTGCTTGGTCCCTGCTCCTGCCAACCTAGCAGTTCAAAAGCACTTCAAAGTGCAAGTAGATAAATAGGTACCACTGCAGCAGGAAGGTAAACAGCGTTTCCGTGCGCTGCTCTGGTTCGCCAGAAGCGGCTTAGTCATGCTGGCCACATGACCCGGAAGCTGTACGCCGGCTCCCTTGGCCAATAAAGCGAGATGAGCGCCGCAACCCCAGAGTCGGCCACGACTGGACCTAATGGTCAGGGGTCCCTTTACCTTTACCTTACCAGCAACTCCATGATAAACACCCCTCCGGAAGCACATTGAGGCTGCTTTGGAGCTCACACAGCAGTTGGGAAAATTAGCTTTTTGCTAGCCATTTCTCTCCACCCTCACTGCCCCTCTGTGGGTAAAAATGGGAGCAGGAGATAGATTTCAAGGAGGCTGAAACAGCAATAGGATCCTGTTAATATAACAAGCACCCGGTATCATATCCCTGGTCGGCTGCTGGTTTTCTGTTGCACAACTCCTTTCTTCAATGCTGCAATTAAAATAACTTTCCCCCTCCAGCTAACTCACCCACGTATCTGCAAAGCAACCTCAGGGATAAACATAAACATCTCTTAGGAGAGCTAAAGCATCCAGGGGAATCCTTTTTGAGTAGATAGTTCCTTGTGCCACTGTCACTCGGAAGGCATTTTCTCAAACTGAGCTGGATGATGACAGAACCATCTAAGTGTAAATGTTTTAAAGCAGTTGCTGCTCTGGAGAAGGTGTTCCTCCCTCCCTCCATCCCATCTCCCCACCGCCACCCACTTAGCATTTTGTAGTGTTTGGCAGAGTCTCTTTGGACCATGGAAAGGTTTGGGGTTTAATTGTCCACAGAGTTCTAAGCTGTTTGTTGTCTTTTCAAACTTTCCGAGGGCTGCATTCCACCCTATCCTCACTTGCCCTTCCCAGAAGAGCTTCAGGGAAAAGAGGCGAACCCGTGCCGAAACGTTTGGGAACAAGAAGGGCAAGAACCTCTCCCCCTTTCTTGTCTTGATTCCGTGCCTGAGGACTCAGGGAAACAGGTCAGGTTACTGGATTAACCAATGACTATGCGTGCTGCAGCTGCAGTTCTTAAAGGAAGGAGTTGGTTTTGCAAGAGGAGCAAGAGATTGAGGTAGCCTCCCTCCTAGAATGGCTAGCTGCTGGAATGGGTGCTTAGGTCAGCTGCTGGAATTTTCCCATGATGACATGAGAAATGTGATGTGTGAGCTGGGACAGCAAAGGAGTGCATGGGCTGGAGGCTTTTTGGTACAGTGGTTGTGCAAGAGCCACTTGGTGCAATAATTGTGTTTGTTGCAGGGATACCTGTGATCCCACAGTGAACGCATAAAGCAAGAAGGGTAGGTGTGTGGCCCAGAATGCTAGGATATATGTATTGGGTTCTCCCCAGTTGCCTGGGATTCCCCAGGGCATGCCCACTGGGGTTATAGAGATGTAAAGCTGCCCTTTGCAATTCAGGTATTTACTGCTGGAGGCCTGGGGCAGCTCTTAGGGTCTTCTCAGAAGATGAGTTTTAATAGCACAGTAAAGTCACAGTTCTTACGTATTTGCGGCATGAGATCCAGATGTCTTCCCTCAAGGTAGCATTTCTTTACATTTTTGCAACAGTCAAACTGCAGAGGGGGATGTGATTTCCTAAGACGTTTGTGCAAGTGCTGTTTGGAATACTGCTCCACAGATATTACAGTCACCATCACTAGTGTTAAATGGCACAGTTCACCTCCCCCCCCACTCTTGTGTAATTTTGTGAAAAAATAATTAAAAAATAAATCAATGTTGTAATGCCTTCACCTCTTTGTGGGTGTGCGTTTTCAGTGCTACTGGAGCTCTGCGGTGTTCAATGAGTGATCGTTGAAAGCAATGCTTTTTTTCAGACGGAGCGTGCCAGAGCGCAGTTCTGACACCTCTCAGGTGGGCGCCATTATGGGCTGGTGCTCCCCCACCCGCAGCTGATTCTTGCCTTTACGTACTTCTGAGAAGTCCAGAACGAACATTTCAAGTCAAAATGGAAGCTGGCCAGTGTGGGCAAGTCTACACTTTATTTTAGATCTGACTCCACCTAGCTCCTAGCCGCGATTGGTCAAGCTGTGGGGCAGGGGCAATTCGTATTTCCTTTTCTTCAATGTTTCCCATGTAGTGATGGAGGGCTTTAAGCTTTCCAGCCAGGCCTCTACCATTGCGCACGCACGCATGCATGCAAGCAAGCACACACACACACACACACACACACACACACACACATGTGCAAGGGCCCTTCCAGCTCCTCTAGCCATCTGCCTGAATCTGACAGAACGAGGGAGGCGAGGATACATTTATTTGATCTGCACCAGAACCAGGGGCAACCCCCAAACCAGGGAGACAGCTTGCAATGTGCTGCTCAAACTCCCCACCCCCCTTTTTAAACATCCTTTGTTTGCTTTTTTTTTTTTTGCCAAAGTTTGTGTTCCTTTTCATCTCTTCATTTGGACAAGACTTCGATTTTTTGCCTCTAATAGCTTCTTTGATTTTGCTTGTTAACCATGCTGGCACCCTCTTGACCCTTATGGTACCTTTTCTGATCTGACGTGAATGCCTAAGATTTTGTTTTTAAACATTTCCCAAGCATTTTGGAGTGATCTGACCCTCTTGACCTTCCCTTTCAACTTCCTTTTTACCAATCTCGTCACTGTGGGGGAAGCTTCCTATTTTGAAATCAGATGTGACTGCGTTGGATTTTTTTGGTATTTACGTGTATATTTAATTTAATAGCACTATGGTCACTGCTCCCTACTGGTTTGACAACACTTACATATTGCATCAGGTCCTGGGTGCCACTCAGGATTAAATCCAGGGTTGCCAATCTTCTGGTCGGTTCCATAACCAACTGTTTTGTTCTAGGGCACAATCATTTAGGATATCTAGAAATTGTACCTATTTGTCATAACTGGAACACTTATGTAACCAGTTTATGTGGAGAGTAGTTGAAGTCACCCATTACTACAATATTGCCTCTTTGGGTTGCTTCCTTGATTTCATTTATAATGTGTGCATGTATCTCCACAGAGCAAACACAATCCAGCCTCCCTCTCCTTATTGTGGTTGTTAGTTGTGAGCCATGGCTACTAGTTGTAGATACTGTATAGTACTAAAAATACAAATCTGCGTTGTTTTGTTTAATGCAGGGAAAGTCTCCTAGTGGCCATCACTGTTTTCTTGTATGCAAAGGAGTTGGAAGACACATGCAATGAAATTCTCATTGTTCCTTTCTACCTCCCCCCATCATCAATATTCAAATACCACCAGGAAAGGAATGCTCAGCATTAACCAGCAAGAGAGAGAGAGAGAGAGAGAGAGAGAGAGAGAGAGAGAGAGTGAGTCAGCTGGTGTCCTCTTGCCTAGGATATGAGATTTGACATTGGGAATAGGCAATATCTGTATGCTTGACCTTGGCACAGACAGAATGTAGGAGCGGAAGGGAGAGTTTCCCTTGCCCCAGAGCAGCTGCCATAGCAAGCCAGGAATAAACACCAGCAACCAGTTCTGGGAAGTGAGGCTGCTGCTGCTGCAGCTGCTCTGAAATGCAAACAATAAGATGCTGCCCAGAGCCCTTTGTGGAGCTGAAGCAGAATGCAGGAACATGTGAGAGCCAAGCCAGGTATTGGCTGAACGACAAGTGAAAATGATTCATTTCTGCCAATTAATCCTGGCAACAGACTGTGACAACCCAGCCCTGAGGAGACTGAGCCCCATGTGTGGCATACATGAAGTTCTGGCATTAAAAGGAATTTGGGGTGCTGAATTTCGGGCCTCTCTTGTAGGAGTATTTCTTTGTCATATTTGTGTATCAGTCTTTCTCCAAAATGCTATATGTAGCCTGCAGACCATTCCCAAGTGCCTTTGCATCCAGGCAGGCCTGTGTACAGTGGAATCCCACATATTCCTATGTAGAAGTCAGCACCACGGTTTTAGTGGGACTTGCTCCCAAGTGCCAAAGGGCATGTGCCAGAAGAGAACCTCGGTCAGATCTTCAAACTTTTTCTAGCAATGTTAAGGCAGGCCCAGACAGCCGTGGGTAAGTGAGTGGAAGGGAGAAGCTCCTGTGTCAATAGACGTTCCTGCATCAATAAGAGAGAAGGCATTTAACCCTTTCTACCATGACATTAAGGGACGCAGATGGCGCTGTGAGTTAAACCACAGAGCCTAGGACTTGCCAATCAGAAGGTCAGCGGTTCAAATCCCCGCGACAGGGTGAGCTCCCGTTGCTCGGTCCCCGCTCCTGCCAACCTAGCAGTTCGAAAGCACATCAAAGTGCAAGTAGATAAATAGGTACCACTCCGGCAGGAAGGTAAATGGCGTTTCCGTGAGCTGCTCTGGTTCACCAGAAGCGGCTTAGTCATGCTGGCCACATGACCCGGAAGCTGTACGCTGGCTCCCTCGGCCAGTAAAGCGAGATGAGCGTCGCAATCCCAGAGTCGGTCATGACTGGACCTAATGGTCAGGGGTCCCTTTACCTTACCATGACATTTCCCCTACCTGAATCACAACCTCGCTCTGGGGTGGGGAGATCAGGAAATCCAAACTCCCATGTGCTATCTGTTTGGCTCTTGCCCCTTGCAGTTCACATTGCATGTGCCTGACAGGAAACTTTTGTGCGAGTTAAGAACCGCTCCATCTAGTAGTCTTTGCCTCTACAGCTCCCATTTATGTCAGGCTGGAGTTGTCAACATGGTGCCCTCCAGACGTTGTTGGACTACAACTCCCATCAGCTCCAGCCAACAAGATAAGTGTCCGTGGATGATGAGAGTTAATAGTTCAATGACGTCTCGAAAGCTCCACATTGGCTACCCCCGATGTAAGGGGTTAGCTTGTATCAGAAGGAAAACTGTTAGCCCTTATTATATCCAGACTGAATGGGCTGCCATGATTAGACTAAGGAATAAAATATCTGATCTGTACATTATAGATTTATTCCCACTCTCCCCTCACCAACCCCATGGCCACAAAAGTTTATGAAATAGAGGCTACTGTGAAGTATATGTGGGTCAGTGATGTCTTAAGAGGATTAACTTCTAGGAAGAGATGTACACATTTGGTCCTGAGTGATGTGCCCCAAATATCTTGCTGTGGGATAAATAGGTATAAAACCTCACACTCTCAGACTTTTGATTATTTCATGCCTCACACTCAGTTGGCTTCTTTGGGAGCTCAGTCTATTTTTGCATCCTTTTTTGGGTGACTGAAACAGGCAATTGCCATGGCCAGATCTGTATATTAGGCCAACATCCACTCACCATAATTTCCTCCAGTTCCTTCAGGACCCCTCCCTTCCCAGCTCAGTGCAATTAATTCATACTTCAGTCCCAAACTCAATTATGGGCATGTTCCATTGATTTTAGTGTATGGGGCATGTTGGCAGCTGAATGCATGTTTGCAGCCAAATCTAGTATCACCCTCATCTTTGTTTATTTCTATGTTGCCTTTCCATAGTGAAACCAATAACAGCAAAAATTATGCATCTCCACAATTAAATCTTCAAAATTAAAGCTTGACCTCCAAGCACTGACTTTTTTCTGAAATTTATTAAACCTAAGAATTTTGGGAGACCTGCCCCCTTACAAACTCAACGCATTTAGGAGGATCAAGCCTCCGTGCCAACTCAAACTCAGTTCCAGAGCAACTGCTTTAAAAGAGAACTTGTGAAAACAAGAGACACTCATGACTAAGCAGTTGCTCTGGAATTCCCCCCATTCCTCAGCCTAACCTCCATGAACCTTTGGACAGGCATTTCATATTACCTAGGAAAGTTGGGGAATGGGAAAGGGCAGGAAGAAAACAGAACAGTAACATGGAAGAGTGGCGCTAGATTATCTGCTTATGAATCCCCATTTCCAGCATTAATGTGAATTTACTGGTTCCTATTGTGGAACCATTCATTCTGGCTTCCTGGTGGTGTAAGAGTTTGGGCGAGGCAGACCACTGCTGTGCTTTCCAATGAGCTACATGTTTTCAGCACTTATTGGCCAGCAAGGTGGAAATGAGGTGTATATGGTACATAAGAGGATTACAGGAGTAAGAATCAGGACCCAAACACTCAGAGAATTAGGAGATTGGGTGTATATATATTAGTGTTCTGCTCTTTACTTTTCATTTTAGGTTGCATCTGCAGATTAAAAAAAAGATCAAAGCTGGTTTTCAATGTAGATGTTATGTGGCATCCCACCAGGAACCCTGGAAATGGATGTATTTTGAAAGTGCCAACAGAACTGTCTATAACACTGCAGTTCTCAATGGTCCTTGGGAAGACACAATGGCCTGGTTCTCACATCACATTAAGCCATAGTTAAAACAATGGCTTCATGGGAATGGGCAGAATCTCAGGTACTTTGCTCCTTTGTTCCTGTTTCTGCTACTTTACTCCTCTTCTGTTCCTTAACTCCTCCCCTCTGACTTAATGTTACAGGGGACCCTGAGCTTATGGTTTGTTTCCCTCAACCAAACCATAAGTAGTAAGCCAATACCAAACCATAATTGCAATAAAACACTGGTTTCATATCATATGTGAATTGGATTCTAGCAACCCAAGAGTCCTGTGGCAACTTAAACACTAATACATTTATTAAGGCAACAATGTTTGGAAGCTAAACCTTATTTCATCAGACACACTGTTATTGTATAATATTCCAGACCTTGGAACAATTCAGGGCTGAAGAAGATATAACTGCAGAGCTAGGAGGATTGGTTTGAGTAAATATGGAAAGAGGAGGTGCCTTCAGTATCAGAAAATACATGCTTTTGAACTGGATATCATCGGCACAATGGAGGGAGGGCCTGAGTTGGGTTTGCAGGTATAGGTTGGTAATTCGATGTTCTGTTGGATCAGGCAGCTGAAGAGCCATTGCTCAAAAATCACAGGTTAAGCACATGGACTACTGCTATGATGTTTGTCCTGGATAGATCTGATGGCCTAGTGAACTTGGTCAGACATTGAGTAGTGAAGCTGCCTGAATGAGGTTTCTTGTCCCACTACTGCCTACATCCAAAGAGAAGTAAGTGGGGGAAAACAAAGCAAGACAAGACTCTAGTCCGGAGCACATTTTAGCAATCAGCCATGCCACAGTTTGCTGAGATCTCTTCTGTAGCCGTGTTAAGAAGAGTTGGACATCTCCCCGCACTTGAGGATCCAAAGTGGCAGGCAAGAGGCAAACAAAGCTGCTAGCCTTGTGGCAGGAATAAGTTCCTCTTCCAAAAGCTCAGCCAGACTTGCGGAAATTTGGAAACCAGTATGTTTATTAGAAAATTTACACAGTCAGACCCTGGGGAACCAGAATTGAGTCAGTCTCTGTTGGGCAAGACTCATGTCCTGCAGAAGGAGACTTCAGACAATTTACTGTTAAAAGCACAAAAATAAAATTCCACAGGGGCTGACACTCCATTTAGCTCTGCAAAGGACTCAGATTGTTCTCAGGTTCTTGCTGTCATGCAGATGAAGTGGGGGTGGGGTGGGGGCCTGGGTAGATTCTGCAGATGGAACCAAAGGAATACCCAAAGGACAAATATGGGGCAATAGCTTTGACGAAAATGAAGAGCAAAGGAAATGCAACGGCCACATTTGCAGATGTGATTTGCAGCAATTCTTTGGAGAAATATGAAAAGAATGCAGGGTTAGAGATAATCTTCATTTCAGTATTTTCAGAGAAAGTGGTACCTTAAAAACCACAGTGAAATCGGAATGGCATGCACAATGTGGCTGAAATCTCCCCATTCAAATCATTTGCACTCAATGGTGCAGGATTGTGTCCTAACCCTTTATTTTGAACAAATAGGTGATCTCTAGATCATGCGTAGGCAAACTAAGGCCCGGGGGCCAGATCCGGCCCAATCGCCTTCTAAATCCGGCCCGTGGATGGTCCAGGAAACAGCGTGTTTTTACATGAGTGGAATGTGTGCTTTTATTTAAAATGCATCTCTGGTTTATTTGTGGGGCATAGGAATTGGTTCTTTTTTTCCCTTTCAAAATATAGTCTGGCCGCCCACAAGGTCAGAGGGTCAGTGGATCGGCCCCCTGCTGAAAAGGTTTGCTGACCCCTGGTCTAGATGGTTATATAACTGGAGTATAGCATTGCCCTGCCAATTGCCAGTGCTGATCACCTTTGCTGTGTCTACATGGAGCTCATTGTCTTTGAATATTGGGTTACAAGCGCTATCATTCAATCTCACATGGTTGGCTGCTTGCTTTGTATCGGTGTTGGAAACCTTTTTATCTCCTGACAAAAAGGTTTCCAACACCGATACAAAGCAAGCAGCCTTCTCAGGAAGGGTGTGAAAGAGCATATTCTTCATATTTAAGGCTGATCAAATCTTTCAAAAAGACCCACACCCCCCCATCTAATACAAATTGGTTGAATGCAAAGGACTTGTTACATCTTCAGAGGACAAGTAATAGGTTTGTAAGTCTGCTGACATGGTTGCTGGTCTGTTACTTATCAGACCTTGCAGTGACATTGAATTTTCCCCAATAGCAATCAAATCAACAGTTTTAAGACTAAAATGACCTACTTTAATCAATTGCTTTGACCTCCCTTACAACAAAGCACTTAATCTTACACACCAGCAGCATGCAAAATATATCACAACATGAAAGGTACAGCGACAGAACACCCCAGATCTCAAATCCCCAACTATTTGATCTGGGCTATGCCAAGAGGGAGTCTCGCCTGGTTTCATAATTGACTGGCCCTATGACAGAATAGACCTGAAGCACATGTATGTTGCCTGGGGAAAACAGGTTATTAACCTTTGCTTTCCCTTTAGTTAACCTCTTGCCACATCTGAGAGAGAGTTAAGCTGGTTATTTATCTTTTATCTAAAGAAATCTTTTGGTCAAGTTACTTATTAAGCTAAATACATGATCTTGCCTCTTTATAGTCCTATATGGGGTTGAGATTCCTTCTTTTAAAGAAAGTTGACCCAGAATAATTGTATTGGTTTAATAAACCATTAGAGGATCACAAGTCTGATAGGGAAATCCTAAGCAAGTAGATCCTACTGACTTCAGATTGCAGTGTACGAAGGAAAGGTCCTAGCTTTTAAAATACTGTTGTGAGTTTTGGGAGCCCATTAGGTTGTATGATGCCCGAGTCTCTCTTACTAACTGCCTCCAGCAAGGGTTAAAATCTAATGGAGGATCATATTGTTTTTCTTATGTATTTTGTGTTTTTATATTGTATTTTTATGCTGTGAATTGTCCTGAGATCTATGGATGAAGTGCAGTGAACAAATTATAATAATGATGATAATGATAATAATAGTTGAATTAGCCAGGCAAGGCCCAAGTATCACCCAAGTGGTCCTTAAATCTGACAAAGGAAACTGCTCTATGCTAGAGAGCAAATGGGTCACCTGGCTTGTGGTGAGTAGGAAAACAGCCAGAGTAGAGTTGTGTGTCAGAGCTGGGCTAGAAGCAGGCAGAAAGTGAGAGTCATGCTTGATTTCTGTGGAAATCCAAGGCTGTGGCTATGGGAGAAGCAGTGCCTCTTATACCTCTTTGGGTGTTAATGCTGTGAGCCCCTCCATCATAGGCTCAGGTTGTATATACAGTGGTACCTTGGTTGTCAAACTTAATCCATTCCAGGAGTCTGTTCGACTCCCAAAACGGTTCAAAAACCAAGGTGCGGCTTCCATAATAATAATAATAATATAATAATTTATTATTTATACCCCGCCCATCTGGCTGGGCTTCCCCATCCACTCTGGGCGGCTTCCAAAAAAATATTAAAATACTGCACTACATTAAACATTAAAAGCTTCGCTAAACAGGGCTGCCTTCAGATGTCTTCTAAAAGTCTGGTAGTTGTTGTTTTCTTTGACATCTGGTGGGAGGGCATTCCACAGGGAGGGCGCCACCACCAAGAAGGAGCTTCCTGCACTGAATTGGAAGCTGGAGAAGCCGCATCGGATGTTCGGCTTCCGAAAAACATCTGCAAACCAGAACACTCACTTCCGGGTTTGCGGCGTTTCAGAGCTGATTTGTTCGGGAGCTAAGCCGTTTGACTACTAAGGTACCATTGTATATGTAAATAAATCATATATCCTAAAGGCACCACAGTCTCCTCTGCCCCTCATTCCAAGGAAACTGAAATCTGGGTAAGTGCCTGGACCCCCTGGAATCTTGCACTGCTCAGAAATTGGGGAGGACTGAACAATACTCCGGAGAAATAGAGTGAACTTTCTTGCACAGTCCTTAGTGGTTCAGTTTGTTGCCTGCAACAGCCACAAGGCCACTGTGGAAAGAGCTCCCCTCAATGTATTTTAGTGCCCAGCAGCTGCCAGATGTGAAAGCCACAATGGGAAAAAATACAAGAAGTTCAACTGTGCTGTGATCTTTTAAAATGAATGCCATTGGTTTTGGTCAAATGCCCATGGGCATACACTAGACAGAGATCTCAGATCTTTTGAGAAGCCAAGAGTATCTGGGAATGGCATGTCTTTCAGACAATTATTTTTGATGGTTTTGCCTTAGGGGTGAATCACAGACATTCTGGCCAGTACAGCCCTAAGGCAGGATTTCCTGTCTTTCTTGGATCAAACAGGAATCACAGACACCATAGCAATGAGTTCAGAAGCTGAGTGTGGCGAATGGAGCAAGATCTGGTTTCAGCGCCTTGACTTGTGCACTAAGAAAATTCCCTGCTCTCCTAATTTATTTGAGAAGTTATTTGGAGATAAGTACATTGCAAATATAGTTGCCAGGCACTGTGGACGAAACCCCCTCCCTTTCTGAAAGTAAAAGGTTTTCTGTTGCTTTATGCTGGGAAGGCAGCTGGGGTTCTGTAAATAACTACTGAACCTTTTTCAAGATAAATAGAAATTCAAGCTGCCATGAAGTACAAAAATATTTCAGTGTGCCCTTATATGGAGTTAAGCAATCATTTTTCCATCTCACACATGTAATTCTATATGGTGATCCTGAGCTCACTCTTAACACAATGGAACTTAACATTTTAGGAGGCATGCATAGGGTTAGAGTGACTTTTGGTTATGCAAGAACATTAATTAGTTTTAGCCTATTCCCAAGGCAACTTAAGTGTTTCCTTATTTGGTAGCACTAACAGGTGAAGTTCCATTGAGACTTACACCCCCATTTCCCCCCTGGCTTCTCTTGCACTGAATACATTGTGCTGGGAAAAATGTTGTGTCTTGACCACAACTTCCTTACATTGCTTCTTGTAGTGCACCATTGTTCATCTTAGCATCTAGCACTGTTAGTATGCACTGCTTATCTTAGGATATTGCTCTTCTGGCAAGAACCTATTGAGTTACATTTACACAGTGGCGTAGCGTGGGGGGTGCAGGGGGGGCCGGCCGCACCGGGCGGAACATCTGGGGGTTAGGGTTAGGGGGCGCAAGTCCACGGATTCCCGGGTGCTGACAACCCACACTATGCCACTGCATTTACATGCTGAGGCCTCTATCTGATCACAGCAGGGATTTTGTCTGGTAAGCAAACTAATTATGAAAAAGCAAGTCGCTTGATTTACAATTTAGTCTCTATAGCAGGGGTGGCAAACCTTTGCCCTTGCAGATGTTGCTGAACTATGTTTTTCATCAACCCCAGCTGGCGTAGCCAATAGTCAAGGCTGATAGGAAGTAAAGGTTTCTTACTCCTGACGTATTTTATTATTATTTATTAAATGTGTGTACTGCCCTTCATCTGTAGATGTCAGGGTGGTTCATATAGCATTTTCATCAAGGGAAGGCAAACAATATAAGTTCTAGTGAGGGTATTACACATTTGAATAACTAGCAAGAAAAAGTATCAGAAACCTGCAGAAGGGCCCTTGTTACCGTTTCCTTCAAAATGCACCTTCTCTATGCTATTATCACTTCACTGGATTTGCCAAATCAACAGGGGGGAAATGGCTTAGTTTGCTTCTACCCCTTAACAGAACTGTGGCAGCAGCAGATTAGCTCAAATTACTGTGAAAACGGCAGCTACATCGTAGTCCAAAACAATGGCAACTGTACCCAGAAATTCTGCCTGTGTCTAATAGGCTCCATCTCTTTTAGAAACAGGTAGGTTTTCTGGACTGTGATACAATAATCCTACCCTGATTTCACTCCTAACATTTAATGCCAACCTGTCCTGACCTGAACCTAATTATTTGCTATTGAGTAATCCTCCCTCCATTACTTTCAGTTCTATTAATTCTAACATTTGGAAGCAAGCACATACTTTTAAAGACACAACACACAAACTGTTCTTTTAAGGTGGTGATGCTATGCAGTAACTTGGGAGTAAGCTCAACGGAATTCGGTGGGAATGACCAAATGTACAGGATCGGGTCATACATGTGATCAGAAAACTGCTTGACTTTGGTTTCTTTTTTCTAATGCACATGAATAGTAGTCAGAACATGTTAGAACAAGTATGTTAGTTTTTACATCTGCAGAAAGAAACAAAAATACAAGGAAAATACACAAAGCAGAACCAGTATTTTTTTTTTATGATAAACCTGCCTTTTCCCCTGTGCAGGACCAGAGGTAGGTCACAGCATAAATGAAAACATACAACTAAAAATACACAAATATAAAAATAAATAACTATCACTATTAAAAACAGCAGTAAAAACACTCAAAACCATTAAAAAGTGCACATGTGCACACACAAAACACCACCAATCACCCTTAGAAGACCCTGTCGCAACAGCCAGTTAATAGTCAAAGGCCTGTTGGAACAGGTCTGCCTGTTGATGAAAGAAAAGCAGAAAGGGGAGCAGCCCAGCGCCCTGCTGAAGGGAGTTCCACAGTCTGTGAGAAGCCACCAGGAAGGCCTTTTTGTCATCACCAAATCTGCCTATGTAGGTGGCAGGACTGAAAGAAAGGCCTCCTGAGGAGATTTTAAAGCCCACCCTGGCTCATATACAGTACTTCAGATAACTGCAAAAATAAATACCACCCCAAAGAAAGCAAACTGTGCAGTATTATATAAATACTCCGTCAAAGCATAATACAAACTAATAGACATTTCAACAGTCAGCTGGAAATTCTTTTACTTTTTTTTTTTAAGAAACAAAACAGCAGGAAAAAACACTTTTGAAACTGATGAAGCCAGCTGAGCAAACTTCCATGTCTGATGAGCATGAGTTTGGTAAACTTTTTTTTAGTTTGTTACATGTTGCAAAAGACTCCTGTCCATTTGTTTTCTGCGGATAAATTCACATGTGATGTGGGGATGCACAGAAGACCGTAGCAGCTGCTTGCAGGGTGGCGGAAGGCATGATATATCTCGTGAGCTTTGCGGTCAGGGAAGATGGTGGTCGCTGAACAAGGGTTTCCAATTCAGGCGCCTGGCGAGTACAGCGCTCGCACGAGGATTTTAAATTACAAGGATTTAGCCGGTTACAATCCCGTGTACTCGGGGAGTAGGGAAAATTTGCAAGCGTATACGCTTACAGCACACTTTTTTGGAGGCGAGGTCTACTAAGTTCAGTGGGACTTATGAGCCTTTGCTCTCACGTTAGCCAGTACAGAACTGCAGCCTTTGGATAAACACCACCTAGAATTATTATTATTCCGCTTTTTATTATTATTATTATTATTATTATTATTATTATTATTATTATTATTATTATTATTATTATTATTCCGCTTTATTCTGTGGCTTTGCGAACAAGACCACGGGGGCGGGAGTGGTGCACTACAAAGCGGAAGAGTGCCGAGGGGGTGATCTTGAGACCTTCCTAGTCTGTATTTTCCCTAAAATCCCACCCTATCTGCCCTCAGGTGCCGGGGGAAAGTTGCACTCTCCCGTCCCCTTGGCAACGGCGGTGGACTTTCGCAGAGAGGAAGCTGCCTCCCAGCTCTATGACAGGAAGCGGAAGTGCTAGAGGGTCTGCGGAGCGCTCACCCGGAAGCGGAAGCAGTCGGGTTTCCATGGCGGCGGCTGTGGTGGCTGAGGCTCCCGTGCTATGGCGGCGGCTGCTAGATTATTTGCCCCGGGGGAGACCCGCCTTGGCTGCTCTGTTCGGCCGGCTGTCGGACCGCCTGACCCGGGGCCGGGAGCGCCGCGCACGCAGGTGAGGGAGGGTGGCCGGCAGGCCGGTTTTTCACCTGCGGCGGCTCCTGCATTGTTTTCCAGGGAGGGCTCGCGCCTAAGAGATTCAGAGACTATCTTGGGCTGGGCGCCTTCCTCGTGGAAAGTAACTGTCGCCAAGGTTGTGTCGGCGTCGTGTTTAAGTGCATGTTGGCGTGTGTGGGAGGGGGAGACTGAATGATAGGGGCGGGACGGGATGGTCCTTGAGAGTAAAGTCTGGGGTACCCTCTAAAGTGGGTATGGGGAGGGCCAGTTGTAGTACCTGCGTGTATTTCTGTAGGAAGGGAGAAAAGAATAAGGTACTGTCGGCCAAAGAGAAGCTCGTCGGCGTATACAGTGGTACCTCTGGTTAAGAACTTAATTCGTTCTGGAGGTCTGTTCTTAACCTGAAGCACCATTTTAGCTAACAGGGCCTCCTCCTGCTGCTGCACCACCGGAGCACGATTTCTGTTCTCAACCTGAAGCAAAGTTCTTAACCTGAGGTACTATTTCTGGGTTAGCGGAGTCTGTAACCTGAAGTGTATGTAACCTGAAGCGTATGTAACCCAAGGTACCACTGTATTTTTACTTGGTGGAAATGTGTACTCCTGCTGTACTTGGAGATTTGCAGCGTGGCTAGCAGTAAACGCAACAAAGCAATCGGAGCAACTTAAGAGGAGCAGAAGGTAAAAACCACAGCATTCCAAAAACCCTAGGGGACGATTTAAAGCCTGGTTCAGCTAATGTTTAAAAAAAGGATTGAGCTGGAGGTCATTTTAACTCATAGTCCTCAAAATGGAAGCTCTTGTGTTCATGCCAAGTGGAGCCTTTTCACATCATATGGCAACATTTGTGCTGCAGATAGGAGTTGCAGTAGTGTTGCGCTAGTGTTTCCAACAGCAAATGCATAAAATGTATGGAACATATGTGCATCTTTAACTAAGAGTGTCTGGGAACCCTAATTAGACTGCAGTTTCTTGATGTGTGTGTGCGTTTGCTGTAAGAAACACAGGTGTGCACACAGCAGTTTTTCATGTAAAGGTTTGCAGCTGTTATCAATTCTTCCTGCCCCCCCCCCCAGCATGGGGTTAAAAGGACAACTTTGGAATTCAGGTGGTTGTGTTTGAAACATCTTGTGATAAGGCTACAGTTTCAGTACTTCAGTATAAATTAGTTTCCTTTTGCTAAAATTCAGGAAGCTTCCAGACCAAATTCAGGAAGCTTCCAGACCATTGCTGGACCATTCCAGACCAGGAAGCGGAGAAGGGGCTGGTGGATGCTGCAGCGATGGCGGTGGCTTCATGGTGCTGAGCGAGGAAAGGCCATGCCGAGCAGGAATGTTGCTGCTGCTCCCTGGCTCTGGGCCCCTCTGCCACCAGCGTCTCAGCATCAATGCCCCCCATTTCTGCTTCCACCTTTAGCCCAGATCCTTGAGGACTGGCATCTTGTTCTGGAGGACGGCACCTCAGGAAGGGCTGGTTGGGGGTGGAAGAAGGAGCCTCTTCCTTACCCAAAACCCTGGGGAGCCGCTGCTGGTCCGCGTCGGCAACAGTGCTTTCGGTGGAGCTGCCGGGCCGACTCGTGAGGAGGTCCCCAAAGGCAGTGCACCTCAGGGGAGAGGGAGGCATGTGCAAAGTGAAAGGAAACTCAACCTGGATTGGGCTCGCCGCCATGGACTCCCCTCCCTGCACCCTCCCATCTCTATCCACCACAGGATCCTAAGAACAAGTGACG
This sequence comes from Podarcis melisellensis, assembly GCF_964234715.1. Lineage (NCBI taxonomy): Eukaryota > Metazoa > Chordata > Lepidosauria > Squamata > Lacertidae > Podarcis > Podarcis melisellensis. Next base: position 30,046,121 of record NC_138529.1, on the reverse strand, counting down.
CCCCCCCCGCCTTGCCCGGATAAACACCCTCGCCGCCGCACATCCCTCTCCCAAGTCCCAACAGGGGTCTCCAAAGTGTGCTTTAGCGCATGGCAGCTGGCTTGTTCCTCTCTCTTTCTCTCCCTCCGTCTTCTAACCCGGAAGCATCAATGGCCCCCTGCAGCATCAACAGCCCCCTTCTCCGCTTCCTGGTGCTGAGCGAGGGAAGGCTGTGCTGAACAGGAATGTCACTGCCTCTCCCCAGCCCTCATTTCCGGGTTAGAAGTGTTCGTATTCCAAGTAGTTCGTTAACTAGGCTGTTCGTAGACCAGGGTACCACTGTATTTGATTGGGAGGTCTTGTGCAATAAATTGACATCCAGAAAAAATCATATCCTTGTGATAAGAAATGTGATGAGGAAATGCAATGGAAAGTGTGGGATAATACTTGTCGGACCTCCCTGCTAGCAAGTCAGAATGAATGCTTAATAAGCAGGTAGTCTGGAGAAGACTGCATTGCCTCCTTGAATTATGTACTGTATTATGTTTGTGAGAAACATGATATACATCATTGGTGCATGAATGTTTTGAAATCCTGGCATGTGTCTGGACATGTTTTCATTATGTGTATGACTGGGGAATGTGCCACTTGCTCATACTTTACTGCTTTGCTTAATACATTGTCTTCATGAAATTAACCATCATGGGGATACTGTTGAAACTGTACAGAGTAAAGAGGAGTAAAATTAATGCAATCTGCTTTTTAAAAAGATCCCGTGTACCTCACCAGACATTCTTTCTTTTCGTGAGTTTGGTATTAACAGCCTTACATGTTTCATTCTTGTGTGGAAACGCTACAGAAACCAAGATTTTTCCTGTACTAAAGCTGTTTACTTTGAATGTGATACTTCTTGGAAATAGCATTCCGTGATTCCTAAAAGCTCAGGAGTTTATTGTTGGCTTAATTCTTTTCCCTGTATGGTAATTTTTGTTCTTGTTCAAGCTTCTCCAGATCTTCCTCATCCAAGGACTAGGTTACCTCTTTTTGCATATAATGTGATGATTTGGTAAAATGCGCTTTCTATTTGAAAAGCTTTTATTATGAACAACCTTGTTATACAGCTGTGAAAGATTCTGACATTTACAAAGAGTTTCCTTTTATTGAATCAGACTATTGATGCATCAAGCCTAGGGGTCAGCAACCTTTCTCAGCCGTGGGCCGGTCCACCGTCCCTCAGACAATGTGGTAGGCTGGACTATATTTTGAAAAAACAAATAAATGAATGAATTCCTATGCTCCACAAATAACCCAGAGATGCATTTTAAATAAAAGGACACATTCTACTCATGTAAAAACACGCTGATTCCCGGACTGTACGTGGGTCAGATTTAGAAGGCGATTGGGCTTCATCCGGCCCACGGGCCTTAGGTTGCCTACCCCTGATCTAGCCCAACATCCATTTTGATATTGTAGCACTTGGCAAGCTGCCTATCACACTTGAATTGACTTGGAAATAAGTGAAGCTATATTTTTCTGCCCCCATTGGGAAATGGTTTGGCGTATTTCTGATATCACCAAATACTCTTCTGCCACTCTCTCTTCTCTCCCTCCTCAACTAGCTAATGCTGTGGTGCTGGTGGCAATATGGGAAGAAACAGCAAGAATAGCATTTCCTTGCTGTTTCAGCTCTCCAGATTTGTAGTTTTCACAATAAACTACTGGTGCTGTGGTAGCCTTTGGGAAAACTACCTTTGCCACAGGTAATTTTGCCTGGTGAAAGAAGAAGGGAATAACTTCTGCTTGTAACTTGAGCATCAGCTGTGGGGTTTACATGGGGAATGGCTGGGTAGTAGACTAGGACATTGTCTCTGGGTTGGAGTATAGTTTGAACTTGAGGAAGGTTTAAGGCTAAAAATATACTCCTTGTATTTGAGGCAAGCACTGTGAGCCCCAGCGACTCATATTTCCAAGTTTCAGGATCTTGGTAATGTCTCTGACTACAGACACATGCTTTGAATAGCGCATGGAGCTGGGAGGTGTCTCTGCTTATTGGCAAAAAAGGGTTTAGCAGTAATACAAGGTGTGAGTGGCTGATTTACCATCTTCTGGCTATGACAAAGGTCCATCAGTAAGGGCTGAAAGATTGTGTGAGGTGTGGTTGGAGGGAGATTTAAGGCGGGGGCTACAGTGTGTGTGAGAGACTGGCTACATAGAACTACTGGTTTTGATTTATAATTGTATATAACTATATTGTCATCAAATCCTTATAACCTTTTTTTTGAAAGTTAATAAATATTTAACAAAAAAGAAGTGATTTTTGAGATTGATTGGCATTAGTTTCAGAGTTGGGCTGGAAAATTAAACCTTGCTCCTGCATGTAAGTAGCCATGTTTATTTGACTTTTCTTGATCAATGAATCCAGTGCTTATTTTGCTCATTTTTGACATATTAGCGTTGCAACTATATTTATGTCCCAAGGCAGCTTATTCTCCACTTGTTTTATGATTTTCTTCTTGTACTGCAATCTTTTTTATGTCAGCTATTTGGAAAGGTCCCCTCGGGCTTTCTGCTGTTTCTGTAGCCATCTGGCAGCAGGCTTTTTATTTTCTTCGTAAACCTTAAAAATGCAAAAGTGAAGGACTGGAGAAGCACAGCTGGAGTGCTCATTTGGTTGTTAGGTTACTGCGGAAGTTTGGCTGCTTTTTTTGTTTCTGTGCAAAAGCATATATAAATAATAAAAATATAGTAATGCTCTCAAACCTCACATAACTGTCAGCTGCAGATGTAATGGGTTCAGTGTGAAATAATGAATTTGGTGCTATGACATAACTTCTCTCAAGAATTTACTTTGGAGGAATGAGACATCATTTTTGGCATGTTCATTACTATCAACCCACTCTTCACTCATTTACTTAACAATATACCAGAAACTTACCTTTATCTGTTTCAGACAGTTTGGGGCAACCAAAATAGTAATGCTTGTGAATCAACGTTTTCTCTGTTTTGCATCTCTGGTATCGGTTGCTCTCTTTCATATGTCAAATTTACTAGCATCCTGTAACTAACTAGAAACAGTTTCCCCTGATCTGTGGCTAAATTCAACTCTGGATTTCTCTTACATGTTCATTTTCAGGTAAAATCAGTGCTTTTTTCGGGGGGGGGTACGCAGGGGTACCCGTACACCTAAACATCTTTATACTTTTGTCCATTTACTGTATTTATTTCCCCCGATTTGGACTATAAAATGCTGATTTTCTTGAGAAAATGAGAGTACCCCTAAACATTTTTTAAACAAAAGCACAGGGTAAGATGATACATAACATATAGTACATAATAGATCCTAAGGAATGTCAAGGCTATTTGCCCTTTTCAAGAACTATGGAAGGCAATAAGAAGTAGTATGGAGGAGATTGTAACTAGTGTGCTTTTTCTTGTTAGAATCTCCCCCCCCTTCACCCTATTATAATTTGCAGAATTCCCGAAAAGAGCTTATATAGTTATACAGTTGCTCCAAACATGGGTTATCAAATTGATAAGGTTAATAATATATGATTAACATATATTTGTGAGAGAATATATTCTGTGGGAGTGATATGCTACTGTTTTTTACTGGTTAATGGAGGAAACAGCAGGCTAGGGCATCTCATTTGGCCATGAGACGATGACTTACCGTACATTGCAGCAGCCTTTGGCTATAAGCAATAAACTTGACTGACTATGACATAGGGTCACACTAGGTGTGAAAACTTCCACAGAGCTTTTCATTAAGGGTGATTTGCAATAACAGGATGCTATAATGGAGCCATGTGTGTTTTTGGTGCCTGGCTCCTATTTTCAGGAATTCTCTCAGAACTAGTGTTATATATATTTTCAACTACACTTTTTTAGAATTGCTCCTCAGACATTTTGTTTGTCCCTCCCCCCCAACACTCCCCAAGTCTTAGAGCTTGAGTTTTGATCTCTAAACACCATTTACCGCATTTTTCAGTGTGGTAAACCCATACCCATTTTCATATGTCCACTAGGTGCACTCATTTATATCTTTTAAAAGAGTTGCCTTTAGTTTTGCTGTTCCAGAATGACCACCTTAAAGTCAGTTACAGAGTGTCCTGAGGAAAATTGCCATCTGAAATAAATCAGCGTGAGAACATTTCATCCTCCCAGGACATTCTGTAACTGACCTTAAAAGTGTCCTTTCTAGAACATAGGTACTTAAAAGGAAGAACGCAGCTTGAAACAAGTGAAACTGTTTAATTGCAATTCATCAATAAGTTCAATGCCGTTGTTTGTTTGTTAAAATGAAACAAAGAATTTTTATCACAATCCATATCCAGTTGTCGGATATCTGTCCTATCTATGACTGATTCTTGCTCATGGTTCTCTGCCTAGAGGTGTGACTACAGTAGTCCAAGCAATTATCAGCAATCTGCTCTTGCAGAATATAAAACATGTTCCTATGTAACATATATTTAAGCTCTGTCACTGTCATTTTTGCACCTTATTGCCATTCAACTCTCACTTAATAATCTTCTCCTTTAGATACTGTAACTGCCAACTAAGACTTCATGCATCTGATGAAGTGAGCTTGGGTACCTGAAAGCTTGTGCTTTGATAAAAAGTGATAAAATTTGATAAAGAATCTTTAATTGTTTTTATGTGTAATGATGAGCGGTATAAAACAGCAGTGGTTGTCCTTGCAACATTTGGCACACGTTCTGATAATTATTTTTTTTAGATTTATATCCTACCCTGCCTCCCAAAGAAGCCCAGAATAGTTTGCAAAGTTTTCAAAGAGCAGGTATGAAATTGACGAGACTTTGGAGCGCATTCCTGAAATTAAACTCTCTCATTATCATGAATTCCCTTTCCCACAATGAAGTGACTGGAGACTAGTTGCAGAGACGAGTGAGGGCAATGTTGTGTCACTGTGACATACCCTCCCATGGGCCATTTTTGCACAGTTACTGGAACTCTGTGTTACTTAGCCTAAGGCTGCATTCAAAATCCCATCACAGTAATTCAAAATCCCGTAACAATAGAGAGAATTAGTAAGCATCCAACTTACTGTTTCATAATTAGGAAGGCTAGCATTATCTGTTGATGGTAAATAGAGAACAAATAACAGTGGATACACGTGGATGAGATGCCCATCATGTCACATCAAACAGTAAAGCAATGTTTCACAAACTTTGCAGTTGTTTGAACTACAACTCTGAACATCCCTAGCTAGCAGGACCAGTGGTCAGGGATGATGGGAGTTGTAGTCCAACAACAGCTGAAGACCCAAGTTAGAGAAACACGGTTGTGAAGGTGAACACAAGGAGGAAATATAACAACACAACAAAATATCAGACATGAAAAACTTCCCGATACAGGACTGCCTTCAGATAATTGTTTATCTCTCTGACATCTGATGGCAGGGCATTCCACAGTGCTGGGCGGCCTTCTGCCTGGTTTCCTGTAACCTCCAGTGAGGGAACCAGCAAAAGAATGTGGAGACGCTCCTTCAGGTATATGGAGATGAAACTGTAGTGGATGCCAATCCACACTTTATGAGTATCACATGGATATGGCCATTTAAACATGGTAACACTACCTGGAATGTGCTTTCCTACATGTGATTTTTTTGCCTGTGGATTAGCAACAGATTTCATCCTTCTGTTGGAAGCCATCCAGAGTGGCTGGGGCAACTCAGTCAGATGGGCAGGGTACAATTAATAAATTATTATTTTATAAGTAATCAAAAATTGCATGCTATGCTATTCCTGTAATCCAGCAACTGTACCCATTTGAAGTTCATTAAGGTTCATGTTAACATTTGTAATATCTTTTGTCTCAGTAAACATTAGCTACAAAGAAGCTAAGGATGGAATTCAAAACTGTGCTATGTTCAACGTTCCGTTGGCATAATCATATCAGTTTGTCAGATGGAACAATTCAACCCACCCCCCTTGTTCTGGGGGATCTCTTGCCCTGAGCCAGTTTTGGAGGGGGGAGGGAGGAGAAAGCCCTGTTGTTTAAGCAGAAGACCATGCTTCTGCTGATAGGGTTCATTATGTGAATCCTACCCTAAGTTCCTGTCCTTCATTTTACTAGCAGTAACAAAGCAAATCTATGTGGAACATCCATGTATAAATAAGAGTGCATACATCTTGTATGCTCATTTAAAGCTACAAAAACAACTGAAATCTCAGGTAAATATTAACCTCTTCCTGCAGATTATGCTGCTCTTCTCAGGTGGCAGGGTCAGGAGAAACAAATTTCTGCCAGTGTTTTCACATAAAGCAGGTGCTTTTTGTCCAGGGTATTGAATTACAGAATTTTCCCAGAATTCACATAGCAAGCAAAGACTGTAGATGTTTGCTTTGGAGATGCAACATTAAATGCTGCAAGCATTTATATGCTGGTCTCCAGCCCCAAGGGTTCTCATGGTGTCTAACAATTAAAACAATAATGCACATATGCCAGACATGAAAGAGATTCTCGGAAATAAAGTCACAGTCTTTTGTACAATTGCCCCTTCTCAAGAAACTAAACTTGTCAGCATAAAATTTAGATGGTGAAGTAGAAAAAAGAGAAGATTAAATTTTCTTTGAATGCACCGGTGTTTCATCATGTTTTCATTTGTAATAGTTTTTTGAATCAGTGTAATGCTTTAGCATATTCAAGATTCAGTCAAACTTTTCTAATTAGTATTGTGGTCTAGAGGCTTGACTGGAATTTGGAAATCCTGGGCCAAATGCAAAATGCTGCAGTGTGTTATCCTCCATTTCAGCAGCATAATGGGAACAGCAGCTTAACTTGCCAGGTTCCTGAGGACAAAACATAATGTGTGCATGGTACAAAATGCTTTACATACAATGAACAAGTTCCTGTTTTTTTTAGCATATGAGAAGGAAAGCTTCTGAATAGCATTTGTTTATGGTGAGTCTTGCATTATCTGGGAAAAACTACTTGCTGCTTGGGTTACAGGAAGTATATTGGATTAGCATAATTTCTTTGTTTTCTCAGCAGATGTTCTTAGACTAGTTTTTCTCTTCACGCCAGCTCATCTGTGTATAGTAAAGTATACTGTATTCAAAACAAATCTTTTCTTTTTAAAATATATATTCCTAAACCATTAGCAATGATTTCTCTGTTGGAAAACTTCCTCTCTTGGCCCCTCTCCCAAACCTTTGGATGGCTCCCAAGTAATTATTTTGTTGCCAATTTCCATAAATAATCAATTGCTAGAAAAGCGGTTGGATGGATTAAGTGTGGTCTGTTGAGCAAGGAGGCCCAGGAGGCCTTGAAATCTGTACAGCATATCTGCAGAACAGTTTCCAGTGGCTTTCATGGGAATAAGTACGGTAAATGTCTTGTCCTCCTGGTTGTGTGGAGAAAATACAAAATGGTTGGGTATTGCACAGGTGTGGGTATAGACTTCTTAAGTCCAGGTAGCTCTTTTACCCCAGCCTTCTCCTTCTCTCTCTCTCTCTCTCTCTCTCTCTCTCTCTCTCTCTCTCTCTCTCTCTCTCTCTAAATAATCAAATTAAATAGGCAGTACCTTATTTGCTTTCTAACACTGTTCTTAACACCATAAAGGTAATGGGACCCCTGACCATTAGGTCCAGTCGTGGCTGACTCTGGGGTTGCGGCGCTCATCTCGCTTTATTGGCCGAGGGAGCCGGCGTGCAGCTTCCGGGTCATGTGGCCAGCATGACTAAGCCACTTCTGGCGAACCAGAGCAGCGCACGGAAATGCCATTTACCTTCCTGCTGCAGCGGTACCTATTTATCTACTTGCACTTTGACGTGCTTTTGAACTGCTAGGTTGGCAAGAGCAGGGACTGAGCAACGGGAACTCACCCCATTGCGGGGATTCGAATTGCCAACCTTCTGATCGGCAAGTCCTAGGCTCTGTGGTTTAACCCACAGCGCCACCCCCGTCCCTATCTTAACACCATATGAAAGCTTTATTTTGCAACCAAGTTGAAGTATTTGAATTAAAGTAATTTATTAAAATGTGTACAATTTAGTCTGAAAAGGTTTGCATTTCAGCACAGAATTCTAGGTTGTATTGTCTATAGTCATGTTATGCCCCCCTAGACACAAGGATATGGCAATATAGAATTTTAGGTTATATGCATCTCCTTGTCTTCAGGGGGATAAAATTGTTACATGGGTTAAATATATTTACCTCTGAGTATCATGTTACTGCTGTTCTTCACTTTTAAGGATGTTTGATGCAGTTTTAATTGAATGGTTGTAATTTATGCAAGTTTGTACACTACCTTAAAGGGGGCAGTTATTTTCTAAAAGGTGCTATATAAATCAGCTAAAAAATATGATTGTGTTTTGTGCTGAAAGTATATGCTACACTTCAGTCATGTAGCAACCGTTTGGTTATTCATCATCTTCAGGAACACAGGATATGGAAATGTACCCACATGAGGTCATTTTTGTGTTTTGTTGAATAGATGGTAGTACTGCCAGGGTTTTGAGTAAATTAGCATCTTACTCCTAGGGTTTCGTTTGCTTTCAATAGCACTTTTTTGTAATGACAATTAGTATATTTCTTTTAGAAGCAACTTGCTCTTTGATCTGAGCTGTTTTCCACGCAATTGTGGGAAAGAGGAAAAGGTGAACACTCAAACTACTTGTAGCATCCAGTAAGCATGACTCAGTTAAAACAAGGGAAAGCAAAAGTCTCAGGCCACATGTTCACACCCAGCCTTCTTACTTTAAGGAAGTTACCCTCAAGCCTTTATTGTTCATTGCATCAGAATGTTAACAATAAAACTAGTTTCCCAGATTCAGTCACAGCCTATGCAGAAATACAGTAATATAGACTCAGGCATTCCAGTGAATCAAGAGCTGTTGGCAAAAGCCACTATGTTGTGGCTTCTGTGTGGGTGATGCACACTGAGATATCATGCAATCTCTCTTCTCCTGTCTGCCGAAGAAGCTGAGGTTTAACAAGAATTGTGGTACTTGAGCTCACTTTGTCGCGATATTAGTCAAAGACCCAGTTCCTAAAAATAGATCTTCCAAAACCCCCAGATTTATAAATAGCAGATACTTCAAATTCGAGAGATAGACAGAGACCCCTTATTCAATTCTTTTTTTCCCCCTAGGTAATTTTGATACTGCATTTATCCTGGCCAAAGAATTGCTTTCTGGGTTAACCCACCAGGTTGATAATATGGGATCAGCTAGCTGTTTTATTTAAGGAACTGCATTACCACTTCATGGTTGGGTCTAAAAGCCATGGAGGCTCAATATTTCGTCTACAGGTGGCATTAATTTTTTTAAGTAGCCCACTTTCAGCTGCTTTGACTCAGTTTGCTTAATACACTAAATCAAACCCATAGCTTGTAGAAACTATGCTGCTGCTTTCAGTGTTAGAAACTGAGATAGGAAATCCATGAGCTAAATGGCATCTAGGTTCTGGGCACAAGAACGGAATGCCAAGGCACGCTTTTTATAACAAGAATACAGAGCTGAAAATGAATGAACTGCAGCTAAAATATTACATTCATTTTTCACATTTTCCCCTGCCCACCCCCCTAATATTCATAAGAGGGTCTCTTCTCCAGTCTTCAGAGAGTAGCTGGAAATGGGGAGGTGGAAAAGCTCCTTTCCTTCCACTCTGCAGTTTTAATCTGAAATCTTAGGCGCAGTACTGCTCCCAGAGCTCAGAAACTGCTCACACTAATGTAATTCCTGTTGCAAAATGCGCCTAAAACAATGGGAGTTTTGAACACTGGCTGCTTTGCTATTCATGTGGTCCTGCTGCTGTGAGCTAAGCCATGGTTTGTCTCAGTGTGATACTGGCTTATCTTTTGTCTTGCTCCAGACAGAGTTGTAACAAAGGTTTGTTCTAAGTGTACAGATTGTAATTTGACTGGAGTAAGACAAATTATGAGCCTGGTTTGGATGGCGTACTGAGCCATACCATGGTTAAGCTCACAGCAGTGCAGCAGCAGCAGGGCTGGAGGAAGAACAAAGTGGCCACAGTTTCCTCTCCAGGAACCTGCACATTCGCATTAAGCCATGGTATGGTTTTGTGTAAGATGCAAACCGAGTCTTTAAGTTTATTTTAGCAGAAATAGTTGCCCTGTTTAATCACTCTAATTCCACTACAGTATGTTTTGTGGCACCCTCATTATGGAACACTCCTCACTTGAGAGACTTGTCTCACAACAACATATTTGCTGTACCTGCCGAAGATCTTTCTTTTCTTTTCTTACATTTATAATTTATTCAAGGCAGTGTGTATTTATTTAACATAATTTGTAGCCAGCTTAATTGTAAATAAAACCTCTATGCGTGGCTTCCACCCAGGCACTGACCAGATCCAGATTTACTTAGCTTCAGCGACATGATGATGTCTTGTGCCTTCAGACCAGGTATTTTCCCAGCCTTTGTAATCTCTGTTGGGCATGATCAATGCTAGTCATAGAGTCAACCCGTTGAAATCAATGGACTTAAGTAACTTGAGTCCAGTGGGTTGTATCCAACAAAGTCATCCCTTTTGCATGGACTTCCACCTGTGCAATAGGACTTCCTCTTGCCCTCCTCTTCCTGCACCCCATCCCCAAAATCTGTTCTTGGATTCCTGCAATACTTGTGAGCAAATTGGGGGTGGGCATGCATGGAGAAGAGTTGGAGAGGAAGAGCTACTGCACAGGCAGAAAGAAGTTCCTTTGTTAAGGGGGCAAACTTGTTAGATACAACACAATGATTTCAGTTGCACTGACTTGGATGTCACACCAATCTTAAATCTTTTACTGACTAAAGATATTTATTGAAGTTCTAAGATCTGTGGAATTTCTGGTGCTCTTAAGTTTTCTGTAGTGATTTTATTCTCTGTTGCTAGTTGCTTGTTCAGTGTTTTATAGTTTTATGATTTTGACACTTACTGTAAGTCCCCAGAGAAGTTTTAATTACTGGGAGGAGTGGGTAGAAAAGGCAGTTATTAAAAGCTCTGAAATATAAAGAAGAGATCCGTGTGTGCTTCCAGACAGTTCCCCTTTTTGGACTTGGAACAGTATCTTCCCATTCTGCATTTCAATTTTGGATAATTCTTGACTATTGAGAAAGCTTTAAAAGGTGATTGCAAGATAGCATTCTGTTCTGTGGAAAGGAAATAAGAAGCTCTGCTGTGTGTAGTCTTTTACTTGTGTTGAAAGAAGACATCTTTGAACTCTTAGCTATCTGCATAAATTTCTTAAAATGGGAGATGTGCTCATCAGCAAAACACAAGCTGCAGGGTTGTCTTAATTCTATTCAGGAAGATAAAGCGGATTAAAGATCCCTGGGCCCTGTGTATTGTCCTGCTCTGCTTGTATTAGAATAAAGTCTGTGTTTGAGAGGTGTGATGCTCTCTCGCCCCCCCACCCCGTTCGCAGAAGGAAATTGCAAGATACTGTTAGGGATCACTGAGAGAATATATTGTTGATCATGTTATATAAGTGGACAAGCACAAATTGTGTTGATATTGTTTCTGTGCACATGCATTTAAGTGTAGCCATGATGTTGATAAAAGGGAGGGAGGGTGGATTCCCACAATGCACCAAAACCATGTTCCTTATCAAGTGGTTTTGGGCGTTTGAAAAGGCATTTGAATGTGCTTTATGTTTAATAAATACAGGTAGATAAACCAATGTCACCTTGCTAGTTTGCTGCTCTTCAGTTGCCTGTTCACGGACAGGACAAGGGAAGTATTTCTTAAAGTTCTCCTTTTCAGTTTAAGGAGAATAGAAACTTTCCCTCCAGATTACTGTAACTCAGTATTGCCAAAGCAATGCCCAGTCCTCACAAACTGTTGAAATACGAAATTGCTAGGAATTCTTCCACACTCTGAGTCAGATCTCCATTGTGATGAATAGGCAGTGACAAACCGGTGGGCTTTCTGGGAAATGCAGTGGCAAACTGTCTGGGGGTTTTTTGTGCAAGGATGCATGCAAACCTTGTGAAGATTCAGTGTTTTATCATGAAGTAAATAAGTGAAATCATCTTCCTGGAATCTGTGGTCACTTGAGCTTTGGACCAAGAGTTCCTCATAACCCTGAGTTCCTCATAAAGTTCTGGTAAAGGTCATGCACATTGAAGCAGATCACATTGATGGAGCAGTGTGGGATTCAGCCACTCATAAGCTTATATACTGAGAGGATGGTGTCTCTGTTAGGAAATGGTTTCCTAATGTACAGTTAGTTAACGTTATTTATTTTAAAAATTATTTATTAAATTTATATCCTGCCCTTCCTCCCAGAGGAGTCCATTGCTAAACATATTATTTCCTCTGAGCTCAACTGTCTTTTTTGGTTTGTCTCTGTATCCTTCTCAAAATACAAGCCATGGCTGTAATAATGCCAGGGCCTTGAAACCGGATGCTGGCACATTTCTTCCCTGCCTCCAGCTTTGATGTTTGTTGTGTTGTAGCTTGTAGTAGTTTTCTAATAGTGGATCTATTTCCACCAAGGATTATGTTGTGATCTCCTACATGTGGTCTTTTTGGAATAAATACCAGAGAGAAGCTCAAACTTCCTAGATGAAAATGAAACCATATTGATGCAGTAAAGATAACTAGGGTACAATATAAACAATCAGTTGAAATTGAAGTACACCAAAAGAATAGCCCTATTCAGATGTTCTTAAATTATATCCGTAGAAGGAACACACATGCTGACCAGCCGCTTCTGACATTTCTTTGTTGAGTGGGAAGGTCTAAAGGGGGATTCTAAGTGCATTCGGTGTTTGGTTGAATTGACTTCCAGTCTTCCCCACAATCAGGGTTCCCAGTTGCAGGGAAAACTGTAACCATGTTCAGCTAAACACATTTAGATTTCCCCTTTAGATTTCCCATTCAACACAGGAAGGTTTGGGGGGGGTAGAGAGGTTCTGCTAGCGCATGCACTCTGTATAGCTATAATTTAAAGGTTGAATCCAGCTAAGGCACCATCTGCATGATAAATGTAAAGCAGCATCATACCACTTTAAACAGTCACAGCTTTCCCCAAAGAGTCCTGGGAACTGTAGTTTGTTAAGGGTGCTGGGAGTTGTTAGGTGTTCCTTCTTTTCCTCACAGAGCTACAGTTCCGAGCAATCCTACTTTCCAGAGAACTCTGGAAATTGTGGCTCCATGAGCAGAAGAGGGTTTCCTAACAACTCCATTCATCCTTTACAGTTCTGAGGATTTCCTAACAACTCCATTCATCCTTTACAGTTCTGAGGATTCAGGCTGCTTTAAATGTATTGTGCAGATGGGCCCTAGGTCATTGTGCAAGCAGAGCAACTTTTGCAAGTGCAACAGAACTCCCCCTCCTCCCCCTCCCCCTCCCCCTTCCCCATGTACCCCTTGCACTGCACCAATATCTGCTGGTGAGGTGGGGATAGAGAGGAACTCCACAGCAAATTTGGGTTCATGGAGGGGAGGGAGTGGAAGTTTCCTTGTGAAAGCTATTGCACTTGCGAAAGTTCAGTGAATGCAATTGCTCAGTTGCATACAGTGGTACCTCGGCTTATAGACGCTTCAGGTTAAGACTCAGCTAACCCAGGAATAGTATCTTGGGTTAAGAAATTTGCTTCAGGATGAGAACAGAAATTGTGCGGCAGCGGTGCAATGGCAGCGGGAGGCCTCATTAGCTAAAGTGGTGCTTCAGGTTAAGAACAGTTTCAGGTTAGGAATGGACCTCCAAAACGAATTAAGTTCTTAACCCGATGTACCACTGTGCCTGTGAAAGGCTGAATAGGACTATAGTATTGCTATTTCAAGAGCTGAAACATGAAGTGATCACTGCAGTCTGTCACCTTGGGTATTGCTATTCTGGCCATTGTCTTTTTACAGTGCATTCTGTTGCTGTTACACAGTTGTGGGTCAGCTTTACTACTGTCCGCAGAGCCTCCTCTTTAGCCTTGAAAGGAAGTTATTAACATACAGCTCAGGTCTGCCTTCCTTCCTTTGTCTACAGCCTGCTGTTCCCATTCTTGGCAAAAATTGCCCAGCTGTGAGTAATGGAGGTGAAAGGCAGATGTGTAATGCTTCAGGCTTGACTACCCCCTTGCTCACACACCTGGAGGCAATATAAAGGAGAATAAAATTTAATGTATGCAACTCAACCCACTTCTTTCTCCTTATTAGATCATCATGGCTGCTGTTGGCCCCGCTGCTCTCACCTACTATTCCTCAGCTAACAGCCCCACCTTGCTGCCTCTGTCCTGAGGGATCCCATAGATTTCAGTGGATCCGAAACCTCGTCCCAGAGTTTGGAATTGCCAGTTCCCATGTTAAGGTGCTTTCTTCTCCGACTGAATTCTACGAACTTATGAAGGTGATTTGGCATGTCTCCAGTGTGTAACTTTGGGAATAGGGGTGGCAACAGAGCGCCAATGTCAAAATGCATTTTCTTCATTATTGCTTTCAAGTCCTGCATGCAGGTTTGCCATATTCTTCTTGCTGGCCACTGTGAAAACAGAATGCAAGAGTAGACGGGGAGGGCTTTTTTTTTTTTTTACATTCATGTGTTTCTGTTGCCATTTATTGTGTTAAAAAATGACAACCCAGAATTTCAGAAGTACCCAGTTGTACTCCTGCAGTACTCCTCCTAAAAGTGTTTTTTCAAACTTATGGATCACAGTGATCTTGCTTTATCATTCCTTATTCAGTAAGTCTTAGTGACTGAGCCCGTATGATTTTCCTCTGGATTGGATCTTAAGAAACTAAGTGTGGGGAGCAAAAATTCATTTGACCAAGTATTATGTCCTTTCCCCTTGGCTATGGTGAGGCAGGAGAGGCTTGGCTTGGCTGTTTTAAGGCACTTGGTTCAATTCCTGTCATTTTTTTTTAAGTGGCAGGATTGGGAAAAGACCCTTTTCTAAAAACTTGGAGAGCCACTGCCAGTCATAGTAAATAGTAGTAGCTTTATAGTCTGGCTCAGTATGAGGCAGCTACATATGTTAAGTCTTGGACCTGTCAAGTGAAAGCAATAGAAATGCTGCCTTGTCCACTCTGATCAAGAGATATTTGTCCTAAAATGCAATGAGGCATGCTGTAAGAATTTTGTGTGCTCATTTTGATACAAAAAAGAAGAGACATACTGATAGATAAAGCTGAGTTTTTCACTTTTAAGTACTGGATTGAGGGGACTTTGGGAGGAACTTGAGGGTTTCACATGACAGACAAATCAGTGAATCTAAACTTTTTTCTCTCTCAGGGACAGATAAAGATGGCCAAGCGGCGAGTGGTTTTGGCTTCACTCTACCTTGGAACAGGACCTCTGGAACAGGAATTAGTAAGTGTTTGAGCTGGAGAGAGCGGGCCATAGATATCTGAGAAATAATCAGTTAAGAGATGTCCTCTGTAGCTCTTCTTCAATATTGCACATAGCCTCCTTTTTCTAACTCCTTAATTCACAGATCTGTACCTTTCACCTTCCCTTCTTTCATCTCTGCCATCTTTGTCCTGTGGGCTTTTCATGGTAGATCTGTCAGCCTAGAAAAATGAAGGCAAAACATCTTGACATTGATGGCAGGCATGTCAGTGTGCCATGTGTATCTGCTGTAAGAACTGGTCTATTCACACATTCTTTTTTCATCTTTGCTACATTATTCTATCCTACAATGACAACTTTTTTTCAGCCTGTCTTTGGACTAATGAGGAGCCTTTGGAAGAAATAACTTAATGATAGTCTACAATGAGAGCCCTAAACTGTTAAATAGATGAAGGGCCCTAAATTGTGTTCTCTCTGTCTTGTGACTGTTTTAATCTTTGTTTGCACAGTGTTAACATTCCTGTGATGGGATAATAAATACAACCTGCAGTGATGGGAACTATTAATTTCGTTCCCTTTTATGTGGGCGAATAGGCAGATGCCTAACAGAGATAGCTGTACCAATTAGGGAAAACTATGAAGGCTTAGGAATAGTGTGTGCTCATAAAATTGGATTTTCCCTGTATATAAGTTTTGGTCTTATATTGTCCTCAGGTGGATTGCATTGAAGTGGCTTTGGAAAGGTCATTGCAGGGATGTGGGCCTTCCAACTTAAGAGTGTCCATTCTCTTAGACTACACAAGGGGATCTCGGGGTAAGTTGCTTGGTCACAATCGCTTCACGTGTTAGCTGGACTCGGCTGGTTAGGCAGGCTGGACATCTCAGCTCTAAAGAACTATGTTTAGAACCTCTTCAGATTTAGAGGATTTCAGTAGCCTTAATCTGCAGATTTTCACACCAAGACTCTACTGGCAATGGCCATTTTACGCACATTCAGTATGCGCACAACTGTGCATGTGTGCATCAATGCAAACCTGAAAGTAACTAGAAAAAGGACAAAAATGGCACCTACCAATCCCACGAGCCTTTGAAAGTCCTTGCACTGACCATTGAAGCCTGTGGAGAAGTGGAATTTGAGCAAGGAGGATTGGAGGGAGTGATTGTGGTGGAGTTTGGTGGATTTAAGGGTTTATCAAGGATTTTCAGAAGTTTGGAGAGTGTTTGCAAGATTTTTCAATGGTGTTCCCAATATAAGCAATTTCACTTACCTCCAAGTAAAATGGTCCAATTTTTTTTTCTTCTGTTACATTTTGGCAAAGTATTTTTGATGATGTTAGTCATTACTAACTTCATTGATTTTAGTGGGTCTGCTCTGAGTATTATGGAGCTGATACAGCCCACTAGCTTCTGTGTTAGCTAAGAGTGAATCTTGGCATTCCATTCTTTCTCCTAATTAGGTTTCATCTTGCCAAAGTTGGTGGCAATGTGGAAAGCACAAAACCTCCAACTCTCTGAGCTAGCATCACTGCAGCCATAGAGGGACATGCACATACCCAGGGGTGCCAACTCACCCTCAGGTTTGTGGGTGTCCGCTGCCGTAATGTGGATGTGTGACATCACATGCACACGCCAGAACATAGTGCATGTGACATCACACAGACTGGGTCAGGAAAAAGGTGACTCTCTGGCTGGGGAGGGTGGAGCTGAACTGCTTCTCTCTTGGAGGCAGCGCCAGAGAGGCTGGCTGGCTCCCTCTCTCCAGCTTTGCTCATTCATTTGTTGGTGCCCCTGGAGTTGGCTCCTATGTACATACCAATCCTGATAAGCAGTAATTATCTATTGAGGAACTTGGGCTGCTAAGAATGTTGCTATAAAATATGGCTTGAAGAAACAGCTTGCTTAAAGTCAAATACGCATAGTGTGGCAAATACTGTCCTTTTATTGAAGCTGGCAATCCATTTTCATTTCCCCCCCAGGCCGAAAGAACTCTCGGACCATGCTCCTTCCACTCCTGCAGAGGTTTCCAGAGCAAGTCCGTGTCTCTCTCTTCCACACTCCTAATCTGCGCGGTCTTCTCAGACTCCTAATCCCAGAACGTTTCAATGAGACCATTGGGTTGCAGCATATCAAGGTCTATCTCTTTGATGATAATGTGATCTTGAGCGGGTAAGTCCCTTGTTGCAACAAACCTAATACAGTGGTGCCTCGCAAGACGAAATTAATCCATTCCGTGAGGCTCTTCGTATAGCGGTTTTTTCGTCTTGCGAAGCAAGCCCATTGACAGCTTAGCGGATTAGCGCTACAGCTGTCAAGCGGCTTCCAGCGATCAGCTGTTAAGCGGCTTATCAGCGGAACAGCTGATAAGCGGCTTAGCGGCTTAAGAAAAGGGCGAAAAAAACCTGTGGGGGGATGCAAGATTTTTTTCGTCTTGCGAAGCAACCCCATAGGGGAATTCGTTTTGCGAAGCGCCTCCAAAACGGAAAACCCTTTCGTCTAGCGGGTTTTTCGTCTTGCGAGGCGTTCGTCTTGCGGGGCACCACTGTAATGGGGATATGTAGATGAATATTGTGATCTTTAGAAACAACAGGAAAAGCAACTAAGGCAGAGCATACTGCAAACCTTGCTGCTTGTTCTGCAGACATTGTGACATAATTCTCTCTTGCACCTTAGCATTGCTGGAATATTGCCACTGTTTCTGCTTCTGCAGAATCTTACGAATTTATTCCCATTTCAACTAAGCAGGTTTAGGGAGGTGGGTGAGGGAGGGTATCTCTGCCTACAGATAGAAACTTCCTGTGATGGTTCAATAGACAGTCTTTCTTTCTTGACGGTACCAGGTATATGGGATAGAGTTTATACATAACTTTTCTGTTGTCATTCTCAGCTAGCTGTTAGCATCTCCCTCTGTTCCCTTTCCAGAGCTAACTTGAGTGACTCTTATTTCACCAATCGTCAAGACCGCTATGTGCTCCTACAAGACTCTCCTGAGATTGCAGATTTCTTTACTGAGCTAGTAGATGCTGTTGGGGATGTGTCCTTGCAGTTACAGCAAGATGATACAGTCCAAGTGATGGATGGGATGGTACATCCTTACCAAGGTAAGAGGACCATTTAGTAAGCAGTTTTGATAGAGGCATATTTTAATTGGTGTTACATGCCCTCTCAGCACCCGAAGTTATATGAGCCCAGCTGTTCTTCAGCCCAGCTGAAGTTCATCTTGTTTACCTCTAGGCAACAAGTACAAATAGGCTCCTTTCATTTCCAAAGGGGACACGAATGTTTGGGAGAGATTGTAGCCTAGTATGCCTTTCATAAAGTAGGACCAAGGTTCAGACTTTCCCATCTCTCAATAAAAGAAAGGGAACTCGGAGCAGGGCTGGAATAGACTACTTGGTTTCCACACCCAGTAGACAACACTGATTTCCTTTCCACTGGAGACTCAACCTAAGCTAAACCATGGGGCTCTGCCCCCCCCCACTTGATGTGTTGTTTGCCTGATCTCTGGACATGCATGTCTTTGGTGTGGTCAGGTAGGGATGTTTCTTACGTGAGTCAGGAAGTCATTTAGCCCAGCCAGTTGGGAACTGACACAATCTATGATATCTAGTAATGGGATTAACACTGATGGAGAAGGTGTGTTAATAGATAGCATTGTGATTTGGGGAATCTTTGTAGCCCCAGTGCTGTCTCCATGATGTTTAGAAGTTTCCTGTGGATTGCAAAAGTAGAGCTAGACATTCTGAATTCCATGCTTGTGAGTAGTTTTGCAACCTTACATTTACAGTGGGTGTGAGGGTTTTATTTTTTTAATAAAGCAAACAATTCCCAGTATTGTTGTACAGTATTTGCGGAAGTGTTTGTGCATGGATGCTTATGTGCTGGATATTATTATGTACTCTTAGTGAGAAAGTGTTTTTTGTATAGCACATTTGTCAGGGGAATACTCTTCTTCTGTTACAACCTGAAGAGAGCAATTTTTTTTTAATATAAAGTGTTAAGATGCTGGGTTGTCACCTTCCCTTGGGAGAGGTTTTCCAAGCACTGCCAACTGTTGAGACATATTCCTGGCAACGCAGTTGCTGAGATTTCTGTGATCAGGTGAGTTTCACCAAAGCAAATGCTATGGGAATAGATGTGGGGGGGACTGCCCTCCAGTGTCTGTTTTCTTAATTAGCACACCACAAAGGTTGCCTGACAAAAGACCATGCCTTTTGGATGGCGTTAGAATATTTACCCTCCTTCTACTTCATGGGTAGGCAGCCTAAGGCCCGGGGGCTGGATTTGGCCCAATTGCCTTCTGAATCTGGCCTGCGGACGGTCCGGAAATCAGTGTGTTTTTACATGAGTAGAATGTGTCCTTTTATTTAAAAGGCATCTCTGGGTTATTTGTGGGGCATAGGAATTCGTTCTCCTCCCCCCTTTCAAAATATAGTCCACAAGGTCTGAGAGACAGTGGACTTTCTCCCCCACACCCTTTAAGTCATAAGGGCCCTCTTTTTTCATCATTTACACACAATAAACTCTGCTAGTTAAGTGAGAGATGCATACAGTATCTGTTGGACATTGAGTGAATGATAATTGCTTGCTCTAGTTTCAGCCAAACGTTTCTAGTTGGAAGTGTGTGTTCTTCCTTGTTCTTTGTCCTTCCACTTTCCTTTATACAATGCCTTCAGCTAGGAATTTGCCCCTGACCCTTGCACCCAGGGAAGAGGGACATGCCTTCCTAAGAACACATTTGCTTAGAACTGTCTCAAGTATTACTTGTAGCTGCTTCAACCTGAAAGTGAAGGGTTCTTTCACCTTCTGCTGACCACTGGGTTGGCGACTAGAAGCTCAAATCACATCAGAAGAGCCGGCTCTGGTTGGAAGGAGTTGATCTTTTTTTGAAATGGGTATCGTTGCCATAATACCATAGTTTAGATAGCTACCAAAGCCTTAATTAAAAGCGTGAGTATTTTATTACTGTTCCTAAAGTGGGCAATGCCGAATTACTGTAGAAGTATATTATTGGCCATGCCCCCTGCTGCCTTTCCATTTCTTTACGGTCCTACAGTACTAAAATAAATGTTGGTCTGGATTAGAACACATGGATGAAAAATGCAGGTCATAAAATCCAAACAGTAACGGTGTATTCTTTTTATTCAGACTAACTAAAATGACAAAATAGCGAGCCACCTTTTGAGTTTTACCCAACTTCTTTAGGCTGATGTTAAGCAACCAAGTAAAAGAAAGGGTGTATTATGGGGAGGGGAATTGATGTTGCTCTTAAATGGTATACTGGAAGTCCTCCCTGCAGCATAGGACCATCTTAAAATGGTGGTATAGGAATCTCTTTGCAGACTATAGCATCACACTCCTGTGCATGCATACTTAGGACTATGGACACTGAAGTCATTGGAACTTGCTTCTGAGTAAACATGGATAGGATTGCTTGGCAAGTTTGTGCCCAGTGCAGAAGATCAATTTGAAATAAGTTAATTTGAAATGCTGTACGAGATATTACTTCCACCTTTGCTTAATAGAAGGACTACCATGTTTTCATTGTTTCGCTCTCTGCCTTGTAGGGGACCTGTTGTCTCTCTTTGTATTAGAGGCAGATTGAAAAAACTGCTGGCTCTTACATTTTCAAAGAGAGGGTGGCTATTGGTAACAGACTGCTAGTATGCCTCAGTTCAACCTGAGATTTCTTCTGTTGGGCACACATTAACTTAATTAGAAATCTGTGGCAAGCTATAATGCGACAACCAGCCTCTTGTTTTCAGAGTATAATGTGGCCATTCTATGGTGGGTGGCAGAAGTCTGTTGATGTATGCTGCAGCAGATGAGGATATGTGAAGGGAGCTTTTATATTCCATCTGTCTTAGCAACGGGCTTTAGAAGCAGAAGGGGGGGAAAAGCATCTTTACCTTGATTCAGAGAGGAAATAGATGAAACCATCCATTATAGGCAGATGCCTCCAGCTTCTCTGATCAGGCCTGAGTAAGAGATTTCCTGTGCCTTCCCACTTTTTAAACAGCTCCAGACTTGCTCAGTAGACAAAGAATTCCTCCAGTCTGATTTGAGAGGATCCACTCTAATATTATGTGCAGGCACCGACCTTTTTAAGCACTTCTGATATATGTGTGACTGTGCCGAACTCAAAAGTGACCTGAAAATGTAACCAAAAGGGGCAGAACAGGGCAGGGGCAGAACAAGGTGTTTACAGGTTTTTCAATGGTTTTACAAATATACACAATTTCACTTAAATGTTTGGTGCCTTGGAATGTAACCCTCGTGTAAATTGGTAGTTGCCTATATTTTAATCTGTTTTTTGTCTTGCAAATTGTGGCTTGAACAAAAGGCAGTATATAAACCATCTAAATAAATACTTGCAGATCTATGAATTTTTGTTCTGTTCTTGAACTCAAACTAAAACCCATGCAGTTTGCCTCTATAGGATTGAACATGAGCAGAAAGTGTAGAAAAAAGTCAGATTGTGAGGCTCCAGTGTCGACATCTGTTCAGCTGGCAAACTCCTCAGATAGGAAGATAGGAACTCCTCAGATAGGAAGTCCTCTAAACTGGAAAGAGTACCTCCAAGTGGCCCATGCTTTATATGGAAGAAATGCATTCGCAACTGCTGATACAGACTTATTCTGTGATAGATGTTTTCCTCTGAATGCCCCGACATTTGGATACAGGCTCCTTTTTGGATATATGTTTCTCTCAGTGTCCTGGGATGATCTAGCTTCCATTAGTCATACTGGTATTCTTTTGATCTCTTTATAGTTTCCTTGCACATGTACAGGTAATGCTGTTCAGCGTTGTCCCCCATTAAATCACTTATTCATGCCCTCAGGAGACAAGACGGCCTATTGTGAAGCAGCAAATAGGAGAGTGATGGAAGTGATCAACTCTGCAAGGACCAGACAGGAGTTGCTCCACACTCAGACTTTCCATAGCAACCATGCAGAAGGAGGAATCCCATTGTCCAAAGATCCAACTGCAGCTACTGACAGGCAGCCTGAACCGGACACGTGGATTTATCCACTCATACAGATGAGACCTTTTGGGATTCAGATAGATGAGATCGTCACGGAGACTCTCCTGTTGGAAGCAGAGCGGGGTGCCAGCATACATCTCACCACGGGCTACTTCAACCTCACACAAGCCTATATGGACCTGATCCTGGGCACCAGGGCCAACTACCAGATCCTCCTAGCCTCACCAGAGGTGAATGGGTTCTTTGGGGCCAAGGGAGTGGCGGGTGCCATCCCTGCTGCCTATGTTTACATTGAGCGGCAGTTCTTTAGCCAAGTGTGCTCTCTGGGTCAGCAGGAGAGAATTCGGCTGCAGGAATACTCTAGGTGTTCATGGACATTCCATGCCAAAGGTGAGATATTGTTGGGGGAAGGCATTTAATATAAGAGCTTAATATTCAAAGAGCTTAGTTTGCTTTTCTGTTGAGATACTTGGTATACTTTATACTTAGGGGCAGCTAACCTGCGGCCCTCCAGATTCATTGGACTCCCAACTCCCATCAGCCCCAGCCAACACGACCATGATCACGGGTGAGGATGAGAATTGAAGGCCAACAGCAACTAGAGGGCCACATGTTCAGTACCTCCAATTTCCCTGAATATTTTACCCAAATTGGGGGCTAATGCATTGAATTATCTTTTAGTATCTGCATCCACTTTAGGAGAAAAGCTTGGATAATTTCCATGCCAGTTTCTAGCTTGCTTAGCCTACTGCTTTTTTCAGTTTTAGTGATTTGATTGTGCATAGTATCAAAAAGGCTAGGAATAATCATGATATGTTTCCAAGAAGTGTATGCTGAGGATTCTTGAATCAGATGCTTAATTCACAGAGGCCATGGCAGCTTTGATTTAAGCAGCACATTCGGTGCCTCTTCATTCCTGAACCGACTGATAGCAGCAAAACCTTTGTGATGTATTGTGGATAATTACACAGTTTGCATTAATTGCTTTGACTCAACTGTTCAGACAGACTTCTAGTTCTAGCTAAAACCTGTTGGTACGCTTCATGACCAAACCTAAATATGAGCAAGACTGAAGTTGTAACTTTGCCCTTACCATAGAAGAGGGAAGCTATCTGATGCTAGATACGGGAAAAGCTGGAGTTGTTATTATTTGACTGCTTGTCATTTTGTCTGATGCCGTTTCTTCATTTACTATGTAAGTGATGTAGCCAATGGGGAAAATAGGAAATTGTATAATTTGTGTCCCTGGAATGGAGATGTGAAAGCCAACTGTAGTCCTAACTTAGGGTTTGTCAGTTGATGGCTTGTGGTCTGAATTCCCTTTGTACTCCCTTAAGCTGCCCATCTTCCAACCCAGGGGAAGAGGTCTACCTGAGTGCATAAGGGAGATGAGGAATCCTCCCCTAAATACACTGACTCAGTCTGTTCTAGGAAAGGAGGATGCTGAAATCAGGTCCATTCACCAATGTTTAGGTCCCTCCTTTCACTTTCTCCTTTCTGATGAAATGTTTCAGCTTCCCCTTCTGTGAGGAGAAGTGTTGGGTGGGGAAAGCAAGGAGACACTGTGGGATTTCATAAAACGATGGATGTTCAGGATGCAGTCAGGAGTGGAGAAGTGTGTTTCAAGTGCCTGAGATGCTCCCAAAAGACATGGGACCACTGATTGTGAAAGAACTGGGCTAAGCTTTGTGGTTCTTTTGAAAGGACTGAGACATACCCATCATATTTTGGAGACCAAAGCATAAGTCTTGGAGAACTAATTCTTATGCTATATGGAGGTGTTCTGAAGTTCTCTTGTTGTGTCACAGAAAACTGCTGCCGCTGAGCTGCAGCTTTGACAATGATAGACACTGCCTCTATAGTGTCACCTTGGGTTCCCGCTTGCTTCTCCAATGGTTGTGTTTTTATTGAGATAGTGTAATGAAGCACCACCCCTTTCTGAGACTTCCAAGCTGACAGCAAGCAAATTGTGCTCTGGAAGGCATTTTGAAGTTCCCGTGGTCAGCTTTCCATGGTACTGAGTGAACCATATTTGTCACTTACATTAGAAATGGGATTAGAGCAAACTGAGCAGGCCTCCCTTGAGCCTGTCCCAAAGCTCGCATCCTATTAGGCTGCCCTTCTCCAGGGATCCCTGGGTTTGTTTGTCTACGTTTGTGGATGTTAATGATTATGGGAATGCTGCTATCTTTCCTGCCTCCTTCCTGCAAAGCTGCTGGGAAGAGGCCGGTGGGGTGTGTGTGTGTGTGTGTGTGTGTGTGTGTGTGTGTTGCTAACTAACTCTTAAGAAAATGTGTCTCTGCACACTGCTGCTTACCCACAACCATGAGAAACAGTAAGAGAGAGGGCCACATGGGTAGCAAACAGCACTGCTTCCAACTGTGCAATTGTGTTCACTCTAAAGATCTCCTGTCAGCAGTCCTCTGAATGTGGGATTTGCATAGGATGGCAGATAAGCATATCTTATCTCTAGCTGTGGCTTCTATTATTGGAAAACCTGGCTACATCCACCAAAGATACATGGCTTCCCAGTGCTGATTGTTCAACTTTTACACCCAAGAAGAGAGATGTCGTACAAAGACACACAGCATTTGAGAAGTGTGCAGCCAACATTGCTGATGGCGTAGCAGCTCAAGGCAATGTCATTATCCTTCCACAACACGACTGGCTCTGCTTGAATTGTGCATGCACATGAAAGCTCATACCAATAACAAACCTAGTTGGTCTCTAAGGTGCTACTGGAAGGAATTATTTTGTTTCGACTACGGCAGACCAACACGGCTACCTACCTGTAACTGAAACTTAATAACAGCTGTAAAATGGAGAGTGCTGTTGAAATTAATAATACCACCAAAACCGGCAATTTCCACCACCCTGGGCAATCATGCTATCTTTAATTTATGCATTTGTTGTCGTCAGGCATTGAGATAGAAGAATAGTTCCCAAATGTAGTCCAGGAGTCTTGTGCAGGTGACTGCTCAAGATAGGCCATCTCAAGAAGCTCTTAGGCACTCTGAATAGCTGGCACTGTTGCAAATTCACAGGTTTTCCAAACCAAGTTGGGCTAGACTGCTGCTGCAGCTATTCTGCTTTCTGGCTAAATAGGCATTTAAGGATTTATTTATAGCATTTCTACCCTGCTCTTCAGCCAACAAAAGCTCCCAGAGCAGCTTAGGTAAAGGTAAAGGGACCCCTGACCATTAGGTCCAATTGTGACTGACTCTGAGGTTGCGGCGCTCATCTCGCTTTATTGGCCGAGGGAGCCGGCGTACAGCTTCCAGGTCATGTGGCCAGCATGACTAAGCTGCTAGGTTGGCAGGAGCAGGGACTGAGCAACGGGAGCTCACCCTGTTGTGGAGATTCGAACCACCGACCTTCTGATCGGCAAGCCCTAGGCTCTGTGGTTTAACCCACAGTGCCACCCGTGTCCCCCCAGAGTGGCTTACATATAATCAAAGCAAGACACATTAAAATCAAAGGATTCCTGTTTGGGAATCAAGCAGGTGAAGAATATGAGATACTTGGTAGTAGTGAGGTCATAAGCATACTCTCAGGAGAGAGAAGTATGTTCTTGGGGCAAAGAGAGAGAGAGTGTGTTTGGCAATCAGTTATGCAGCAGTGTCAGGTATCACTTGAGACCCAGATAAGGCTCCTTTATTAGAGTGAATGAGGATAGAGAAATATTTTAGGTTTCCCCTCCTGAAAAGGTGAATCATGAGGTGAGCGGATTCAGCCTGGCATAGTCACAAAGCTAACACCATTGTAGGACATGCAGCCTAACCTTCTGTCGCATTTCTTGTGGCAACAGGAATGCGAAAGAAGTTTGTGGGCTCAATCAAATTCCAGCATGCCTGCAGGCATCCCTCTCTCCTCATTCTGCAAGGCTGGATTGGATGTTTGGCCAGGGACATCAGCAGGGCACTCTTGCTTGCTCATTTGGTTTTCTAAATGGCTATAGAGAGGGAAGAGTGTGGGGATGTTTAGAGTTACAGGAACTATTTCAGACTTGGAACACAAGACACTGTCCAAGTAGGTCAAAGTAAGTGTAGATTATTCTCCTTGCGTAAAAAAGCTACAAACTGTGATGTTTGTGATGCTGCCTGTGAAAGGGCTTCTTTGCCGTATCAGAGGGGTGCAGAATAGGCACTCCTGTAAGTTCAAACATGGACACAGCAGCTCAGAAAATAAGAGGCAGTTAATGCATTTGCACAAGATTGCTAACAAACAAGAAAAATTGTCTGTTCAGCTTTGCTGGTAAGCTTTAGCCACTTGCCTAAGTGTGGAAGTTAATCAATTTAAAATTTCTTGGGGAATGGGCTGGGACCCACAAGTGGGCCTTGCTTCCAGTGCCTCCTCACTTACCCCCGCCCCGCCTCACCAGCCTTTTCACAGCCTTTTTGTTGAACCAGTGTCAGCAGCAGCTTTCCCTTCAGTGGTTGCTTGCTTGAAACTTTATATCCCACTTTCCTGCTTACCAGAGTAACTAGTTTCAGGGACTTAATGATGTTCAAAGAATGGCAAAGCAATCCCGTCATTACATAATTAAAACAATTAAATGCCCTAAACCTAGAAAGAGTATGGCAGATCACCAATGTTTTAACTCTCTTTAAGATTCCAGTGTTGATAAAAGTGTCATCTGAACAAAAGTGTCCTTAGCTGGTGGTTGAAGCTAAGAAGAGAGTAGACCAAAGAAACTTCTGCAGTCACAGAAAAGGCTCTCCTCTGTCTCTCCCGTGTCAGGCTGTTAAATAAGGCATCACCATTAGGGTGTGGGCAGCTCGTAACTCTGTCCATGGTGCTGTGTAACCCCTGCATTAACAGCGGCTACTCCCAGGGCTTGGGCAATTTGAGGGAGACCTTTTCCTTTTGATTTCAGGTGGGCAAAGAGACATTAAGAAGCAGGAGTTGAGGGCCAGGTGGACTGCTTTCTTGTTCTTTCCCATGTTGATAAATTCCAATGAGAGCAAGTATTGCAAGCAGGGTTTGTGTGCTCCATGGCTATAATACTTCTTCCCTGTTGTTTTCCCACATTGTGGCTCCAGTGAGAGTGGAGCTAGTAAGTGAGCACCAGGAGGATATTGGACCGAGTGGGGTTTTGGTTAGTTGATAGGATTGTTTGTTTTGGTATGTTTTGCTGTCATACTTCTTGGCCCTTCATAGTGGTATTTTAAAATAATTGAGCTGTTTAGTTCTCCTGACCCTTGAAATAGAACAACTACTATAACCCCCACTATAATTTACCCCAGTGAATGTACCTAGTTTTATTCAGTTGCAAACCCACTGTTAATTGCCTTGGCTCTTGTTTTCCATAAGATGGGCGGTATACAGCCTGCCAACCTAGCAGTTCGAAAGCACCTCCGGGTGCAAGTAGATAAATAGGGACCGCTTACCAGCGGGAAGGTAAACGGCGTTTCCGTGTGCGGCTCTGGCTCGCCAGAGCAGCGATGGCACACTGGCCACGTGACCCGGAAGTGTCTTCGGACAGCGCTGGCCCCCGGCCTCTTGAGTGAGATGGGCGCACAAACCCCAGAGTCTGGCAAGACTGGCCCGTACGGGCAGGGGTACCTTTACCTTTTACTATACATCTGATCATCATTTGTCTTGTTCATCTGGGGTTTATGCATCACGAAGGGCAAAGGGCAGTTTAATAATGATTTTATTCTTTATACCCCACCCATCTGGCCGGGCTTCCCCAGCCACTCTGGGCAGCTTCCAGCACATATAAAAACATAATAAAACATCAAACGTTAAAAACTTCCTGATACAGGGCTGCCTTCAGATGTCTTCTAAAAGTTGTGTAGTACTTCCTCCCCATCAGATGTCAAGGAGATAGTTTTCCATAGGGAGGGCACCACTGCTGAGAAGGCCTTTTGCCTGGTTCCCCGTAACTTCACTTCTCGCAGTGAGGGAAGCACCAGAAGACCCTTTAAAGTGGACTTCAGTTTTGCATCATTTCCCAAGTGTGGCAGGAAATATGAAAAGTATGCTCACATGTATTTGGCTCAGTAACAGATAATGATGAGAAGTGTTTCCGTTAAGCTTGGGTGGTTTTCTTCAGTGGGAAGTGCTCTACAAATGTGGACACTCCCATTGGCCTGAAGGAACAGAGATGCAAAACTCATGCAGTGTTAGAAAAACAAAGTTGCTATCTTATGATTCCCACAGGGTTGTTCCTTTGTTCCGGATGAATGGGTGAGACCAGGTTGGTAGACTGGTGTTGCCTTTGGTAATTGTGCTGTTACCGCTGTTTAGTTGTGTGTGTGTGTGTGTGTGTGTGTGTGAGAGAGAGAGAGAGAGAGAGAGAGAGAGAGAGAGGCAGGCAGGCTATGTGTGCTGCAGTCAGACTGCAAGGGTTAAAATGCAAAAGGAGAATCATGCAAAGGCTGGGATCCTATAATGAGCAGGAACATATTCTGAGGCGATAATTGCAACTGAGAGAGAAGGACAAGGAGGGAGATAGATATTGACATACAGGTATCGCTTCTGAAGGATAAACCTTTTTTTCTACAGTAGTTGCTCTGATGGAGGGACGCGGGTGGCGCTGTGGGTAAAACCTCAGTGCCTAGGACTTGCCGATCGCATGGTCGGCGGTTCGAATCCCCGCGGCGGGGTGCGCTCCCGCCGTTCGGTCCCTAGCAGTTCGAAAGCACTGCCGGGTGCAAGTAGATAAATAGGGACCACTTACTAGCAGGAAGGTAAACGGCGTTTCCGTGTGCTGTGCTGGCTCGCCAGATGCAGCTTGTCACGCTGGCCACGTGACCCGGAAGTGTCTGCGGACAGCGCTGGCTCCCGGCCTATAGAGATGAGCGCACAACCCTAGAGTCTGTCAAGACTGGCCCGTACGGGCAGGGGTCCCTTACCTTTACCTAGTTGCTCTGATATGATCAGCAGCAGCATCTACAGTAAATCATTCTGTGCATAAGTACTGATCTTGAGGGATTATGGTCTTTGCTCCGTCAAGAACCTGGGGACATCACTAATTTATTTTTAAACATAATCAGTGTAATATTAAAAGCCTGAGCCTTCAGTGCAGCTGTACAGGGTGGGGAGTGTGTGTTGCAATGGACCTCAGAGCATGGTCTGCATCCCATTGTGCAGGGATTGTGTTGTACAAGCTGAGAAAAGCGTATGCAAAAGTGCAGCCAGGTACTCTGTTGATTTTTGTGCCATTCCTGTATGACATTTTCTGCAAGGAAGTATTCCTATTTCCTGGTTGCTTCTTTAGTACCCTGGCCTATTTATACTGCCAGTAAATTAAATATTTAGTGTGTTTTGTTGCTTTTCCTTTCAAGAATAAACTATTGTTTGAGGCTCATAACAGCTTCCATGAAAACTTCCTCCGTCTGCCACATTTCCTTTCTCCCCATGTTTCCCTGCAGGCCTCTGGTTGTACCTGGCAGGAAGCAGTCTACCCTGCTTAACTCTGATTGGCTCTCCTAATTTTGGGTACAGGTCGGTTCATCGGGACCTCGAAGCACAGGTTGCAATAGTGACGGAAAACAAAGCCCTGCAACAGCAGTTCCATCAGGTGCGTAGTTCGTGGGCCAATGACTTGAGTGCTCCGCTTCACACTGAACCACCCTAAGATCTATGGGTGAAGGGCAGTATACTAGTTTAATGAATAAATAAAATAAACAAGTAGTGGGGTTGAGGGAAACTGGATTAATTCAAAACTGTCCAGAGGAAGTTTGTGTGAGCAGTTACTTTTCTTTATTTATTAAATGTGTTGGTTGCTTTTTTACAAAAGCAACTCTAACCCATTTTAACTAGAAAACGGATACATTAACACTGGGGGGGAAAGAAAACCAAGAAAAATCTTTTTTGAAAAACCCTCCAGTGATGATGCATCTGAAATAGCTGTTGTAGTCCTGAATGGATCTGGATTAACGTAAACAGGCTGGTCCTGGAGGCTGAAGATAAATGTGGGAAAAGACAGAGGTATTGCTACCTCTGTCCCTAATGCATACATGTGCTTTTCTCCTTTGACTTGATGGTTGTCCCCATGGGGAGAAGTGTAGTGGCCCATAGTTTTCCTAAAGACTATCCTAGTACCTCCCAGTGTTTCGGTAATCCAATGGTTGATGAATTTTATAAAGAGGGGCAAAACTATTAGCTGCTTTCTGGCTTTTTCATGCTCACAACTTTTCGACGTACAAGTGCAGATGTTTTCTTTATAATTATTCTTAGGTTTTCATTTAGACTTTTCTGCTCCTGATTCTCTCTCCTCCCCAATTTTATTTATAAAACAAAGGTTATACAGAGACTGACAGAATACGAAAACAATGCTTTTGATTTTTAAGATTAATGAAATAGTTGCTGTGGGCTTTCCCAGCATTTCTTGGTGTGTGCTCTCCTGCTGGCTGCAAATGTATTTCGGATTGATTCTATCTCTGCTTGCGTGGCCTTGATTCCTGTCTCTGTCCACTCACTTATTCTAGACTGGCTTTTTAATTAACCTTTGCAACTGCTGTGTCGCAGCACAACAGTTGGATTTGCATATACATATTACTCCCAAGATTTACTCTCGGCTAGTTCATCCAAACTAAAGTTATTATGTCGTAACATTGAATTTCACTGGAAACAGGAGTTTCCGGAAGAAGGCTTACCCCCTGGTTTCTAACTGAAATTTGTAGTTGGTTAAATTTATATGAAAATACCTGGCACCACATAAAATCCCCATAAAGCAGGGCTGGGGAACCTCAGGGCTGGGCTTTAAATGTGGTTCTCCAGTTTTCTCTGTGGCCTTCAGAATCCCCAGTAGCCCTTGTCAAACTGCTAATGCCTCTTGCTTGTTTGAATGGCAGATAGAGAGGTTTATGTAGAAACTAGCCCATTGTACATTTGTTGCACTCTTCACTTTAGCCTCTGGCCCCACTCATCACAGTCACATGGGCCCCTGAAGGTTGCCCAAAAGGGAATGCAAGCCCGCCCTACCTGGGAAAAGGTTTTCTACCCCAACACAAAGTCTCAGTGTTGACTGGGTTTTTGAAAGAACATTGCCTGAGACTTTGTAGCAGCCAAGCCATAGAAGCCATGTATAATTTCAGCCTTTAAATGCAGGGGCTCCATAAATACTGTCTTGGCTTACTCTCTAGCAATTGTTTTCCCCTACGCCAGAGGATTTCAGGGGAGAGATTGCTCTCCCCTCATGCTGCTTTTGTAGAAGGCAAAAGCAGTGGTGGCTTTTGAAAACAAACACCCTCACAGCTCTCCGAGTTCTGGAGGACTTGAGGAGGGGGTAGGGTCTTGTTCCACGTTGTGCAAGGAAGGCTTTGGGAAAGGCAAGAAGTGACATGAACTGTTCTCACCACTTCCTCCTTCCACAGGGAAGGGGAAACTGATGAGAGCAGTTCATGCCACCTCCTGCCTTCTTTTGAAGTCTTGCACCATATTAAACTTGACTTTGCCCCTCCCACAATTTCTCTCCATGTGCTGAAAGATGGAACGGGCGTTTAAAAAATTGTTCCATTTTTGTATCGTCTGTAGGAGGTTATAAACATCCAATGTATAATCTGAAATGGGAGCTATGGGAAATGTGGTAAGAATTCAGATGACAACCTAGTAAGCTGCATACACAGACTGTTGCTGTTATACTTCTCCTTTGTGGAGCATTGGTACCTCTTGTTGTGAGTAACCCAACTAAGTTTCTTACAGTTTGTGTGAATCCTGCCTTTGGGGTGGATTCAGAGCATTCTGAAGTCTGTGGATAGTCATTTTTTGATCCTTTAATAAGAGTTGTTTACATTCTCTGCTTCCCATCCCATGTGGACTGCAAGCCTTTCGTGAAGGCGCCATGTCAGGACTGTGCCCTGTATACTTCCCAGCACATTGTCTTAGCAGCATTAGCACAGTCCTTAAGGACACACTTCTGCTGCTCAGCTAGCCCTTCTGCAGACCTTCAGTTAGCCCCAGGTCAAATCACCTTTCTAACTACACTTGCTCTGCCTACGCCGTAATTACCAGTTGGTAAAGAAAGTCAATTGTGCTAGCCCTCTTTAGATGACCAAAACACATGAATTAATGAGCGAGAAGAACACAGGACCCCCTTGTTCACAAGCACATTGAATAAGGTTTACTTTTTATCTATTTACTTAAAGAAGGCCTTGTTAAATCCTAGAAGGGAACTAGTTTACAGGAAATAAGAGGGGGCAGGGGAGAGAATTAGAATGCAATCTGCATGGGCTAGATCTGCTCAGCTGGGCTTGGGAAGGTTATAGGTGGCTAATAATGTAGCTGAAGATGGGTGATTGCGCTGTGTTGACTTTGGAGTCAGGCAGAAGTCCTATAATTGTGTCAGGGCTCTCTGCATGTACAAGAACCCATCTTTCTATCACAGGTGAGAAAGTATCTTTGTGCTGTAAGCACTACTTCAAATCTCATGGGGTGTATGCGTCCTGTATCACACAGACATTTGCTGTCCCTTCCAGCTGTATTGCTTGTTCTTTGAAGGTGCTTAGTATTTCTGGGAACCACAGCGAAACCTTGACGGCACATTCATTTTAAAATGCAGCTTCGGAGCTTTTTCTGAAGAGAAATGAACTGTCTGGTCTCTGGAGATTAAAGTCGAGCTTCCTTTTGGACGATTATAGCTCGGGGTTTGGCTGTTACGGGAAAAAAGTAACTGCAGGGCCAAGTCTCGTAATGCTTTCCTCCTTTGTGTGTTTGTATACATATGTGGGTTGGGCTCTGTGTATGTGCAATTACTTGACTCAGTTGGCATTTGAGATGCCAAACTTGAGAAAGCAGGTCAGCCTGCATAAGAGGTACTCTCTTCAGAGGAATGAAAGTATATGGAGCCCTGTACTTTCATTATAACTAATTAAAGCAATCAGTAATGCAGTCCAGGAGCAGATGTTCAAATTCATGTAGTAACCTCCCCCTCCTTTTCCCCACTATAGGAGCAAGAGCAGCTTTATTTGCGGTCTAGTATGGTGTCTGCATCAACCTTTGAGCAGTCTAGTCGCTATGTCCAACTGTGGGTGAAGATGGTGACACCTCTGATTAAGAACTTCTTCTGAAAAAAAAAGATAGGTGGGTCCTTTTGGGGTGAGTTTTGTAAATTGCTGTTTATACCCTCCCCTCCCCCCACACTGGCAAGCACTTTAATAAACAGGAAAGAAGCACGAGCTGATTTCTGTAAGAACCAAGGCAGTGTTTTTCCTGCACAGCATAAGCCTGCTATCCAAGGGCCTGCATTGGACGGTCATTGCAAAACGCTGCGAGACCTTATTAATTTGTCTCAATTTGTCTTATTCTGGGGAAAGGCTAAAACTCGCATATAAAATAACTGGAAAGTAGTAAAATGCCAGGCAGGCATGTGTGGAGGAGAAATTGAGGCTTCAAATACACAGTGGTGGTCAACTGCATGAGGGCTAAAAAGAGTAGAAGGGAAACAGAAGTGCGGATATTACAGCTTTGAATCAGGTGTTCATCCATAACACCAAGGTTTATTTGGACAGTTCCTTATGTATTATTTGGGACCAGGTTCTCTTTGGCAGTAAGATGCCTCTTACTATCTAGAAAATGGCAATGATTGAGGTGGGGGCTGAGGCTTTGGTAACTGCTATTGTAATGAAGGGAGATACTGGAGCTCATCAAGAATATAAACCTAACAAATGTTTATATTCTTAAGTAGTGCTAATGTGACTACCAGGAGCGCCTCAGGCATTAAGCTTGCTCCTGCAGAGCTCCAAGTAGGCCAAATCTAGAGGTGCCTCCTGGGTTCAATAAGTTACAGAGGAAGACATTTGCATTTTTCAGAAATTTGGCATTATTATGCCTAACTGGTGAGAGAGTCCCTTCTCCTTGTGGATTAATGCTGGTGGAGATTAGCAAACACATCTTAGGTGGGGGAACAACCTGAGCTAATCAGCATCTATTTTCATACTTATGAGAACTGAAAAGTCTTCTAGTCAGTTGCAGTGAATGCTACACAATGAAAGTGAACTGGGAAAGGAATCCTGGCCAATGCGGGCAAATGTACACAGACTTGTTTCTAGTCATAAACTGCAGGCTTGCATATATTATTGTAAAAATACAGACTTGTTTCTAGTCATAAACTGCAGGCTTGCATATATTATTGTAAAAATACTGTTTATCAATAACAACCTGAGTAGCATAACCACACTTTTGCTTTTTTATTGAAAACTTTGCAAACAAGTCTTTTTAGTTTCTATTTTGGGAAAGGTGGGGGCAGGTGGGTAGGGCTTTGCTTTCAACGCAGGCGTTAAACTTGCAAGAGCAAAGCAACTCCAGCAAGAATCCACTTAGCTGGCTTCTCTTTTGTCTTCAGGTTGAAGGTCCAGACGTAGGTGGGGCCTCGCATGCGCGTCTTATAGACAGGACACTCATACATGTTCTTGGTGTCCATACGATCCACGGGAATGGCTTTGATGAAGATGACGGGCATCGAGGGGGTCAGCTCCTTCAGACGTGCATCACTGATGACACCGGTCTGAGTATCCCAACGTGCACCTGCAGGAGGACAGAACTGTGGTGATGTTTCAGCCTAGAGGGTGCTTCATTTGCAGCATGCGTTAAGGAAGGGAACTTCACACTACCAACCTTCTGTCTTTAGAAGCATGGCTACAGGTAGTTGCTCTGGCTTGAATGTGCCTTTGCTGTCATCTCCATAATTTACGTAAGCATTCTGAGCACAAGCTAGAAAGAGCTGAATGCACAACTCTGCCCTGAGCCTATGGCAGTGTTCCTTTGCTCCAGAAAGCTATATTCTTCCTTCCACCTTCATTCAGCCTTGTAGGTAACATAAACGCCCCTACCTACAGTGACTTGAGCACTAAGGGTTAGGCTTCTTCAGCCCCCCTTTAATATGCGGGGGCAATATTACATTCCTAACCTTAGCCACACTACTTAATATGTATGGTCAATTAAGTAGTTTTGTCTGTAAGGGCAGTAAAATAGGCATGTGCTGCCCTCTGCTGACATGCTAAAGTGATAATAAAGACAGCTACTGCAAAGTGTTGTCTGCTTGATCCTTTCTTGACAAATATTTGTGCTTTCAAAACAGACAGATTTCAGCCTGGAAGTAGTTTACAGTGTGGAAATAATATTTGCACAAGCTGAAGGCATCCAGCAATGAACTCTATCCTTAGGAATGGCAAATAATATATTTTACTGCACAAAATTGATTAAGAATGCTCTGCTGTTACCAAGCACAAAGGTACAGCTGAAGCATTGATGGGGTGCCCTTCTTTTTAAAATTGTGATGATTATGTAGCGCAGAGTTGTGCCTGAAAGAGGTGGGGCAGGGGAAAGTGGTCTTGCTTCAATGTCCTGGAGGCAAAGAGAGAGAACCAGGGACACAATGTTCTAAAAATGCAAGAAACTATAGTAAACACCCTCCCCACCTCTCTCAAAGAAATAGCACAGATGAAATGGAGAGCTTCCCTACAGTAGAATAGGACAAAGGAGAAACTGCCTTGTCTGCTGTTGAATGACTGCATCTCTGTCTTACATGATAAGCTAGATTACCTTCCATGAAGAGCCCATGCACATAGGAGCCTTCTCGAGGGGGAGCTGTCATATCCTCCCGGTTCTTCTTGGTAACTTCCACTGAAAGGCACATTCTGTCAAGAGGCCACTCATTTTTCCTAGCCATAGACTGCATAATGGCCGTGAGGAAAGACTGAGGGTTAAAGAAGCCTGCTAGCCATACAGTTGTGGGTAGGGCAAAGTCTGTTGTCCAGGCCTCCAGCTCCTGAAAATGGAAATATTACACATAGCTAAGCATGTTGAGGAGGTCCATGTTTTCTGTTGCACTTGAGAGTCCATCTCCCATCAGCCCCAGGCACCACACTCAAGGAACAGGGATCATGGGAGGTGTAGTTCCACAACACTTATAGGGTCACACGTTTTCCCATTGCTGCTTTAGCAGAAACTACCTCCTATAAACACATTAACTTCACATAAAGATTCTGAAAAGCCTACGCATGTCTGTCCATCCTAAACAGATGATCAAGACTTTTACCTAGTAGAATTGCATACAACTACAGCTGTAAAGTATTCTTGTTATTTTATTAAGGATTGTTATTAAGGATATATATAGAAGGTAAAATTGGAAAAAACAATGCAAAAGCAAATAACTGAGTGTTGCTTAATTAAAAGATGATGCGTAAGTGCAAGTTCTTCGCTGTCCTGGTTGTTGCCCTGCCAGGACAGCTAAGAACTTGTTTTTGGAGAGCTTTAACAAAGGAAACCTCACCCTGATGCGGAGCAGTAGGTCAGCATACCAAGCTCCCAAGCTGAGCAAAGATGGATAAGCCCGGTTTGTCCAGGAATCAGGAACATTGTCATAGTAAAGTGCATTTGATAGATCTTCCATGTCTGTTGTGATTGTCAATTCTCCCTGTGGGGAAAACAAAACAAAAGCTTTTAATTGGATTCTTCCATCAGCTCAGCACAGCTTTTTGTGGCTATGCAGACCATTTGAAGAATTCTTAGTGTAGTTTTACGAAAACGGCATCCCTGTTGATCTAAGGTTCTGGTTATGTGAATGCTTTGGCATTAATTACAGCACTTTCAAGATTATATGTTATGCAAACAATGTACCATCGTTCCTCACTTGTGGTGGTGTTTCCAGGCATTTTCCCTCATGGTACTGCTGATGTTGTGGCAATTTAAATTTCCCAGCACTTGCATTGCTGAGAAAATGAGATGCACTCCTCCAGCTTGTGCTATAATTATGGGTGCCAGCGCTAATGCCAAGCAGTTGTGTAACTGATATCAGTGATTAAAAACAGCAAAACACACACACACACACACACACAATTTTTTGACCCTTAGTAAATTATTTTTAGTTCTCTGCTGGACAAGCCCTTATTGGTTTGTGGTTCCAACACATACATCATTTCTGTGAGTTGTTGTATGTGGCTCCCTTAATGTCCAGCAGCCTTATTTCACCCTGGGGAGTTTGGAGAGCAAGTGCATTGAGCTAATGCCTCCCTGTCTCCTGGGCCAGAGCACACCGTTCTAAATGGCTTGTTTTGTTATAAAGGAGGAAGCAACACAATGAAGCTTGCAAGGAGGATATTTTTCTCTTTATCCACCCCACCTCACCCCAATCTTGCCATAGAATTGTATTGTGGAAGACTTGTTGGAAGGTTGAGCTATTGGCAAAACTTGAACGTAGTGAAGGGCAGTGAAGGAAAAGTCCACTGGGCAAGGAACACCATCTGTGCTGAAGTCAGCGACCAGCCAGTGAACTTAGAGGGAAGATTCCCAAGACAAGCATCTTGGCTCTATCTCCCTTAATTTTCATGTGCTTGTGTATACAAACTACTGAATATGTACTGTTCTGATTGGAAAAAGAGTATCATTATCTTCTAGTTTAAAGTGCTCTTTAAATGCAGTAGCAGAAAAGATGAAAATCAAGTCTCGATGTTCAGGCATTTCCTGTTACTGAGAAAGCACGCTCCACTTTAATTTTCCTATGCCAGGTCATGTGTCAAGTATGCTGATTGAACCAGGTCAAATGTTGTTGTTTTTCTGGTGTACTTCTAGCAATAGCATACAATATGCACCTACCTTCAACCCCAAGTTTAATTCTTTCAGAGAACGTCTAATTTCACTGGTAAGGATGTTCATTCGTTCACATTCCTGGAAGGCAACTACTACATATGGGGTCTTCTCAGCTGCCTTTGCCATGATCTCCACCATATTGAAGGGCTCTGGAAGCCGATCCATGATCTCATCTAGCACAGCTTTTACCTGTTACACAGAGGGCCAAATTAATGTTTCGTTATATGCAGCATCATTTCAAATGCTCCAAAGGGTAAGCAAAGTACTAGACTAAAATACCTGCCCCAGCAAGGTGGGCAGGGCAGAACATTTCCCACATTTCCTGGGGCCTGAAGAAATATCAATGCAACTGAAAAAGGACCGACAGTAGAAGGGGCAGAACAGGTAGCAGCAACCCTAAAACCTGTTGCTGATTAGAAACTAGGGTTGGGCGATAATTAGGTTTTCAACATTGCGATATATCACCAGCCAAACATCACGGTTTGGCGATATACCTTGATGCTGAAAGGAGCTGCATTGGCCCCAGCCTGCAAGGTCCCAGGTGAAACTCAGCTCTCACAACTTGGGAGCTGAGGTGCTTTCACCCCAGCGCCTTGCAGGTCGGGGCCAATGCAGCTGGCCCCAGTCCACTGCTTGGCTGGGGCGCGCAAAGGCTTCCGCCCTCCACTCCCCAAGACAGAGGGAGCCTTGCAATGAAGCCCAACAGGCTCGGTTTGCAAGGTTCCCTTCGCCAGCAAGGGGTGGGGGGGCATGCAAGCAGCCTAGGAGAAAGAGGCTGCTTGCTCTCCACCCCACCCTTGCTGGCAAAGATGGAGGGAGCCCTGCAACGGAGCCTGCCAGGCTCCTTCATCTTTGCAGGCAAGGGTTGGGGCGTGCGCGCAAACAGCTTCCTTTTCCTAGGAGAAAGAGACCGCTTGCTCAAAGACAGAGGAAGAGCTGCAATGGAACCTGACAGGCTCCATTGTCAGGGCTCCCTTCGCCTTTGCTGGCATGGCCCTTTCAGCCAAGAAGCGCCAAGGCTCTGCCCCCCCCCCCGGTTGAGCAGGACCCCCGTCCATCCGGCACATGCACATGCCAGAGGGACAGGATCTTATTTGCACACCCCAGCCAGGGAGTGCAAAGCCTCCCACTCCCCAGTGGAGGCAGCTCAAATCCTCCTCTGGCTTGCATGCTAGCAGGAGAAGGATCAGGGCTGCTCAGCTGGGGAACGCAAAGCCCCCCCCAAGCTGAAGGAGCCTGGTTCCTCCTGCGCATGTGCAAGCAGGAGAAGGATCAGGGCTTCCTCAGCTGGAGAGCGGGAGCAGTTCAATGGAGCCCCCACCCTGCCGCTGGCTCGTACCAACTGGTGGCAGGTTGGGGGCTCTGTAAAACTGCTTGGCTGAGGCGAGGGCAGCCAAGCAGCTTAAAGGAGGGAGGAACAAGCTGTATAGGTGCCTGGCCAATGCAGCTTGATTCTCTCTCTGCGCTGGCATGAGGGGTAGACTGTGATGGCGGTTGCTGAAACTGCCACGACTCTGAGTCCCTCTGCTTGTTTCTCCCTCGCTGCACTGGTAGCAGAGGGACTCAGGAGAGGCAGCAGTTTCACTAGCAATAAACCGCCAAGTGAAAGCGCCATAACTGTCTGCCCCTCAATGAATCTCCCAAACCTATTAGAAACATTCAAATAGGAACCCCAAACCATTATCAGGACCCTGAGAGCCATGACCAAAGCAAACTGGAAGGTTTTCCTACCTTTTCCTCTCGGGACACACCAGTTCCGCCTCCGGCATCTGACTCTTTGGGTTGCATTTCCAGCACGGTGCGGAAAAGTTTCTCAGAAGTGACAGTGAGGAACCCAATCTCTGCATTAGGATGAAGCCCGTACAGATAAGGGCTCTCGGGTGGAAGATTTTCATCAATATATTCATGATATCCCTACAAAATGTAATATGCAGAAACTTGGATGCTATAAGGTGTTAGTGACTGCTTAACGCCTACACCAGCCTTATGTTCAAATTAAGCTTCCAGTAAACTATATGCTCATAACAAGCACTGTCTTGCCGGTAGATCTGGCTGTTTCCCCTGGGACTTTTATCCAACTTGTCCACAAGTATAAGGCTGTTTCCCGTGGTCCTCTGAAATATTTTGCCAAGTTCCCTGTGCTGAGGTGTAAAACTATTTCTGTAGTTGCTGTCCTTTCTCTCTAGACCTTGCTATTGTTTCTTTTGTGGCAAATAGCATTTGCACCTATGGCTACCATTTACTCCCCCAGATGAAGGATTGTCAGAATAGTGTGTTGTTGGAGCAACTCCCCACCCCTCCCTCTCTCACCTTATAATCAGAGTTAGGTGGTATAAGGAAACCTGGTGCTAGCAGCATTTCTCCCTCCAGCATCTCCATACGGATGTATTCACCCAGGTAAGTTCGGCATAATCTGCGGTCCCAGTCATCGGTGATGTGTCCCCCATACATGATCT
Source organism: Podarcis melisellensis (assembly GCF_964234715.1). Classification (NCBI taxonomy): domain Eukaryota; kingdom Metazoa; phylum Chordata; class Lepidosauria; order Squamata; family Lacertidae; genus Podarcis; species Podarcis melisellensis. The sequence continues at coordinate 30,005,914 of NC_138529.1, read as the reverse complement.
CCCCAAAGAGATACCGCAGGTCGTCCCAGGGAACCTAGGAAAAGATCCCACGGAGGGGGAAAAAAGCAAAATTTGGGGGAACACCACCAACATTCTGTTCACGTATATAAAGGTATGTGGGCTTTTTGCCGCACCCAAAGTTCTTTTCAGAAAACATGCTTTCATCACTAGTCTATTAAGGGGCACATTTGGTCCCATAAGTACCGTGAAAAATCTTGGGAAATGAGACAAAATGATTTAAAGCACAGACAAGTGCTGGTTAGCCAGCAGGGGACAATCCTGGGGGAATGCTGAATTGCTTTTCCCATCATGGCCTGTGAAGGCAGAAGAATACTTTGGAACTGAGGAGGTCCTATTTGATCTTCGCATTCTGCAATAGAGTTTGAGTGGGCTAATAAAATGGTCTTCATTCTATTCATGTAGCATGCGTTACATGCTAGGTGTTATTGTAACAGGTAGAGTTTGTGAGTTTCCAGATGTAGGAACTCCATTCAGAACAGTCTGTAGCTCCTCAAATTATTGCTGTCCCAAGTTGAAAAGTGCATTCTGCCCTGGAAGCAGAACTCACGGTGACAAAGCCTCCAGGTGCACAGATGCCAAAAAATGAGAATACCCTGCCCACAAAACACAAGCTTTTCGGTTCAATGCTTCTCTGCACCAAGTACACCTTTTTCCTAATTAAGTAATAGTAAATTCAAATAGCAATTCTCCATTTCCCAAAGCAGGCAGTGCTTTGATCAGACCCTTGGAAAACAAGGGACCACTGACTACTACTTACACAGTTTCTCTTCTATGCAACTCACAAGTTACCAAATCTTTACCTTCACATTGGCTTCCAGATAGTTATACAGTACATTGATGGAAATAGTGAGATCTCCATTGTTAAATGGGTAAGACCTATTCCAGCCTTGAGCTCCAAATTTCCGCCGTTCTGCCACCACTGCATGGAAATAGCAGAGGGCAAAAAGAATGCACTTGAATTCAATTTCTTTGGTGCACATTTCTAGGGTATCCTAAAGGAGAAGGAAAAAAAAAGGCTGTACTTTTGCACAAACAACAGAAATGAGAAGCCATCCCAAAGTGGGAGGAAGAGGTCCTTTTCTTATCGAAAGCACTGTTTGCATTGCCCGAAAGACAGGAAAAAGCAACTTCAGTGCTAATCTTGGATTGTGGCTGAATACAGAGTCCAATCAAATGGAACAGCAGGTACTGCTTACCTGAGTAAAAAGATCCAGGGCTTTGTGTAAGTTGGCATGCATGCCTGTTGGAGGCTCATTGGTGATTTTAATGGCATTTTCCAGGAGTCCCTGAGGGATAATATGGGAATCTGGAGAGGGAGCAGGCTCAGCGCTCATGTATACTCTGTAATCGTCATGGCTCCCTATGCTATATCGTTCAACCTTTTTATCCAGTGTTCCCAGCCACTTGGCTACCAGATGGATGTTCTGTAGGGTATATAAGGGACATGTTAGTTGCTGCCAATGAGGATGGACTGCATTCTCCCTCCAGGGCTGCCTTTAGTGGCAACCAGAAGTCCTGTAATGTGAATGGAATGCTATTCTAAACTGTCTCCACCCTCCCCATCCCAAGGAACTGACATCACCTAGCCATAGTACATTAATATAAATGGTTCCATCCTAGAACTTCAGGAAGACAAAATGCTCAGCATCCTGCCCTCATTCATGTCATGTTCTAGAATGGATATACATTCTCTGCTGTTTCATCGACTTTTTAGGCATAAAGACGCCTGCACTCATTTTATAGAATCACAGAATTGCAGAGTTGGAATCGGGCATCTCAATTAAAGCATTCATGATAGATGGCCATCCAACCTCTGCTTAAAAACCTCCAAGGAAGGCGAGTCCATGGCCTCCTGAGGGAGTCTGTGCCATGTACATGTCCCCTAGTATGAGTACTCCTTCCTTACACATGCAACACCAGTCTCAAGTTGGAGGGACCTGGAAGAGTGACAAATTGTCTGGGCATCAGCAAAATTATTGACCTCACTCTACTCAATTTCCCCTCAAGGCCTGGATCTTTTTTAGCATAAGCAATAGACATATGGTCCTTAGCATCTAAGGCAATAATATCAGCTGGGCACCAGTTTGGGGGTGGAATGGAATGGGAGAGGGAGGCTCCACTGCAGCCTTCACACTGAGAATGCCCCTACCTTCTCAAATACTTCAGCGGAGGAAAGAGAAAGGGTCTGCTTGCAAGGTACAGACTTCTCTGAAGCTGTGTTTCCACACAAAGGCTGCAACAGGATCATCTGCCCACAGCTGCTTGCAATTTCTTCATGCCGGCACCTAGATACCTTTGGGCAGTGCCAGCATTGTTCCAACAGTCCAGTATATGGCTAATCCTATCAATGGACATCCAGCATATGCCAGGGAATTTTTTACACTGGATTATTTATGGACTGGATTACAGCGAGTTTGCAGTTCCAGAAATGATTATTAAAAGCTATTTTCATTTGCTGCCAGATAATTTACTTAAATCATGAGTGCTAGGGAGGCATGAAAGAAGTGAAGTACACTAGTGTAAGAAGTACGCTAGAAGTACAGTGTAAGAAGTAATCGGCAGGAAACGTTGGAATTGAAATACCTGAAGAATGACCCAGTGTCCTTCTACCGCAGCCACATCCAGGGCATGTTCTGCCACAACTTCCTGTCCTTGTCCTAGAGACACATTGTGGATTTTCCCATTGTCTATGGTGAAGCCAAGCTTTTGACCTAAGAGAGTTATTAAAATTGAGTGGAATTTTTAAAATGTCTGTTGTTCTTTTAAAGCTTTTGCTGTGTGCGCTGTAATAGGGCACACTTACTGGAAAGGCTCTCCCAACTCACCCAAGGCTTCAACATCCTTCAGGGGATCAACTCCAGGAGAGAGAATGAAGAATATGGGTGTTGACTGGCTGCTCTCTTCATAGGATTTGGAAAATTCAACACTTCGGCCTTCAACAAATTTACTCCCCATTTTCTCCTCCACGAAGTTCCTGAGGGAAATAAAAAAAACATACAGGGGATTGAATTGGCTCTGGTGAACATTTTGGCCCTTAAACCTATGGGTTGTGTGATTAGTTTCTTTTAAAAAAAATATTGGGGTGGGGGGGAGATACAAACTGAACATTCCCCATTCCCAACCCTGCAGCATAGTTTCACATGTAAAGAACAAGAATGAAGTTTGTACAAGGACTGAAGTGGAGCAAGAAAATGAAAGGTGTGAATAACAATATGAAGGGAAATGTTACTAGAACCAAGTATCATGAAATGTGGCACAGCTTCTCCTGTCGGCTTTGTCCATGTGCTGAACAGCCATGCCGCAAAAGCGGTTTTTTTGCCCTCTAGCCATACAAAGTTTTTGTGTGAGTTTTTCAGAAAGTGCCATGTCCCAAATGGCCGTTCCCTGTACAACAGTCCCAAGCTGTAGGAAGAGTGCAGCACATACTTGACTGCGTAGGTCATGCGGTCTGGCCTCATACATCGCATCATGCACAGCTTTTGCAGGGCTGTCTTGTTCTTCCACTCCTTTGGAAATACTTCCTTCTCAGGGGTCTCAGACTCCACAAACTTTTTCCACCGCTTAGCAGAACCTTCAATGTCACTATCCAAGTTTTTGAACTCGTCCATATCAGACAGCACCTGAGAGCACAGTTAACAGGGAACATGGGGCTGACAAGCCTTTGCTTTCTTTCCTCCTAGTCACACCAGTGGCTTTAATAAATGCACCTGACAGCAATAACCTTGGTTATTGAATGGCTTAGCTGTCAAACAATTCAGCTCCCAAATGCCGAAAACTCAGAAGTGCGCCGGTTTGTGAACGTTTTTTGGAAGCCGAACATCCAATGCAGCTTCTGCTTGAGTGCAAGAAGCTCCTGCAGCCAATCGGAAGCTGCGTCTTGGTTTTCAAACGGTTTCGGGAGTTAAATGGACTTCCGGAACGGATTAAGTTTGAGAACCAAGGTACCACTGTACTCTGCTCACAACCGCCTGAACTGTTAACAGATTTCCTTCTTCTGCCAGTTCAAGTGAAAACAGGAGGCCTATGGCAAGAGGAGGGCCCCATTGGATACTACAGATATAGTGCCCAAGGCACCAGGCTGTCATGCTTGCAGCAGAGCAGAGATGGAGAACCAGAGGCCCTCCGGTAGTTGGGCTCCCACTCCAACCAGCATGGCCAATGGAAGCTGCAGTCCAAGAACATTCAGGGGGCCTCAGGTTCCCCACAGTAGAGAAACGAGGAGAAAGAGGTCCAGGCATCCTAACTTGACTTTAGCTAAAATGTCACAAGCCACAACAGGCTCTAAAGAGTACTGCTTCACAGTCCATGTTTTAATCCCTCCAATAGCACAGCCACCGTTGGCTATTCCAAGGGAACAGTTTTCTGGATGCCAAGCAACTGCAGGAAGGGCTCAACAGCCGTTTCCAGGTCATCCTAGACCTGGATGAAAAGGTGGCCTCATTTAATTTCTCATCTTGCTTTCCTGCGGGAAAGGAAACGCAACTTGCCTGTAGAGCGTGATTGCTCTTTTCATGTACACGCAACAAGAGGCTGTGGCTATAGGCAGGCTGAGGGAAGGAAAAAGGCCCCCCTCCACAGCCAGGCTCTCCCCAGCTATGGGCGTTCACTGCTGAGCAGAGGTTTCAAACTGCTAGCACAGTTCTTTAGATGGCTCACACGAAAAGGTTTGAAGGTAGCTAAACTTCTACGACTCAGTCCCCATCAATCACGGACCATGTCACTGGATACCAGCATTTTCTAATGGGTCTCCCTCAGCTCCTAAAAAAGGACTTCATTCTAGAAATAGTTATTTTCAAACAAACCTTAATTCCACCCCATCCTTGGCCTAACAAGAAATCTACTGGAGATGCCAGCCCAGCTTTAAAGGGGAAGCGCAGAAGGAAGTCTAGTTCCACCGGATTCACTTCTTTCTTCACCAACAAGACCTAGAGAAAGCATGGAATTAGAAGCATGAGGACTATTTACTCCAGAAACAATTGCTGGAACAGCTGCTGGTCTTGTTTATCCTTCTGAGTTTACTGACAGCAGGAGCAGAACCCAAAGACAAGGGGCCACACCCAACACAAATCTGGCTTTGGAGTGTTGTGAGGTCAGATGAACACTGACCTCACCGGGTTAGGGACAACCCGGCCTGATGACTACTGCATACTAAGCAGAAGCAGCAGCTGCAAGCCTAAACAAGACAACAGCATCACTTCAGCCTTCAGTGAGGGAGGGGACCCTGCTGATGCGAACCATCCCTATTTTTAAACTTACCTGATAGGATTCTACAGCCTAATCTTTCTCCTTGACTGCTGCTGCTGTTACTTCCACTGTAGTTTGCATGGGGAGTTAGGGGAACAGCAGTACCTCTGGTGGGGGACACGCCATGTTCCTTCTGGGGTAATCTGTCTACTTGTGGTTTCCACTCTGCACTCAACTCTCACCTAAAAGCTGTCAACATGTGACAGTGGCCAAACCTGGGAACGGCTTTGACTGGCTGGCTAAACCAGATGAAGGGAGCCGATGGGTCTCAAACCCTTGGTGAGTTAGGGACTTCCTTTCATGTGAAGATGGTGAATTGTATGGAGAAGCCCAACAGCAAAGAAGGTGGTTTCTGCACATACCGTAGAGGGAAGTGAGGGGCAGGTGGGGCTCATCAACCTGGGAAGGTAGCTCGTCTAGGAGAAGGGAAACTCTGATCCTAGACCTCCACTGCCTTGCAGGATATTTACAGAAGAAGGTGGCTAAAGAGTAAACCGTAAACAAATCTGGAGTGGAGTCCCTAAGACACTTGGAAGGCGGCTTGTATCACCTCCTTCTGGCAACTCCTGCAGCCAAGCTGGTGCCAAGCGCATTGCTCTGCTTTCTTTTGGACCACAATAGTGAGGATGAGAGGGGTGGGGATTTTTGGAGGCAGCACAGGAGCTCCATTCACACAGCCCAGGGTTGTGACCTGAGGAGGTGCTGCTAAGGCAGTGGTATGACTTCACCCCCAGAGAAGCACTCCATTATCTCTTGAGACAGATAGATGCCAACAACAAAGTTTGACCTACTCTGGAACTCCTCATCTTCATTTTCTAAAGAGCTACCTTCTTCTAGTCCTTCTTAGAAGCTTCTCCACAACTTGCTTTACAACATCCCTTTCTGATCCATCTCTCTTTGGGTCTAATAATCCACTGTCCACACAGCTACACCCTGATTACCAGGCAAGAGCAAAATGTTGACTGACTCCATGGAAACAAAAAAAACTCCAGTTACTTCTTTTGTCAGTGCCAGCAGGAAATCACCTTACCTGAAAGGCAACTTGGGCTAGAAAAATAAGCTTGTCTCTCTCAAAAAGTCCCCGAGCAGTGTACATGTAGACGGAGTAGGTGATCTCGTCAGTTAGGTTGATCACTCTGTGTTTCACATCTTCTGCTGGAGGAGTCCGTTGAATGGCTTTCTCAAAGACCACATTGAATGCCTGGTCAGAAAAGAAGTCAAAGCGCAGATGAAAACCGTTTAACCTGGTTGGACTTTGTGGCCTTTTATTAAAAGGCAGACACGGGGAAGGTGCCTTCATCCAAAACACAAGAACATACAGTGTTTGGGCTGCAGCCTCGCATAAACTCTATGGTTCAAGTCCCTTTGGCATGATCCTTTGATATGACCTCGGGGCAAGGTATTTATGCTCGACCCTAAGTTATAACGAACAGACAGCCACCCCTGCAATAGAGGTAGACTGTAAGAAGAAGAGTTTGGATTTGATATCCCGCTTTATCACTACCCGAAGGAGTCTCAATGCGGCTATCATTTTCTCCTTTCCCTTCCTCCCCCACAACAAACACTCTGTGAGGTGAGTGGGACTGAGAGACTTCAGAGCAGAGTGACTGGCCCAAGGTCACCCAGCAGCTGCATGTGGAGCAGGAAGCGAACCCAGTTCACCAGATTACGAGTCTACTGCTCTTAACCACTACACCACACTGGCTCTCAAGATTAACTGCACAAAAGGATGTGAATAACTTGGTGTCAGTGATAGCAGGGAAGGGGCTCTTCTCCACAAATGTAATTAGTGGCCTGTCCAACTAGTCTCCTTCCTTAGTTAATTACCTTTAACGAGAACTGGTAGATGGGGTTGATTTTGTTGAGGTCATTCAGTATAAAGTACAACAAGGAAGCTCTTTCTGCAGCTGGCCTGTAGTTCTCTCTAGCTTCATTTATTTGCAGCTCAGTAATTTTAGCTTCTTTCACCTAAAAAAACCAAAACAAGCAACCTTCAATACAGCAGCTACCAGTTCTCTAGAAAAACACAGTGTAGCTCCATAGCCCCTTACTCTTGTTGCTGGTTTGATAGATCACATAGGTTATTGGAGATGCCCCCCCCCAATAGTGCAGTGATTGTGCAGAGCAGCCCACTTTCCAGGGGTTTTATTAATGAGTGAGGACCAGGGTTTTTAAGGCTGAACCGGCCCCTTCTCCCTCCTCTTTTTCTTCTTTACTTATAGGACAGCTGAGTACACTATAAATTGCAGTGCCAGGGAGATCTTGACTACCTGCCAACTTAATGGGCCCAGAAGCACTCTACACATTGATGAAAATTTGTGTTCTTTGTCCTGGAAGAGCCCTAGCCATGGCCCTGTGACTCACCTTTTCCTCTATCTCATTTGCTGTGCGCTTGGTGGTCTCCAGATTTTCCACCAAGGCTGTGTCGCCAAGGAAGTTTCCTGATGCAGCAGAGAGTCGAGCCAGTAAGGAATCCTCCAGCTCCTTCAGGATGATCTTAAACTCATTCTGTTGTTTTGTGAGAGTAGCCTATACCAGCAATGAGGGAATATATATATATATATATATGTTAGAATTTGGTAGGGGTGTGTGTGTGTGTGTGTGTGTGTGTGAGAGAGAGAGAGAGAGAGAGAGAGAGAGACTTTGAAGGTGGACAGCCTTCACAGACAGGCTACAATTCAACAGATAGCAGAGTTGGATGAAATGGGAGCCCTTTGGACTCACCAGCTGGACTGAGCCTCGAAATGATCGCAGAGAATGCAATTTTTCAAGAGGTGAAAATGCAAAGAAGCTCATGGAACGGAAGCTCTTCATTTTAAGCTCATTCAAGGCAGTCATGCAAACGAGGGACCACCGGCATTCACATAACACACAAAGCAGCTTGTTCTTTTCCTATCAGGGTCTTTTTGTGACTACAAGAGTTTTGTAAAGGGTCATCACAATGCAACAGTGACTAACAGCTCAGGCGGACACTGAAGATGCATTGCAGATGCAAGTAAGGGCACAAGGGCCAGTTCTTAGATGAAGTTCATTTACGTCCAATAAGAGAAAATGCACCAACCTCCCCCTCCCCCAAACACACACAAAAAAGGAAAAAAAGGATACGGATTTGCATATAATTTGCATATACCGTACTTATTTACATGTATAAGTGCAAACTTGAAATAACTACTGTATTTAACTAAAAATATAATGAGGGACAGCCCTATCAATTAGGCAGAGGGAAGCAATGCTCTCAGGCAGCAGAAGCTGGGGAACAGCTGTGGCAGCCCCCTGCCCCCCCTCCAGAGCCCCCTGGCCATTTGTTTCTCTTGGAGATCAGAGCTGTATGTGTCACAGTGTCCTCCTGTTCCCAGCAGTGGAGCAAGATTCAACAGTCAGTCTATTCAGTTTCTGTACATGGGATGGAGGGTGTGTGTGTGTGTGTGTGTGTGTGTGTGTGTGTGTGATCTTGCCCTGTGCCTCAGGCAGCAAAGTGCCTTGGGTTCCCCCCGAGTACAGTATGTCTCACTATAGTGGAGAAGCCTGAGACCAGCAATGCCTGCTCAGTCGGCTACTGATGAGCTACTTCCAAGGTCTCTGCTCTTCCTTCCCAGGGTTCATTATCATTTAAAGATAATTTGGACCAGACAACCCTTCAAACAGAAGACTCCTTCAAAGAAGAGGACTGCTTTCTGTAAAGCAGGACACACGGTTGCCATTACCAGTGTGTTAAAGAGCTCAGCTCCAAGGTTCTTACCTGCGCGGCAATGAAATGGCTACAGCCATCCTAAATAGTCCCTCCCATTGCACAATGCCATTTAATATGAAGGCTGGGGTGGGGCTTCTGCTTGTGGCAACCATCTCTAGTGGGTCCTTCTATCCTAAAGAGCTTCACCCAAATAACAGCCTAATATACTTCATTGAACAGTAAATGTAAAGTGAACAAGAAATAGTAAATGAAAATCATAGTAAAATAGACAGATATGTGTTTGCATTGTTAAACGTACAAATTCTAAAATATACAGAATGAATTCACTGGTTTGAAATATCTACTTAAACAGAGGAAATGATTTAAATACGGTGAATTAAATCTAAGCAATTCATTAATATACTAGTAAATATTTAATTAACAAGGATCTGGTTCCCTTTCACATTTAAAACCTAATGCAGGGAAGGGAGTGCAGAGAATATACATACATACATACACATATATATATATATGTGTGTGTGTGTGTGTGTGTACATGTAAATGGAAAGTAGGAACAGAAACTTAAAACCACCCTCACCACCTGGGAATTGGAATTGTGTTGGGTGCTATGCACAAATTAATGCCTTTCCCTTTTTAATATACTTGGAGCCTTACTTTATTATTATTATTATTACCCCGAGGTCCCAAGGCGGGTTACAATAATTAAAACACAACATTAATACGTAGTAATCACCACTTTGGAGCAGATGAAAACCTGAATGGCAGGTCCAGAGACCCACCTTCTAAGACCATTTGGCTTGCTCTGAAGTTTCTGACCAAGTGTGGCTACCATAGATTCTTGTAAAATAAGCCATGTTGTTCATGAACAATTCACATCTAGCAATTACAATACCTTCAGTTCCTCTAGGTCAGGTCTCTCCTTAGCCACCACAGCAGCTAAAAGTTGGTCCTCCAGCCCATCTCTGGTGACCAGAAAGTTGATGAGTGTGCACTGGGCCTGCATCTCTGGCTTGTAGTGGGGGTTGAAGTACTTGGTGTGCAGAATGAGGCGGAAATTGGGGTGGTACTCCACCTCCTTGTCTCCTATTTTAATGTATCTGGGGATTAGAGTGTTAACAGGTCATGAGAACCGGTAGGTAAGAGGCAGAGAAAGGTTCTTCAAAGAGAAAGTAGGCTACTTCTGGCAGTTGGAGGGGCAGAGTTGGAGGAGGACGTCACAGGAAGGGTCAAATCCTATTTTTGGATATGCTAAAAAGTTATTTAATGTATACAAAAAAGCAGTGCATTTTAGGCACATTGTTGTTGCTGTTTTATGCCTCATAGACAAGCTTGCTCAGCTGCTTAGAAAGTTAATGTGAATTTTAACCAATTTCAGTATTTTAACTTCTTGCATGTTTTAAACTATTGTTGTAAGCGTTTCTTGATTTTTATCGTTTTATCTTTTTGTAAAATGAGGGTTTTTTGTTTAACGATCAAGGGGCGTATAACTTGGATGTAATGAATTAAATAAAAAATAACTTAAGGAATACAGTGGTACCTCGGGTTACAGACACTTCAGGTTACAGACTTTGCTAACCCAGAAATAGTACCTTGGGTTAAGAACTTTACTTCAGGATGAGAACAGAAATCGTGTAGAGGTGGCGCAGCAGCAGTGAGAGAACCCATTAGCTAAAGTGGTACCTCAGGTTAAGAACAGTTTCAGGTTAAGAACGGACCTCCAGAACGAATTAAGTTCTTAACCCGAGGTACCACTGTAAATTAAATGTGGTTCGAAACACAGGGGACGGGGAGGTACTTCTGTCCTTTTGCAGGGTGGGTGGGTGGCTAGAGGGTAGAAGCAAGAGTTCTGTGTATACATATGCACAAGTGCACAAACACCAGAATGGAAAATGTGAGACATATGCTTGCAATTTTGAACCACCTTAAAAAGTAAGAGGCATGAAGACCAGCTCTCAGCTTATGAAACGATTGCTGCAGTCATAAAGACACTCATTTGGATTTGGAAGGAAGCCCCACTGAAATCAGCATGGCTGCTTTCCAAGTAGATGTGGTATGGGGCTGAAGCAAAAACAGCACTGCTCTGGGAACATTTATGCAACAACACCCAATGAAAACAAGAAAACAAGAAGGGATATCATCAGTGGAAATATGTAGGAAATTCTACATTCTTTCCCCAATGAACAGAGCAAAGTAGGAACGGGACAAACAGGTGGTGTCAAAGCCACCTGGTGATGGTAGAAAAACCAAGCTGAATCTACTGTCAGGGAAATGTAGCACGTCCAATGTCATCTGCAAGGACGGTTGTGATCCTCAGGAGAGTCTTTATTCCACAGGAGTCACTTAGTAAACTAGATTAGATGGGGTCTAGTCACACCAGCTTTACAACTAGGACTAAATCCACCCTAAAGCGTATTGTGAATTAGTTGTCTGCCACCACCTACTGGATAACTGAGCAACAAGGACTCTTATATTGAATATAGTTTGTTCCAGATCACAAGAGTGCTAGCTTCCAATCTCTGATCACATAGCTCCTCTAAGGATAATGACTGTGTTTTTTTTAACTTTGCTGGAAGCACAATGACATTTACATGAGAATAGATGAGCCTATTAGGAGCACGCCCCTCCTGTTAGTGGAGCGCACATGATTTTCTTAACAAAGAGGTTAGATTTCTAATTTATCCACCACACATGAAAAACAACATTTCAGTCAAATGAAATAAAAAGTAAAAAGTTTATCTAATTTAATACTTCCCCTGGTTGATATAGGCAGGCATTTATAATTTATAGTACTTGGTTATAGGAGAGACATAGAAAGGAGTGGTTCCTTGGCAGAAAGTCCACCATGGAAATGAGGGAGCACAGCACCTGCTCACTGAGGGCAATAGATTTGACCAGGGGTCAGCAAACTTTTTCAGCAGGGGGCCGGTCCACTGTCCCTCAGACCTTGTGGGGGGCAGGACAATATTTTGAAGGGAAAAAATGAACGAATTCCTATGCCCCACAAATAACCCAGAGAAGCATTTTAAATAAAAGCACATATTCTGCTCTTATAAAAACACCAAGCAGGCCCCACAAATAGCCCAGAGATGCATTTTAAATAAAAGGACACAGCCTACTCATGTAAAAACACACTGATTCCTGGACCGTCCATGGGCCGGATTTAGAAGGCGATTGGGCTGCATCTGGCCCCCGAGCCTTAGTTTGCCTACCCATGGGTTTGACTGTATTGATTACAGGACAACTTGGCTGTGAACTAGCCAGCAGGTACATTGCGATCCAAGGATGCAGAACAGTAGCCCATGGCAAGGTGAGGCTTGTACCAGCAGGATGACACGTACTCAGGATGATTTGCTAGGGCTTGGGAATGCCAGCAAATAGTAGCTGTGTGCAGTGGCGTAGCATGGGGGGTGCAGGGGGGGCCGGCCGCACGGGGCGCAACATCTGAGGGTTAGGGGGCGCAAATCCACGGGTTAGGGGGCGCAAATCCATGGGTTAGGGGGCGCAAATTACTTGCCTTGCCCCGGGTGCTGACAACCCACACTACGCCACTGGCTGTGTGACATCTTAGTAATAATGGAGGCACTCTGGCCAATGTAGAGACAGACTTAAGAGAGAATGGATAGAGATACGCCTAACCCTAACTACAGTAATTCCATTTTAAAAAGCAAGGGCTACTCTGGCTTCAATCAAAGGAGCTGTGACAAACTTACTTTCCTTTCTTGATGGTGTTTCGGCCTAGCAGAGGATCCAGCACAGGCTCCACGGTCTCTCCAATGTTCTCAATGAGCAGGGTGTCTCCATCAGAAACCGCCTTTTCAATTATATCTAGATAGCTGCAGCATTGGAAGAAAATCCGCTAAGCACATCACAGTGTTTTAGAATACAATCCCCGCCTCTTATTTTGAACATAAGAACGCTGGTGCTCACGGAAAAAGGAGCCTTATGAAAAATCACTATAGTTTGGGGCTGCGCTTCCCTGAGTTCAGAGACACTGGACAGCTCTGAAGCGGGATCTGGGCAGAAGAGGCTTACCCCCACAGGTTCCAATATGCAAACAAGTGGCAACGAGAGAGCATCCCTTAACATATATGGAATCTGATGGAAAGGAACAGGGATTGCCAAGATGGCCCTCTTGGATGCAATGATGCCTCCGAGGTCTTTCCATGGGGCCTGCAATATGTTTGAGTCCCCACCCCCCAACTGTCCCCTTGGTCATGAGGTGGTCAGGTTACTTTTTTTCTTCCTCGAAAAGTGCATACAACTGAAGGAGGAAGAGGCAAGTTATGCTCGTTCCCAGTTTCCCTTTCAGCACTGTGCGTTTTTAGGGCTCAGATTTACTCCGCTGAATCGGACTTGTATCGGAAAAATGGAAAAAGCTAAGGGCATGTGTGCACTTGTCCCTCTTTCTTTCTCTGTGGCGGGGATGATCTAGAGAGGGGAGAGATGTGACCAGAAAGGGTGGTGCCCACGGGCCTGAAAAGGTTGCTGATCCCTGGAGGGCACCTCTGGGGCATTGCCACCCTCATCTTTGGAGCTGTAGGGAACTCCTTGTTTGGCAGAAAACTTGAAGAATCAGGACAGAATAGTTATGGCTCAACCTTCTCTGCCCAAGCCGGATGGCCTTCAGGTCTTCTCCATGTTTGTTCTTAATCCACTTGATCCCTTGGAGCTGGGCATCTACAATGAGTGGCCAGCGCTCTGTGTTGCAAAGTATAGTTGCATTTTCTGTTGACATCCGGTCACTGGGGAGCCCCTGGTTGTTCCACGTTGCTACATCTGCATCATCTGTTAGGAGGCTCAAAGGGTCCAGCCCAGGGGTGATGGGAATTGGCACCTGCAAAGTAAAATAAGAGGGTCCTGAAATGCATCAACTGCTCCTGTTTAATACATAATCTCGCAAGCGGCAATAACCCCTCGTGTGGGTATAACATGGGTCAAGGGGAGCCAATGTGTTACCTTGTTGAAGGACTACAGTTCCCATCAGCCATAGCCACCACTGCCAATGGTCAGGGATGATGGGAGTTGTAGTCAATAGCAGCAGGTTGGGCCAAGTCGCGGAGCTACCCACCTGATGCCAGAGTTGCTACAGTTTACCTGGATGGGGATGGGGCAGGGTGGTGGCAAGCTTGGGAAGCACAAGCTGGTGCATGAGCAGAAGGGCTGCCCTGATGTGGCTGTGCGGCCCCAATCCCACTGGCACCCTGACCTACCCCAGTCCCATTCAGGTAAGCTGTAGAGACTCTAGCGTTGGGAGGGTGACTATGAAGCTCTGCCCCACCACACTGGCTGCTACTGGATGCAGTCTGAGAACATCTGGAGGCCACCACAATGGATACCCCTGCAGTAGGCAAATGATGTAACTGAGTTTAGAATGGATGGTTAAACAGAACCAGCAATAGCTCTTAGCAGGGATGGCCAGAAGGGAGAACTTCTTGTACGATGTGTATTGTCATCCCCTGGGCCTGCTGGATGGCATTTCGGGAAAGGATGAACTGGAGAAGACTGCTCCAGACACTTTAATAAAGAACCAATAAACCAGGTAGGATTTCCTGAAGGGAGGTGAGGGGGGAGTTTGGTAACTCCATAAAGGTATTGTTATTGGGATCAGACTTTGTCACCGAGTAAACATTGCAGCAGGGGTCTATGTGAACTCCAGGAGAGGCTCAAATGTTGACTCCATGCTATTAAGGATCAAATATATATATTAATTTACGTTAGGTTAGAAACTGCTGTGTGGCTTTAGGGGAGCTGAAGTGAACTAGCTGACTCTTTCTGCCTGGAATCAAAGGAACATAAATATTTCTGCTAAATCAGAAGACTGCCTGGAAGTTACAGCTAGCGCAAAGCTTAGCCACCAGGTTCCTAAGTGGGACCAGGTGTTGGGAACACATCTTGCCAAGGCTTAAGGAGTTCCACTGGCTTCCAGCCCGTTTCTTACTGAGGCTGTATACACACCATAAATTTAAAGCACATCCTCCTTCCCCAAAGAATTCTGGGAAGTGCAGTTTCTTAAGGCTGCTGCGAATTTTAGCCCTGTGAGGGGTAAACTGCAGTTCCCACAATTCTTTTGGGTGGGTATGGGTTTGTGCTTTCAGTATATAGTGTCTATGCAGCTTCTGCTGGTGCTTACCTTTGAAACCCTACAGAGTTTAGATGAGGGTACAGGAAATGATGTTTTCTTCCATGCCACTAATGTGCCCATAGATCAAAACATTCATCTGAGGTTCTCCTCTAGATGAAGTGAAGTGGATGATGACCAGGGAGAGGGTCTTTTTGCTTTTGCCTTCCCTTCTCGAGGCTCTCCTTAGGGATGTTTGCTTGGCACCACCATATAAAAACCCTGCTTATTTCTCCAGGCTTTCAATTTGTGGGGTGATAGCTTTTAGCACTGCCCTTTGCTGTTGTCAACTATTTCAATGATTAGAGCTGTTGTAAGCCCTGGAAATTTTCGTTTTTAAACTGAGGGATGTTTAAATGTTTAAAACAAATCAAAATAAACCATCAAGCCCAAGGGGTTTAGTCTCAGGAACCTGATGCCAGAGATATCCAAGAGGAATCCACCTGTAGTCTGGCTTCTTTCCTACTTCTTGGAAAACGGAAGCAGGGCTCACCAGGATATGATATGCATCCCCAAATATATTACTCTACATTTATGTCCCAGAGCTTTATTCAGAGCTGCCCTAGTGCAACACGGCACTGAGCAGATTCACCTTTAGCTGCTGGAGGAAAGGAGTCCAGAACTTGTCCAGAAGCTCAGTCCTGTATTTTTTTGTAAAATAGCCAACGTAGGAAACAAACGCAGTAATCAAGAGCACATCCCCACACAAAGTCTTTTCTTGCTCACGGAAATTTTCCACAGACTCGGCCCAACGCACGTTTTCCGAAGCTAATCCACCAACAAGCCTGAATAAACATTTCAAAAGGAGATGCACATTTGGTTAGCGCAGCCTGGGGTTCTGGCCAGCCTTTGCCTTGATGCTAGGCCCGTACATTCCCAGAAACTGATTAACTGTCTGCCTGGAATGTTGACTTTTTGGGAGATTAGGGTGGGCAACTTTTGCATGATGAGGGCCAGTTTCCAAATGCAGGGCAGGCTGGAGGGCTGCAGCACAAGCTCCAACTACACATTCCTGGGATACCTGGCCGCCACTACTGAGAGATGCCTTGCACATTTTGTGAAATTTCCGAGACAAGACTGAAAGTGGCCGTTTTTTGAAGTCTTTTTATATGCTAATCACTTAAGATCTTGATCACCAGAAGATCCATAATAACACAAAAGGAACTGTTTGCCTTTGAACTGACAGTCTCTCCCACAAAAAAAATATAACTGCAGCTTCTCTAAATAAACTCCACATCTTTGACTCACTCTCTAATGTAGTATTCCATTTTCAGGAAATGGTTCACAGCATGCTGAGAAGAACAACAAGTTTCTTCTTACCAGCTGGGATGACCAAGAGGCCAGTACTGCTGACTCCAGATACTGAGTGATCCCCTCAGAACCACAAAAATTATATGATATGAACATGCAATGTTTGAGGTTCTTTTAACTGCTTCCAGACTTATATTATTTTAAGGGCCACTACTATCGTCATAGCTGTCAACTTTTCCCTTTTCTTGCGAGGAATCCTATTCGGAATAGGGGAATTTTCCTTAAAAAAAGGGAAAAGTTGACAACTATGACTATGGTTTTTTTGACCTTTCTGGAAAAGCAGATTTGTAAACATCACTTGATTGGTTGAGCGATTCAAAGATCATACCAATTGCACAGTTACTGCCATTTTGTTAATTGTGATGGTGTTTTATCTTTGAAACAGTGACCCACACAGCTCTGTTTCGTGAATAAAATGGTGGGAGATCAAGCACAGACCTTCCGCATAATATGTTTTGCTCATAGTGAACTCGTGAATCGTAGTGGCAACTAGCTAATACCAGCACAGGATGTTCCTGAGAGAGTGCATATTACCTGTTAGCCAATGATATGACTCTGTTTGTCGCATCTGCCTCTTGCTGGCATTTGATTTTCTCGGCTGTGGCTTTTTCAAATTCAGCAGTCAGATTGGCCAAGTTGGCGTTTAGATCCTTTAAAACAATGGGTTTGCTGTTACTCTCATAGAAACTTTGAAGACTGCTTGCTGCACGTGTTCAGCGGGTGCACCCCACTATTTGTTTTAGTGGGACAGTACCGTACTTAACAAGCTGTGCCTTAAAACTCTGAAAATGCCAGTAAGTATCTGTTATTGGCACTCAGTACATATGTACCCACAGCTATGTGGAAGTATTCTCCATGGCATACTCTCCGTGGGGCCCACATCTTAAGGATTCAGCTATAGGAGGATTGTGAGAATCATTTCCATGCATCACAGATAAAAGCCGCTCCCATGAGCACAGGTACACGGAACAGGAATCACAGTGCATGTCCGTTTGCCACGTTAGCTTCTGCACATTGCTATGTTTTTCAGTCACAGATCTTTGTTGCTGTTCTACTCTGCTTGCTGTACGTATCAGGGCAGAACTATGAAATTATCCAGAAGTTTTCTTTGTCTCTTCCCTCAAACACTCTTCCCCTGCCCCTTTTCTGTTCTCTGGCAATGCAATCATGTGTTTCGGGACATGTGCATGAACTCCCTTTTTTAAAATTCCCAGGAAGTGCAGACCTTGCAAAAGGCTTGTGTGCGTGATTCCACTGACTCTACAACAAACTCCTGTCCAGAAGTCTCCTTAATTGCATTTAGCTGTTATAAAGTGCTTTACAGTTTTAAAACCAGAGGCTGCAAGCAGTGCTTTTTTTCCTAGAAAAATAGGTGCCGGCACTCACCATGAAGTTGTTACAGTAAGTGCCACACTTTTTAACAACAACAAAAAGAGGTGCCAGTACTGTGTACCCCCTGAAAAAAAACACGGGCTGCAAGGTGGATTAGGTCCCCAACAAGAAAAGGCTATGCTTAGGGCTTATGCTATAGAAGAAAAGAAACTAAGAGGAGGTGATAGATTTTTCTAAATTACACATGTTGTGGAAATTATGCATTTCTCACTCCTACTCAGTAACAGCAGAAACTGAGCAGGAGATTCAGGACAGACACTTCTTCCCACGCTGCATAGGTAACACCATGCATAGGCAAACTAAGGCCTGGGGGGCCGGATCTGGCCCAATCGCCTTCTCAATCCGGCCCGCTGACGGTCCGGGAATCAGCGTGTTTTTACATGAGTAGAATGTGTCCTTTTATTTAATATGCATCTCTGGGTTATTTATGGGGCACAGGAATTCGTTCGTTCCCCCCCCCCAAAAAAAATATATAGTCCAGCTCCCCATATGGTCTAAGGCAGTGTTTCCCAACCTTGTGCCTCCAGATGTTTTTGGACTACAATTCCCATCATCCCTTGCCACTGGTCTTGCTAGTCAGGGATGATGGGTGTTGTAGTTCAAAAACAGCTGGAGGCACAAGGTTGGGAAACACTGGTCTAAGGGACAGTGGAGTGGCCCCCTGCTGAAAAAGTTTGCTGACCCCTGGTTAACACCTATGGCCTTCCCTGCCACAAGATGTGGCGATGACCACCAGCTCAGATGGCTTTGAAGGGGATTAGACAAATGCAGCAGCTAGCAAATGGCTACTAGTCACGATGGCCGTATGCTACCTGCCTCTGAGTAACAGTTGCTGGGGAGGGCTTTTGCCTGCACATCCTCCTGCTTATGAGCCTCCTATAGGCATCTGGTTGGACGCAATGGAAAACAGGATGCTGGACTAGAGAGGCCTTTGATCAGATCCAGCAAGGTTCTTTACATGCTCATTTGAGTCATGAACTGGAGACAGATTACAGTTCGCACACATAGCTGAAATGTCAGCTCTCAGTTTGTACAGACACAAGAAAATGCCACATGTGATTCTCAAGCTCATAGTTAAATAATTTCCTTCCTCAATGCCAGTCAATTTCAGCAGTGATGTTTACTTGATGGGACACAAGGGGGCGCTGGCATTTTATCGAGCCAAGGTGACGGTGTACTTACCGCAATCTTGTTTTTGATCAGCGTGAGCTTTGCTTGCGCTTCTGCCAGCTCATTATTAGCCTCTTCCAAGGCCTGGCGCTTGGGAGCGACGTCACAGTAGACTTCATAGAAGCGAACAATGTTCAGGCACCAAGAACACAGACCAGCTGCAGCCGTGGACTTAGACAGTATAAACTCTGGATCGAATGTTGGGTCATTTTGAAATGGCCTGCAGCGAGAAAGTTACAAAGCAGCATTGCATTGGGCGGAAGGAAAAGCACAGTTAAGATCTACAAAGGCACATCATACAACTGATCACTTCTGTATGCTGCATTTACCTATAAAAGAGGTGATTTGAGGCTAAATCACTGCTGCACCATTGGGATTTGGGTGACAGCAGCCACGAAATTAAAAGACGCCTGCTTCGTGGAAGAAAAGCAATGACAAACCTAGACAGCATCTTAAAAAGCAGAGACATCACCTTGCCAACAGAGGTCCGTATAGTTAAAGCTATGGTTTTCCCAGTAGTGATGTATGGAAGTGAGAGCTGGACCATAAAGAAGGCTGATTGCCGAAGAATTGATGTTTTTGTATTATGGTGCTGGAGGAGACTCTTGAGAGTCCCATGGACTGCAAGAAGATCAAACCTCTCCATTCTGAAGGAAATCAACCCTGAGTGCTCACTGGAAGGACAGATCCTGAAGCTGAGGCTCCAATACTTTGGCCACCTCATGAGAATAGAAGACTCCCTGGAAAAGACCCTGATGTTGGGAAAGATGGAGGGCACAAGGAGAAGGGGACGACAGAGGACGAGATGGTTGGACAGTGTTCTCGAAGCTACCAGCATGAGTTTGACCAAACTGCGGGAGGCAGTGGAAGACAGGAGTGCCTGGCGTGCTCTGGCCCAGGGGGTCATGAAGAGTCGGACACGACTAAACAACTAAACAACAACAACAACTGTTGGGATTTAATAAAAAGATAGAACTTAGGGGCTGGCCACTGTGAGAACAGGATGGGCCATTGGTGTGATCCAGCAGGGCACTTCTGACTACACACCATTCATTGCAGATCTTGGGCAAAATACTATGCCGGGAGGAAGGTTGCCCCTTCTCGTATTGTCAGGGAACTGCCATCAGTACTGGAGGGAGAGTGCGGAGCCCAGAGGGATTCCAGAGGGCGTCCAGGGATCGGGAGAAGCAGCCCATCTTCTGGGGAGGAGAATCAGTGTAGCACCAGTAGAGAAGGGGGGCTGGTGGGGGAAGGGGGGCTGCTTAGGTGGCGAGCCGATTTGGGCTCGCCCGCAGAGGCTGATGGATCCTGATAGATTCCGTCAAGCCTTGCGGGACCTTTCTCCCCCTGGCGACTCATTGACTGAGCTTGTTGAGGGCTGGAATACCCATCTCCTGGCAGCCATCAATGAGATCGCACCTAAGCGCCCTCTGCGACCCCGCAGAAACCGGGCTCCCTGGTTTACCGAGGAGCTCCGGAAAATGAAGCGGGACCTCAGACGGCTAGAGCGAGTATGGCGGCGTGCCCGTGACGGAGCTTCAAGAACATCTTATAGGGTTTTTATGAAAACCTATGAGATGGCTGTGAAGGCCACTAAGAAGTCCTACTTCTCGGCCTCCATTGCATCCGCTAGCTCTCGCCCGGCGCAATTATTTAGTATAATTCGGTCTTTAACGTCCCTCGAAGGACAGCCAAATTTAAATAACAAATTGACACACAGCTGTGAGGCATTTGCGAGCTTTTTTGCGGAGAAGGTCTTGTCGCTCCGCCATGACCTCCCTGCCAATTTGGATACAATAAAGGAACTGGAGGCCCCTCGACTGTCCTCGGGTCCAGTATTGGACCACTTCGACCGGATATCCCCAGCCGATGTGGACAGACTCCTCCGAGCTGGAAAGCCCACCACCTGTCCTCTTGACCCGTGCCCGTCTTGGCTGATTAGAGCGTGTCCAGACGAGGTGCGGGCCCTCCTGGGGGATATCATCAATTTGTCCCTTGGCACGGGGACATTCCCAGGGGAACTGAAGGAGGCAGTGGTGCGCCCGCTCTTAAAGAAAACATCATTAGATCCTTTAGATCTATCCAATTACCGCCCGGTTTCGAATCTTCCGTTCCTGGGTAAGGTGATTGAGAGAGCGGTTGCTGAACAGCTTGGTGGGTTTCTGAATGAAACATCGGCTCTGGATCCATTCCAGTCCGGCTTCCGCGCTGGCCATGGGACCGAGACGGCTCTGGTTGCCCTAACAGATGATCTTCGTAGACAGCTGGATCGAGGCGGGTCGGGGCTGCTGATTCTTCTAGATTTGTCAGCAGCTTTTGACATGGTCGATCATGAACTTCTGGACCACCGCCTTGCCGACGTGAGGATCCAGGGCACAGTCCTTCAATGGCTGCGCTCGTTTCTCTCTGGTCGGGGACAGAGGGTGGCGCTTGGGGGGGGAATTGTCATCGCGCCACTCCTTGGTGTGTGGAGTGCCTCAGGGTGCGATTCTCTCCCCGATGCTTTTTAACATCTTTATGCGCCCCCTCGCCCAGCTTGTCAGGAGTTTTGGGCTGGGCTGCCATCAGTATGCTGATGACACCCAACTCTATCTGTTGATGGATGGCCATCCTGACTTGACCCCAGACACACTGATCAGATGCTTGGAAGCTGTGGCTGGATGGTTGCGTGGGAGCCGGTTGAAGTTAAATCCTTCGAAGACAGAGGTCCTCTGGCTGGGACGGGATGATATGAGACTGAGGGGGCAGCTCCCATCTCTTGCGGGGGTGCAATTAGTGCCAGCACCGTCCGTTAAGAGTTTGGGTGTAATCTTCGATACCTCCCTCTCCATGGAGGCGCAGATTGCAGCTATTACAAAGGCGGCATTTTTTCATCTCCGCCAAGCTAAGCAGTTGGCTCCTTACCTCTCTCGCCCTGACCTAGCTACTGTGATCCACGCGACGGTCACCTCCAGACTGGATTATTGTAACTCGCTCTACGTGGGGCTGCCCTTGAGACTGACCCAAAAACTCCAGCGGGTGCAGAATGCCGCAGCGAGACTCCTTACGGGGTCTTCGCTGCGAGATCACATTCATCCGGTGCTATACCAGCTGCACTGGCTCCCGGTGGAGTACAGGATCAGGTTTAAGGTGCTGGTTTTAACCTTCAAAGCCCTATACGGCCTAGGACCCTCGTACCTACGGGACCGCCTCTCCTGGTATGCCCCACAGAGGAACCTACGGTCTTCAAACAAAAACACCTTGAAGGTCCCAGGCCACAGAGAGGTTAGGCTGGCCTCAACTAGAGCCAGGGCCTTTTCGGCTGCGGCTCCAACCTGGTGGAATGCTCTGTCACAAGAGACAAGGGCCCTGCAGGACTTGACATCTTTCCGTAGGGCCTGCAAGACAGAGCTGTTCCGCCAGGCCTTTGGTTAGGGCGCAGCCTGACTCCCTCCTCTGGCAACCTTTACAAAACTTTATGGCTGCCATCAATCTTGATTTTAATTAATTTTTATAATGTTTTTATAATGTCGCACTATTTTGGTGTTGTTAGCCGCCCTGAGCCCGGCTTCGGCTGGGGAGGGCGGGATATAAATAAAATTTATTATTATTATTATTATTATTAAGTGGCGAGGCGATCCCATGACTCCTTGCCTGGGACCAGCGGAGAGACTAGAGGTCCTCCGTTGCCCACGCCCTCCCTGCGCAGGAGGCTTCTGCGCAGAGAGGGTAGGCGGAGACTAGGCGTCAAAGAACTTCTTTGCTGGAAAAAGTTTAAGAAACGCCCACTCACAGATTCTGCCAGCGTTTGAATCAGCCACGGGCGAGTGGCTGTCCGGACAGAGGAGGTTCGCTTTGGCAGCCCAGCCAGGTGTTTGCACCCAGCAAGGAAGATAGGCACCTGCTTACGCACGAGCAACCCCCTTAGGAACCATTACACGTATGTTTGCCCTGTACATCCGTTGAAGCTAGTGGCTTGAATTCACAGGAGGAAATCTGCACAGCAAATCCTACAGACAATATTGTTATAGGACTTTAGCATAAGGAGGAAGACGGGGCCGACCCCTGGACACTGGTGGAGTTACACAGGCTCACTCCTGGGCAAGCAACTAGGAAACAAGTGTTTGCTTTTTGTTGGTTGATGTTAAAGTGCTGCTAACCTTCAACAGGCAGGACCAATGCTGGCACAGAAAGGGAAGAAGCTGAGTGTGGGGCACAAAACTGGACTGGCGGTGGGCCTGAGCCCTTGGAGAGGAACAGCCCTGCTTTTTCTCACCTCTGATCCAATGAGCAGACTGTAGGAATTGAGGTTGGTTGTAAGAGCATAAATTTAGATTCTTCTTACTTGAAAGCTTTCAAGCAGCTCTCTGGAATGTGCTCCTTGTCGTATTTCTTTAGGGCATCCAGGAAACTGTCCACTTTGCCCATCATGACTTTTGCTGCCTTCCAGCTTCTGTCCTTTGGTATCTTGCCACCTGGGGCTGTTAGGATCATCACAGCTGCTGTCACGTTAACCACAGCTTCTGGGGGAGATCCAAAAGACTTCAGTTCTGTCAGGTTGTTCTGGAAAAGTAGAAGGGAGGGGGGGCGAGACAGCAGTGCCAGTGATTTTCCAGAGTGTAAGTCAGGACACCTAGCCACCAAACTGTAAATCTGGCAATGAAAGAAAAAAAATCATTGAACTAAGAGTCCAAACCAAGCTCTGAAACACTGAGTTTTTGGCAAGGTGGGCAATGATCGTGGCAACAGGTGCCATGGGTGGTTTGGAAAGCATGGAGCTTTTGGGAAGTAGCTCACAGGCTCATTCTCTCAGCTCCACCCTTAATCAAGATCGTAGAAAATGTCTTAAACCGTGGAGGCTTAAGTTACCTTACATTTTAGTGCTCATTATTTTTATATCAAAATAATTCGTGGCAAGAATTCAATTTCAGTTTCAAAATACTGTGAGAAACTCTGCAATCTGAAAACATAAAGGGCCTGGAGGTGATCACTGAGACGAGAATCGAGCACCCCAAGAACAGCACTGTTGTCTCTCTTGTCTTACTTTAAACAAATCTACCTTCAAAAGCAACAGGATATAGCAGCTGAATGCTCCAAGGATTTACCTTATTGAGAGTGTCCAAGGCTTCCTGGGCAGCCATCAGAGCTGGTTCAGCTTTAGCCAAATCTGTTTCACAGGCCCTTTGCTTCTCTGTTACATTCTGCGGGCAAAAAGTCCCAACAAAATATGAACATTTGAACAAAACTGTTTATGCAGGCCAATCAGCTTTGAAATAAAAGCAAACTTTGAAATCCTGAAGTCCGTATCTCTTTGTTTTCCCCTCACTTGTTGTTGGGGAGCAGTTTCACAAGTTATACTAAGAACGAACAAACAAAAGATCAAAAACCAAGCATCACTTCTGAACATGGATATAAACTGGGACAGGACAAATTGGCTACTTCAAATTATTCTCACTTTCTCATTCTTCCATATTTAAGTTCATTTTCTACACCAGTTTGTGATTTTTTTAAAGCCAACAACAAATAGGCATTTTTGTGCAAATGTCTCTTAATACACACAATTTTGTATATAATTGTGCCTAATGCAGTGGAACCCCGGTTGTCGAACGCAATCCATTCTGGAACACCGTTCGACTTCCGAAACGTTCAACAGCTGAGGCGCAATGGGCGTTTGGAAAATTCAATTGAGAATATTGAGAAACGCGCCTTGGAAGCTGTTCAACTTCCAAGGCGTGCTCAAAAACGAAAGAATAAAAGAATTATTTCTGGGTTTTCGGCGTTCGAAAACCGAAACATTCAGCTTCTGAGACGCTCGAAAACCAAAGTTCCACTGTATATACATTTTTGCAAAGCAACTTATCCTAACATAATGAATTTTTGTGTTATTTTCACAAATATATGCATTTTTCTTCCCACTTTTACCTTATCGGGTGTATTTTTGTACATATTATTTGGCTGAAGAACTGCACTGCAAAATTTGGAGAAGTGTGTGAATTATGAAGGATGGCTGCGTTTCAGTTTGTATATTGTTTCAGAAGGTGTGGATTTGGTAGGTTTATGTTTAAATGTGAGGTGGACTGAATTTCTTACAAAGTCATATCATATAATGGTATAGCCTCTCCTTGTACTGTAGTTGATCATAACAAGCAGTGCCGGTTCTAGCTAGGGGAAAATGGAGACTGGGAGCAACAGGCTGAAGAACCTGAAACAGAACAGCCAGCATTGCACCCTTGCTTTATCCTTGTGCGGTTTCTTTACCAGGAGGTTCTGCCTCCCTCAGAGGATTGGACAGCATGGCACTGGGACTGCACTGCAACCCTGGGTCTCTGACTTGGCTGACCC
This sequence comes from Podarcis melisellensis, assembly GCF_964234715.1. NCBI lineage: Eukaryota > Metazoa > Chordata > Lepidosauria > Squamata > Lacertidae > Podarcis > Podarcis melisellensis. Next base: position 29,980,646 of record NC_138529.1, on the reverse strand, counting down.
CACCAAAAATACATATCTGGACAATAAAACCATGTGGTTAAAAAGGATTCCAGGAATTAGAACAAGCTAGATAGTTCCTTGATGCGGGTGGCGCTGTGGGTTAAACCACAGAGCCTAGACTTGCCGATCAGAAGGTCGGCGGTTTGAATCCCAGCAACGTGGTGAGCTCTCCTTGCTCGGTCCCTGCTCCTGCCAACCTAGCAGTTCGAAAGCACGTCAAAGTGCAAGTAGATAAATAGGTACCACTCCGGCAGGAAGGTAAACGGCATTTTCGTGTGCTGCTCTGGTTCGCCAGAAGTGGCTTAGTCATGCTGGCCACATGACCTAGAAGCTGTACGCCGGCTCCCTCGGCCAATAAAGCGAGATGAGCGCTGCAACCCCAGAGTCGGCCACGACTGGACCTAATGGTCAGGGGTCCCTTTACCTGTACTAGATAGTTCCTTGATGTGCTATAGACAGAAGATGCTTTGTAAAAATGAACCTGGTTCTCACACAAAGGTCCTTGTCCTTCAGCTAACTAACCTCATGCCCTTTCCCTCATCGCCTGCAATATATGCAGCCATCATAACAGCAGAAAACAGGTGTACATACGGTGTTAATGACTTGCACTTTCAGCTCCTCTTCATCAGCAATTGCTTTCTCCTTGCTCACTTTCTCTGTTTCTACCCCGACCACCTGGATCAGTTTGTCAGCATCTTCATTCTTATGTTTCAGCTCCAGCTCTTGAACAGCAAGTTTGGCTTTCAGATCATCAACCTAAAAAGTCCAACAGGAAAGGAAACTCTAAAGCTGCACTGATAAGGGGTGCAGGTTAGAAGACTTATTTTGTGAACCCCCTCCCACAGTGAAATGCACTCTCCTGCTTTTCATAGAATAGAATCATAGAATCATAGAGTTGGAAGAGACCACAAGGGCCATCGAGTCCAACCCCCTGCCAAGCAGAAAACACCATCAGAGCACTCCTGACATGGTTGTCAAGCCTCTGCTTTGTTTTCCCTTATTTCAGGGCACCTAAGAAACAGAGTGAAAATAATCAACCATTCAGAGTGAGAGCAGGAAACATTGCTCTTACTCTGAATAGGCTTCATGGCATCATCATATAGCCAAATCTGATTGGTTACCTGGTATCATCAGGAAGTTGAGTAAGAGTGAAGGCAATGCTTCCTGCTCTCACTAAAATGGAGTTGTGATAAGAGTCACAGAGCTAAATTTGACTGGCTGCCTCATGACATGACGTTATTGTGCTGCCTAGACCTCTTAAAAAATTGTGCCAAAGCTGCAGCTTAGCTAGCACCAGTGCATAAAAAGGTAAATGAAGGTGGAGTGGATTTGTGAAACCATTTGCCCAAGCTTCAAAAATAAAACAAAATTGTGGGTGAAAAAGTCAGTATATTTCTGGCTAACGCCCAATAAATTATAGTGAAATCATTTCCCCACCCCCAAACAGTGTTGGCAGATGTTGGGAAAGGGGTAAAATGAAATCAACACTACAGGGGAAAAGGGTTGAAAAAACAAAGAGGATTGCTAATGAACCATAATCTAAGCAGGTCACTTACAAGTACCTCTCACTACAGCAAAGTAGGTCATTGTCTAAGTACCTCTCACTACTGCAAAGTACGGCAACAAGCCTGAAATGCGTAATATATGCCCTGCCTCCTGTGCACAACTTGCTCTAAATCATGGGTAGGCAAACTAAGGCCCGGGGGCCAGATCCGGCCCAACTGCCATTTCAATCCAGCCTGCGGATGGTTCGGGAATCAGGGTGTTTTTACACGAGTAGAATGTGTCCTTTTATTTAAAATGCATCTCTGGGTTATTTGTGGGGCCTGCCTGGTGTTTTTACATGAGTAGAATGTGTGCTTTTTTTTACAATGCATCTCTGAGTTATTTGTGGGGCATAGGAATTTGTTCATTCCCCCCCCCAAAAAAAATAGTCCGGCCCCCACAAGGTCTGAGGGACAGTGGACCAGCCCCCTGCTGACCCCTCCTCTAAATGGCTTGCGTTATCTTCATCCCTTTCGCCATCCCTCCCATCCTTCTGTGGCTAAACAGCAGCTTCAGAGGAAGAATTAAATTGAGGAGGTGTGCAGCAGGGAAAGAAGCACCCACCTCCACAAGCCTGAAAACCACAGTCTAAATTAGGCACCTGCGTGGGTGGTTTACCAAATAAAAAACTGCCGAGAATCCAATTGTGTGTGGTTTAGGGTTCCAACTGCATATCATAAGGAGTTTCCCCCATTCCCCTCCAACCTAGGCAAACTGAGGACCAAGAGAAAGCAAGACGCAGAGAGGAACACAACCTTCTCCCCCAGCCTTTCCTCTCATGAATGAAAATGCAGTTTGATAATGGGTTATTTTGTGTTGAAAAGTGAGTGCATGGGAAAGCGCTAAGTAGCCTCCCTCCCTCCTTCCATTGTAATGTTTGGGCTGCCCACGCCAATTCTGGCTTTTATAGAAAACGTGTGGAGAAAAACAAAGTCACGAAACTCCACGGAGTGACTAATCTGAGCCTGCTATCGCTTTATTATCAACATGCAGGGAGTATTAGGGAATTAATTAAACGTGGTTGGAACATGAACTGGTTGTTCATCTGGAAAACTTTTAATTGTGTGTGAATAATGAACTTCTTCACTGAGGGAATATATTTAAGCACATGTTTGGAGGCAGGGGTGGGAGAGTCATCTCACAAAGGGCAACCTTTATCCCAAATTAGAGTTTTTCCCCAACGCGAAATACGGAACATTTACATTGTTCACAATCCTGAGTGACCAAAATATAGCATCCAATATGCTACAGTGGTACCTCAGGTTACAGATGCTTCAGGTTACAGACTCTGCAAACCCAGAAATAGTACCTCTGGTTAAGAACTTTACCTCAGAATGAGAACAGAAATCGCATGCCAGCGGCGCAGCGGCGGCAGGAGGCCCCATTAGCTAAAGTGGTGCTTCAGGTTAAGAACAGTTTCAGGTTAAGAACGGATATCCAGAATGAATTAAGTTCTTAACCCGAGGTACCACTGTACTAGCTATCTAATCTCATTAAATTTGGTTGAAAATGACCAGCCACTAAGAAACAGTTAACAAGTGTACAGATGGAAATTCTGTGTTCACATACATACCTGTGAGGCAGTACTCTGGAGTTTCATCAAACCATTCTCCAGCCTCTCAATTTTGGCAATAAGCTCTGTTCTTTTTTTAGCAAGCAGGTTCTGGTACAGTTTGATCTGTTCCAGGAAAGTCTTTGGGGTGGTATAATTATAGCGCCTCTCAGTAGCCAGGTAGACTTTGGACATTTCATTGACAGTTGTGTGGACAAATGACATAAAAAGACTGATGGAGGACTTGACATCATTCTGAAAGAAGGACCACAGAGTAACAGTTACCAATGGGCAATTACCAGAGATGCCGTGAATTGTCAGAGTGGAACCTTGCTGATTTGTTCATCTAGTTATGATTTTTACAAGCAATCTCAGTTTATATACATTTTGTCCTTTTTCTTGTTAGGTTAGAATTTGTTCATTTACAGGGGTACCTCGGGTTACATATGCTTCAGGTTACAGACTCTGCTAACCCAGAAATATTACCTCGGGTTAAGAACTTTGCTTCAGGATGAGAACAGAAATCGTGCAGCGGTGGCATGGCGGCAGCAGGAGGCCCCATGAGCTAAAGTGGTGCTTCAGGTTAAGAACAGTTTCAGGTTAAGAACGGACCTCCAGAATGAATTAAATTCTTAACCTGAGGTACTACTGTACTTCATTGCTTCATTAATTGAGACATTTTTTAAAACTTTAATAGACTGTGATTCTAAGCCAGATCTGTATTTGGTCACCAGAGGTGACCAAAAAAATTGCATGCAGGCAAGTGAGCGGATTGGCAAAGGAGGAACAGAGACCTCCATTTCCCTGTACCCAGATAGAAATGCAGCAAGCTGCATCAGGAGGACTGGAACTCTCTGTCCCCGCTCCCTAGAAAGGTAGTACTCTGCCCCCCGACTACTAAGTTTTGTTGGCTTATTTACAGGGCTCCCCCAGTGTGCTCACTAGGAAAGAGCCATGCAATAAGCAACTATGGGAAACTCCAGCAGGTACAGCCACCAAGATCATACACATTATTTGTCAGGGACACACTTGGTTCAGGGCTACAACTGGACGTCACACAGTAAAATGTGTCTTGTTTAAGATGCTTGGGTTTTGCTTATTTGCTTTTTCAACCATTATGAATTTTTACATCTGTTCATTTGAATTGACTTCACTTGATTCTTTTTGCTACTTCAAGTGCTGAATTACAAGAATTATAATAATCAAACTCAAGTTAAGACTCAATTCATTTTCGTTAGTTTTCGTTCCATAAAACAAGCAAAACATGCACTTTAGTCAAAACGTACGCTTGTGCAAACCTGAATACTTTGAATAAGTCCATTAAATTCGCAGCTGCAGTTAATGGGACAAACTATGCCAAAATCAGGGGCCACAACTTTCTGTTTCCACAGTGTGCATATTTGACACCTGATTCAATTGTGTAAATGCTGCTATGTGGTAGCAAAACGAATGTTGTTCTAAGGATCTGAGGTTTTGCCTACCCCATTTTCCATTGTTTAAATAGGCAACATGAGCTTTGCTGTATAACACAGTGCCTATTAATGTTTAATGTGCTTAGGATGGGAAATGAAAAGATAAAAGTCAAGGTAGGTGAGTATTAGCAGTAACTAGTCTCAAGGGGACACTGATGTCAATACAGATTCTACAAACAAAATGAGTGTTGGACTTGGACTGCTCCGTTTTATCAGCTGCAAATGTCAAAAATAAATAAATAAATGTGGTGGCAAGATTATTTCCAAGGAGTGAAAGCTCCAGGTGAAGACCTAGAAAGATGGCTTTTAACAGAGTCACCTCACCTTTCTATCTGTTTGCAAGCAGACATTGGTGTGAAAAGGGATTCTAACAGGAAAAAGACCAATTTGCACCTCACTATAAATCACAGTGGGACGCAGGTGGCGCTGTGGGTTAAAGCCTCAGCGCCTAGGACTTGCCGATCGAAAGGTCGGTGGTTCGAATCCCTGCGGCGGGGTGCGCTCCCGCTGCTCGGTCCCAGCGCCTGCCAACCTAGCAGTTCGAAAGCACCTCCGGATGCAAGTAGATAAATAGGGACCGCTTACCAGCGGGAAGGTAAACGGTGTTTCCGTGTGCAGCTCTGGCTTGCCAGAGCAGCGATGTCACGCTGGCCACGTGACCCGGAAGTGTCTCTGGACAGCGCTGGCCCCTGGCCTCTTAAGTGAGATGGGCGCACAACCCCAGAGTCTGTCAAGACTGGCCCGTACGGGCAGGGGTACCTTTACCTTTACCTTTTATAAATCACAGCTGACTGTAGGGGCTGCTTTTCTCCTCCTGATGCTGGGCAGAGGAAACAATCCACAATCGGTAAGCCAAAAACAAACCTTGCCTACAAATTGTGGTCTGGTGGAACAAACTACAACGCCTGGTTTGGACATAACAGTAAGCCAGGGTTTGTGGCTTGGTTTCTTCCCAGTGTGGAGGACCAAAGTGGGTGTGACTGGATAATACACAGTAAGCCCTGGTTTATGGCTCACAGTGATGTGCAAAGATGGCCAATAATAATAATAATGTAAAACACAGAAGTCAAGGTAAACAAGATAAATAATAATAATAAGCACGCTATATTTTCAACCTATGCATAAACAAAGCCTGATGACTATAGTGCCAATGAATGGATTTGCCATATTTATTGCAAACAATGCAGAACAAAAAGGTGCAACCTGGTCATGAATGTGAAAAGTAAAAAACAACAAACCCCAAAATGAAAACAGGTAAATAATATGAGTAAGAAGTAAAAACTCAGCCCAGTTCTCAACAGCCTTCAATGGAGTTCTAGGAACACTTGGAATGCAGACATGTTTTATACAGCTGGATACAATACCATTATATTTTTACAGTTCGTGGATTTAGCCATTTGATGTCTCTGTATTATACACGTTTTGTTTAAAAATTGCATTTTCAGTGTTTTGGTTTTTCATTTCCACATCCATGACCAAGTCTGTCTGTCTCTCCCCTGGCAGCCCACTGGGAGGGCAGAAGAAAGGGGTGCCCCACCCAAATTTTGGTTCTTACCACACCCACTTTGGGCTTTGGCCCTGCCCACTGCCAGCACGTGCCCTCTCAACAAGGAATGCAGCCCTCAACAGAACAAAAGTCTTCCCATCTCTGATCTGAACTCTGGTGTACATATATATATACCAGGTCAGTCCTGAAGAACATGGAACCATTCATGGAACACAGGCAGAAACTGCCCTCCTTAGTACCTAGTTATGTTGGGGGGCACAACATTCATTGTAATGGCATTGATAGAAATGATACAGCTGTTAAGGGCGGAGTCACCTCTATTCCTTCGGTCTCCTCTAGGAACCTGGCACTGACAGATACCAGGGCATCTTCAGGCCATTCGTGAAACCAGTCAATGGCGGTGCAGTTCACTACAGCAGGGAATTTTCTTGCCCGCACACGGAGGGTGGACCCCACAGGAGAGAAACAAAGGATCACCTGGAGCCAGGGAGGGAAACTCTCATTAAGAACCTAAGAAATATTATATAGAACAGCACAGGAGCAAGTTAAATCAGAACAGAATAACTACTTCTGTCTATTGCAATAACCCTTTTGTTATACGAAGAAAGCACAGTAGCTTAGGGTTGGCATACGCCTGGAATTTCCCAGACATATCCGGGATTCAGCCATCGGGACCTGCGTCCGTAAGGCAACCCATATCAGAAGTAGCCCTAAAACCTGAAAAAAAAAGCTCAATGACTTTTCTGTCTGGGTTTTCGTTTTCTGAAATATGGCAACCCTACAGTAGTTGAGCATTTGTTTTCCTCCCTCTGAGGTGTGGGGTAATGCCCCAGGACATATGGGCTTGAGCATGCACAAACCACCCAGGGCAAATCCCCAGCCTTATTAAGACTTTTAGCTCTGTTTCATCAGCTGAAGAGAGGGGTGCAACCTAAGTCCAGTCAGCCACCAGGTTAAAAAGCCATTTTGCTACTCCTAGTGGCTGTGCAGTGCAATTGAGGATCCCCTGGGCACTGGCAAAGCACAACACTTGAAGCACCTATAGCCTGTGTGGGATCTGGGAGCTGTGCCTTTGCATCTGTTGGGAGACTGAAAGTGATTTTAGGACACACCTCTTCTTTCATTGGATTTAGAGAGCTTGGGGGGGGGGGAACCTACTTAAGAAGAGAACTTCATAATGTTTCATTCTTCAGAATTTTATCATTACTTGCTCTTCCTCTGGAGCACGTCTTCACCTCAGTATGTGCTTTTATAGGAAGACATACTTCAGAAGAAGCTCATTAAATATTATTTGTTTGCAGAGGAGCACCGTGGCAGGGAGAAGGAAAATCAGAACAAGTGCAGGAGGTTTGTCTCCTTTCACACACAGAGGAAGTGACCAGGGAAGAGAGACCAATTTAAAGAAAAGGAGAACACCCAAAACATAAGAATCTGGACCCTGCTAATTCAAAGCACTGGTTAAGCCACTCTGAGAAAAATCAGGGTAAACGGATGCTAAATAATAGTGACTGCAGATCTGCAATGCATCCTTGGAGGAGGCCCTTTCAGCTGTTTCGACAACAGCAAAGGCCCAAAGCTTCAAACAGGTGCAAGACTTTGCCATGTGGATATTTACCACAGTAGCATGGACAATGACACATTTCAGAGGCTTTCATTCTTTTTATGAGATGCTGTTCACTAAAGGCTCTCAGAAACGAGGCACAGAAATGTTTCTGTTAGGAGGGTTTCCCCCCACCTACATTTGAGATCCTGTGGAAAGCAAATCCTTGTCATTTTCTACCCTTCATTTTTAAACTGTGATTTATTAAGTTCTGTGGTTAACAACAGGAGTATGTTTCTACGGCATGTGCTCGAACCACTGTAAGTATAATCTTTTGCAAATCCCATAATCTCCTGATGAGACAGACAAGCACCACTGGAAGGGCACTAGATGTGCAGCCTATGCCAGTGAATGCTTGCCCCCCCCTTCCCACTGATAGCTGATGGAATGACTTGAAGTATTCTTCATTGTTACTGGCATCTGTTAATGCCAGCAATAGCTTCCCCCCTGCCCCACTTCAGATATTCCTGGGTACTCTATTTAGGTCATGGTATTATAAAACAACATTCCAAGACATGCTTCAATTTTAGCATCAGATTCACTTCCTCTTGAGCCTTTCACCCCACATAAACAGTGCTGGCCTAGGACATTTTGGTGACTTGCACCAGAGACCCAAAGGCAGGGCCTTCTCCTCCCAACACTTCCAAAAGCGACATTGCTTTATAAAGTCTTGCTGCACCGTTCAGCCACAAGCTCCTGCTTTCATCTTCCCAACATGCCCAACAGTGTGAATGGCAGAGATGGTACTTTAGTCTCAACCACTACACACAGTCAAATTTTAGTATGTCCCTGTTGTACAAAGATTTTGGAATGAAAACAACCACAACCACCCTGTATTCAAGAAGAAGAAGGCCTTCTCACCTTCAGCTGCCGACGGACTTTGTCAATAAAGAACTTCCAGCAGTTTTCCCTAGTATCCTGCATGCCCATGGACTTCACTTGGGGCCTCATGGAACTAATAATGTTTTCCACTTCATCATCCTGGAAGAGACCTGGGATCTCACCAGATGCCAGCAGGTCATTAATCAACACCAAGAACTGCTCCTCAGCAACCTGCGAGTCCGTCATGAGGAACACGGTGGGGGTGTTCTTCACAGCAGATTTGATGTACTGGGAAGCCAAGTCAGCCTGGACCACAGAACAGACACATGTCAGTTTCTTACATTAAAAAAAAAAGAAAGAGAGAAGACGCTTCCTTTTTTTTTGAAGTGGGGTTATTCCTCTTAAAAGTTCCCAACACTGATATGGGAAAGAGGCAGCTTTCCTTTTGTGAAATATGGACCACAAGAGGAAAAGCTAATCTTCAGATCTGTACGCCATTTTGGAAATCCCTATTTGGGCCTTCTCTTCCCCACGCAATTACCAGAGCCTGTTGCCTCTGCCCATTCTACTGGGTTGGGAAGGTGAACCTCAGCACCACAGAGGGACTCTTCTGGAGGCTCCAGTGTGATATGGAATCCTGATCTTCCGGGGTTCTAAATCACATGGGGAGTCACCCTGAGCATAGCAGCCCCCCCCACTGCAGAGGTTCACCTTCCCAACATCTGCGAGATGATGAAGCCGGTGACAGGGGTGGGGCCAACAGGCTTTGTTGCAGGGATGGCAATTTCAGTTTCTCTCAGGTTCTCATTTTTCCTGTTCAGTTCTCCACATTTCCACATGCATTAAAAAAAAACCTCCAAAGTTCTCATGAAAATTTGTCAGCAATATCAGTGTGTATTTCTCCTGAAACATATATTTTTTTTGTATGCAATTTTGTCTAATATACATTTTTTTGGCAAGCAAATTCCCCCATTACAATATATTTTGAAAGTTATGTTAAGGGGGGGAAAGCATTTATTCACACTTTCCCCCACTATATGCACTTTTGTACAGATAGTTTCGCTGGAGAACTGCTTCGCGAAAGAAGTTCAAATTACGGTTCACACATTGTTTGGGTAAATGGGAATCAGATAGTTTTATCTTTTTAACTGCAAACTGAATCAACACCTCCCTCATCCTTACTGTGACCCCTTTACTTTGAACAAGATTCCTGAACAGAGCTGCGGTCACACAGCCACATCTTTAAACTGCAGAAAGGGAGCAGCTGCAAAGATGCACTTCTTGGATCTGGGGCTCGTCTTGCCAAGCGTTTCCCTTGCCAGAGCGATTGAAGGGAGGAAACACAAACCAGCATATTCCCTAGTGAACACTAGGTGCCACTCTTGCACTTCCCAAGCAGTCTGACACAATGGCAGGAGTTTCCTCTGTCTGCTGCTCAGTGTCAGTACACATACATTATACTACTACTACTACTACTAAAAAAATTATTTATACTCTGCCCTCCCCAGCCAGAGCCGGGCCCAGGGCAGCTAACAACATTAAAACCACAGTAAAAACATTAATAATAATAATAATAATAATAATAATAATAATAATAATAATAATAATATAAAATTAAAAAAAAATTAAAATACAGGTTAAAATGCAATTTAAAATGCAGCCTCCTTTTAAAAGTAGCCCATAGATCAAAACATGCCTCTGACCAAAGAAGTGTGGAGAACCGCAACGGCTGTCATAATACTAGAACCTATGCTTGGATACAGAACTGATGTGTGTTACCAAAGCTAAACGTGGCCACTTATTCCCTCTCCGCCCCCGCTGAAAAGAAAACTACCACAGTGCACATACCTCAGATCGCATTGTGGGGCAGAGGGACTGAGCAACCAGAGGTGTGTACAAAAAATACCCAGTCAGCTTTTTAAAAGGTTATGTTCCTCACTTGCACTTTCCTTGCTTGAAAAATATGTATGCAAGTTAGTCCCTGACTCAGCTCCATAGACATGGGAAGCCAAAGCAAATGATTCTAAGAATGAGACCAAGGTCAGTACTCGGATGAGATGAGGTGTAGCAATTTGACTCAGGTGGCAAATCTGCCACCACCACCCCACACTCCCGCTGTTGCCAGCCCTGCCAGTTTCGTTGCTGCCACAACACCTTTGCCCTTGCCATGGTATGGGAGCAGCCATGGGCGAGGGTGCAATTGCAGGGGCGTGGCCAGTGGCAATAGGGCCATGGCGGCAAGGCAGGGAAGGGACGTTTTGCCTACAAAACCTCTCAGGCTGCGTCTGAACAGAACTCTTCAGGCCACAAAACCGAAGGCCAATTCCTACAACCTTCTCTATGTGCAGCAGCTGCAGTGTTGACAGGCAGTCCATGTCTTGCCTTGCAGCCAATTTTTAAAATGATCATGGCAGGCATAGAGTATGTATAAAGTGTTACTGTGCTAGGGCAACAGAGCACTTTAATCCACTTTAACCGCACAAACCTAAGGTTCTCGGATGCAACTGAATCCCTTCTGCAAAATAACGACCAATCTAGAGGTATTCTGGGTATCAGGGATTTGGCATCAGTTATGGTTCTTTTTCTACTGGGACACCCCCTAGAGAAAACCACATTGCTTCTCACTTTGAGGTCTGGAATCCCATAGCCTTTCTTCAGCGTGATCTGAAACACATCCAAGGCGCTGATATAGGCGGCCAACCGAGACAGGCTCTGCTTGCCACTCCCTCCGACGCCCACTAGCAAAGCGTTCCCCCTGGGAGACTCTAAGATGCGATTGATCCTGCAGACGTGGGATACAGCATCATCAAACAGCACCTGCAACAGCCAAGGAAGGATTATTAATAGCACAGCACACAATAATACAAAAGTCTAACATTATGGCCTATATACCAACCAATTTTAGCATGGATTTTATTAGTATGGGCTACTTTGTTCAGCCCACAACTGATGCGTCCTGTCCTAATCTGTGATCTGGGTATTTTGGAACAACAAATAGTGCGCACGCTCCCCCCCCCCACTAACTTTAACATGATGTCCCTGTAGTTTTTTTTTGGATGTTTCACAACGCCATTTATCTTAGCTAATGCCCCACCTGACTATTTCCACCCTTACTGGTGCATTTCTCTTTTATAATTTTAAAATATCCACCTATTTACTCAACTCCACTGGGACACACCATTTATGCTCCTCCCCCCCCCCCACTTTGTACAACTCGGGACATTTTGCATTCAGAACTTCAATGGATTTAAGCTATTGACTGCAGGAATATGCTAAATCAGGGGTCAGCAAGCTTTTTCAGCAGGGGGCTGGTCCACTGTCCCTCAGACCTGGTGGGAGGCTGGACTATATTCTGGGGGTTGGGGGGAGAACGAATTTCTATGCCCCACAAATAACCCAGAGATGCATTTTAAATAAAAGGACACATTCTACTCATGTAAAAACACCAGGCAGGACCCACAAATAACCCAGAGATGCATTTTAAATAAAAGGACACATTCTACTCATGTAAAAATACGCTGATTCCCCAGACCGTCCGCAGGCCGGATTTAGAAGGCAACTGGACCGGATCCGGCCCCTGGGCCTTAGTTTGCCTGCCGATGTGCTAAATGAATGGTGGCAAGAACTTAAGACTATACCTTTAAGCCTAAGAGAAAGACCACCACCCCTTTCAGGACCAGCATGGTAATTGCCATCTTCTCCCTGGGTTTTAGTTCCAGCTTCACTCACCAAATTCATCACTGCATTGACCTCGTTGTAGCTGTCCAGGGCTTCTGAAAGCAGCTTATTCAGAGACTGAATGTTAGAAACTGGGAGATACTTGGGATCGCCAATGCCCTGAGCAAAGTGGCAATAAATATTTGGCTTCGCAAAGACAACATTGTCACCAAGCTCCTGCAGAAAGGACAAACATAATCCCATAAGCTGCTTTTTACCTTTAAGGATGGCAAACATTTGGACTGGGTGCAAGTGTATTTAGGGGGGGAGTGGGATGGGAGGGTCAGTCGCTGAACTCTGTGTTTTCCCTCCATCTCTGCTACAGCTGCTAGTGCCTATTCGAAATGGTAACTGTGATATAGCTGTGATTTGGCATGAGGAAGGTAGGATGTCAGCAGATGATGCTGGACTCTGATCAGCATCTGGACTTCTTTGGGCAGCTGCCAGGGCCCCAGGGCCTTTCCTGGGCTCCCGTGAATTCTTTTTCTAGTCTCACACTCAAAGCAGCAATCACTGGGACTAGCCACCCTTTAAATTCTCCACAATGGCTCTGAGTTAGTAGCATTGCTCCAGGGTGTTTGTGAAATTTTTTATAGGAGGCTTAGATCCCGCTGTCCAATGCCACTTGGGGTGGTGCCATTGAAGCCAGATAAGGTACCTAGATCCCATTGACAAAGAGGGGGGGGGGGGAAAGGGCCTTTTGTTCAGGGCTGCCTCAAATCAGGAGCCAGCCCTGGACATTTTAAAATGTTCCTGGATTCTCGTTTTAAGGAAGCCAATGCGGATTTGGACAAAGTTTCAAATAAGTTTGTTCCCAGCCACGCTTCTACTTATTAATATGGAACGGACTGCAGGCATCCCTGCAGAGTCCACATTCACCCTTGAATCTAGAGTATCAGCTGAAGAACGGCAGAAGAATGACTACCCTACCTCAAAGAATTTTTTGCAAGTAGCCATCATGACCCGGCCAAAGCTCTCCTGATCTTTTTCCTCCACAAGTTTGTCACAGTAAACCCTTGTGGCTTCGTGCAGCCACAGTCGGACCAGGTCCACCGGCACTCGGAGGCATTCGGCCGTGGAGAAGAGAAGTCCCTGCCAAAGACAGAAAATGCTTCCAGCACTGGCTGCTGGTTGCCATAAGGCAACAGTGCTGCTTTCTGGCAAATGCGCTGCTGAAGCAAGCACAGGCAGCAGAGACTTCTGATGGCATCAAGAAGCAGAGCCCTTCCATCTTGCTTATCCTCACCATGTTTGCATTGCCCTCTTCTGCCCAGTGCAAACACTGTGATAAGCTATAACGATCCCCCCCCATGGGACAGTTCAACTAATAATAATAATAAAAGTAAATTTTATTTATACGCCACCCTCCCTGGCCAGAGCCAGTAAAATTACAGTAAAAACATAATGGGCGGGGGGGGGGGGGGCAATTTAAAATACAGGTTAAAATGCAATTTAAAATGCAGCCTCATCAAAACCATAAGGGGAGGGAAACATAAGGGTCAGACTGAGTCCAAACCAAAGGCCAGGCAGAAAAGCTCTGTCCTGCTGGTCCTGCGGAAAGATGTCAAGTCCCGCAGGGCCCTAGTCTCTTGTGACAGAGCGTTCCACCAAGTTGGAGCCAGTACTGAAAAGGCCCTGGCCCTAGTTGCGACCAATCTAACCACCTTGCAACCTGGGACCTCCAAAATGTTGTCATTTGTGGACCTTAAGGTCTTCCGCGGGGCATACCAGGAGAGGCGGCCCCATAGGTACGTGGGTCCTAGGCCGACGTAGGTCCTAGGCCAAGTGCTTCCCAAAGGTGCTTACAGACGCAAATCCCACAAACCCAGAGGAATGCTATGAGAGGTATTGAGAGTGTGGGTTCTGCCTTCATTACTTAAAATGTCAGCATATAAAAGTTTACTATGGGAGGGAGCCCACCACCACCACTGCTGCTACCTCTCGGGGGGGGGGGGGGAAATTACCAGGCCTTGGGGATGAAGTATTGGGAATTGTGGTTGCTTAGCAATGACAGTTATAACACACTCCAGTTTCTGAACCTGCTAGCATGGCCACACTGAGGTTGATGGGGCTGGAGAGGGAAGAATAGTCTCTGTGTGCTTGAGCATGCAAGTGTCTAGGTGAGTATACAATCCGACAATAACTGGAGGGCACCAGATAGGGTATTCATGATTTAAAGGAATAGTACATGGGACATAACTCTTGGATAGCTCAGTTGGCTAGAGCATGGTGCTGATATTGCCAAGGTTGCAGGTTCGATCCCCGTATGGGATAGCTGCATATTCCTGCATCACAGGGGGTTGGACCAGATGATACGCAGGGTCCCTTCCAACTCGGCCATTCTAGGATTCTATGATTTGTGGGTCGTTATTCCCAAGACTGAGCCCTGGGCACTCTTTGCAGGGCTCCAGTTGCACAATGGAGTACCCGGCCTACTGCTCTAAATCTGACAAGTGCCATGGCAAAAGCAGCACTTTGCTCGCCTGCCACAAAGCCAGGTTGTAATAAAACAAAGGGAACGCCGAAAAACTGACAAAGCAGGGACAACAACATGGTGGCAAGCTTTGCGTTTCCAAGAAAGCTTGTTGTTCCCCAGGGCCCTTGTGTTTACGGCAGTTACATGGGTGTTAACAGATTGCATTTCCTTATGCCAGAACAGAACGCCTGGGGAAATGTCATACTGTATAAATTCACAATGGCTGTAAGAAGAACAGTCATGCTGAATCACGGGAGGAGGACTGCAAGCTGTAAAAGGCATGAACTGCTTCTGAAAGGGGAGATGATACAGGGAGAAAACAGAGGCAAGGCAGGGACACCTCTATATAAACATGACTTGCCGGAAGCTCTGTGGATCTCTCTTTCCCTATCCCTTGGAAATCAGCACAGGTAGGGGAATAGGATGCAGGGGCAGAAGGTAACTGACTCAAGGATTCAGAAAGAGAGCAAAAGGGTTAGGAGGCAGTTACACTCTGCATCCTACCATCCATGGGGCTCTTCACACTTCCCTGAGCAAGTTGGCAAGGCTAAGATGGGCCTCCCCTAGGATGCTGGTGAAGCAGCACATCGGTCTCAATCACCTTCAGCTTGAAATCAGCATGGCTAATACGGGCGGCCTGTCCTTGAGTCAAAATCCATTCCTTTCCCCTTCAGAAAGGAAGGAAGCCAGCATGGCTTTGGTTGGAGAGACCAATTTTGCTTGCCTTCCGTTTCCTAACCTGGGTGTCCTCTGAGGACACAGGTATACTCTATAATGGCTTCAAAAGACTAGATCCGCCGCCCCCCCCCCCACCGTCCCCAGCCAGTGGGACTATGTTTCGCCTATGCTATTCCTAGGGAATAGGGAAAGAGAAATCCACACACATAGCAAAGTGCAAATAGCTATACAGAAGTGACATTGTACCTGGAAGATGTTAGAAAGATCCCGGAGATTGAAAACGTAGTGGAATTTGATGGCCGTAGGAAGAAAGGTTGATGTGATTTTCTGATGCAAGGCTGTTGTGGAGAAATACAGCAGATATACATGAAAATGAGGGGCTGTTTGTGTGACTTGAACCTGAACTAGAAAACAGAGCAAAGAGAGGACAGTAATCATGCAAAGCATGAGCCATGGCCAGGTTTTCTACTTTTTCAAGTGCTTACCCAGAGCTGCAGAAACAAGCTGTGAATGAATCTTTTGAACCACCATGGGGACAGTTCGGAGGGCCAAGTGCTGACCCAGGATGGTACTGTAGATAGCCATAAGAGCATCTTGTCCTGGAAAACTCACCGCAAACACACAGAAATGTCGCTGCAACAAAAGGCATTCATCAAGATCAGGCTGGGCAGCACTCTCTTAAACAAATGGGCGCATTTTAATTCTCTAAAAAGAAGCCAAAAAACCCAGACATGATCTGCTTTTCTGCTTCCACTTGGGAAGAGGAGACCAAATCCAAAGAGGCAAATGTTGCAGGGGTGTAGCAGATGCCTTTGACTGAAACCCCTACAACAGGGGTCTTTGACAGGTACCTGGAGTCTTGAGTCAATGGTGAAGGATCCAGAAGTTGGATTCATACATGCAACATACTGGCAGTTGTGAATATCCTTCAGTGTCAGCTTGGTTCTGTCATACCTAACGGAAATAAGCAAGAAGGAGACACGATTCTGAGATGCAACTCTTGCACAAAGCTACGTATCCACTTATATTTATGAAGTCTCATCTAACTTGCACGTACATTTACGGAAAATGAGGACAAAGGGCAAAATGAAGACTTCTTATCATGGCCTCCTCTCATTAAGAGAACACGAATGAGATTTTGAGAGATACATCAGCTCTGTGGAAGCACAAGCTGGAGATTGTTCTCAAGGGAAGCATGATAGGATTTGAAGATCTACTTCAGATCCATATCCCAACTCAGTCAGCCCTAGTTTAGCTAATCCAGTGGAATCTCCACAGTGGTCATCTGCACACATTTTGCAGGAAGCAAACATTCAAACACTCTGTTTTCTCTAGGTTACACGGGATTTGTATGTATTAAAACCTTTTGCAATCTGCACATCATTCATCATTAGCCCATCTGCAATATTCAGCAACAAAAGTCTGAGAGTTGTGTCAGGGAGGTTATATTACTTGAGTTACACACATCTACCCCAGACGAATAAAGGAAATAGACTGAAGGGTGCGTGTCCCAGACCAGCCTGCATTTTCTGTCTTTGGATGCAAGGTGGCAACATTACCATGGCGTATGTTCATCCACTTCCAGAGAACACATGACTCCCTCATAATTAGAAATGTGCATGTACATGTTGTGTGTGTGTACACACAAATGTATAAATACGTTGCACATTATTGGTTTAAGCACAATACTTTCTGAGTTCCGATTCCTTACTTAAGCCAAATGAAGATTTCTGCTTGTGATTTTGCGGAGCTAATGATATTCCTACTTGGACACAGAATGCCTAACTTATTTTCTTTTTGGGAGTCTGTTGTGGGAACACCAAAGGCGTAGGAGGTAGAATTTGATATGATGTTGCACAAACAGATCTTGGTCCTACTGCTCTGGATTTGTTCAGAGGTCTACAAAAGTGGACATTTTACATTCTGCACATCAAATAATAGTGTGCTGTAACTCCCACACAAAACCAGGCATCCATCACAAAAATCTAGCATTGTGTTGGACACGGTATACAAGGGAGCTACTTAAAAAATATATACCTCAGGTTGCATACGCTTCAGGTTAAATACGCTCCAGGTTACACACTCCACTAAGCCAGAAATAGTGCTTCAGGTTAAGAGCTTTGCTTCAGGATAAGAACAGAAATCGTGCTCCGGCAGCGCAGCGGCAGCAGGAGGCCCCATTAGCTAAAGTGGTGCTTCAGGTTAAGAACAGTTTCAGGTTAAGAAGGGACCTCCGGAACGAATTAAGTACTTAACCCGAGGTACCACTGTATATAGATTGGTGTTGAAGGTGTGGAGTCAGTTCAAAACAGAGAAAGTGTGAGAGCAAGACTTCAAAACTTTACAGTAAGAGAGTGGTGTCACACTTGTGTGTACCCATTTCTTTGGATGTATTTCATTGCCTTTTGGATCGTCGCGATTTCAGACTCCCTGTCTCAACCGAGCTTACTGGTAGAAAATGAGTGTGTCTTTTGGGTGTATATATGTAGCGCATGAAGTTCCACAGCATTCAACTGTGCCATTCAAATATGCACGTTGACCAGGAGTCACGTGACAAAGTGCATTCCTACCAGTGTCCATGGTCCATGTGTTGCCTGATTAAGGTATGAGGAGCCACAGTGCCATATTTGTCGACTTCTGGCATGTTCATATCATCTATGAAGTAGATGAGTTTCTTAGTACCAGGAGGACCAAAGTTCCTGCCGGATTTCTTCTCCAGGGGCTTCTCAAGAATAGCTGTATTGGAAAAAAAGAAGACCACGCAGAAACAAAATGTTACAGGGTCTTATCCTGGCAATCAGGTAAAGCTTTCCTCAGCTCCATCCTGTTGTAAAGGCAGCTCTATGCATGCCTGTTCAAAAGTGAATAGCATAATAATAATAATAATAATAATAATAATAATAATAATGCTATTTATATGCTGCCCAACTGGCTGGGTTTCCCCAGCCACTCTGGCTGGCTTGCAGAATATATAAAACATAATAATTCATCAAACATTATAATCGGATTTATGTGGGAAAGGCAGTCTTGTACCAGTGGGGGCAGGCAGCTTAGCCACATAGCTTAGCCATGAGAACAGAAGCTGACTAGTTTGAAGGGAGACTGGAGTAGCTCACAGCCAGCCAGACCCATTAGAAGAGCTTTTCACGTTAACACATCCAGGGTGAGGGAATGCGCATGGCGCACGGTGCAATAGATGATGGTGGAGGATTGCAGCACGACTGCAAATGTCGGCAGGCTTCGTCTTCATTCTTTGCATAGAATGGAGAGGTTTGATCTTCTTGAGTCTCCTCCAGCACCATAATTCAAAAGCATCGATTCATCAGTGATCAGTCTTCTTTATGGTCCAGCTCTCACTTCCATACATCACTACTGGGAATCCCTACAGAGAAGACTCCCTGGAAAAGACCCTGATAATAGCATGAGTCTGACCAAACTCTTCTCATGAGGTGGCCAAAGTATTGGAGCCTCAGCTTCAGGATTTGTCCTTCCAGTGAGCACTCATCTTGATCTTCTTGTAGTCCCCACTTGGCCATGAAGCTCACTGGGTGTGATCTTGGGCCAGTTACTGTTTCTCTCATCCTAACGTACGACACAGGGTTGTTGTGAGGATAAAATGGGGAGAGAAAGAACTATTGCTGCCACTTTCTGCTCCTTTCAGGAAAAAGATGGGATATAAATGCAATAAAACAAACAAACAAACACGCACACACACACACACACACCCGGCCTCCTTACACTGCAGCATTGCTGAAGTTGTGTAGAAATTAAAGGGGACGGATTGCACCAAGTAATCATCTGTGTTGAGGGTGTCCAGCTTATCTACCATTAGCACTGACTTCCCAGTGCCTGCATTCCCAACTAGCATCACAGGCCATTTCTTTGCCATGAGGAGATCCATGAAATAGCGAATCCGGATGGTTTCTGTTGTGTGGACCATTGAGGCCTGAAAAAGCAGAATGAAAAGAAACTACTTACAAAGTCTGAACAACATAAACCACATGGCTGAAGGCACTCTCTGGCACAGTATTCCTTTGAAGACACAGGAAAGCAGAAGTACATGGAAAATCATTTTCCTGCAGTTTCATCAGAGTATATATTTAAAGAAGATGAATAAATGAGCAAATTAAGTTAATTTGCATATGATGAATATATTGAAAATAAATTTAAGGAACCGCAGAAAAGAAGGGGAAGGAAATCAAGTTTTGTAATGTCAAAATGATTGTAAAATTAGTGAAATGTATAAACCTGAAAAATATAAATAATTTTTAATAATAATAATAATAATAATAGGAAAATCATTTCCCCGCTATGGCAACAGGACCCTTGTGAAGACCTCACAAGAAGCTACATCAGTAAATTACTACCAGACCTAATAAATGTGATTTTAACAAGTGAGGTTGATTCATCACTGAGAGTTGTCTAGGGCTGCTATTTGGGCTCAACAGAAATTAATAGGATTTCCTCTAGCGGTGCAGGAATTCACTTATTTGTCTGAGGAATCACCAGATTAGTAGCAGTGGCTTTACTAACCGAGCTGCAAGGCTCAAATATCTAAATTACTCATGTGTGTCTACTGCCGCAAGGAGTACTTTCCTCTCAGTCTAACCCACCTCACAGGGTTGTTGTGAGGATAAACTGGGAGAGAGGACCGTATACACCACTTCCTGTGTGAGGGAAGCTAAAATATAAATGTAATAATAACAGAGCTCTGAAAAGTCATACGTGATGTAGTTTTGTCCTTCTCCAGGTGTAATTTTCTGTGTCTTCTTATCCTTGCATGAATGAGCATTTGCCTCCCAGCTGATGGCATGCCAGAAGCAAATTCCTGCATATGCCATGACTAGTAGCCACAGGTGAGGAAGGGAGTTACAACATGCAAGGCTCTTTTCGTTGCTGCCCCGTGCCTAAGTCAGCATGTAAACAAGACTGAATACTGTGGGATGGAGCAGGAACCCTGTGACTTGAGGCAGACATATTGCTACGTATATAAACCAAGAACACTCTTAGCATACTCTTCCCACTCTTTACTGGGATATTGAGCTGATGCAGGAATTTTCCTCAGCACTGGTTTCTATTTTGTAGCACCATAGGGGAAAAGCAATTAAAATGAAATATGAACGGGAAGAAAAATGGGTTTTAGCCATTACCTGCAATGGGACGTCTGGATCCAACTCAAATACAGGCACTTTATCAGTCCAAGGCATGAACTTTTTCGTATCGGAGTCAATGTAATAGTCAAAAATAGTCCCCTGAGAAGGAAACTTGATGGTTTTAAACTCATTTACCCACCATTTGCTGAACTCCACACGATAGTCTACAAGCTGGTGAGGAAAAGAGGGACATTTAACATGCTTTTTATGTTTATTTGATCACAGATATATTAAGTGGCCACAGAGAATGTCAGAAACATAAAAAACGAATCCTATCAAAACCAAACAATTAAAAAAATGTGAATAGAGACATGCTGCTTCCCTAAGAGAGAGTGATGTGGCTGGGGTTCCACACAGCTGTGCCCTCATGGGAAATGTGGCACTGACAGAGCACCAAGCAATCCAGGCAGGGTGCACAGAAAGCAGATTTAAAAGGTTACCACAGCCACAAGGAAGCGATTTTTGGTGCCAGCCTTGTCACTGGGGTAGCGTTTGAAGAGGCACCTAGAAAAATGGCCCCTGTGTACATAAATGCTGCTTAATGCACCACTGGGCAATAATACCCTGAAGGTATGGAAGCAGAACACAGTAATTTAAATTTCTAAAGGTACCTGATCTTGGAACATCGCTCCTCCAAAGGCCCAGAAACAAGCAAAGACAAAATAGAGCTCGTACAGCTCTTTGGAAGAATCCGGAGGCGTGTTGACTGGGGTTAAGAGGCATTCTAGAAGGTACAGGATCGTTTGTATCACCGTCACTTCAGGTACAGGCGTTATCTTCTTGAACCCAAACTTCAGCTTATCCAAACATGTGGGCAAGTATTTGTCAAACAGGATCATCAAATTGGCTTTTTCAGACTGTACTTCCCGACGCTCAATCCAGCTGCTCACCACTCTGTACGGTGAGATAAAATTACTTATTCAATGTGATGCATTCTCTCATGCATGGAACATGCACATTCTACTTCAGGCAAGCATTATACCTCCTTCCTCTTACTTAAACTGCATCGTTTTCAGAGTGCAGAGGAACCATTTTCTTATTCGGCTGTTGGGCAACATGAAACATGCTTCCCTATTATAGTAACATGAGCCACATGTGTTCTAGGAAGCGAAGCACTGCATTTGTCTCCCTACAATTTCAGATCCTAACCTCCATTGTTTAATTCACCTTGCTGATATCCCATTGATGATGAAATTAAGGCCTCAGTAGATCTTTATTTTGCAGAACAAGAAAACATGAACCTGTGACATAACAAGAGCCCAATGGCTAGGGGAGGGTGCTACTTTCAAATAATTTTCATGACTGAACCCAGTGCTCATAGGTAAGTCATAATCTCTAATCATCACAATAATTTTCCTACTTATAAAATGGTTTGAAGTAAGAAGGACTGCAAATTTCTTTATAATGGGAAACGTGTTATTTATTCATTTCATCCCTTTCATGATGGTTTACAACTAAAAAAACAACAACTCCAAAGCTCCTCCAGATGCCCTTTTTTCAGTATTCTTCCTGACCTGCTTGCGCAAAACTTGCTTGTGAGGTGTTTATTGATTCAGTCATGTCACACTTTTCAATGCACTTCCAAAAGCACAAGAAGTTTGCTTAAAAAAGAAGTGGATCTGCTGTGCTAGATCAACAGAACCTTTTACTCCACTTTAAAAGCACAAACCAAAATTCTGGCATGGGGCTTGAATCTCAACGGCAAATACCAATGGTCTCTAGGCACCCAAAGGAATATAACAAAAAAGTAAGATATTGGGAGACCAGCAACAGACAACACAGGCAGTGCACCAAAAAATTACTAAAAGACAATGAAATTCAACAGCAAAATCAGACCAATTACACTTTTCAATTTATCGGGGAACCTAATGGAGGGGGGATGAGTCTGGTTAATAATGAGCGCTCACACCTCCCTTTGTGGACGCCCTTTGCAGAACCGTGCACAGCACTGTGACCCACTGGGACCACCAGCTGGCCTGCCTCCCTGCACTAGTCATTGGAGGTTCCTGCCAAACCTCAGTTAACCAATCAGCCCTGCAGGGAGGTGGGGTCAGCTAAGGGAAGAAAGATTCCCAAGAGGTTTAAAGACTGTCTCAAGGCAAATCTTAAAAAATGTAGCATAAACACTGACAACTGGGAAACACTGGCCTGTGAGTGCTCCAGTTGGAGAACAGCCTTTACCAAATGTGTCATGGACTTTGAAGACACTCGAACTCAGAACGCAAGAGAGAAACGTGCTAAGAGGAAGGCACACTTGGCAAATCTATACTGTGATCAACTCCCGCCCGGGAAACAATGTCTCAACTGTGGAAGGACGTGTGGATCCAGAATTGGCCTCCACAGTCACTTACGGACTCATTGTTAAAACCGTGTTTACTGGAAGACAATCTTACTCGGCTACGAGTGATCGCCAAAGAAGAAGAAGACGTTTAACAAAAAGCTACCACTGGAACTTGATTTCTCTCATTCACCTTCATTAAACACAGTCACATCTATGTCAAAACATAGATATGCACCATCAATTATTTACTACAGAAGTCTTGTAAAGATGCATCTCTTTGCGCAGGCTGCCCCTGATCCATGAGATCTAGACCCCGCACCATTGGGTTTATGTATGGTTATAATATTGTTTTAGGGTGCTTTTATGTTGATGTGCACTGTTTTATGCACCTTATATTTTTAAAAATAATATATGAAGTGCCTTAGAAATATTTCAAAGTAAATAAATGAATGCATCAAGGAATGAAAGTTTTTCCTCTGTATGCCATGAAGAAACTTGCTTTTGCTGGCAAGGGAAGACACTCATATACTCAAAAGGGAACTCAAACTCACGGATTCCAGCCAAGGTCAGCAGGGTTAATGTACAAGATTCCTGCTCTGGACACTGTGGCGGGTGTTGCTGTTCTTAGGTGGCTGATCTCAAACACAAGCCTCATGGTGGGATTTAGTGGGATTCGCTCATTGCTTGCTAGGGTGAGCACCTAGGAGGGAGAGAAACAAGGATGGTGTGACTTCTTCTTCAACTTGCTGATGTGGAAACCAACAATTTTATCTCTGACTTCCTGTACTGACCTTGTTGTCATCCATAACCGTATTCAAAGACTCAATCCACATCGGATCGATATCTCCATCCAGAACGATCCATTTTGGTCCACGATGAGTTATATTAGCGAGATCACGCATGATTGTTGAAAACAAGCCTACGAGGAACACAGAGAAATTCACACTGAACTTTTGACGTAGAGAAATCATTTGAGAAGTACAGCTTCTAAATGTTGTTTGTATATAACATCGGTCCAGTATACCTGAAGGAGCGTCTCCACTCCCATCATTCAGCCTGGACACTGAGGTCCAGCACCGAGGGCCTTCTGGTGGTTCCCTCACTGTGAGGTTACAGGGAACCAAGCAGAGGGCCTTCTCAGTAGTGGCGCCTGCCCTGTGGAACGCTCTCCCAGCAGATGTCAAGGAAATAAACAACTACCTAACTTTTAGGAGACATCTGAAGGCAGCATTGTTTAGGGAAGTTTTTAATGTTTGATGTTTTATTGTGTTTTTAATTTTCTGTTGGAAGCCACCCAGAGTGGCTGGGGAAACCCAGTCAGATAGGTGGGGTATACATATATTGTTGTTGTTGTTACAGATATGATAGTTCATCACAGAAGCCTGTGACTCTTCCATGTCACTCCTCCAAGCTGGAAGGGGCAAACAGGGGTTGTTCTGCAACATCTGGAAGAGACACAGGCTCCCCACCCCTGGTCTAGAGGGACCCGATTTATATGGCGTTCACCTTAGAGAAGATCAAATCTCATGACTCTGAATAACTAGAGGAAACCTGGGAGCCTAATTTGAGCCAGAAATTCTTCTGTAGAATCACTGGTAACTTCCTTGTTTTGGGTAATTGTATGTCAAACCAGTTTAAGGGGATTTCAGAATAAGTACATTTTGAAAATTTTTATTTCTTGGGATTTGCTCTGCTGAAACTGGCACAAACAACCATGGGGCTAGGGGTGGGAGATCAAAAGCAATTTACAACTTATACTTTCATACGGAAGCACTTTTAAATGTCAAAAATTTGAACAACATCACTAATTAAAAATGCACCAGGTCAGTCCTGGTGCCCTGTCATTTCCCCATGCTGAAAAAGAACCTATTGGGTCTGGAAAAGGATCAATGCTGGAAAGAAAATGTAAAAAAATCTGATTAGTTTCAGCAGAAATCTCACGTGGCACCATTTTGACAATGCTGTCAGGGTAGGGTTTGGGTTTTCTCTTCTGAGAAGAAAATCTTGGAATTTAAACTTCACGCTTCTAGGATACAGCCCTAGGGTATAATGTTTCTCCTTTTTGTGTATCTGGAGATTTATACTTCCTGTTATTTCTGGGATTATTTCCTACCATCTTTCCATTCTCTGGTAGCAGGATTAATGATTCCAAATAGTTCATCACAGGTTACAGCTTTAGGGTCAAGGTCAATAGCTACAGGTTTTCTTTTCATCAGTTGGTAAGTTTTATTCAGAGATTTCAGAACCTGTCAGGAGAAAGGCAAAGGCTGGGATGGAGCTTCCGACTGCTTCTGTAACATCAGAGAATATCAAAACACAACCACCCCCAAACTGTACCTTTTGTTCCAGTTTAATGTATCTCACAAAGCTATTTTTCTACTCTTCGGGGCTGTGGATTACTTGATCAATGACTCCTTGCTAATTATCATGATGTTTTGGAATGGACTCCCTGATGATGGAGCCCTAACAGTAGGCTCATAGCTCCTACCTGAGATTTGCCACAGCCTGCATTTCCAATCACAAACACCGAATGCCGAACTTGGAGTAACTCTTCCAGCTGTACCACCTTCAGCACAAAACTCTCCTCAGGCTGTAGCTTGAGCTCCAGAACGGACTGTTTGATTATCTGAGAAGACAAAGAAATGTGTTTATAAGTCCAAGCCCCAGTGTACTAAAGGGGTGCAATTCTTGTTTGGGGGCTCATTCCTCAGTCAAGATGGGATTATTGCGCAGATACAATCCCAGGTGTCCAAACAAGAAAATGAACAAATCACCAAAAGCTTTCTGAGCAGGGCTCTTTTCCAGAGGTCTCCATGGCAACAGGGTTTTCCCCAGTGAAGTCACACACAAAAAAGAGGCCAGACATTCAAATCTCTTAATTATACTGCTTCACAGCCAACTAAAGCAGATTCACCTTTTCAAAGTTTAGATCACGCTTCCTAGGCACATCCAGCGCTGGGAAAAGGTCTCCGATGAGTCCCATGAAGACAGGCAAGTCATCCGTCACAATCTTGGGGATGTTAAAGTCTCGCAAAGCTCTCATGAGAACCTGGTCTTCTGCCCGTCCTGGGTCTCCTCTCTTGAGTGAACCAGCCACCACTAGCACAGACTTGATAGCTCTCAAACCCCAGTCATAGTGATCCTGTCAGACATATGGCAACAACTTCGCATTGCATGTAAACAGAAGGACATCGCTTAAAAGCAAGCAAGGAAAGGCATCCCTCCACTTTCAAAAAAGGCAAGGAAAGTCGTTTATGTTCCTCTGGGGTGGGTACAGCAGCACGGGCACCCTTTGTTACCATAGCCATAAGGCTTTAGGCTCACTTCTGGAGGTGAGTGGTGAGAGGCAGCCATTTTTTAACATTCCAATATTCTATCTCTGTATATCCCTGCTGATTTTCTATGACAGGATGAAGTTTGGGGTGGAATACAACCACTTTTAAGTAATTTTTTTAAAAAGCCCTGTCAGCGTACTCTTGCAATCTCTTCACTGCACTAGAAAAACTCTGTGTCAAACAGGCTTGGTGAACAATGTTAAATTACCTGCTTTGAAAGCAGCTCCTTACACAGTGTGTAGAGAGTAATAAACTTCCTAGCTAGAAGCCTGGCTTCAATGAAGCCTTCAGCAACAAGCATGATTTCACAGATAAGCTCGAAATCAGGAACAACCATCGCACAGGGCCTGAAAAGAGAGAAATGAGACAATTAACATCTGGTGCGATTACGCTGCAGAGACAACAGTCAATCTTTCCTTTAGGCCGCAGTGAATATTCAGTGCAAATGTCAGATATGATTAATTTCAAACGCCCAACATTCATTTCCCACTTACACTCGGTCTCGTTTTGTTTCCACTGTTTTACACACTCTATAATCTGCCCTGACTCCCGAGAGCTTCCATGTTGGCGATCTAGGCCTGTGCAGAAGAGTAACTCTCACTTCCCTCAACACACTTTCCAAATCTATTCATGGTATCCTTCATGTGGCCCTATCCTCAACAGCTCGATAAATCTCATTGGCACTACTACTCCCCCCACATTACTTCTCTGGGCAGACTGACATGTTACATGACTGTGGCAAAATGGCAATGGAGGTGGGGGAAGTGAGGCATGCAAAGAGAGAAGCATGGGCCTGGAACTTGGCCAGAAGTGATGGGTGTGGGAAGAATGAAGCAACTGCCTGTCCCTTCCTCAGAATGGAGAGAGCAAAGGTATTAGGAGCCCAGGGAGGGAAGGAGGGAGGCTGTCTGGCTAGAGGCATCCCAACTCCTCTGGCCAGCTCATACATTATTGTGATAATCCCTTACCAGTTCATTTCCCCCAGAATAGTGGCTGCATGTTACTACCTGAACAAAGCTTTCAAATTTTCAGGCAGCTCAGTACGGCCGGCATATCCAGGATTCATAGTAATAAACATTCCAACGGTTGGAATAAGAGAAATGGTCTCTCCAAGGAAGTTGAAAACCTTCTTTTTGGCTCTTATGGCATCTTGAACACATTTAACCTTTCAAGTAAAACAAAGTCTTAAGAGTTGTTCCTATGAGGTCTTCAGTAAGATAATGAAATATGGTGCTGAAGATAAATGCAGACATATTAGCAAGTTTTTCCATAACCAACTGCAGTCAATGAAACCTAAAGACATGTAGGATGCATCAAGAACTAGCAAATAATTGCACACTTGAGCTAACCAAGCTCCAGGATACTCAACAAACTAGGCTTGACTTAAAATGACGTGCAAGGAGTGGAAGGCCTTCTGCACAAGCATTTGCAAGCTACAGATTCCTCTCCTCCTTGAAGCAATTTTGTGGGGCCCAGCTTCACGGACTGGCAAATTTACTCATACAGAATGAGGAGAGTACTTCCTCACTTTGAACTGACCTCATAATGTTAAAGGTAAAGATACGCCCGACCATTAGGTCCAGTCGCAGATGACTCTGGGGTTGCACGCTCATCTCGCTCTATAGGCTGAGGGAGCCGGCGTACTGCTTCTGGGTCATGTGGCCAGCATGAGTAAACCACTTCTGGCCAACCATAGCAGCGCACGGAAACGCTGTTTACCTTCCCGCCGGAGCGGTACCTATTTATCTACTTGCACTTTGATGTGCTTTTGAACTGCTAGGTGGGCAGGTGCAGGGAGCTCATCTCGTCGTGGGGATTCGAACCGCCGACCTTCTGATCGGCAAGCCCTAGGCTCTGTGGTTTAGACCACAGCGCCACCTGTGTCCCAACCTCATATTGTTACCAGAATGCTAAATCTGGCTGGTTGCAGATGTGACACTGATGGCATCAGGGTTCTTCCTCAACTGCCACCTACAAAAGCCAATCCATTGGGCCGCAGCAGAGTTTAATAAGTTAAATTAATTACATTTCATTACATCCCATTACACTGCATTATGTAAGTTTCAGTCACAGCAGATAGTGAGACAAATGGCGTAGGTTTTAGTGGACACTGAACTGCAGAGGAATGGAAAAGTGCTGATAGTGGCAAACCAAAGACAGAATAGAAATAGCTACCTCCTCCTTACAGCCTATCATTCCCAAGGGACTTGTATTGATCCTAGAGACGAATGGCCAGCATCTGACTGCAGCGATAAAGCTGGAAGGACTATGAAATCCAGGCTATTTGCACACAATGAAAGGAAACCTAAGGAGAATCTTTACCTGTACAGCAATTACAGACAAGACTTCCACCGAAATCCGATTGAATTCATCAAAACACCCCCATGCACCTGTCTGGGACAATCCTTTGTAAATATTTCCGCAGGACTAGAAAGGAAAGGCACAGGCATTTGTTTGTGGACCATCACATTCAATCAATTAACTAGTTAATATATCCTGTTTATGTATTGTTTTGCTATATTTTAAAACACAGGAAAACACATTGTAGCACAAGAACAGATGGGTGGGAAGAGAGAAAGTGCTGGAAGGAACAAGCAGCCTGTTGTTTTCTAGGAAGCTTTTAGTGATATAATAAGGTATACAGTTGTATCTTAGTTTTCGAACAGCTTAGTTCTTGAAAGTTTTGGCTCCCAAACAATCCAAGCCTGGAGGCAACTGTTCCGGTTTTTTAACGTTCTTTTGGAAGCCGAACGTCTGACGGGGCTTCCGTGGCTTCCAATTGGCTGCAGGAGTTTCCTGCAGCCAATCAGAAGCCGCACTTCGGTTTTTGAATGCTTTAGAAGTCAAATGAACTTCCAGAACAGATTCTGTTTGACTTCCAAGGTATGATTGTACTTGAAACAAAATGTAGATCTGTGTCTGAATTAAATAATAATAATAATAATAATAATAATAATAATAATAATAATAATGAAGAATTTATTATTTATACCCTGCCCTACTGGGTATAAATTTCTCCAGCCACTCTGGGAGGCTTACAGCATATCTAAAACATAATAAAAACATCACGCATTAAAAACCTCCCAAAACAGGCCTGCCTTCAGATGTCTTAAAAGTTGTGTAGTTCTTTATCTCCTTGACACCTGATAGGAGGGCATTCCACAGGGAGGGTGCCACTACCGAGAAGGCCCTCTGCTTGGTTTCCTGTAACTTCACCTCTCACAGTGAGGGAACCAGCAGAAGAGCACCTCAGTGTTTTACAGTGCCCATTTTATTCTACGGAGCTGCAATGTGTTAGAAAAAGGTACAATGTTTTTAAAAAATAACAGATGTCCCTGCAGGTACACAAAATACTAGGAAAGTAGAGCGTTCTGTAATTATACCTCTGAATGGATTGCTGTTTCCTGACTTCGGGGATGACTTTGGGTGCTTTTTGGCTGAATTAGGGACTCAGATATGACCCACTGTTACTTTTACTGGCTAGATCTTTACCTTATAGTCCATTTGCTCAGAGCAGTTGAAGACGTACACCATGATCCCCACTGCCCTTCCCAAGTCTTTGGTGGTCTCTGTCTTCCCTGTGCCAGCAGGGCCTGCAGGAGCTCCTCCCATGATCAAGTGGAGGGACTGTGTCAGGGTGATGTAACACCTGCAAAAAGAGAGACATTTGGCATCATCCTAGTCAGTGCATGCCCTAAGAACATACGTTGGGCTAGGCTGAAGGCTTTCCAAGCTAAGCAGCTCATACCGGTCAGTGAGTGGCGTGATCACCAGCCGTGGAGTGTTGCCAAGGTACTCATAGGAATATTGGAGCTGAGCGTCACATATATTGGCATAGCAGTGTCCCTTTTCATCATCCCAACGGTGCCTAAGTTGAGACTGCCAGGTAAAGGCCTGGGAGCTTTCCACCTGCAACCCAAATGCGAAACCATAATAAGTAAATTTCCAGTGGTTCCTGCTTATCTCCTTTTCTGTCCACATAAGCTTTTATGTGTAGGAGGCTCGTAATGGCTTAAAGTTTTATAGAACCACAGAACTGTAGAGTTGGAAGGGACCCCAAAGATCATCAGCTCCAACCCCCTGCAGTGTAGGAATCCTGCCCACAACCGTCCCTGGGTGGGCTTGAACCACCAACCTTCTGCTTAACTGCCAGACGCACTGACCCGTTGCGCCACAGAGTCCACATACTTAGTTCCTTTGGCAACTTTCTAGACATAAGCGCAGATTAAGTGGCCTTCTACTTCAGAGCCTATAGAGATTATTTACCCCCCAACAAACCACCAGAAAGAGAGATCACACCTCTGCATGCTGATAAATATTTATCAGAAGCCCAATGCATTTCAGCCAAAAAGGACTTCTTCAGGGTCTTCGATATATGAATAATATATTCTTTAATAACTCAAATGTAGTAACTCCCCCAAAGTGGACATAGTGGATTGACTATTTAATACTTTGGGGGGGAGTCTTGATAGGACTTAAGTTTGCATTTTTGAAAATCTTATTCATTGAAAGTGATACAGGGCTAGTCCTTAGCTTTCACTAAGTAAAGGATGGTTGAAGAATGAGTGAAGACAACCACATTGCTATGTGAAATTGGCTTGAGAAGATTCTAAGAAAATGTGTGCTTCCAAAA
Source organism: Podarcis melisellensis (assembly GCF_964234715.1). Lineage (NCBI taxonomy): Eukaryota > Metazoa > Chordata > Lepidosauria > Squamata > Lacertidae > Podarcis > Podarcis melisellensis. The sequence continues at coordinate 29,949,875 of NC_138529.1, read as the reverse complement.
AGCAAAGTACTATTTCACAGTCTTTACTGCATATACCTTTGCTAAAATCATTTTGGCAATGACATCTCTGGCATGGACATCAATGGTACAGATTGTCATAATCTTCATTCGGTCTCCTGGGGTTAAGTTCCCAATGAGTAGTGTAATTAATGTGTTTAGCTGGTTAATCTGGGGAAAGAAAAATAAACATATTTAAGCGGTTTCCAATCTTTAACAACCATGAGACCTAGAGGCTTGCTGCACCTACTCGTCTAAAAAAAACCCCACACAAAACTGGAAGTTGCATTCAGAGGTGGAGCTAGCTGCTCTGGCACTTGGGGGCGGGGCGAGCGTCCCAGGGGGGCGGTACGGTGATGTCATCCCCCCTCAGGGATGACACCTGGGGCAAGGCAGGCCACACCCACCGGTGGCACCCCCTTCCTCCTCCAGTGGTTGCATTCAGTGACAGAGCTTGAGATGACATCTGTGTGATATGTTGTAGACACAAAAAACTGCCTACTATTCCGCTGAAGAATTTGCCACTGCAAATCTGAACACAGTCTGACAAAATCAGAGGGGGCTGCTGCTATGTACCTGCTTCTTATTGTAATCTTTAATAGCGTTTTCATAGCCTTCCTCCAGTCGCGAAAAGGCGATGCCAACCTCTGTTGTCCACCAGATCTGGGTGCATGTTAAAGCAATCTGCAACAACAGCCAAAGAGTCCTATGAGATGGTGAAGCCAGGTGAAATGCCAGAACTGTCCTTAATTCAGGCTCTGCCCCCTTGACCCCCAAATGTGCAGCTCTGGTGGGATGAGTGACTAGAAAAGAACCAGTCATACGGTGCCTTCCAGCTGACCCCTGGGCATCCTTGACCACTGGTCATGCTGGCAGAAGCCTGATAGGAATTGTAGTCCACAACATCTGGGGGGTACTACACTGTCTACTAGACTTTATAAAGGCCTAATCCTACAAGCATGCTGAATGGCTCCACTTTGTTCCTATGGCGATATTTACTCCTTATTGGAATGAACATCTATTTCTGTTCCTTTCTTTTCTTTGCACTTCACAGGTTAAACATATAAAACATTGCATTTTGACTCTAGTCTTTTTGCTTACCTGTGCAGGGTAATCAAATAGCCATTGCTCTCTTGGCTTTTCCTCATAAGTCACCACAGCTTCAGAAATCTCTTTGCGCAGCGTGCTCTGCATTCTCTCCAGCACTCGGTTTAGCCAAACCTCCACCTAGGGAGCAAAACTCTCATGGTTATTTATTTTCCTTTACTTATTTCATTTATATCCCACCTTTTTTCCTCTCCAAGGAGTTCAAGGTGATGAACATGGTTCTCCCCCTCACAACAACCTTGTGAGGTTAGGTTTAGGCTGAGAGGCAGCGACTGGCCCAAAGTCACCCAGAGAGCTTCACGGCTGAGTTGGGATTTGAACCCATGTCCCCCAGGTCCCAGTAAAAAACTCTAACCACCAGACCACACTGGCTCTCCGTTTACATGACCAATAGTGAATTTAAAATAATATCCACCAACCTGTCCAGAACAGTCACACTCCTTGTCAAAATCAACATACTCGTCTTCTTTGCTGTACATTCCCAAGCCAACCTTCAGAGGCTGCTCTTTTGCATCCAATTTGAATTTCAGCTTGGCCATACTATCAAATAGCTTGGACAAGTGACGGGATACCTTCAAGAAGATGATTGCAGTATTGTTAGGATACAAAGTTTAGAAACATAGAAATAGAAGCGGTGGGAGAAGAGGACTAATGAAGATATATGAACAATGTTTCTAAAAAGAAGACCGTTTTAGAAAGCCTAAAGGAAATGGGCACTGAATAATCTAAAATATTTGTATATATATAAAATATTTGTATACTGGTACATAGGATCTCCTATACTCCATCCAGGCCACTATTGTGACTGCCAATAGCTGCCCAATGTCTTTCCCAGCCCACTACCCAAAATCCTTTTAAAATTGTAGACATTGTGGTCTGCTGCATGCCAAGGATGTGCAAATCCCACAGGGTTTGCAGTCCCTCTCCTCAGCTGCCAATCAGGTCCCACTGAGAACAGGTCCAAGTTATCTGTGATTTAGCCTCGGATGAGGTCGGATTTCTAGTAAAAGCTCTGGGATTCAAGGGCCCATTTTTTTTAAATATAACAATTCTTAAGAAAGTCCAAGCATTCCATGAATGTATATCCTACCTCAACGGGGTCGTTGCCATTGGACAAAATATCCAGCAGGTCGGCAGAGGATACAAAGTAAAATCTGGGGAAAGCCAGTCTCTTTGTTTCCAGGTATTCAGCCAAAGCCTTTTCACAGAGTGCCAAGCTAATAAAAGGCAAGGTGGACAAGAGAGTGTGGAAGAAGTGTTGTGTTTATCATCATAAGCTGCACAGTGCCACTGCTGTACATGATGCTCAGTAATATAACTAACTAACTAACTAGACAGTTCTATGTCTATACAAACAAACAACGAAAGCACTCTAAACTGGGAGCAAATGGTGCTTTACACTGCTCCACTGAGATGCTTCAGATGTCATATCAAGGGAAGTTATAAAACCTGGCATTCACATTATGCTTTCTATGTTCGCTATCACAGGCCATTTTCAAAGCCTCTTTAATCCTCATCGTTTGACTGACACCTGAACACTTCTAATTGAAAGGAATACATGCTCAGCCCAAGTGTTAAAGCAGCTTATTGACATGGATGTTTACATTAATTACACCTGGGTCATTATAGATGCCAGGAGATACCATGGAAAGCAGTCGAGACCCAGGCTATTGGATTCCAGATCCCAGCTTAGGTGTTTGCTACATGCAGATTTCACCTCCTTTGAAAATGGTAGTCATGGTGCCTGTTCTGTTTCTCTTCAGCTCCGAATAATGGTTGCACCATGACAGGGCTGCCATTCAGTGCAAGCCTGAGAGATACTGTCTAAAGCACAGCAACAAATGCTATTCCCCAGCACTTCATGGTGCATAGCACACAAGTTTCATCTCTGGAAGTAAAAATCAAAATGCAAATTAAGTAACACATTGCTTGGCTGCCTGAGGCAACTGCCGCACTCTGTCCAATGTTAGGGCCAGTCCTGCTGCCATTTAAAACAAACCACTGATAAACAGGCATCTGCAACTGTCTTTCTGGGCCTAAAATTAAAAGACCTCTTAATTCAAGAAACTGCAACCAGAACCCTGTCCTAAATAAGTGAACTTATGCAGCCTGTGATTTGCTTCTTCTCTCAGTAAGTAAATCCAGCCAGCTGCTTACACTTGACAAAATCAAGCAGGAAAATAACGCCTTCCTTACCTTTTTTGCAAGGACTCTAGCTTGTCATAGAGACCTGGTTTATTTGTTGCTTCAACCACATTCGGGGTTTTTACTGCATCAGCCATTAATTCCTGCAAGAAAAGAGGATGGACTTGTCAGCTGCTCCAGTTTTTGTCGTTTTTGCATGTGAAAATCAGGGCAGGTAAAGGGCCATGCCCACCTTAAAATCCTTGTCAATGGTATCAAAGCGCCTGGAGTCCTCTGGGAGCTGATTGCGAATGTCCTCTGAGCCAATGAAAATGCTTTCTAGGTGGCTCCAGGTTCTCTGGACTTCAAACCAGATGCTTATCACAGAGTCAGCTGTAGATAACTTCTGCTGCCAGCTGGAGACCTCCTGAAGGAAATGTGCTAAATACTTTGAAGTCATCAGGGTCTGGAGTTGAACTTGATTTTCTTCAAGGGTCTCTACCAGTGCCTCATCAGACTTGAGCATCATGGTCCCAGTTCTATGGTGGGGCTCGTGTTCAAATTGCATGGTTGACCAGGTACTATCAAGAGCCTTCAATACCTTCAAACAAAAGCAGCCAGGAAAGATTTTTAACCTGATAAGATTTCAAACTAAAAACTTGCAAAATGTCCATGAAATTCCAAGAATTAGTGAAGAGGCACTATGACGGTATTGTTCACCCTCCCTTTCTGAAACTACTTTAGCACTTCTTAAGGGTTAATATACTCTGAAGGAGCATGTTCCACTGCCAATTAATGGTACTGCTTCCAACCGTGGAGGCAGAACGCATAATTTTGTTATTAAAAAAAAACCCATCGGTCTATAATCCTGCCACATACTGCAAAATTCAGCACATTACGGGCTTTCTCAAACTATACTATAACATCTGTCAGTCAAACGGCTCTGAGGGAGGGGGGAAACTCATAAAAGACTTAAACAATAAAATACACAAAATACAGCAAAGCAAAAATCAGTCATAATAATATCATAGTAAGAATAGCAACAGAGCAGCCGTTGCAACCAGTTAAGATGTAGAACAAAAAAATAAGAAAAAAGAAAAAGGATTTGCCCTATGCCAAAAGATAACAGAGTAAGCACCAAGTGAGCCTTTCTAGAGAGGGAATTCCTTAAGCGGGGGCCCACCACTGAGAAATCTCTCTCCCTGGTCACCATCTGCCTCTCCTCAGATGGCAAAGGAAGGAAAACCTTCCTCCATGAATGACCTTGGCAGGTGTTGCTCCTTCAGGTACCCAGGCCTTGAGCTGCATAGGGCTTTAGAGGTGAGCACTAAAAGAGCCAGAAGACAGTGTGGTTCTTTAAGCATTGGAATATGGTGGTTCCACTCTCTGATCCCAGTCAGTAGACTCATGTGGCTGGAGTGTAACAGTCCCATCCATTGCTCTCCCTGCTTTTGCCTCTGGCTTCAGTTACCACTGCCATGTCAACACTGAAATGGTGCTCGCAAAGAGATGTGGCTTTTTGGCTGAAAATGGTTCACCACCCAAGACATGGATGAACAAACTGATGATAAGGCATGTGCAGCCTTATCAAATTTTATGCACGTCTGTTTCGAAGAGGAAATGCAGTATATAAAAGGAGGAAGTAAGAAACTTAAAATTTCCATGTGTTTCACCTGTGCACAATATTATCAGGAATAATACAGTGGTACCTCGGGTTAATTCGTTCCGGAGGTCTGTTCTTAACCTGAAACTGTTCTTAACTTGAAGTACCACTTTAGCTAATGTGGCCTCCTGCTGCCGCCATGCCACCGAAGCACAATTTCTGTTCTTATCCTGAAGCAAAGTTCTTAACCTGAAGCACTACTTCCGGGTTAGCGGAGTCTATAACCTGAAGCGTATGTAACCTGAAGCTTATGTAACCTGAGGTACCACTGTAATGTTAAAGTCAGAGAAGCTTATCTCAGATCTACTTCCAAATGTAGGAAATGAAGTGTTATTTTTTAGCATTTTTATAGGAGTGAGAAGCAGGAAGTATCTGAAAGCTGCATTTGATTGATGGGCCTGGAATGGCTAGGGCAAGAGCAGTACCTTTTCCATCCCCGACTCTTTCACAGCCTTGTCCACAATACTGCGAACTTCATCCTCAAATTTGTGAAGGTTCAGCTGAAGTAGGTCTGCAAGTGTCGTCTCCTCAGACATGGTGAACTTCACCTGTTACAGAAGTAAAAGTTGGAAACGGAGCCAGATCAGCTGGCGACAGGCGGATGAATGGAAAATTGTAGACACTCACTGTAGCCTGTATCAGTTACCTGTGTGGCCTCCATCAGTTCTTTCCAATGTCTGTCTCGAATAGCTGGATTCTGGAGCTCAGTCACAGCTCGGAGAGAGGTCATCATATTTTTAACTGTGTTATCCAGTCCCACAAAAGCATCCCATGCTCTCATTTCCTTGTCTAAGGCTCTCACATCCTTAGCAAATTTCTTGCAATCAAGATCCATTTGCTCGACATTAATCTCCTTCCACTTGGTTGTCTTCCAGTCATTAATACTTTCATTGACCTGAGTGGGTGGAGGAGTGGGGAATCATAGTTTTTCCTGTTTTCGCTAACTGAATAAAATATTTACAATACAACTATTTGGAAATATTAACAGATCTTGCATCTCAAAGGGGAACAGAAATGTTATAGTAGGACCTTTCTAGATGTTGGGGGAAATGGATTTTATTTATTTCTTTTTTTGTTGTTGTTGTTGGGGAAAATGGATTTTATTTTTAAATCCTTTACTACCACTCACTTCTATCCACTGCGAGTATATCCCATCTCCTTTCTACAAAAGGCAGTGGGTGTTTCTGTGCTGGAGATGGAGAAGAAAACTTTAATAAATTAAAAAGCCGAAGCTCCATAAAATGTCAGATCATATGTTGTGAGGAAGGGAGTACCCTTGCCATGTTCACCATATGCTATTTAAGGGCTACATGAACAAGCTTGCATTTGAATGCAACAGCATGCAAGCTCTATAGAAGTAAATACAGAAAACACCCAGCAGTCACTGAATTACTACCTTTGTTCTTGGGGAAATTATCAGTGTGGGATTGGGAGCAGAACCTACTTGGAAATCACTTCCTGCCCTTTCTGCCAACAACGTCCCTTGGTCTGCAACTCCATTTCTTCCACTATCACAATGCTATCATAGCATTCATTACATGCTCCCAATTTCCTCAATTGGCAAGCAGTTCCAAAGGAAGCTAAACATGAGCTGCCCTGGATGAGGAAGAATGAAGACTTTGGGCCAAACTACAGGTGACATTTATTATATAGCTTGCCATTGAGTGCAAGCTTTTTCTTTTCTCAATTGTCAGTGCAGAGGGCTCAATCCAAATTGGATCCCTGGTGTGAGTCCCCCCCCCATCAGCATTGGGGGGGGAAAGCTTGCATTCGCTCAATGGGAATCCCCCCCCTCCACAAAGTAATTTGCGGTCATGGTGGCACTGATCTAGATCGGAACCACAGTGCAGGAAAAGGGATGCAAAAGATTCAATTCAGCCGTAAAAAAAGAGAGAGCGATTGGGGTATTGACCTCATTATTCTCATTTCCTCGTGGTAGAATTCAACCTCTGGATGCAGAGTTCTTTCACTTGCCCTACCTGACATTTCCTAAGATTACAAGGTCAAAGTCTTACCAAGACAATCATATCCCAGAGCTCCTTGAGCAAGCGCACTTCCTTATGGCAGGCCTTCAGCTGTTTGTAATCTGGGACAGATACCTCAAACAAGCCTGCAGATTTGGATAGGGCTTCCATATCTTTCTCCATATTGGTGATCATTCTTTGTTGCTGGAAGCATTAAATGGAAAGGGGGTTAGTCAAGGTTGCAGGCAGATGAACACAAAGAGCAAACAAGTAGGGTACAGCACTGGAAAGCTGTAATGTTGCAATGTGCTTCTGGGATATGCCCTCTAACATGCCTGCAAAGTTAGATTAACCTTTTGCTCCACTGAAGTCTCCTTCACGCATGGTTGGTGGCATATGCCCTACTCGTCATTGGCAACTGCATGCATATGCAGCCTCCAAGAAAGAGAAACCACCGAGTCCAAATTTCTCAGCCAGTTTTTGAAAATGCTACTTTACTATGCCCCTAAAAAGCACACTATAATAGGTGGCATTTGAGGAAGGCATAGATATTGCCCATATTGACTTTCCTGACTTGTAGCAAATTACCTTATTGAGGGATTTATATGGATCTGGATCAACATGAGTGAATGGTGCCTCTTCTCGGAATTTCTCCCTGAACTCATGCTGCTTAATCTGGAGGGGAAGGGGGTTTGGAGGAGGAGAGAGAGCAGAATATCCTAGTTAAAGGAGGATCGTGTAGCATCACATCTGGAAGGCAGGAGTTTGTAGGCTGCAGCTCAAGATTAGAATTATGATCAATCTGGATGACACCATCTACAGAAACAGCAGCAGAGGGTTCTGCCCAAAACATTCACAATAGGACACAGGCTGTGGGGCAAGACAAGACACTAGCAAATCATGAGCTACAACCTCATCTCTCTTTTAAAAGTTCTCACTGCCCACTACACATGCTGTGACATCACAGCATCTTACAACAAAGTAGATTCAGAACTGGATGGCATCTTGTTCGCCTCCTTCCAGCAACTCCTGCAGCCAAGCTGGTGCCAAACATATGGCTTTATTTTCCTATGGACCACATCAGTGAGGCCAAGAGGGGGGTCTTGTCGTCTGGGCAGCCCAGGACCTCCATACATACTACCTAAGCTTCTGCCCTGGAGAGAATTAGAAATGGAGGCAGCAGCTACTGCTGCTGCTAGGGAAGGGGAAGATATTCAGCCTGGTTTGCATTTTCATGTGTTACATTCCTCCATATTAATGAATTGGAACGCTACGAATATTTAATATTAAACATTTTTTGGGACTGTTTCTTAAATTTTCTGGAAAATGCAGTATTCTGAGGACATTCCTTCCGTCCCTCCTTCATAGATATCATTATTACAGTGATCGATGGGAGAAGAAATTATGAAAAATGAAGTATTGTCACTTTATTGAACGGTTAATAGATTCTGGAAGAGGAAGGTCTGTTAAATGGAAAGTCTGTGTTAAATGGAAAGTCTGTTAAGCTGCACGTTAACTCACACTTCCCAAAACAATACACACACTGGAACACAGCTACCATTCAAAATTCACACTTCTCAAAATTCAACCAAAGAATGTGTACAAAATGTGTACAACAGGGATAGAAATGCATGTAATTAAGAAAACAGAAAAAAGAGGCATTGTGTTAAGGAAACTGCTAGCAAAAATGTGTATACTAGACACATTTTCATATGCAGTTTTGCCTGTCGGGAGAAATGTGCGCAGAAACACTGATGAATTATCATGGAATGTCGCAAAAATGTGGGAAACTGAACATTGGAAAACTGAGAGAATGGAATTGAGACTATTGTTGGTAGGCAGCCCATCTGTCAGTGCCTTCGGCCTACAGGTCCCCCTGAATGTTTGGTCTGTGGGGAGCTCAGCATGCCAGTTGAGCAGAGAATACCTTGTACTGCAAGAGAAAGGTACCTCAAACTGTTGGCATTTCCTTCGGAGAATGGTAACTTCATTTGCCTGCAGAGGAGCCACATTCTGCTTGACTTGGAATGATAGCTTTTTGGTGTTATTCCATTGTTCTGGCAATTCCTAAAAGCAAACAAAGAAGAACCCTCAAACCTCTCAGAGCACTGTGGGCGGGGGGGGGGAGGGGGCTTGTTTGGTAAAACAAATGCAGGAAGGGTAAGAAGGGGGAAATCTGAATATGAGGAGGAGGAAACACACTTTGGTTTGGTAAGGGTCTGTGGAAATGTGCAGGTTTCTGAACTTAATCTGCCCCAACTCTGTTAATAAAGGTAAAGGTAAAGGGACCCCTGACCATAAGGTCCAGTCGTGACCGACTCTGGGGTTGCGGTGCTCATCTTGCTTTATTGGCCGAGGGAGCTGGCGTTTGTCCGCAGACAGCTTCCGGGTCATGTGGCCAGCATGACTAAACCGCTTCTGGCGAACCAGAGAAGCGCATGGAAACGCCGTTTACCTTCCCGCCGGAGCGGTACCTATTTATCTACTTGCACTTTGACGTGTTTTCGAGCTGCTAGGTTGGCAGGAGCAGGGACCGAGCAACGGGAGCTCAACCCGTCACAGGGATTCGAACCACCGACCTTCAGATCGGCAAGTCCTAGGCTCTGTGGTTTAACCCACAGCGCCACCCGCGTCCCTTACTCTGTTAATAATAATGGATAAATGCTATGATGCCGCACGTCCAAAGTGAAATCAATCATATTAAATAGATTGTAATGCACAATGGCTTCAATCGTGGGCAACATTGTGATCACTTTCAGATTGTGTTTATCAGATACATTCCCATGAACTTTCCTGATGTGTTATTTCTGGCCTGGTTTCCCACTATATTTATTTAGTCTTCTACAAAGCATTGAGGTCATTGGATCACACTAAAAAATGGCAACATGAAAGATGAACAAATATGTATTGAGTGAAAACCATTTGTAATAACTCACGTGCAACTGCATATGGATTTCTTCGGGCATTTCTTCTCCATATAGTTTGAGCAACTCAATGGTTTGCTTTAGGGGCTCAAACATATTGTCAGTGGCTACCTGCCTTTCTTTGACCCTCATCAAGTGTCCCATCACTTCCACAAGCCCATCGTAGTCACCTTCCTTCACAGGTTTAGTTAAGCCTGCATTGACTTCTTTCATGAAAGTGGAAAGATCCTGAAGGCTGCAATGGAAAAGGTTCCAGTTGGGGTTAACTTTAACAGTACAAGGAACAAAACATTGGATTTATTTCTGATAGTTCTTTCTCATTATGGAAAGAGGGATAACAACCTCTAACTACTTTGAGAAGGCACCAAATTACCATAAATAAACTTAGGGCTTCCATATGCCCTCTTTTTCCCGGACACACACCCTTTTTCAGCCTTAAAATTTATTTCTGGGTGGATTTTTAAAATATAGCAAAATGTCTGGGTTTATGCATATACAGTGGTACCTCGGGATACGAACTTAATTTGTTCTGGAGATCTGTCCTTTACCCGAAACCATTCTTAACCTGAGGCACCCTTTCGCTAATGGAGCCTCCCGCTGCCACCGCGCCACCAGCGCATGATTTCTGTTCTCCTCCTGGAGCAAAGTTCTCAACCCGAGTACTACTTTCAGGTTAGCGGAGTTTGTAACCCAAAGTGTTTGTAACCCAAGGTACCACTGTACACGTATACACCTTTCCTGTCACTAGAGTTGAAGAGGAAACGGCTGCCTAGCCCCTTTCACATGACTAGAGTTGACCAATAGCTGGTTGTCACATGATTCAGTCCCTGTGCTGTTCTCCCCTGTCGCGTGATCCACAGAGCTTGAGGCTGGAAACCATGGAGGGAAATGCCCGGGAGCCCTGGTAACTCGGAGCAGAGGCTCAGTGGGTGGAGGGAAGCGAGGTTGATCCAAGCCCGCTTTTTTCGGGTTCAAGAGTGGCCGTGGCGAGTGGGGGAGCTGTTCTGCTCATTTACTGGCTGGTGGGTAGTTACTTTTGGCTATGCCAGCCCAATCAGAGTGGCTCACTCTGCACTTTATGTGGCTTTCGTAACAGTAGCAAATACACGAAGCAAGAATGTAAAGCATGCACCATTATATGTTCAGGTCTCCATACATGCATGTAACACCAATGCACTCTTAGTGGATGCAATCACTGTTACAAGTGTGGAGCTGGTTTCAGTATCTGGTACAAATTAAAAACAAACAAACACTGAGTTGGCTGAATATTTAAAAATAAAATATTTTCCTGTTCTGATCCTCATTGTTGTTTTTTTGGAGTATATGTGTGGCTTTATAACAACAATTTAAAATAATAATAATAAACTGCAAATGTGTCCTCTTCAAAATATGGCAGCCCTAGTTTTAAGCAACACTTTCTAACCATTTCCATCTTACCCTCTTGCCATTTTTCTGGACCTCTAGGGTTTATCCTGAGATCCTATGAGTATGGAGAGAAAGATATTATTGATCCCACAACTGTCAGCCAAATACAGTGTTTTATGTTGCAAACTGCTCTGTGTATGGAAGCAACAGCAACAGCAGCTGAAATTTTACCCATGTCTAGAAAGCTAATTCCAATATGATAATTGCCCAAGCTGGGATTCCTCTGACACCAGATTCTTCAGCTCTGGGATCTGACCTTTTCTTTCATGTTGCAAAGCAGAGCTTTTGTAATTGGGGGACCTGATAAGTGGTTTATAAAAGTAGGTCTCAAGTCACTTTTCTCCCTCTCTCATGACATATCCACTAAAACTGGATGTAAAGGTGGGTGATACAAGACAGACAAAAGGAAGTGCTTCTTCACACAAAATATAGTTAGGCTGCGTATAACAGGTGCTGATTCAAAGAATGCACTCGTAGGTTTGTATACCAAGCACTGGCTGATGGTGGCCGATTACCATACGTGCAGGGAGAGGGGCTGTAGGAATGGAAAGCTTGGAAACTGACAAAATTATTCCCCACCCTACCTGGTGGTTACGTGGTTGATGAGGTGCTGTTTGAACATCAGGCTCCAGCGTTTGATGGTATTCAGGAGCGCTTGCTTGAAGGGACGGCAGTCACTTTGCAGCCAACCGTTGAACACTCTAGTATTCTCAAACTTGGACACTTCTTCATAGAGCTTCTCATAAGTGTCAATCTAGAAACACCAGGGGGCGCTGAGATGCGATAGCTTGTGATGCAGAATTTCTACACGCACATCAGTAATGGGAACAGAGAGAAATCATGATGGGACCACTATGGGCTATGGCATTTGAGTGTGTGGGTTCCCTCTGTAGCCATCTGGTTGTGAGCTAGAGTGTCCTAAGAGAAAAACCTACTTTATTTGAATTATTGAGTTCAGAGTTTGTGTCTCTCCCTGACAGGTGGATTCTAATCTGCTTTGCTCTGTGGGTGGGGACTTAAAATGAAGATACGCATACTTGAAGGAAACAGGGCATACAGGGCTATGAAGGGGATAAAACCACTTATACACAGGGCACATAAGAACTCCTTTAAGGTAGGAGTTTTGCCAACAGGTGATGTAAGAAACGTCGATTTTACTCGCCTTTAGTGTGAAAATGCCCAAAGAATTGTGCATTGCTGAGGAAAGATGGGAACTAGGCGGAGAAAAGAGGAAACGGGAAAGCAATGGGGATGTTCCAATGTTACTCACTTGCATGAGGGATGATGTAGGGTTATAAAGATGGAGCTGGTGCCATTGAGAACACAACAACACAACACACACATCAATTTGGATGAAACCTACAGACATACTCCAACCCTCACCTGTAGCTGAAACTGGTCTAAGGTGGGCGCGACATGAGGCAGGTACTCCTCTGCGTGAGACTCCAGCTCTTCAGTGGTTAGAGCGTGGCCAAAAGTGAGGAAGCGCTGCATGAACTCATGGGGATCATCCATCCAGAGGTACGAATATTTCTCAAATGAATCTTCGTATTCTTCACCTTGTTTCATGGCATTGACCACAATGTTCCCAATCTCCTCTCGCATCTCCATCAACTCTCCCATGTCTTCTAGGTCAACCTGAAAGCACCAGGGAATCATTAATGGAGTCACGGAAACAAAAGAACAAGCCGAGTATACGGGCTTCCCGCTGGCATCTTGGCTGGAACATAGGATGCTGGACTAGGTAGATCTTTAGATCTTACGTTCACCAGATTCCAAATGAACAAAGTATCCATGCCCAAGAGATAACTTAACAACATTCACATATTCACACAAACATTGACTGACCAATGCTCCCTGTAGCATTTACAGGTGACCTGGAACTCCGAATAGTCAAAATCACACTCTGCAACCCAGCTGTACTTTCTAGGACTAAATTTGGTGGCTTGCCTAGAATCCTCGGATTCTGAAGTTTCCTTTTAATTTTCTTTTTCTTTTTAATTTATTGTGCCTACAACCTAAATGGAAATACATGGGTGACAACAGCAACCCTCCTGTCCTCAGGGTATGCAATCAGATTGCTTTATCGTTTTCTTTAGCGAGCATATGTAGAAAATATTTAACTATAGTCAAATGTGGAAACAGAGAGGGACCAAAGCATGCCTACCAATATGGCCGTTGCTTGCTTTCTGTCCACTGAGAATTGGTAATTATTTCACAGTAATTATGTGTCTCTTCTGGAACAAAATGCATTTATTTATTTGTTCTTTTATTTATATATCTCTTATTTGCCAAAATGGCTTCTACAGAACGGAAAGAACATTGAAAAATAGCTGCCTGGAAGTCAGATGCAAGCATGGCAAGAGTTTGGGGGCAGCTAAGAATTCTGGGTGTGTAGACAGAAACATATGTTCCTGTGTTTTATTTTCATTACAAGACACATTCGCAGGAATTCTCTTGTGAACAAAAATGATAAAATTGAGCATTACATGGGACCCGAAAGCAATGCTTACGAGTTCCTTATGAAGTATATGCTAGCCACTCATCCTACATACCATTACAAACCTTGGCCTGGTTTGAATGTCTCTTTAAACTGGGTGTTGTTAACCTAGCACCCACAGAAGTCTTCTCTAGCCTCCCTGTGCGGAGGCCCCAGACCAACCTTATAGCTGGACTTTCCTTTTGCCAGTCGTGGTATCAGCTTAGCTGTATCATAGATATCGTTCATCAGGTTTTCCACCAGTTCGAAAAAACCTTCCTCTGCTCCCACTTCCAGCGATGGACGATACCTCAATTCATCTTTATACAGCTCCATGCGCACTTCAAACAAAGGGGCTACAGCAGCCTGAAATGAACCGGTGCGTTCTTTATTAGTCAGTCTTCACTTTTGCGTTCAAGGTACTGTTTACTACTGCTCTGTCAGTTCTCTGCCTTTATGACCACAACCACTAGGCCTTTTTGTACACAATTACCATTCCCCACGGGTTTCCGGCTGACGAGATTTCCGGCTGACGTCACAATTTATGGCGCTAGCTCTCCACTGCCCTCCGAGGTTCAGGCAAGGGAAAGCCAGGATTTATGAGGTAAAATTCCTGGCTATGCTCCCCAGTTGCAGTTACTTTCCTGGCTTCAGCGTTGTTGTTTCCCATCTCTCGCACTGAGCCGGGGGCCTTCCAAGACTTCAGAAGCCAATCACAAGCAACCCAAGGGGCATGGCTTTGGAGTAGGCTCAGTTCCTTCAGGGCTACGTAAGCTCGCCATGTGGTGCAGAGGGCACTGCAGCCTTCTTTGGATTCCCCCTCCCCGTCCTTTTGTTCTAACAGTTAAATAAGCCACCTGTTTGGTGATAAACAGGCCTAGCCATGCAGGACCTTGCTATGGATTTACCCAGTGGTTGCATTCAGGACCAGGGAGGAATTTGCCTTGCAGACTAAGTGGGTTTGTCTGCAGTTTCTGTCCACCTCATAGAAATCACCGCAACTTTTGGGTAGATAAGGCATTGGGTTGGATACTTAAGTCAAGGAGAGAAGGGTGTGGGGGCCCCTCCATCCCGTGGCAATGGGTATCCCCTTGAGTCTGGAAGGGGTGCTTCTTGTCTAGATTAAGGTTACCAGATGTCCCCGTTTTCCCGGAGACAGTCCCCAGATTAACAGCTTTCACAGCATTCACATGCACATAGCAAACAATAAGTGTCCCCGGATTCATTGAAAAAAAAATCTGGTAATCTTAGTCTAGATGCCCAACTTGGGGGCTGAAGGGCTTTACTGCAGGTGATCAGATGGGGCCCTAGGGTGCTCAACCCTAGGGGTTGACAGTGGTCAACCCCTAATATCCATCAACAAGCAGGCAGGCTGGTTGATTTCAGAATACACACCCAATGCTTGCTTACATCTGTAATCAGTAAAAGTTGTGGACTTATTTGACACCAGCATTCACTACTAGCAAATAATATACAGGCATGCTCAGAAACCATAATGTCTCTGAATGGGAGTGGAGTTTGTCTAAAATTTATACAAACTTCCCTTCCAATATCTTTTGCGAATTTCCTACCTTCCACCACCAAATCCTCAGTTAAAAATTAGAAATATACATATACCAGAATAAGCAGGTCTTAGTAAGAAAAAATGCTTGCATGCACACACCCTGCTTAATTGATTCCTATTGCAAAACCTTAGTTCTTTTGCTCACAAAGCTTGAATTTACTTAGTTCTGAAATTAAGCAACCAGAAGGTGGTGACAAAGCTCTGGCATGTGGTACTGATATCCACTGATAAATTGGTGCTTCAGGAAATACCCTCCCACCCTGCAGAAAGCTCACCAACGTACATCAGCAGACATGTTGCTGAGCAGAAATTGCAGCGATTTGCGGATAAACTTAAAGTAGCCATCTAAAATCATGTCATCTATGAATTCCACATAATTAGACCACATTCTTGTTGTCTTGTCTGCCTTGAACAATTCTGCATTTTCCTGCAAACAGAAAAATCATTACTTGGGATACGCATTGTAATAGACAGGTGAGATTCCTTCTCCTGATGATCTATGCTTTAATGGTGATAAAAGCCTAATGTTGTCTCATAAAACATTTGGGTAACTCCCAGAATTACACCAATAATGTCAGAACTACCACCAGATGGAATGCTGATCTGGAATTCACTTGAGAGAAACTATCCTTAGGGTAGTCAAGATGTCAAATACATGATCAGATAATAATATTCACTGTTTCCTGTCATAAGTATGGACTTGCTTATGCAGAATAGTATACTGAAAGAAGTTTTGGGTACACCTGGATGCAAGTCTGTTCTTGAATTGGGGCTGTTTGTGCATGCACATTTTTTGCAGCATTGAAATTAAATTGTCTTTATCAAAATGCCAGTCTTCCTGTTGGAAACCACCCAGAGTGGCTGGGTCAACCCAGTCAGATGAATGGGGTACAAGTAATAAATTAATATTGTATTATTATTATTTTCCAATTTAATCTGGATTGTCGCTTACCACAGGACATCTGATAAGTAAAAACAACCTGCTATACGTCCAGTGTCACCAATGTTGGCACATTTCTTTGCCCGAGTGGTTTGCTTTGCGGGCGTGCTGCTGTTTTGGTGGGTGGCCGGTCTCTTATTACTTTACCCCTACACGTTTTCTTCTCACCTGAGCTTCAGCTGACCATTTTGTTTCTGGCAGCAGAGGGTGAGGGAGGAGCGACTGAGTGTTGGAGGGACCAGAAACAATAACAAAACCCACCCCCAATGCGTTATTCCACCAATATCAGTTCACCAGTGTGGACAGCAAATGGCAGAATAGCACCAAATGCCCATTGCTTAAAAAGTGAAAATATGTGAAAATTAACATGGCAATCACACACAAACACACACATGGGATTTGAATGACCATTTGTGATATAACGCCCACGTCTGGGAACAATCTCTGTAAAAAAAATAATTACCAGATATAAGCCCTACATAGAACTGTCTGCTGTTCTAACTCCTATGAAAACTCACTCTTTCTCACCTCAACCATAGCCTGGATCTTCTGCCCGGCATCTTTGATTGCACCATAGCGTTTGTGGATGTTTGTTTGTTTCCCATCCAGATCAAGGAGTGCTGTCTCCTTATTGTCTTTCCTTTCAAACAAAGGACTAGCTGACCATTCCTGTAAGAAGAACCAGATATATGGAACACGTCTTTTGACTGCAGCTTGAAAAAATAAGTCACCCGGCGAAAGGCAAAACTAAAAATTTATAAAGGAGAATCTTTTTCTCTTTTTAAAGTGCCTAGTAGAATTCAGTAGTTGTCACCTGCTACACACCTGCATAAGCTGCCCAATGTTCTCCACGTTTAATTTCGTTTTCTGAATTCTTGTCTCTAAATCATATAAGACATTTCGCATCTCCTGAATATAGTCCATAACATCTGGTCAGGTTATTATGGTGGGGAAAAAGACATAGTAATTAGCAGCTGACTCCTTTGCCTTTTGTATCTAACCTCCTTAATAATAATAATAATTTTATTATTTATACACCACCCATCTGGCTGGCTTACAGCATATATAAAACATAGAAAAACATCAAACATTGAAAACTTCCTGTTACAGGGCTGCCTTCAGATGTCTTCTAAAAGTTTTCTAATTCTTTATCTCCTTGACATCTGAAGGGAGGGCGTTCCACAGGGAGGGTGCCACTGCTGTGAAGGCCCTCTGCTTCTCACGGTTAGGGAACCAGCGGGAGAACCTCAGTGTCTGAGCTGAACGATGGAGGTGGAGATGCTCCTTTACGTATACTGAGCTGAGGTCTTTTAGGGCTTCAAAGGTCAGCACCAACACTTTGAATTGTGCTCAGAAACGTACTGGGAGCCTGTGAAGATCCTTTAGGACTAGTGTTATATAGTCCCAGCGGCCACTCCCAGTCACTAGTCTTGCTGCCGCATTCTGGATTAGTTGTAGTTTCTGAGTCACCTCCAAAGGTAGCCCTGCGTAGAGCAGATTGCAGTAGTCTAGGTGGGCAACAACAAAGCATGTACTACTCTGGTGAGACAGTGCGCAGGCAGGTAGGGTCTCAGCCAGCATACCAGATGGAGTTGGTAGGCAGCTGCCCTGGACACATCTTTACCATCTCCAAAAATGTTGGTTGACACCAACATCCTCCCATTCCACTGATGAAGACAGTAAAATCCTGAATGGGACCTCTCTGGATTACTGGTTCAAAGTACACAGTATGGGGAGAAGTGGGATGCTGTCTGACCACATCTCTGCACTGTTTCTCCTCAGTAATATATAGCTGAAGTGGAAATGTGTCTCTGCCCCCTGCAAGTAGCAGCTATTGAAGAAACGGAGCAGGAGGTGGTGATAAGTAAACCCAATGGCACATCTTTTTCTTGAACTGCACATTGCCGGGGAAACATTTATTTATTCACTTCTAAAATTTGTAGGCTGCCCTTCATCCCATCAAAGCAATCCCAGGGTGGTTTTCAACCTTATACAAAAGACAACAAATACATCAAAAGCAAATCAGCAATTACAATGACAAATTAATTAAACTAATTATTAACAACAGCATGAGAATACTAGAAGCAATGGGAGATCTTACTAATGTGCACCAAATGCCTGTGGTTAGTAAGATTTTTTTTTAATTGTTGGCAGAATTCCAACAAAAGTCTCTGCCTTCTGTACTTCCAAGAAAAAGGGCATTCCACTGTATTTGGGGAGGGGGTGTTGTTCTTCTCTCGCATTACTGTGCAGCAAGTCAGGAGAGCTTCCTGCCGCCTCAAATCACAAGGCCAAGGATGGATGGTATGGGAAAAGCTGCTTCAACTAACAGCTGTGTGACAGGCCAGGAAAGACTTTAAATACTAATACCAAAACCTTAAATTGGGCCCTGTAGCTTAGAGGCAGTCAGTGCAAATCCTGAAAGCATTTTGCACTAGCTGCAACCTCTGGACCATCTTCGAGGACAGCCCAGTATAGAGCACATTACAGTAGTCTAGCTGAGAGACGATAAGAATGTCAAGGCTGCCCTAATCCAGGAATGGCACGCTAGTCAAGAGCTGTTAACAGGCAGGCATTCCTCCCCCCTGAGACAACTTGTACCTGATGTGACACAGTGCTAGATCCAGCAGTGCCCCCAGGCTATAAACCACTTCCTTCAAGGCGGGTCGGTAGAACAAGCCTACATCCAATTCCCAGATGCAGGAGTTGTCCTCCAACAATATCTGGAGGCTCAGCGGTTCTCCACTCCTCCTTTAAGAGCTACTAGTTGGTGCCCATTTTGTGTGAAGGCAGATGGGCTTCAACTTGCAAACTTTGGTGCTGAGCACTTCAATCGTTTGATCAATGCAGTCAAAAAGGAAGGGCGGTGGGCTACAGTTTGTAACAAATCAATGACAAGAGTTTTGTACCTTCATTGCTCCAGTACAAGTTGGTCTCAGCTTTTCTCAGGCCAACGTCAATTTCTTGCAGCTCCCCCTTGACCAGTGGAAGTTCTACTGTCAAAATTGTCCTCTTGATCTAAAAGCAACCAGTTTATTGTAATGAGCAGAGCTCATCTTGCTGAAGCTCAAGATGCATAGTGCTGTCTTAGGTAACACACTTCTCATCTCAACCCCTTCCAGGGCCAGCACCAAGCATGGTCAGGCATCTGCCAAGAGCCTGCACCTCAGCAGAGGGCCCACTGATAACAGAGCCCTTGATCTCCTCTTCACCATTGCAAGTTGCTTGTTCACCAGCTTCTCCCTTTGGCCCAGACTGTGGTGATGAGAGGGAAAGGCAGTAAGCAGGTGGTACCAATGATGAGGAAGAGCAGCAGCAGCTGTCAGTGATAAGGAAGGCGAGGAAGTGGACTCACTGAGGGAGTAGAACCCAAGCAGGCTATCTAAGCACAGGCCCTCCAAAACCTGGAACTGGCACTGACTCCATCCTAGACACTTAGAGAGGTCTGGACCCCTGACAAGGAGCTTCTGCTGGGATCAATGGTGGGACATTAGGATTCGACTGAGCAGGAGATTTTGTAGCTGCGAATTGCTGAGCCTAAAAGGACACTAGTGGGTGATTTAGGCAAAGCAATAAACTAGCATAGCAAAAGAGAGAAAGTGACTTGTCTGTACTGTCTTGTTCTGCCTTATTCCTTTACGTAGAATGTACAGTGGTTTCCCATTGTGCTCAGACACTATTACTGGGCACAGCGGTTAAGAGTGATGGATTAGAACAGGGACCATGAAGATCACTGGGTCATCTTGGTCCAGTTACTACCTCTCAGCCTAATCAACTTCACAAGGTTGACACGAGGATTAAATAGGGGTTAGGGAGAATACAGTGGTACCCCACAAGACGAATGCCTCGGAAGATGAAAAACTCGCTAGACGAAGGAGTTTTTCTTTTTCTTAGCTGCTTCGCAAGACACATTTCCCTTTGGGCTTGCTTTGCAAAATGAAGCTTGCCCCGCAAGCTCCGGGGATAGCGGGGAAGCGCAGCGCGTCTTCCCCGCTGTCCCCGGACCTCTTTTGAAGCAAGGGGCGGCAACGGGGAGAAGCGATCTTCTCCCCGCCGCCCCTTGCTTTAAACAGGTCCGGGGACAGAGCGGAAGGCGCACACGCCTTCCCCTCTGTCCCCGGAGATTGTGGGGCAGGCAACGGGGAGAAGCAATCTTCTCCTCGCTGCCCCTTGCTTTAAAACAGGTCCCCGGACGGTCTCCATAGGAACGCATTGATTGATTTTCAATGCATTCCTATGGGAAACCGTGCTTCGCAAGACAAAAAACTCGCAAGAAGAAAAAACTTGCGGAACGAATTAATTTTGTTTTGCGAGGCACCACCGTAATGTATTCTACCATGAGCTCCTTGCAGAAAAATGCAGACTGCAAGCCAAAGGAAAAAATACACAGCCACTTTTTTATTCCATAGATAAGATAGATAGATAGATAGATAGATAGATTAGATAGATAGATAGATATACCTTGTTATACCAGCCAACTATGAGATCTAAGTTGTCCACAAACTTCCGAAATGTTTCATTCTGAGAAAAGAGGCTTCCAGCACTGTCCGGAATTTCCTTCTGCTGCTGAAAGTTCAGGTACTTGACTTCACGAAGAACAGCTACGAGCTACACAATAATATAGCAGTGAGAAATGAATGCCCTTCTATAAATGGAAACACCCCCCCCCCCGATCTAATGGCATGGTCTTCCGCTCTCTGAATGAAGACCAGGCACTTGGAAGAGAAAGGGAACTGAGTGTGGTTCCACACCAGGCATTTACTGTGGAACTGCTACGCTCACTTGCTTTTTACAGAACATCCACATGACACCACCACTCAATCACTACCATTCTTTTTCAAAAAACCAAACCAAACCTGGGGTTCTCCTGTCTTTTCTCAGAATACAGAAAGAACGGAAGAGTGGTGCAATCTTCACAAGTGGATATGCCTTTCGTGCTCCTCTTCATGCCTTTTTAAAAGGGTGGGATTTTGACTAGCACCATTCAAGGAAAGTAGACTTACTGGGAAAGTGGAAACTATTCACGGTTCAGTGCGCCTCCATTATAACATTTGGGGTGGGCACTATTTTATGACCTTCTTGTTGTTTTTTTGGAAGTACAAGAATGTAACAGCATATAGCCTCACCGTAGTAATGTAGCGTTATACCACTATAGCACTATAGTGCAAGAATAAATTTTCTAACACAAAGCAGCCAGAAATCACATGCTAGCATGCTCTTCCTATTCACACACCTCTTTGCTGAAATTCACACTAATAAGATTAGTCTCTGGATCTCTATGGATCAGTGGCTGCTCTAGGTTGAACTGGCAGTCTCTGTCAACCCGGCCGATCCAATCTGCATAAATTTTCTCACGGTAACCTTGCAGCAAACGTATCATTTCATCATACTTTGCATATATCAGCTTGGCCTCAGAACTGAACATAACCCTGCAGAAAGGAGAAAGCTCAGTTTCATAATGGCAGTGGAATTTAATTGATACTGTAAACGAAGCTGCCTTATAGCTTTTAATATTCCTTCAGGAAATAGCATGTGGGTAATGCGAGTTATAAACGATTTGCTACTCACGGATGATCGATGGCTCGCAAGTCTTTCCTTGGGAGCTGCAATCTTTCCTGGAGTTCCAAAGCCCACTTCAGTTGCCCGGCAACAGGGGGCATGTTTTTGCTAAGGGGAGGCACACCATCACCTGCTGCAGTGGCAGCTATTTGGGCATCATATAAAATCTTTGCATTGTCCAGCTCAACGTTGAACATTTCCAGAAGGGTAGCATAGTGCGGTGCTACGTCTGCCTTTATTAATGGTCGATCCAAAAGGGATGCAAACATATGGATTTGCTAGAGAACAAAAATAACAAAGAAGGTCCCAGTTTTTAAAAATGATATGTTCTCCGAGTGTTCATTTGTAAATCCATTCTGAATTATGCTAAGCAAGTGGACCTGCAATAACATTTTGCAGTAAGAACTTTCTTCCTAAGAGGCGTGTTCCTGTTTAGGGTTCTAGCCAGACAACCATATTCTCCTCCAAAATGTTTTATTCCATTTCCCTCCCTAGGTTTTCTGGTTTTCTTTTCCATCTGACACTCAACATGCCATGGGCCACTGAGTATACTCAATCTGCCTTGTGCCTTTTTTTTTTTTGCAGGTATTTAATTCTGTAAATCTTGGGGTTCCCCCCAAGACATGCTAAATGCTTCCCAAGTTGTTCTATCCTGTGGATACCCATCACCCAGGTGTGCTATTAGAAGGAGTGATCCACATTGACTCACACCCCCCGTTCTAGTAAAAGCAACTTTAAACCAAATCAAATAGATGACATCAGCTTCCGTTCTCCCTGGTCAGCTCTACCACAACCTTTACGTGTTATAGCAATTAATTTAATATCGGCAAATGGCCACAATCACTCTGTTGCATTGGTGACTGACTGCCTTTGTATGCACTGCTGTCCGGACTGGAGACTAAACTTGATATACAGTGGATTTTTGGGTTGCGAACGTGATCCATGCGGGATGCACGGATCAATAAATCATAATGAAAGCAGACATTATACACAACTCATTAAACACAATTATTAAAAAGAGTAGAAAATGAGGAGAGTGCTCAGAAAGCGGCAGTGAAAGCTTTCGTTGTTGTTTAAATGCGTTCATGTTAGTTCACCTACGCTCAAAGCTTGCTACTGGGACAGTTTCAAGATGTCACTATTGGCAAATCGGGACCAGCTTACCTACAAGATTGCCTTGCCTCACATGTGCCTGCTTGACCACTTTGATCAGCAGAACTGGCACTACTAGAGGTGCCATATAATACCTGTTCTGCATTTGTAAGAACTCAGTTGTTTAGTGTGACAGGCAGTACCTGCCCTTTGGAACTCCCTGCCTTTTAAGATCAAGCAGATCCCATTAACAGTTAGCCGTGGGATAGAAAACTGAACAGGCAAGAATGGTCACCGGCTTACCATCTTCCTTGCTATGGTGAGATGTAGTCTGTTCCTACTTAAATCATTGTCATCATTTCTAAATCTGCATCTATACATACACATGAGTGTGTGCAAACTTGGTACAAAGCTGTATTCTCTTTCCCCCCTCTCATTTGGCGGTTATAAATGGCACTCAAAGAAGTAGAAAGGAGGTGGGTTGACACTGAGAGAGACCCCACACAATCCTGCTGTTTACTACACTAGGAGATGTTTGCTTGAAAATTTAATGCTAATCTTCAATGGGCTCAGATCTGAAAAAGCAAAGTATTTTCTTCCTTGCATGGGATGGACCTTCCATGGCAGCAAGGGACAAAACTGGCTTCTTTATCTGCAGGTAAAATTACTGATTGCTCCACTGCAGATAAAGCTATCTGGGTTTAGGTTAAACACAGGAATGTATGTACCTTGACAGCAGATTCAAAACTGGAGCAGTCAACAAATCCTTGATAGAAAATGGTGGACAGCCGTCGATCCAAATCCTGAATTTTGATCTGGAAGTCTGCAAAGTCTTCATCAAATTGCTTTCAATTATAATAACAACAATCAACAACAACAAAAAATGAGTTAGAACAATCATGTACCATATCTGTTGACTTTTAAAAGTTAATTAAACCAAAGTAGAAAATAAGCTAGGCCAACTACCTTGAAGAGAATACATTTGTTGCTATAGTAATTAGAGCACATTGGGATTTTGTCCCTTACAGTAAGCAAATAATTTAAGCCATCTACATATGAATAAATTTCCCATATTGAAATTACTAACCTCATCTGACGGATCTAAAGGATCATATTTGCACTCAACAAAGACCTTAACATATTCGAGAACCTCCTCATAAATTTGAACCACCAGCCTCCCTAAGATATTGCCTCTCACACCTCCCAATTCAATTTTCTCCAGTTTGAGAAATTCAATTGACGTCATGTATAGTTCCTAAAAAAAATAAACAAATGAACAACAGTTATCTACTGCCTCCTTCTTTTGAATACACTTTAAATGACTTGGTTTTGCTGTTAATCAGCTCTCTTTACATTCCTTAAACAGGAAATGCTTTTTTACAAGTGGCTTCAACACTGATTATTTTAAAAAATAACAAGGGTCACTAAAATTTACTTTGTCCAATGTTATCACTTTTAAATATACAGCTTTCTGAAAACAAAAATATGGTCTGTGATTTTAAATATGATTACACACATGCACACACATTTTTGGGGTCTGGGCAACTTTTAGCTATGGTTGTTTCTTATTTTAGATAATTTAATTCTCACCTCTATTGTCTTCAGTCTGTGAAAAAATGAATTCATTCTAGTGAAAACTAGCGTAGAAGGGAACTCCCAGTACTGGGGTTCTTTGTCCTGCAAACAGAAATAAGAGAGTGTGACCAACTCTATACAGTATAGGAAGCAGCTGCCTTTAGCTGCAACTCTAAGGCCCCATTTGCACTATATATATTTAAATTGGTATCCTACAGTAGTATTATCTGTCCAAGGATGTGTAGGTCACAGAAGCTGAATAAGAAATAGTTTTGTTAAAGGACAATGAACAACACATCTCCCCCCCTTAAGCTACTTTCTCACTCTGCTTTCAACCCTGCTTCCTGCTTAGGCCTAGCCTCCTAAACAAGATATGGGAGGTGCCCTTAAAGGTATATTCAAGTACCACTTGAAACTGCCATGCTTTCTCCCACAGGATCCTGGGAACTGTAGTTTATTAAGGATGCTGAGAGCTGTTAAAGGTAAAGGGACCCTTGACCATTAGGTCCAGCCTACCATCAAGGCATTAAAGTGTGAATGACTTCTCTGATGCTGGTGAGCAAGCTGTCATTGCGGCTGTTATGTACTGAAGTTCTCACCCTGGGCCAGCATGGGGATACTGTAGATAGTTCAGGTCCACATATGCAAATGAGGGATTGAAAGTGACATTCAGTGATTGGATAGTTACAGAAAATGGTTACTGTTGCGTTCTGGTGGAGCTCTATATAAGCAGGCTGGCTGAACCCTTCAGTTCAGTTCTGTTCCAGGTTACAAATAAAGAGCTGCTTTGGAGAAATCGCTGCGTCGTCTGCTATGTCTACCCACAACTTAACAATATGGATATGTATGTAGTTTTGTTATAAATTTATATCTGTAAAATCAAATAAAAACATTTTTAAAAAATAAATAAAATAGTTTCCCACATTATTAAATGGAATAACTTATACGGGATGTGCTGCACTGTGAAGTTCTGAGTAATGCTTTCTCTGAGAACCAAAGTCCACTGGTATCAGTAACCCACCTTAAAAAACTTGGGCATCATATCTGTGCAGCAAACGTCGTAAGTCTTGTAGAGTTTCTCTATCACGGAGATACCCAGCTTGATCCCTCCTAGCACCTCTTCAATTTCACCTTGTAAGCCCTTGAGCACTTCCTCGGGACTCAGAAAATTACGTGTCTAAATAGAAAGCAGTGTAGTCAAAGATGACGCTTAGGTGAACAGGGCACATTAAAGCAAACTGGAAGTGGAATCCTGCAACAGTTTGGCAGTGCAAGGCAGTACATTGATGAATCAGTCCCTTCAGGTAGTTGTTATATTGCTCATAAATTATCAGCACAAAGTGTGCATGTTACAGCAGGAAATAATGGCTTTCATTGATGTTGTGATTTAGGCTCCTCCACTGCCTCCTTATGCACATGCAAAGTGATTGGTCAAACTGTCTGCAAATCTCATCCAAATGGGAGGACAATCAATGGTTGGGACTCTGTGACAACAATACCATTGACCACCCATACTCCTGACTTTCCGCAGCACACCTAAGCATGTGTACCATTCATTTTTCCTTTGACTGTTGAAACACAAATGTGGGCAATCCTGAGCTCACAACTGGAATTGACCAACTTCCTACTTGTTTCAGTGGATCAGGTATGAACCACAAGACAGAAGCAAGAAGGGCAAGTCCTCCCAGTGCAACAATTTCTGCTGAAATTTTGCACTCGCTTTTGGCTCTCAACCAAACCTGCCCAGGCCCTGTTTCGTTTTCTATTCCCCACCCCGCCTTCCAGTTAACCAATTTCAGCATCTGCAAAATAAATGTGGCTGAAACTATATTTAATGGCTGCAGTCACCAATACCAAATGGAAATTAGAAGAAACGAAGAAAAGAATATGGGAAAGGGGGGAACCCGCCCCCAATCAAGAACTTTATTTTCACAGAACAGTACCAATTCAATGAAGAGGTTACAGATCTCCTGCAATACGACAATGATCCGGGATGGAATGTTGTAGTATTCAGAATTGGCCCAGATCAAGCATACGGTGTACATGACATTGCTTATGAATGGAGGAAGCTGTGTGGACATATAAAAAAATAGAGAAAGTAAAGGTTTCAAGCAACTAAATTCCACATGCTTAAGGTAAGGTGGTTTATTTTTAACTTGAGCTGTATGCAAATGGCCTCTAAAAATTCTCCACCCTATTTCTGGACGGACAAATTTACTGAATTTCTCCAAAGGGAGGATAAATTCTTCAGCAAGTGCATCACTTATTTACCCCAAGGAAAGGCAGAGAATCAACCCATGAGGCAGAGTGCATGCCTGAAACTCAGGAATTCCTGCAGGGATACGGATTCCTGTGAGTAGCTGGGTATTCTTCATCTCTGTTTAAAATATTGGTGGGTAGGTGGGAAACTTGTAGGCAGTGGTGGAGCTTCATGCTCCGGCACCAGGGTGCGGCGAGCAGGCGGGGGCAGGGCTGGCGTGTTGTGGGGGCATGGTGCCCAGCGCGGGCAGGGGGGCAGCCACGATGGCACCCTACTGGGATTGCGCTGACGGGGGCGGTGCACTCACCCCCCGCACTCCTCTTCCTCTGCCACTGCTTGTAGGAACATCACAACATCCATGGAACTCTAGTTACCAATCTCAGACTTCTGAACGTTGGCTCTTGTTCCTGGACCAAACTTATTGTTGCTACTTCTTGTAAGAGCACTTGGACTTGATTCTGCACTTTCCTAGCTACTAAGGACTGATTAGGCTACCCTTAGATTGCATTATTAAATGTTCATTTCTTAACTTCTTTACTTGCAGGTAAGTACAACTCTGATTGGTTGGGAGGAAGCCAGGACAGAAGCTCCCATTTCCTCTTCACAGAGGAGTTTGTAGGCCATTGAAAACAGCCTTTTTGGGAACTTTTTTGATAATGATGGACTTCTTGGAGAACATTCACCATAGTGCTACATATAATATAACCCTCAGTAAAGCATCGTGGAAGACAGACGAAATGTATACACCAAGCCTGCCCAAACTGTTGCCCTCCAGATATTTTTATACACCATTGTAGCAGTAAAAATGGCTAGCAATTCATTTTTTAAGAGGGTCTTAGCAGTGATGAATAAGCAAGGTGGCCTATTTTAATTCTCAAATGTTATTTCCTCCCTTTAATATATATACCTGATGATATTCAGCTTGTTCCACTTCTTCCAATACAACTTTCAGTGGCTGCAAGTACAAGTTAATATCATCAGCTTCCTTCAGTCCTGTATAAAACAAAAATGACAGAGTAGGTAAATTAAGGAGGGGCTTGAAAGCCATTTGTTACATATGACCCAAAACAACTTGCTGGCGGTCATTCATTTTAAGAAAGGAGGTAGGTAGTACCTGCAGAGACGTCCTTGAAAACATTCCTGAGTGCTGGCCAGTAACAGCTCTTTGCCCTCTCCAAAATATCAGCTATCTTTTTCACCTGAGGGGCATACAGCTGGGACAAACAAAAACACAAAACCCCCAACTTTAGCAACTTGTTTTCATGACCATATGGTGGTTTGCAGCCAGGTCTCATGAAGTGCCCATAAACTCCCACCTACCTGTTCATTTATGCACTGCAGGTTAACCTGCCGGCTGTACCAGAAATCAAATTCCACTCTGGGCAATGGGTTCAAGCCATCCAGAAGAGGCTGTGCTGAGTCTTTGCTCAGGATATCTCGTATCTGATGAGACCAGTCAATGATGATGGTTTCAATGGAGTGTAACAGTGTGCTGTCCACAGCTCTAGGAAGACTGAAAGAACCCACAAAGGACAGTATGGTGAAAACAGTTTTAACTTCTGATCCAGAAAGAACTTGCATTGCAGAAAGATCTAGACATATGGTCTAGGCTGAAACTTTCCTTGTTAGGCCGAATTGCTGTTATCAAGATGAATGTATTGCCAAGAATGTTGTTTTTATTTCAGACGTTGCAGATTCTAGACAAAATGGACTGTTTCAAGAGGTGGCAGAAAGACATATCTAAATTTGTCTGGCAGGGCAAAAAGCCCAGAATAAAATTTAAGATCTTAACTGATGTAAAAGATAGAGGGGGCTTTGCCCTGCCAGACTTAAGACTTTATTATGAATCAGCAGCCTTTTGCTGGTTGAAGCAATGGCTACTTCTTGAAGACACAGACATTCTTGATCTGGAAGGATATGACAATAGTTTTGGTTGGCATGCATATCTGTGGTATGACAAGGTAAAGGTGTATAAAAGTTTTAAGAACCATATTGTCAGGAAAGCATTGTACAATGTTTGGAATAGATATAAGGATTTATTGGAAAGTAAAACCCCTAGGTGGTTGTCACCAATGGAAGCGAAAGCAGTGAAAAAAATTAACATGGACTCTAATTGGCCTAAGTATTGTGAAATTTTAGAATATGATGGCGAAAGACTGAAGCTACAAAGTTTTGAGAAGCTAAAGCATAAAGTTCGAGACTGGTTACACTACCGTCAGATAAATGAGATGTTTAAGCAGGACAGGAAACTTGGTTTTCAGAAGGAGAGGTCAAAGTTAGAAACAGAATTGTTAGAATCCAATACTAAAAACTTATCTAAAATGTATAATTTGCTGCTGAAATGGAATACACAGGATGAAACAGTGAAATCAGCTATGATTAAATGGGCACAGGATATTGGTCATGACATTATGTTTGACGACTGGGAACAGTTATGGACCACCGGTGTTAAATTTACGGCATGTAATGCCCTGAAAGAGAATATAATGAAAATGATCTATAGGTGGTACATGACCCCAGTCAAACTTGCAAAGATTTACCATTTGCCCAATAACAAATGTTGGAAATGTAATGAGGCTGAAGGTACCTTTTACCATCTTTGGTGGACCTGCCCAAAGATTAAGGCCTACTGGGAAATGATCTATAATGAAATTAAGAAAGTCCTTAAGTGGACATTTGTAAAGAAACCGGAGGCTTTTCTCTTGGGCATGGTCGGCCAATTGGTATCAAAGAAGGATAAGACATTCTTTATGTATGCAACCACAGCAGCAAGAATCCTGTTGGCAAAGTATTGGAAGATGCAAGAATTACCTACTCTGGAAGAATGGCAATCGAAGGTGATGGAATATATGGGACTGGCAGAGATGACCGGCAGAATCCGTGACCAGAGGAAAGAGACAGTGGAAGAGGACTGGGGGAAATTTAAAACATATCTAAAAAATTACTGTAAAATTGTGGACTGATAAGATGTTAAGGGGTAGGAAACAAAGAACTACAGCTGTAAACCTTAAACTTTAAGGAAATTCAAAAGGGACTTAACTAAAGACTGATTGATGAGTTGCTCGAAAAAATGGTAAAACAAGGATGTGGCGAAGGGAAGGCATGGGGAAGTCAATTTTTGTTGTTTGTTTTTGATGTTTGTGTTTGTCTTGTATTGTCATTAATATGTGTAAAAACTAATAAAAAAAATATTAAAAAAAAAAAGAACTTGCATTGCAGTTATTAACCTCTTTGGGGTCACAGGCCCCTTTGAAAATCTGAGGAAATCTATGGAATCCCTTCCAATGCACATAAAGATATACACAATTTTGCAGACTATTTATTTTATTGTTTGGGGTTTTTTGCACTTGGTTCACAGACCCCTTAAAAGTGGACCTCCTAGGTGCCATGGGCCACAAGTTAAGAACCTCTGAACTAAAAGTTAATAAAGGGAGCTCCATTCAGTTACTAGCCAACCCGGCTATAATATAAAACTCAGTAAATTGTTCCAGGATCTCTTTAGCTGCAGGAGCACTGCCTAGTGGTCCTTGGATTCCCTCCTGGGTGCCTGTGCCTTTACAACCAGGAACATTTGTATTTCCCTTTGTTTGGGCCATCGCTCTTCCTTGGTGGTGGGTATCTCTGAGGATCACAGCAAGGAGGCATGCCAAATACATACATGCAAGTAATTGCCCCTTAGGGATGAGAGTAGCCTTTTAAAAAATAAATAAATGAAAATAATGGGGTCTGCATATGCTGCACATACACAGTGTACAAGACAACAAGAAGTATAGACATTGGCAGACATTATTTTAGGGCACCCACGTGTCAAACATATCCACTGAACTCTCCAAGGTATCTATGTGGTCTGGCAAAGGAAGCAGTGTTTTCCCTTTGATCTTTCCTCCCATCACAAACATCTCATTCTTCAGTCTGTGGGCTGCCCGTATAACATCATCAGCCACCACTTGAGGCCATCCAGCAAGGTTTTCGTGCTTCATAAATAAGGAATAGACCACCTAGAGGGAAATAATTGCTCTGTTTCAAACATTACTGATCACAGGACTATATCAAATTAGTTTTAATAAAATCTAAAACTTTTCTGGAAAAGTCCAGCCTCTTTTTTTAAAACATCCCAGTAGCTGGAACTTCTTTTTGGAAGTCATGGTCCTATGATTCTGACAGCCACCACACCACCGCAATGCCATCGTAACATCAGTATTGCATTACACTGGTGCAATGGTAATGCACCACTTCAATGTATTGCCTTTCACCAGTGCAGGAACATGGCAGTGAGCCTAACCCTGCCCAGCTGGTATAACTTGAGGACAGAATTGCATTGTGAGGCTTTGTCAGGCAGCCCAGCATACAGAAGCTGTGAAAAGGGCAAATCCTACACTAGGGATATTTAGGAAAGGGATCCAAAACAAAACTGCCAATATTGCAATGCCTTTCTACAAATCTGTGGTGTGACCACATTTGGAATACTGGGTGAAGTTATGTTTGCCACATCTCAACGGCGATATTGTTGAACTAAAGAAAGTGCAACAAACTCCATACCCGTGTACTGTCCCTTTTAAAGTTTTCGTTGAGTTGGCTGCTTTGTAAATATCAAGTTTTACAAAGATGGGCAAACCCTCACCGCCACAGTCCCAAAACATTGCAGTGCTCAAACATGCTCAGGAATCACTCTTTGATAGTAGGTTGTGGCAAGTCTGGGACCATGTGAAGCTGGAGGCAGGGCAAACCTGGAGGCAGTGACCACATTAGTGCTGTTTGCTGCAATTCTGTGTTTGTGTCTTTGTCTTGCGTCATCGTATGTTCCTGTGCTGCTCTTTGGGTTACTCACATTCAGTTCCCTGCATCTCCAGTAAAAGCAATCCCAGGCAGCAGGTGATGTGATGTCTGCCTGGACAGCTGCTGCCAGTCAGAACAGGCATTGCTGTGGCTAGGTGGGAAACAGTTCTTAGCTGGTGTAACACAGCTTCCTATATAGCTTAACATGTGCAAAGAAAAGCAAGGGGTTGGGTTTGAGCATTTACAAAGAGGATAATAAACTTGCCAGTGACTATGTTAATCATGTCATCTGTCCCAAAGCGCTGGAAAATATTAGTGCCTCTGGATCCTGAGTTACACTCTGCTATACCAACAAGAAGCAGAACCATAATTAGAGAGAACATTAGGGATTTAGTGCAGACTGAACCAGTTGTTCATACAAGTCCAGGAAAGGCTCTGGCACAGACATACCCTAAATGTTTTTTAATGCACAATTTGAATATGGTGAATTTAATCATCAACCCAGTATAGCCAGGGCAATGTGGCAATGCAATTTTTACACTCGGGGCATTCCCTGATGATCAGGAGCTGGTAGGCTTTATTTATTTATTACACTTCAAGCCTGCTGTTCCTCAAAGAAACATCAGAGGAGGAATTCCACCCTCACAACAACTGTGTGAGGTAAATGTTTAAAATTTACATTATTGGAGTTGTAGGTGATATGATAGGGATCTCTCACTTCCAGACCCAAAGCCTGACTGGCTCTGTCCAACATTGGAAAAGGATAGATCCATCACATCACAGCAGTTTCATCTGCAACTTCATGAAAGATTGAGAATCTTGTTGTAACCAAAATAAGGAGCTGTATTAACTATGTATCCCATTCTCTGCCTCATGTCATTGTGTGGTTCTCTTATGACTACGCCCTCATATGCTTGTTTATAAAGAGATATCATTCAGTGAACTGCTAAAAGAAACTGGATGCCCACCTCTTCCACGACAGCCATCATCTGCTCTACAGGGGAGGGGCTGAGATCTCCAACAAGGAGTAAATCCAGAAAGTTCTCTTTGTTAACATTTTCACGCCTCTTTTTCACAAAATAAATTCCTTTATTCTTCAGTGTTGCTGGGAAGCCAAGACAAGGAACTAGTTGTCCAGTGGGATTGAGGGTGATCACCAGTGCTGTCACATCATGCTTCTCATAGAACTCATTGAGCATGGAGTGGACTTCCTCACTGGTTGCAAACTTGGTCCATTTGTCAGGCTTAACATGGAGAAAGAGGGTGCAGTAATTCTCTATGAAGTCCAGTCGTTTGTCAGTCGCCATCTTGATTCCTCAGTTGCAAACCACTTGAAAGGAAAAAAACTGACCAGGTAACCAACTGGAAAGTCTTTCTTTCCTGTCTTGAGAAGAAAACATCCTTGTCAACACGTTTCAGAATACCTATCCAACCTGTTGGGAACCATGCTAAGCTTTCTAGCTTCCCCATACATATCTGCACTATGGAATTCATTGCAAGTGAATGGGGGCAGGGAAGGATTATTTGGGTTTAATTGCAGATGACAGCTTAATTATAGGGCATGTAAAAGCTCTTTGCATCTGATGCATCTGTGTATAATCAACAAAGGTCAGGCAGGAGCTGGATCACATCCGTAGCCCTCATCATCTAACGCCCCTCACCTTGTGATCCAAACCTCCATATATTTGAATATGGGGAGCCAGTAGGCATGGTCCCACCCACTGCCTGTCCATGTGTTGATTATACGGAGATATTTTGCATGTACAGGGCTAAAGTCTTCATCCTATATGACCATAGCAGTGCCATGCATGTGATGGGAAACATGATTTTAACATTGCTTATGTTCTTGGGGTTCTTAAAATTACAAATAGCAGCCAGAGGCGATCCCCCCCCCAATCCCAATAAGAACCATATATGGAAGAGGGGGCTACTTTTCTCCTGTGCTGTTGCCCCAATTAAACCCTGCCCCTAAAGCTGATATTCGGTTGGGAGAGAAGGTTCCATTGGTGCCAGTGGAACTTCCCTTCTGTGCCAAACAGTAGCTTTTGGGGGGCGAGGGAGGGCTCATTGAGACCCCTGTGCAGAGGGAAAGGGTTACATTTCCCTTTCTTTAAACACTGCAGTCCTGACCCTAATCACCCATCCCTTTGCAAATACTGTTTGCCATTAAAATCCTCACACATACACACAATATTAAATCACATACTACGTAAATGTCATATATTGTTTAGCTTTCGGCAGGTGCAGAGTCTGTACTCTTGCCAGTTTGTTAGTGATGTAGATCATATTTTGGAGCACCTAGAAAGGAAGACAATATGCTGACAGGCAGAGATGGTAGACAGGATAGTGTTGAAGATTCTTTCTAAAAAGTACACGTCAGACGAAAACGTAGAGTGAGAGCTTGCACTTAACTTTTTTGCCCCACTGTTTCCAATCACAAGTTCGCAGTTAAAAGCTCTGTGCCCAAGTACCCCCTCTTTCTTTCTTTCTTTCTTTCTTTCTTTCTTTCTTTCTTTCTTTCTTTCTTTCTTTCTTTCTTTCTTTCTTTCTTTTGCTCTGGAGCTTCCCTCAGGAAGTCCCCTCTTTATCGCCCAATCAGAGTAAATGTCAACTGAGGTTTTCTGTGAGTTGCCATTTGCTCCAATTGAGTTTTAAGGAGTGGGTTTTCACTAGGAAAGGTCCAAAGAAAAAGAAAAGACTCATTTCCTGGTCCAGCAAAGAAGTACAGTGGTACCTCAGATTAAGTACTTAATTCGTCCGCACTTACCCTGAAACTGTTCTTAACCTGAAGCACCCACTTTAGCTAATGGGGCCTCCGCCACACCCCTGGAGTACGATTTCTGTTCTCATCCTGAAGCAAAGTTCTTAACCCAAGGTAATATTTCTGGGTTAGCGGAGTCTGTAACCTGAAGCGTATGTAACCCGAGGTACCACTGTAGGCACAGCCAAGGGCTTGGGCATTTTTAACCCTCCCCTTTGAACCTTAGACCCACTCTTCCCCCACTGCATCACAACCTGATTTTAAAATTCCTTTACAGTTTAAGATATGTACACACAATATATTTCCCCTGCAGGTGGCAAGGCAGCTGCAGGAGGGGATTTTAGTGGGGAAATGGCCTGCAGGGAAATGGTTAAGCTCCTGTTTGTTTGAGGCCATAGTTTTGAGTTCCTCCCTTGTAGCTTTATAAATCATTGAATGTGTCAACATGAATAGAAGTTATTAATATTGCAGTTGTTGTATAAGGGATTATTATTATGACCGGACTATAACTGAAATTAATAAGATTCTGGAACATAGAAATAAAGGAAAATCATCAAACTATCAAATCTAGCACACAGTGGGGAGGCACTTTATCTAAATCATATAATTCGGTATTTGAACTATTGTATTAATAATTGCATTATAAATTGGTATTGTTATAAGGAGGCTATTATTGGACTGTAATAGAAAACGAATAAAAAAATTATTGTAAAAAATAAAAGATACCTTTTCTCTGACCAAAGTGTATGCTTTGACCAAACAGGTTTGGTGGCATCCAACTGAAAGTCACTCAACCGTCGAGGAACAATGACTCCCACAAGATTCTTGTGACATCAGCCCTCAACTGCCACACACTGGTAGAACCTGCTTCCATTAAGGTGTCAAAATAGAAAGTTATGATGCTTGTATGACTACCTTGTTGTGTTGCGTTTTGTACTCACCAAGGCACATCAGGTTTTAGTCATGAGATGGAAGTGAATCTCCAACTGTCCTTCTCTTGCTCGTGTTAGTTTCAAAACACTGTCTTAGGATGCTATGTCACCTTATCCCTCGCATTTGTGAAATGTGTCCTAAAAGTAATTCGCCCACAAACTGGTATTACATCATTGACAAATAAAGTGCTTCTTAGGTTGGATAAAGAAATAAAGTGTTGCTTAGCTTGGATTGAAATGTTTTGATGCATTTTTCATAAAGTAAGTGTCAGCATCAGGCTATGGAGACCTGTGTAAGAGTATGCATAGCAGATACAGTGGTACCTCGGGTTAAGTACTTAATTTGTCCTGGAGGTCCGTTCTTAACCTGAAACTGTTCTTAACCTGAAGCACCACTTTAGCTAATGGGGCCTCCTGCTGCTGCCACGCCCCCGGAGCACGATTTCTGTTCTCATCCTGAAGCAAAGTTCTTAACCCAAGGTACTATTTCTGGGTTAGCAGAGTCTGTAACCTGAAGCGTATGTAACCTGAAGCGTATATAACCCAAGGTACCACTGTATAGCACTGCTCACTTCCTGCCTTTCCGTATCTACAGGTGCCTCAGTTTAGCTAATATTAGGGCTGGCCCTGCTCATCCCACACTGGTACAAAACTTCAGCCCTTCAGGTGAATGAACGGTGTGTACGAAGCCACGATGAGCAGGCCAGCTAAACTTACACACTATTCTCCCTCTCAGAAAAAGTTCTCCTCTGTGCTGAGGAGCCAGAGGAGGCATGAGAGGCACTCAGAAAAGCAGGCAGTAGAAGGAGTGGACATAAAAATGCTTAAAACAAGCTAGGTGGTGGGTTGAGCAAATGTGGGTGTGTGGGATTGGTGAGGATGCAAAGGAAGTCACAGTGAGGCAAAGTGTTTGTAGAGAGCATGTTGGTAGGACAGAAGAAAGAATGGCATGGTAATATAAAATATTAAAAAGCAACAAAGCAAGGGAAGCAAAGTTATCTGTATTGCCCAGATTTTAGGATCAACAAAAATTCTTTCTATCATCTATCTATCTATCATCTATCTATCTATCTATCTATCTATCTATCTATCTATCTATCTATCTATCTATCATCTATCTCTATCTATCTATCATCTATCTATCTCTATCTATCTATCATCTCTCTCTCTCTCTCTCTCTCTCTCTCTCTCTCTCTCTCTCTATCTATCTATCTATCATCTATCTATCTATCATCTATCTATCTATCTATCTATCTATCTATCTATCTATCTATCTATCATCTATCTATCTATCTATCTATCTATCTATCTATCTATCATCTATCTATCTGCTTTGCCTGAAATGCTGCACTGTTTAAATGTGAATCCTGAATGAGGCCCCCTCCATACAACCCTTTTGTTCATCCAGGTCACTATTCAAATCTCCACATTTGATAAAGATAACATGATTCTTGCCAGGTAGGCATTCTTACAGGGTTTTGGTTTTTTAAAAACTTGGTGCCATTTCATTGTGTTTTGAAGTTGTATGTCAACCAAAGGAGAAAAATCTGAAGTAAGTGGACCCCCTCAGTTATGCAGTTATAAGGTTGGGACCGGGAAGAGCAAGGCTTCCAAAGATGTGGGAGTGGGTAGTGCATTTTCCAGGGGGTTGCCATGGGAAAGTGGCAGGGAGGTTGGTGAGGGGTAAATGGTGGGTGAGGGGTTTCTAGGGGTGGGTATATATGGTGGGAGGGTGAGTAATGTGAGCAGGGGTGGCAGCTCCAAATCATATATACAATCTCAACACCAAGGCACTTTGTCATTTTCTTATATATAGTGAATATTTAGTGAATAAAGCTGGGAAGAATTTGGGAAAATCAGGAACCTGAAATCCCAGAATCTTGGGTATTGTGACAGTTTGTTCTGTGGTCTTGTCTTGGGTGGCACCAATAAAGAATTGTGTGTGTGTGTGTGTGTGTGTGTGTGTGTGTGGTGGGGGAAGATTTGTTAGGAAGCACTTCTGAGAAACATAGGGCAGCCAATGGTATAATCACCTTACAGTAAGGTCAAATTGCCTAACTAACAACTGAACAAGAATGCTGTTCAAGAAGAGGAAATTAGGGAAAGTTTCAGAAAACAACATTTAATGAAGTTATTTTATGCCCAGCACCTATCCTATTTCAGTCATCATGTCAGATTACAGCTAATTAAACCAAACCAAACCAAACCAAACCAAACCAAACCACAGGAGTCGTGATTTATTTACAGTAACAACCAATCCATTTACCGTAACATCTCACAGGGTGTAAATGCAATTCTGTATTTTAAATTTGTCATGGCGCCTCATCAGCCAGGTGGAGCTGTTTGGTTCTGTCAAGAACATCTCACACTTCATAATTGAATATTTGTTTATTCTAGTAGATGCAAGACTGGACTAACCAGCCTGTCTCAGGGCTATCTCTGACCAGGGCTGCCAACTCCTATGGGCCAAGCTCTTTTGCCTCCCCTTCCTCAATATTTTTGTTGGGGGGGAGGCCACCCTCCAGTGTTCCAAAAAACTGAGGAGGGGGGAGGAAGCCAAGCATGGAGCTGAGTGTGGAGCAGCTTCAGTGACCAGCTCCTTTTGCTCCACCCCTTCGCTGTGGCTCCACAGGGCAGCCTCAGGCACTGCCACCTGGAGGATGGAGTGGGAAGGATGTCAGCAGCGGTATGACTCCCAGATAGCAACACATGTGCCACCTTGCCTCCCCCCCCCGTTACTGAAGAGGTACAGGGGCCATGTGACGTCAATGTACCATGCACGCATGCCCCGCAGTATGTGCATACAGCTGTCACAGAAGTTGGGGGGCCGGCACTCTGATTTGGATTTTTTTGGGGTCAGTACGCCTTTGAGCGATGCCAATGACTGGGATCAACTTCTTCTGCCCCAACTGGGCTAGCGAACTAGAGAGCACTTCCAGAGACCTTCCACTTCTGGAAAGCAGGTCTAAGTGCACTGGACCCATTGTGAGCACCAAACTCAGCAGAGTATGAATAACACGGGAGAAAGCTCTGAAGCATAACTCCTTTGTTGTCTAACAGCTACTGCAAACTAAAAACTAAAAGAGGCTACTGGACTGCATGAGTGTTACTGTTAAGTTGTGGGTGAACATATCAGACGACACAG
This sequence comes from Podarcis melisellensis, assembly GCF_964234715.1. Classification (NCBI taxonomy): domain Eukaryota; kingdom Metazoa; phylum Chordata; class Lepidosauria; order Squamata; family Lacertidae; genus Podarcis; species Podarcis melisellensis. The sequence continues at coordinate 29,911,588 of NC_138529.1, read as the reverse complement.
CAATTCTTCAGACAGCTCTTGTTTATGCACAGGCCAGAACAGAACTGAATTTAAGGGTTCAGCCAACCTGCTTATATAGAGCTCAACTACAAAGCAACAGTAACAACTTTCTGTAACTATCCAATCACTGAACATCACTTTCAATTCCTTATTTGCATATGCGGACCTGAGTGAAAACTATCTACAGTATCCCCCTGCTGGCCCAGGGTGAAAACTTCAGTACATAACAGTTACAATTCTCACTCAGCCATCTAATCACTTACAGAGATAACACTCAGACTCCAACAGAGTCAGGCAGGAGCGGAAGAAGCGAAAAGCAGTTTCCGCCCCCTCCTGTCTGAAAACATTGTCAGGAGATTCTTGCAATGGGAGGGGTGAAAATATCCACACCCACGGCCCCCCATATTTGGCGCCCGTGGTCTGGGGGGGGGGGAAAGAGAAGCAACACAGCTAAGGATTCCTGCCCCCCCTTGCTACTGCTGTTTGTTATTGGAACAGGAGGGGGAGGAACCACAGAGATGAGACAGTGGCTCAAGGGACAGAGCGGCACCGAAACTGCCTCCTTCTTTAAGAAGAGGGGACACATAAAGTCTCCCCATCTCAAATGCTGGAGAGGTCGGTTATGGAGAAGGAAATTGTCACCACTTCCCTTCCCCCCCCCCCAAAAAAAAAGAAATGGAAGGGGAAATTTACCAGAAGATGAATGGGAAGAAGCAGTGTCAAGATACCTATATTTCTTGTATCTCCTTTTATTTTATTAAAAATGTTCAGATTTTACAATGTTCAAAGCAACTCTCCCACACATAGGATCCAACTCCTAAAGGCTGAGGTCCCTTTGGCCCTCCCACGGTGTCAGCAGCTGCAGGAGGAGTCCTGATATCTCCTCTCAGTCTCTTCTTTTCCAGGCTAAACATACCCAACTTCATCAACTATTCCTCACATGGCTTGGTTTCTAGACCATGATAATCTCGGTCGCTTTCCTCTGCACACGTCTCAGCTTGTCAATACAGTGGTACCTCAGGTTAAGTACTTAATTCATTCCGGAGGTCTGTACTTAACCTGAAACTGTTCTTAACCTGAAGCACCACTTTAGCTAATGGGCCCTCCTGCTGCCGCTGTGCCACCAGAGCACGATTTCTGTTTTCATCCTGAAGCAAAGTTCTTAACCTGAAGCACTATTTCTGGGCTAGCGGAGTCTGTAACCTGAAACGTATGTAACCTGAGGTACCACTGTATCCTTCTTAAATTGTGGCACCCAGAAATGGACACAGTCTGGCATGGTCTGACCAAGGCAGAATAGAGTGGTACTATTACTACTTTTGATCAGGATCCCATACTTCTGTCGAGTAACACTAGCTTTTTCTGCAGCTGCATCACGCTGTTGACTCATGTTAATCTTGTAGTCTACTAAGACTTCTAGATTCTTTTCACACGTACTATCGGCAAGACCGGTACAACTGGTTCTTTAGATTTGCCCCATTTAAATTCATTTTATTAGTTTCGGCCCAGTTCTCCAATCTGTCATCTTGAATTCCGATTCTGTCTTCTGCAGCATTAGCAACCCTCCCAGTAGGTGCCATCTGCAAATTTGAACAACAACGAGCCTAGGACAGAACCTTATGGCCCTCCACTTGTCACCCTTTTCCACGATGACGAGGAAAAATTAGTGAGCACTCTTTGGGTTCAGTCAGGAAACCAGCCCACATTATACCAGCTTCTCCACTGAGATCTGCTGAGCAGATCAAGTAAGTAAAGGGAGACTGGACTACCACCACTTCAGGCAAGGAGGAGCATTTGCTGCTAATTAGTTTCTCAAAACATCTCCCACTCGGTTCTAAAAAGCAAGCTGTGAGTTGTCAACTGGAAGATGCCATTTTACCATTTCGAAAGCTCTTTTTCAAAAAGTGCAAAGGGAAGGTGAACCAATGTCCCATATAGAAGTAGTTTGGCTACAGGCCTGAATTGGTAAGTGGGAGGGTGCTTTGTGACTGGAAGTCAATGAAGAATAACTGGCAGAATTACTTCCTGCGCTCATTAGATCAATCTGCATAAATACTGTCTTGGCCATGTGATTCAGGGCCCTCCCTGCTACGGGACTTGTATAAATACTGGAGAAAGTTGTGACATTCATGGAAAGAACAGCTCTAGATGAAAGCTTTGGCATACACCACCAAGCCTTGTGGAGCTTTCCTGCTGGGAGCAACTGTGATCTGAAGTGGGAGAACTGCTGCTGAACAAAGGCAGGTACCTCTTTCAAGGCAACTATACCTGCTTGACCATGTATGCTGCTTTCTCTCTCCTCCTCCTGGCAGCCTGCCTGCCCTCTGGATGGGCGCAGACGGCCCTGGATGACTACGTCAAGCAGTATGACCCTCACTACAACTACACTGTCACAAAGAAGGAAGATAGGCCTGATGTGACCATCTATACCCTCAACATGACCTCCTTGAAGTGGCTGAATGGTGAGAGCAGCAGTTTTGAAATACAGAGGAAGACATTTCCACAGGGAGCCTAATCCGAGAAGGTGGCTGCTGGGTGGGTGTGATCTGCACTGTGGGATGTAAGGATGTTGCAGAGTAGCAATATTTAGCAGCTAGGAAGCTAAAACATATGTAAGACTGACTCCCATATAGTCATATCTCATGTTGCGTCTGCTTCAGGTTACGTGTTTTCATGTTGCGTCCTGCGGCAACCTGGAAGTACGGGAATGGGTTACTCCGGGTTTCACCGCTCGCGCATGTGCAGAACTGCTAAGTCGTGCTTTGCGCATGAGCAGAAGCACTAAATTGCGGCACGCGTGTGCTCAGACATGGCGCTTTGGCTTGCGTCAGTTCTGTGTTACCGACGGGTCTCCAGAACAGATCCCATCCGTAACACAGGGTTCTACTGTAAAGTATGGTCAATACATTCCTTAAATATTCAAAAGCTTTTACCTGAAGAACAGAGGATAAAAGAATGTGCGCGCACACACACACACATTCACAAAACATATGCTAATCCAAGCATAGTCTCAGCTTCACTTAGAAAAATGCAGCTTCTTGCTTTAAATCAAATCGTGTATCTTTTGCACTACCAGTTTTGTAATCAGCCTGTACTATGAATACTGGGCCATGCCTGTTTCTCATTCAGTCTTGCAATCTGTTCTTCCATTCAGAGAGCCCATTTACTGCTGCACTGCTTTCCCTCGAGACTTCTATGTCTTCTTCATTCAGAGAGAAAAAAAAAACATTAATACTGTCCTCCTCACAGCTTACTAACATAGCCCGCTTCCTGAGCCATGTCATTACAGTGAAACTCACTCACACATGTAAGATGGAATGATGATATAAACAAGGGAGATACCAAACACTATCTTACACTGTTTCCATTTTGTTACTTTTCTACTACTACGTAGATCAATAAATATAAATAAATAAATACGCCTCCTGGGTGGAAAATGTATTTCAAAGGGGAAATGGAGGCCAAATCCCCCTATGAATAGATTCTGTGTATCTCTTTTCAGAGTCTGAATTGTCTAACCCAATTTGGTGGCATGAGCTGATCATTGTTGTGTCAAAGGAACGAAAAATGAATAACTCGTGTTTCCTGATGCTTGGGCTAGGAAGAAATGATGACCTGTCTAGTAACCGAGATTTGAGTGTTGAGGACCTTGTCAATATAGCAAAATCATCTGGGTCGTAAGTAATTGGAGGGACCTCTGAGCAATGAATATGGCACCATCTCTGCTGTGCTCTGTTAAGACTGTTAAGGGAATTAGCCGCCCTACAAGGATAGAGAACTGCAAGGCAGAAAATACTTGGAGAAAATACTTTTCCTGGTGGGGAATGAGGGTTGTACATCAAACTTGGACAACCTTCCAGCTGAGGAGGAATACCTCAGAATGATTTGGGGCTTCTCTGAAGCAAAGCAGGATTTGTATGAGGCAGCTATATAGTGGTTCCTAAGTTATTGGTATAGGAACTCAGGAGTGGCTGACGAGAGTGATGTAGTCTGAGCTGGAGCAACCAGCTTACACCTCTTCACACATTGAGGTTCTCAGGTAGACTGGGGGAGAACAAAGCCTTGAATACTTAGTTCCTCCCATGGTGAGCGGAAGTGGCAGAACAATTTGCTCTGTGGTATTTACCCCTTCATGCATTAATCAGACTTAAATATGCTGGTTATCCCACATACATTAATAAATTCTGTATTTTGCAACCTGTGAGTGTTTTTGCAGGAGAAAAACAAGCTCTAGCTAATGAAACAGCCAGAAACAAAAATGGACTGAAGATAACTAATCCAGCTCACTGTATTCAAGACAGTTTCTTTATGTTCCAGAGACATATCCTAGTTCATCCTTTCCCCAGCCCCCTAATAAATATGTATAAATTAAAACAAGATTGGATATATTGCCTGAATTCTGTCTTTACCTTGATTTTAGTGTTAAAATCATAGTCATGATTGTTCCAAAGCTACCCAGAGCTATTGACTCTGGTCTCTTTGGCATCATTGTCTGTTGATCCCACGCGGCATTTACTGCTGTTGACGAATATTTTGTTTTGTCTCTGAAGCTGTGCGGCACTTTTGGGGCAGATTGGAAACCAGCCAATCACCTACAAGGTAAGTGCTCTAGGATCTTAGCCATGCTGGGAACTTCCCACATTGACTTTCAAAGCCATGTAGGAGTCAGGAGTCAGTTGGTTGGGTGGAAATGGGGAAACGGGTGTGGCTGTCACAGTTTCCCATTGGAAACTTCTACTACAGATTTTCTTTCCCCAATTTCACTCTGAGGGAAGTCTCAGAGCAAAATCGAGCAGAAATATGCAGTGTGTCCAATAACCTTTCTTTATAAGCTAATTATATTTCATAATATGTGAAGAATTAACCATCTCTTTCATAGATGTGGTTCAAAATACTAGAATTAAAATGTGGGACTCACCTCCTTAGTCATGTGGGGCTCACCTCCTTAGAGAAGGTGAAGGTGAGAGCAGCAGGAGCCTGTTCCCCAGATACATACTGGAGCCATGGATTCCCACTGCATTCCCAGTGGGTTGCACATGGGGCAACTGTGCCTCCTTATCACTAGGAGTTTAACAGTCCTGGCCTGTGGATGGCAGAGCCTGGTTGGATGAGGAGGAGAGCTGGTAGCCACCCGCCCAAGAGCCCCCCAGGGAGGCCTCTGCAGATGATGCCTTAGGGGGCAGAGACTGGTGGTGGGACACCGAGAAGCAGTCAGCAGAAGGGATGAGCTGGGAGCTGAAAGAAGCAGGAGACTTGAGCAATCAAGGGGGAGGGGTCAGGAGAAGGAGGCCATTCCAGGACAGGATTAGAGGCTGAGAGTCACAGTGTGCATGCACAGTCCCAGTCCTGTTGATTCTTCTCCCCTGCCCGCAGGAGGAGTGTCATACACATTGCTGAGCAATGGGCCAGACAGGCCCAGAGGAGGAGCTTATCCCCTCAACACAACCTTTATCTGCTTGGGTGGGGTCCAGAGTAAAAGGCCAGTGGGGGAAGGGCATGCCTAGAGCTTTGTTTCAACACCTCCACTGAGCTAAGATGAACCAGGAACATTGCTGTGTTGTTTTTTTCTGCTAATAAAAAGCTACAGTAATTGCCTTCCATGTCTGTGTCTGCCCTGTGAATGACCTGGCTTGTTGATAGCCACTTGACAGTGCCTTACCAGGACCTCTGTTCCTAAAGGTTGTGTTTGGTGCCTCTTCAATTTGCAGTCATGGTTACTGAGGACTGTTTAGCCCAAATATATGTGTAAATTAAAGAAATGCAGGATTTTTGTGGGGGTAGGGGAGGTATCAACTGTTGGACAGGTTTGGCAACATTAAACAGAACAACCCATCCATCAACAGAACTGAACTTACGTTGTCCAAGTGATAGCTAATTCCCTTCCTGGTGCCCCTCTCTGTGAACTAAGTCAGACCTCTCAGGCTGTTCTAGGGGTCCAGATGGGATGCCTCAACCAAAAACATACTCATCTTTCTCTTATTTTGCTTCTAGACAATCCCTTTGCAAATGTGCAATAACAGCATTGAAAATGCTGCACTTGTTTGTTCGTGGTGGAAGTTCATGAACAACGAGAGTGAGCCGCCACACGTGCTGATTCAGTTTCCAATGGTGAAGGTAACTCTGGCTTTCTGTATTGGCTGGCAAGCACATCCTGCCACCATTCTGGGAAATATTCTTTATTGTTTCCAGAAACCCCTGAATGCTGGCAGAGTTACTGTAACATTTGCAGAGCACATATCTTTCACTTTTTAAAACCAGCTTGCGCATCGCAGAATCCAGCAGAGCTGGTCTGCCCATGAGGCGAGGTGAGATGGCAGCCTCAGGCCACAGGCCACAGATCTGGACGCAAAGACTACGCCATTGGTGTCTCTGGCGTGGCCGTGCCTTCTCCTCTGCAGGTGCACCTCACCTCCTGTGCTCCAGGTGCACTGCTCCCACATGCCCATGCCCTCTGCAGTGGTGGTGCTTGTGTGTGTGTGTGTGTGTGTGTGTGTGTGTGTGTGTGTGTGTGTCCACTTGCCCATGCAGGGGTGCACTTGTGGTGGTTGCCTAGAGGAGGCATGGCAGAGGATGCATGGGCCCATGGAGGAGAATGTTAGAGCAGGGGCATGGCGGCATTTGAATGTATTTGGATTAAGGATACCTCCTTGAGATTTTCACCTTTACAGAATGGCTAAGTAAATTCTAGTTATCTTTTAAGGTAAAGGGACCCCTGACCATTAGGTCCAGTCGTGACCCACAGCGCCACCCGCGTCCCTCAGTTATCTTTTGGGAGCAGGTAAATTAGTTGTTTTCTGCTGCTACAATCTCCCATTGAGATTTTGGAACAAGAGGTCTGCAGGCTGGCAACACAAGAATGAGCCTTTTTTGCAGTGGCTCCTCGTTTGCGGAATTCTCTCCCCAGGGAGGCTTGCCTGGCGCCTTCACTACAGGTGCCAGGCAAAAGCTTTCTATAACCAGGCCTTTGTCCTTAAACTATCTGGGGCCTTTGAGAAGTGGGTGGGATGTTTTTAATGTATTTCTCTTTCCTCTTGTATCTATGTGGGGTTTATTGTCTGTTTGCTTTTAAGTCGTTTTGCGTTGCTCTGGGCAAGATAAAGCAGCGAACAAATTTAATAAATAATCATAATGAATATTAAAGTCATGAATATGAAACACCTTTTGAGGGCACTTAAATTATGCCATGCTGATAGAATGATATAGTGAAACCCAATGCAAGCATCTCCTTCAAATTCATATATATATAAAATATACATACATACATACATATACATCAAATCTACAAAAAATTAGAGAAAGGAAAATTAGAGAAAGGAAAAAAAGAGGGAAAGAAAAAGCATACCAACAATAAAAAAGTAGAAAAAGACAAAGAATAAAGCTTCAAAAGGCATCTCCTTCAAATTCTAGAGACTATAATCCTCTTCTCTTGTGTGCAGGCAGCTGTGCGTGGCATGGACACTGTAGCAGATTTAATGCTGAAAGAATCCGGTGGAATGATGAATATCACAAAGTTCACAGTGGCTGGTTTTTCCAAGGTAGGTATGAACTACAGGTCTGTGCTGTACTGGATTTCCGGCACACCAGAATTAGCCCTATGCATGCTCACCCCCATTTCCCCTGTACATGCCATGTTTGGGCTATCCAGTGGGAACTGAATACCTCTGCTTCTTTTTGCTTTATCTCTTTGTTTTAGCGTGGCTGGGCCACCTGGCTGGTAGCAGCTGTGGACAAGAGAGTTGAGTCATTTATTCCAATTATCTATGATCTTTTGAATATTGTTAAGGTGAGTATCTGTTCAAAGGATGGTGTACTAGCTGTGTGTACTTATTCTTGAGTCTTCTTCATAGTTCCTTCATAGTACTCTGGACAAATAAGAATATGTTGGCCATTTGCAGGAAGGCCACAAGTGTGAGAGCCAGTGAAACTTCTGAGGAAGGGCACTCCACAGCTTCAGCACCACTACTGCAAAGACCCTGTCCTGTGTCCCAATCAGCCATGCTTTTGAAGGCAAGGGACAGTGAGGAATCCCTCCAATGATTATAAGGGGGAGGGGGGCAAATTTGTGGAGGGAAAATGGTCTTTCAAACATCCTTGCCCCAAATATTGGTTGGTTAACAGCTGTTTGGTTATGAGGCTGGGGAGGGACAATGTGTAGAATATTTAAAGTGCAGTCAAATCAATAATTAATGTTTTGCTAAACATGCTGAAATTCACAGAATTTTCCTGTAAACTTACCAGAGAGAACTCTGTGAGAGATACCCCCACTGTGCCCTGACATGGGGAGGGCATAGTTATATATTCTCCGACTTGCCTGGGCACACCCTACTCTCCATTTCTTTCCATTCTGCCAGCAATGTGAAAACATCTGTTTAGTCTGAGCTCCAAGATCAGACTAAATTTAAGCTAGACATTAAGTACGTCTTAGTAACTGAATTACCATTTTAAGCCTGCCTGAACAAAGCTGCTGTATCTGATACTCTTCAGCAAGTATTCTGAGTGAATGTTATTTTTACATTTTACAATACTGTTTATGTGATTGTTGTCTTAAGGGGGATAAAAGGGGGAAATAGCAGGAGCATCTAGTCTGCCTTAAAACATTCTGGATTACTTAAACTAAAAGGCTAAAACTAGCCTAACTAAGCTTCCCCTCAAGCTGCAAAGCTGAACTCACAAATGTGATGTTGAAACCCCAGTAAATAACCAAAAAAGCCATAGGTACTGACTGTTGGCAGTATGATAGGGATAACTTATTGGCATGTTTTGTTTTGTGTTTATCATCTTAGTCAGAAGTGTACCTAGGGGTAGGTGAAACCAAACTCTGCCCAACTAGGGACGGGGTGCAAGAATAACCTATCAGGTGTTGGAGTCCTCCCACAACACCTGGAACGCCGCACACCTGGAGTGGCTTCCAGGCAGAGAGCAGTGTGGGTGCCCTGTCTAGTCCTAAGAAGGCACCTTCCTCCTATCCAGGCAACCTTGCCTGCTTCTGAGATTTTTTTGGGGGGGGAGGCACCAATATAGCTCCTTGACAAGGGCACAAGGGACTCTAGGTATGCCTCTGAGCCTAGCCCTGCTATAAAGAGTTGAATAAATCTTGTCCTCCATACTATAGAACTTCAGGTTCTTAATATATGACACTTGCTATGTGCACATAGAATTCATTTGTGACTTCTTTGCTACAGAACTGGCATCATGAATACCGATCATACTGTGGCTGGGGCGTTGCATTGTATCATTTCTATGTCATGAATCTAACTCGGCAGTTGGACACCCCACGGTTCCAGGAATTAACTTCACATGTTGATCCGTTTGGTGAGCAATTCCTACCATCTCAGATTTCTCTGGTGAATCAGATGGTAGCAGAAGAAAGGATTGGATAAGTGGGAAAGGGCAGCCCCAGGGAATTTTGGTGGCACTATAATGCATGTGGGACGTGGGTGGCGCTGTGGGTTAAACCACAGAGCCTAGGGCTTGCCGATCAGAAGGTCGCCAGTTCGAATCCCTGCGATGGGGTGAGCTCCCGTTGCTCGGTCCCTGCTCCTGCCAACCTAGCAGTTCAAAAGCACGTCAAAGTGCAAGTAGATAAATAGGTACCGCTCCGGCGGGAAGGTAAACGGCGTTTCCGTGCGCTGCTCTGGTTTGCCAGAAGTGGCTTAGTCATGCTGGCCACATGACCTGGAAGCTGTACACCAGCTCCCTCGGCCAATAAAGCGAGATGAGCGCCGCAACCCAGAGTCAGTCATGACTGGACCTAATGGTCAGGGGTCCCCTTACCTTTACCCTATAATGCATGTAAGATACGTTGAAGAGCATGGCATCCATTTACAGTAATTAAAGGGCCATTTGGTGCTCCTGTGGAGTGAGGATTAGGGGGTTGTTGAATAGTGATTGTTGTTTCTTGTAAAAATATGTGAAAACGTTGAAATATTTGCAGAGGGAAAACACTGAAAATATGCTGGCGTGCAGTTGGATAAGAAATGGGTCAAACAAATCAAGTCCTCTCCCCTTTTCCACTTTCCTTTTGGAAACCTTCCCTCAATCCTGTAAACTAGGACCTTCCTCAGCTGAGGCATAGCAGCAAGCTGTGAAATCCTGGCTGAAGACTATGAGTTTGTGACATAGGAGCCAACTCCTAGGGGCCATGGGCCCCCACAATAAAATAATATGGGCTTAGATTGCCACAATAAGGCTTTTAAACATGTTTTCCAGTTCTATTTTTGTTCCCACCTGTCCAAAGAATGTTTACAGCTCTTTAGGGATTTGTGATCTTCATTTCTCTTGTTTACCAATCTTACCAGCCTTTGATGATGTAAATAAGCAGCAGCAACTTGAGAACTGCATGTGTTGCCCATTAAAATAACATTAAATTTTCCATCCTCAGAATATAAAGAACGATACCAAAATAGGACCCTGCTCATGATCTTATCAACAGGAGATGACTTCTTCCTGCCTGATAACTCGTACTATTTCTTTGATGAGCTACCAGGAAAGAAATATATCCGGTGAGTTCATACTGCAAAAGATTACCAGACTGTCCTTTTCGAGGCAATGAGATCATTCCTCTGGTTACAGGCAATGACCAGGTGGCTTGAGCCCCAGATGAGAGACAATAGTGAGAAAGCACAGCAGATCCTCAACTGTTGTGTGAACCCACTTGTGTAAAATGAACAATAGTACCAGTGAAGAAAGCTGCACATCTTTGCTGCACAATTCACATAGGCTTTGAATGATGATGCAATTATTTTTTTCTTTGTATATTTATATGTGTGCATTCTCTCCAAGGAGGAAAAACTCTGAAAAGTCAAATTTCTGTGATTAGAAGAAACATGTCATTGCTTTACCTTAGACTATTGCAAGGAAGGTATTTTTGTAAAAACCTCTCTGTTGCACTGCAGATTCATCCCGAACACTAATCACGCTATAACATTATTACCATGGAATAGAGCATCTATCCTTGAATCGTGTAGAGCCTTTTATCTCAGCACCATGCAGAATTTGACCATGCCTCAAATTTCTTGGAACAGGTCTGAGGTGAGGAATACATGTCTTCTTTTACGTACCAATTGACAAGAATAATTCAGTCGTGAAGTTTCTTCTGTAATTTAGACCAAGCCATGAATGCATGTTGACCCTAAGAGATGGAAATTAAGTGTGGTCCTTACTAAGGATACTCGGTCGAGCTCAAGATTCCTAAGAAGCTATCAGAATTTTAAAGTTCATTTGGCTGCAATCTTGGTTATAAACATCAAGGATGGGTGAACAGGAAGTCCTTAATATTGTAGAATAGGATTACAACTGTTGGGTGACAAAATGTAACTTTGAATTTTGAAATAAAATACTAACGATAAAGAAATACTGAAAGCAGGAAAGTTGTTATGATTATATGCAAACAGGCCTTGCTTAATATTGTATTTTACCAGTAAATGATGAGAACAATCTTCTTTGGCGATCACTCGTAGCTGAGTAAGATTGTCTTCCATAAACACGGTTTTAACAATGAGTCCGTAAGTGACTGTGGAGGCCAATTCTGGATCCACACATCCTTCCACAGTGAGGACATTGGTTTCCAGGTGGGAGTTGATCATGGTGTGGATGTGCCAAGCGTGCTTTCCTCTTAGCACGTTTCTCCCTTGTGTCCTGAGTTTGAGTGTCTTCAAAGCCCATGACACTTTTGGTAAAGTCTGTTCTCTAACTGGAGTGCTCGCAGGCCAGTGTTTCTACTACATTTTTTAAAGATTTGCCTCAAGACAGTCTTTAAACCTGTTTTGTTGATCACCAACATTACACTTTCCATTTTTAAATTCAGAATAGAGTAGTTGCTTTGGAAAACGATCATCAGGCAACAATAACTGTATGTGGGATAATAACTGTATGCTTTTCAATAAGCAGTTTTGAAAGAGATTTTCATTGTGGAAATCGGGCCATGGGAACAATAACTGGGATAGCTCAGCTGGTAGAGCATCTTCCTTCAAGAAGACTGAGGGGAGTGTAGATCTTCCAGCATTTATCCTTACAACAGCTCGGTGAGATACATTTGGATGATGGGCAAAGAGAAAACTGTGGGAGGATCTCGCTTTGTGTATTTCTTGTATGTGGGCATTGTTGCCGTTGAGAAGAGGTAAACACAACTGTGCAGTGGAATGGATTTCAATGGGTGTTGTGATGCTCCGCGCCGGGCAGCTAAATCATTTCTCACCAGGCTGTTCTCATGAATGGAAATCACACTAGCCCATCTGCTTTTAAGCCCCACAAGTGCAGGACATCTGAATATTTGTTTTTCAATAAGGAGTTTTCAAAGAGATTTTCATTGTGGAAATCGTGCGATGGGAACGTGTTGGCTTAACATCCATTAACACATTTTTTAAAAAATTGCTTCCCCTTCCAGGCTGCATTTATCTTTTTTTTTTTTAATGAGAAATCTGAGCACAGATCTCCCCCATAAGAAAGAGTGAGAGGAAGCGAGGAGGGAGAGACAGAATGGCTCGAGATCACTAGGCAGTCCCTGTGCCCAATTTTAGAGAAGGCAGTCCTACTTTTGGTTTGCTGGTGTCCTCTATCTGAAGAGCTTGGTTCATGTGATGGAGATCTGTTTGCTCTTTTTGAGAGGCAGAGATGGTGTGTAATTAAAGGGCCAACCTAAATCTCATTCCTTAAACAGGGCAGGAATTTGGAAGTGTATCTTCCTGATTTAAATCTAGCAATCTGGCCACGGTGTGATACTGGCTCTCAATTTGTAATAAGTACTACATTCCAAACATTCTCCAGATATTGAACCATAATACAGACAAAAAGGAGGAGATGCTGGTCACTCTAGTTTTTAAAAGTGTATCCACTCTTTAAAATATTAAATTTAGTCATAGTGATTTAACACAGATATAGTGGTTCAGTGTCAGGTGAGAGGCCAGGTGAGAATGGTACTGATAAGTATTGGTGCATTTGTGTGATGTTTGTGATTAATTTTTTCTCAGTTTGCAAGGAATAAACACTTCACATGCAGCTGCACTTACTCCTGGCCCTGATGAGTATACATGCATAATACACACATTTGTCTCATTCCAGCATTGCATTTTTTATAATAATAATATATGCTTTTTTAGTCATATGCTTGAAGAAATATTCACTGTACACCTAAAAACGTAGGGTGAATATGCCCGTAGCCTGAAAACACAAGCAAAACTTCAAGGTTCTCCATTTCCTTTATGTATGTGGCAACTATTTGGGTTGACCTCACATACGGTATTGCATGACACAGCCAGTTAAAGCAATGATTGCTGTTGAATTAAATATGCTGTGGAAACAAATTTGTTTTTTGCACCTCCTGTTTGGGAGGATAATAGGAATGGGTGATAACTGGAGGAAGACTTGATAATTCTGTGCTATTCTCTCTTTTTCTAGGCAAATGGCAAAGGCATCATCTCTCTCTCCACAGATCAGGAGCCTTTAAAAACTAGATGTTTCTTTGCTAACACATGGCTCACCAACAAGTAGGCTTCTTTCAGAAATATCTTATATAATTCATTAATATATGGAATAATATACAAAGTCAACGTTGCATACAAAAGAATTTCCTGAGGTGGTGTCTTTCTTAAAGCTTACCAAATTTTCCTGAAAGCAAGCAAGCAAGCCAGCCAACCACTGGCTTCTATGAGTCACCAGAGAGCTGCTCCACAAACTTCTAGGTCTAATCTGTGCTGCACATTAAAAACAGCATCATACCAATTTAAACAGTATAGTGGTACCTTGGGTTACGAACTTAATTCGTTCCGGAGGTCCGTTCTTAACCTGAAACTGTTCTTAACCTGAGGTACCACTTTAGCTAATGGGACCTCCGGATGCCGTCACGCCATCGCCACACGATTTCTGTTCTCATCCTGAGGCAAAGTTCTTAACCCGAGGGACTACTTCCTGGTTAGAGGAGTTTGTAACCCAAAGTGTTTGTAACCCATGGTACCACTGTAATGGCTCCACACACAGCCCAGGCAAAGAATCCTGGGGATTGTAGTTTGTTTAATGTCCTAGGAGTTGTTAGGAGATCCATATTCCCTTCACAGAGTTACAATTCCCAGAATCTCCCGGAAAAGAGACTGATGGTTAAAGCACTTTGAAAAGTCTAGCTCTGTGAGGGCAGTGGGGATCTCTTAACAAATTATGGCCCACAGGGTTATTGCAGGAGAGAGCATTGGTGTTTAAAGTGGTATGGTACTGCTTTATATTTAAAGTGCAGGCAGAGCCCTGTACTTTCCCCCCAGAAATCCTACTAACAAAGATTCAAAAGGAATCACTGAGTCGGTTATTATGGATACTCTGGAACCTTTTGGATCAGGTTGACTGTATTAGAGAACCATCCTGGTGGGTGGGTAACCTTGTATAATAAACAGTATCTTTAATTTCCATAAATAACATGATTACGTGTGCCGCAAACAGTGAACTAAAAAAATAATACATTGTTGATAGTACTTTTCTCCACAAAACAATTTATTCTGTGCTCATGCCACATCTCTTCTTTCCCTTCTCATTCTCAGGCGAGACTTCAGGCAACTTAGGCTTTCCTTGATTATTGTGAATCCTGCACTTTGGATTGATTGCAATGTTGTTAAAGTGGTAAGAGGATTAGAATTTCCTTAGTTTCTTCACAAAGCTGAGGATGTCAAGGGTCCTAAAGACACAGACAAACACGAAAACCGTTCATGGGAAATAAATGTCTTCCTTTAAAGTTGATCTTCTGTTGCAGATATTGAATATTTGCAGATTTGCAAATCAGCACATTCATTTAGGCTTTCTGTGTGGGATAAATATAATGGGATTCCTTCACTGTCTGAATTACCCAAAACATTCCCCTGCACCTAGCAGAAGAACATTGTCTTTATGTTGCGGTTGTAAAATTACCCATGCTAGGGAGTAGAGCTCCCTAATGTAGTGGGGAGTATGTCTCTACATGCGTAGTAGGGGTGAGGAACCTCTTTCTGACTGAAAGCCACGTTCTCTTCTGCACAACTTTGTGGAGGCCAGGGTCAGAGGCAAAAGTCAACAGAGCAATCAATGTGAATTCTACCATTGTGCAGTAGCCTAGTTTCTTCACATTCGCACATCTTTCTCTATCCTCCATCTAAGCAAGCAAGAAGCATTCTCAGAATTCAAGGACACATTCCAGTCAGGGGAAAACATTCCAAGTGGGGAGGAAAGCACAGCTGGTGAGGGGTGTGGTTTTTTGGGGGGTGTCCTGGAGATAATCCCAAGGGCCAGCTAGAGACAGCTGATTTACCTAAGGCAGGAGTGAGAACCTATTCTACTCTATGTAACAAAGCAGGTTGGATGTCATAGCCATTGGAAATATGTAGAGTGGTTTAAGGTCACCTGGAAAGAAGGGCTATGTCATCTGTGGCCATCCTCCACCACTGTTCCCTCTTCCCTATCCTTGGAAGACACAAATCAGGAACCTCAGCTCACTCTTCTTCAAATTCACACTAATGAACATTCTATAATTTCTTAATATTACATGTTCGCTTCTCAGCACCTTCTTCTGTCTTATCTCTCTGCAGGGAACAGGTGTTTATAAAGCAGAATTGTCAAAGCCATTACTTGGTTGGAAGGGTTTCTTTATTGAGGTAAATATAATTTCTAGTCGAGTATTTGACTCATTCTTGCACTGGTTTTTCCTTAGCTTAATAGCAGTGTAGGGGAGGCAATTTCCATTGGAATTGTGGAAGAGGGAGGGGAGGTTTAAAACGTTCCTTTCCCTGCAGCCTCCTGCTGCTGCTGCTCAGCTGACTGGGGAACAAGTGAGAATGGTGAAAAGTGAAATGGCATGCAGAAACAAATAATCTTTATCTGGACTCCCTTGCTCTCTTCCTGCTGCTCTGCTGATAAGTGGGAGGGTTTTTTGTGTGCCATGTAAGATTAGACAGCAGATAGAACAGTTGGGAATTACACACAGATTACACACTGAACAAGAGAGAGAAAACATGCATGTTTTTGGAGAGTATACATACAGATGGGGGGAATATGCATATTGGCCAGAGAATGTACAACATTCAAGTATGACATGCACATTCCCCAAAGCCTGTTGGGAAGCATAATGGCTAACAATGTACAGAATTCAGATGCTATAGGTAGGTTTCCCAAGCTTTATTAGAGAATATGCATATTGACCAAGAAATGTTCACAATTTCTTCTTCATAGAAACATGGGCTGCACATTTTCCATGAAGGCTGCTGAATGTGCACAATGTTGGGTTTTATGTACACTAACTGTTGAACTTACATTCCCTTTAATATACATTTATTAACTGAAACTAAGTGCTCCAAGACTGTTGTGCAACTGTATAAATAGGCATGACATATTCTGCGATTAGGCACTGCTTCTAAAATCTGCAGTAAGATGCATCCATCACTTCTTTGATATCTCTGTGCTATAAACTCCTAATCCTGCTCCATTCAGCTCTCTGCAAAGGAACATACAGTGGTACCTTGGGTTAAGTACTTAATTCATTCTGGCGGTCCGTTCTTGACCTGAAACTGTTCTTAACCTGAAGTACCACTTTAGCTAATGTGGCCTCCTGCTGCTGCTGCTGCTGCGCCGCCGGAGCACGATTTCTATTCTCATCCTGAAGCAAAGTTCTTAACCTGAAGCACTATTTCTGGGTTAGCAGAGTCTGTAACCTGAAGCGTATGTAACCCAAGGTACCACTGTATTGAGTAGAACTGCCATTTCTTTTCCAGGTAACTTTCAAAGGACCTGAGAACGATAAGCATGTTTTCACCTCAGAGGTTCAAATCATCCCAGACACTTTTCCATGTGCAGACTGCAAGGGAGAAGGATGCTATGGGACGCTGGTGTGAAACCCTGCAGAGAAAATGTGGCTCCTGTTGCTTACAGCATCCATGAGGGAAGAAATAAAAGGCATTTGGAAAACCATGCGGTGAAGCGGGTGGACAGAGAAGGAACCTCATGCAGAGAAAGCAGACAGGTCCCACTTAAACTAAAATGAAATAGGTGCAGGGGTGTCACTCAGGATCAGGAGACCTAACCAAGAAGCAGATGCTGTGGCAATGGGGAATGGGGAATGGGGAATGTGTAGGGTGGATGTGTGAAGAATATCAGACATGAGAGGAAGGGACTTGTTCTATAGAATGATGAACAAGTAAATATGACACAGGAAAGTGTGCCTTTTTGATTGCCATTGCCCTGGATCATAATAAAGAATATAGCTATGCTTTACAAGTCTTCATTGAAACCCTGTACTAGTTTTTGATCATTTTATGCAGACAGTACAATTCCTTATCTTACTTTTAAGACAGTTTAACCTCATAATGGGATTAAATATTCTCTAATCTAAGTAATTAATTACCACTGTCATGTAAAGTATTTGAGTTCAAATTCTGCACAAGGCAGAGGCCAACAGCTTAACTTCTTTGGCTAGCTATTATCACCTGCCTTTAGAATCCATTCTGGGATACAGTACTAAAAACATGAATATGCCTTAATATCACCTGCAGGGGTTTCCATTGTCCTATTCCCATCTTGCTGTTTTCCCTCCATTATCAAATATAGCTTGTTTCTGGCATTTGTGCATTTGGTGAGATTTTCTTGCGTTTTGAAGGCATATGTGTATTGCAAGGAGGAAATTCAATATGATATGAGATTCCCAAATGAGTGAAAATCACATTGAGTCTCAGGAAAACAGTAAAACTCTGGCAAAAGCAGAACACTTCAGATTTTTTGTGCATGACTAATTGCTAGCCCAAACAATCAGGCATACCAAAAGTTTGCCACCCAGGTATACCATCACATAACATACAGTCTCCCACTGATTTTTGGAGGAGTGAATGGTACCACATCTGTACTTCACACCCTTCCTCTCCCAGCCCTCTTTTCCCTTCCTCAGCTGCTTAACTCTTCCCTCCCCTCCAATCCCCAAGCTTAATTTCTGCTGGGATGCTGGTGGGGGTGGGTGTTCATCAGCTGAGCGGGTATGTTGTGGCCCATGTGAGATTTGCAGATTGCACATTTCTGCACTAGAAACAGAGCTTGTTTCTTGGAAGCTATGCATACTGACTGGAGAATGTGCATATTAGCTTGAGAGTTTACTATATGCAGTTGAGCTGTACCTGCCAAAAGACATAGGCTCCTCGGGGCTGAGCTTCCTTTGGCTCCCCAATAAAATATTTGAGGAGCTGAGTTCCCCCCAAAGTGTATGCATATCCCTTCTTTAACGCTGTTCCCTTCTTTATGTGCAGACAGCTAAGACATATGAAAAGAAATTAGTTTGTCCCCACCATGTCTAGTTGTGCACTCCTAAACAAGGAGATATGACTCAGGACTCTGTCATTGTGATATCTCCCACCACAGAAGGTTTTTTCTCCATTGGAATGGTTTAAAAAAGCATGTATAATGGGGAACACTTCTCACAAATATGTAAAGCATACAGAAGTTTCTCCACTAAGAATCTAAATGGCTCAGAGCAATCATCATCATCATCCCCAGCCCATCTGACTGCCAGAAGATCCTTGTAGGAAGACCTCACTGAATGATGGGGGTGGAGACGCTCCTTCGGGTATACTGGGCTGAGGCTGTTTAGGACTTTGAAGGTCAGCACCAACACTTTGAATTGTGCCCAGAAATGTACTGGGAGCCAGTGAAGATCATTTAGGACCAGTGTTATATGGTCCCAGCGGCCACTCCCAGTCACCAGTCTAGCTGCCACCTTCTGGATTAGTTGTAGTTTACGAGTCATCTTCAAAGGTAGTCGCACGTAGCGTGCATTGCTATAGTCCAAGTGGGAGACAACCAGAGCATGCAACGCTCTGGCAAGACAGTCTGTGGGTAAGTAGGGTCTCAGCCAGTGTACCAGGTGGAGGTGGTAGACAGCTGCCTTGGACACAGAATTGACCTGTGCTTCCATGGACAGCTGTGAGTTCAAAATGACTCCTAGGTTGCACACCTGGTCCTTCAGGGGCACAGTTACCCCATTCAGGACCAGGGAGTCCCCCACCCCCATCGACCCCCTGCCCTCCGCCCAAACAGTACTTCTGTCTTGTTGGGATTCAACCTCAATCTGTTAGCTGCCATCCATTCTGCAACCACCTCCAGACACTCACACAGGACTTTCACTGCCTTCACTGGTTCAGATTTAAAAGAGAGGTAGAGCTCATCCGCATGCTGGTGAACATCCAGTCTTAACCCACCCGATGATCTCTCCCAGCTGCTTCCAATATAGAAGTTGGAAAGCATGAGGGAAAGGTGGAGCTATGAGACACCCCACAAGTGAGAGCCCAGGGGTCTGAACACTCACCACCCAACACCACTCTTTGGACATGGCCCAGGAGGAAGGAGCAGAACCATTGCATAAAATTGGCCCCAGCTCCCAACTCCTCTAGATGGTCCAGAAGGATGGTCAATCGAATCAAAAGCCGCTGAGATATCCAGCAGAACCAGGAAACAGCATTCGCCTTTGTCCCTAGCCTGCCAGAGATCATTGACCAGTACGACCAAGGCAGTTTCAGTCCCATGATGGGGCCTGAATCTCAATTGGAAGGGATCCAAATGATCCACATTTTCCAGGTGTGCCTGGAGTTGTTCAGTGACGACCTGCTCAGCCAGCTTCCCCAAGAATGGAAGATTTGAGACCAGGCAATATTTGGCCATAGTGGCCAGGTCCAAATATGTTTTTTCAAAGAAACAGTTTGATGACTGCTTCTTTAAGCAGGTCTGAGAAGACTCCCTCACAGATGGAAGCATTCACTACACTCACTTTTGTGAGCCAGGATAGGCAACGCTCAAGTAGACAGGGGATTGGTTTCATTCGTCCAAGCAGCCTGTCCATATCCTCAGAGGTAACAGATTGGAATTGATCCCATGCAACTTGACTAGACAGGGCTCTAGCCCTCTCTTGCCCTGGCCCTGCTCCCATGGTAGTCTCTACCTCTTTCCGTATCTGAGTGCAAAAAACAAAATTATTGCAGGAGATCTTGCAGTCCTCACCAGGCCCCAATGGTGACAGTGGTTTGGTTAGGATTACAAACCACCTGAAAGAGTCTCCTGGTGCTGTTTTTTGCAGATGCAATTGAGGCAGTGAAGAAGGTCCTCTTTGCTGCCAGTATCACCACTTGGTAGGCTCGACATTGAGCTCTAACCCGTTTTTGGACTGATTCAGAATGAGTTATCCTCCACTGGCACTCTAGCTGTCTCAGCGATTGTTTCATTGCCCTCAGCTCTGGGGTAAACCATGGAGCATCCAGGCTCCATGTAATTGGAGAGGGCGCTTCGGAGCCAGATAGTCGATAGCCCTCGTTAACCTGCATTCTAACAGGCCACCAGGGAATCAGCTGAGAGCCATTGACATGGGATAAGACAGCCCCTACCACCCTCTGGAAACCATTTGGATCCATTACGTGGCAGGGGTGGACCATCTGAATCGGTCCCACTTCCCTGCAGAGAGGAAGGATCGCGGAGAAGTCCAG
The DNA here is from genome assembly GCF_964234715.1 of Podarcis melisellensis. Taxonomy (NCBI): domain Eukaryota; kingdom Metazoa; phylum Chordata; class Lepidosauria; order Squamata; family Lacertidae; genus Podarcis; species Podarcis melisellensis. Next base: position 29,891,129 of record NC_138529.1, on the reverse strand, counting down.
TTGCACCAGAAAGTGATTCGACCATGGCACTTCTTTTGTTTCGCTTTTACTTAGTGTCAAATCACCCACATCCATAGAGGTGAACACCAGGTCTAAGGTATGTCCGCCACTATGAGTTGGGCCAAATTTTTTCAGGGACAGCCCCATGGAGGCCATGCTTTCCAGGAAGTCCCAAGCAGCCCCTTATAAGGTTGTGTCAGAATGGATGTTCAAATCCCCTAGGACAACCAAGCTAGGTGTCTCCAGGAGAACATCCACCCATGACCTGAAGCAGCTCAGGCAGGGAATCCTTGGTGCAGCGGGAAGGTTGGTCCTGCTGCTGCACCAAGGATGCAGGAATCCTGTACTGCCCCTATTGCCCAATTTCCAGAACGTGCACTCAGAAAACTGCCTCTCCCCAATAGGATGCCTGGTGCAAGCTAATGACCTCCTAAAAATCACTGCAACAGCCTCCCTGCCCACATGGCCTGGGTTGCTGTGTGTAAGAGAAACCTGGCAGACAAGCTATGGCAAGAACATGCTGATCTGCCATGTCCAACCAAGTCTCTGTTACACATTAGCAATGCAGCACAACAAAAGCAATTGAGGTAATTGTTACAAGTTTGTTGGGAAGTGTTAACACTCACACAAGTACTTCAAATGCAGCCTGTGTCTCAAAAACATTTCAATACTTGTTTTTTGTTCCAACAGGCCTTTGGCAGGGTTTCTGAGGGTACTTCCTTTTCTACTGCGCTTTTGAATTGCTTTAAGATTTTTAATGATGCTCTTAATAAGGTTAATTATTAAAACTAGTTTTTAATAATGTTGGAAGAGTTGGAGAGTTGGAAGGGATCCTGAGGGTCTTCAATCCCCTACAATACAGGAATCTTTCGCCCAACATGGGGCTCAAACCCTTGACCCTGAGATTAAGAGTCTTCTGCTCTGCCAACTGAGCTAGGTTGCAGCTTCAGCTCCCGTCAGTTCCAGCAGGGCCAAGAGTGAAGGATGATGCGAGATGTAGTCCAGTGACATCTAGAGGCCCACAGTTTCCCCACCAACACATTGCATGGATGTGTGCTCATTGCACACTTCCTTCAGACAAGCAAGAAGTTATCACAGTGCAAGGACACATTCTGGACAGGCAAAATGACTCACGGAGGGTGCACAGCAGGGCCTTTGTGAGGTGAGGCCTGGAGAAGATGCAGAGGTTACAAAGAATCCTGAGGGGTTTGTCCACATTTGACCCCTAGGCTTGAGGGTCCAGAGCAGTTTCACAGATCAATGAAAAACAACCAAACGTAGATGACATACCTTGGTACTTTGGGTTAAGTACTTAATTTGTTCCGGAGGTCCGTACTTAACCTAAAACTGTTCTTAACCTGAAGCACCAACTTTACCTAATGGGGCCTCCTGCTGCTGCCGCGCTGCCGGAGCACGATTTCTGTTCTCATCCTGAAGCAAAGTTCTTAACCTGAAGCACTATTTCTGGGTTAGCGGAGTCTGTAACCTGAAGCATATGTAACCTGAAGCATATGTAACCTGAGGAAATGAACAAGCTCAGGTACTAGTTCTTAAAGTTATAATGGCCAGTTGGGAACTGGGCATATTTTAACACAGGAGCTCCCAGGTCTGCCACTTGGGACCTCCAGTCTGAAAGACTTCCTGTAGGACAGGGCTGAACTGGGAGGAGTCACTCTTGACCCAACAATTTGAAAAGCTGCTGCTAGTCAAAATGGAGACAATGAGCTGAGATAGACCAGTGCCACAACTCAGAATAAGCCAGCTGCATCTGTTGGTTTGCAGTCAGGGAATTATGGCAGGCCAGTATCCTGGGCCTTCATCCTGGAGCTCTTTCTGCCTCAGCCAGGAATGCCTTCCTTTTTTTTTACATGAACTTACACCTACAGCTTACATGAACTTAACCTACACCTACAGCTTGGCAGCCACTTTGAACTACCAGATTTTGCCCATGGTTCTTCACCCCTTCCTGGCAAAGGTAGAAGCTCTTCCCGGCATTGCTGCAAATCTCTTCCTCAAGTAATTACATATTCATTTCCAAATAACAGCAATAGCAACATTCACTGGCATCTCTGTCAGCCTGAGGCAACGCCTGTGTATAGAAAGAATCTGGCAAGGCAAACATTTCATATGAAACATCTTAATTGGCGCAATCTTTTTTCAGGACCAGAATGAGGACAGAAAGCTCACACTGGGAAAGAACCTAAAGATCCTTGTCTTCTGGGGAACTGCAGGGCAGTTGGAGATTGGATTGGAAATGCTTGTAGAAGTTTGAGTTGAGTACATCCAATTATGAAAAATCCTAACATGATATTGTAATATCAGGGTCCCTGGCTCCTAAAAAAGATGTTAGTGGAACTGAGAATATGTTGTGTCAGCTGGGGCAAAAGGCAGTGGGCTCTGTAGGAAAGTATGCTGTAGAGTAGAAAGAGATGGTTGCAGATTGCGCACTCCTGAACAAGAGATAGATATTCTACACACAGTTTTCTATATCATAGAAACTAGTTCTCAGTTAAGAACTAGCCTCAAGAAAGGACTCTACTCCATTTTTACTTTTTGTAGCTGTCCTTTCTTCATGGATCACTCACTGTTGCATTCTCCACAAGGCTTTTTATACTCAATTTACATTCCCCTTAACATATATGTTTGAAATGGCAGAATCAAAAAGAAAGAGGTCTTAAAGCTGCGGTAAACAACTGTTAAGAACTACCCTTAAGATAGCACTCCATACTCGTTATTAAAAACTTTTTGTAGCTGTTTTTATATTTTATTTACATTTTTATATTTTATTTACATTTGTTTTCTATATCTTACTGTAGAAAATCGTGAAAAAATTAATAAACATCTTAATGAGGGGAAAAACACCTCAGTTAGAATATTGACTAGATCTGTTGTAGCTGTTAAAGAAGTGAATTCTATGGCAAGGATTGTTATGAAATGGATCAAAACTGAAATTGATCATAGTCCCGTACAAATCTAGACAGTTTTGGTCACTCACCACACCTCAAAAAGACATATATAGATTGTGGATGGTGTGAAGATGGCTTTGCAAAGGAATTAGTCAAATCCCTGAGTAATCCTTGACTGTCCAGGGCTCCTAGTCATGCTGGCTGTGTACAGGCTATGAGGCAACATGTGTCTGGTCTACTGGAAAACCATGGGAGAGGGAGATTGCACTCTTGTTCTGTACTGCAACTGCAGAGGGCCGGAAGCACTTGCTGCCAAATAAAGTTTGAAAACATTTCCTGTTCCATCCAAAAAGCCAGCTTTGAATTGTGAAATGGGAGCTGCCATGCCACAATGCCGAAATGCTTCCCCCCCCCCGAAATGTACTTAGGTGGGGGGCAAACACATGGTGCAAGTGGAACAGAGCACCCACTGGCTCCAACCTGAATTGATGAGTTGGAGGGTGCTTTGCGGCAAGAGACCAGTGAAGAGTACAGTAACTAGCACACTTCCTCCTCTGCATGATTTGAATGAGTCTGCTTAAATGCTACCTCACCCATCTTAACCAGGACCCTCCCTGATAAGGGATCATTATAAATAAGGAGGAACCAGGACCCTCCCTGATAAGGGATCATTATAAATAAGGAGGAAACATCTGACGATGTTTATGGAGAGAACTGCTCTAGAGGAAAGCAGGGTTTTTCCACCCGCTGGTAGCAACTGTGATCTGAAGCAGGACAACTCCTGTCACTTGGACACAGTCACACACCTCTTTCAAGGCCAAGATACCTGCTTGACTATGTATGCTGCTTTCCTTCTCTTGGCAGCCTGCCTGCCCTCTGGATGGATGGTGGAGCAGAAGGCCCTGGATGTCTATGTGAAGCAGTATGACCCTCACTATAGATACACCCTGATGAAGAAGGAGGATAAGTGGGGTGCCACTGTCTATACGCTCAACATGACCTCCCTGAAGTGGCTGAATGGTGAGAGTAGAATCAATCTCCTCACTGCTCTTTTCCTTTGAGGGGGTGCAGCGCTGGGAGGGAGGAAGGCTAGGCTGTTGAGGAGGCTGCTGGGTGGGTGTGATTCCCTCTGTGGGAAGCAAAGAAACACGAGGGGCAGTAAGCACTAGTCCTCTGGTCTGCCGTGGCTAGTTATGAAAGGGATCCAAACCACTGCTTCTTCCTACCTTCTGGGGGAAACTGAATCAATTACGGAGCAAAAAAAGCGAGGCCATGGGTCCAAACAGAAAATGCATAAACACTATTGTATGTTTCATCCTCCTTTTTACTCTCAAGAACTGAAAGGTTACCATAAATAGTTGGGGGAGACGCTGTTTCTTCATGTGCACTTGAGACAAAGGTGAGGAATGTTTATGACAGGGGAAGGGATGTAATTTTTGTGATGGCTATGTGAACATGCCTCTTTGCAGCTGTCTCTGTAGACAGAGTGATCCTTACATTAGTTTGCATAGATGAGAAAGGCTGGATCCCTAGAAACAGTGGGGGAAGTAACACAGTCAGTGTTACCCCAAGGGGGCATTTATGGGAGGATTCTTCCTCCACTCAGCAACATGGTGGACGCAGCCTTATCTTTCTCCCAATGGAAAACTTGAATGGCTGTGAAGGAGAGACTGAATACCCAGAACAACTAGCAGAGGTGGTGATGGGGCGGAATGCCATTTACCCACCAAGGAATCTAGGGGGTATCAAGGTCCTTGCTGTGAAGGTGACACCCCACCCCAACTGTTCCCCCATCAACAGGGCTGGGCGATATCAGGGTTTCAACAACACAATATATCACCAATATATGACAATGTCTGAAATAAGGCTGGAACGATGTAGAGGCAAACAGGGTAATATCCTGGCAACTGCTACTAGGGGTCCAAAACTGATAAATGATGATATTATCAATCACAACACAGTCATTTTCATCAGCAGGGAAGCCAAAATGCACCCAAAGAGAAGTTTTGGTTTGGGGCATGGCTACCAAATGGTGGTGTTCAGGACAATCCAAAGTACAGTGATGATTCATAGTGAATACACATAAACTGGGAAAATATTGAACAAAAAATATTTTTCTAAATGTGATGCGTATGAAAATTAACTCAATTATAGCATGCTTCAACCAAACCATTAAAGATTTCTGGATAATATATCAATGTTCTTATGCAGTTTTAGGGGCAAATTTAAAATTTAAGAAAATAGATGATTTAGTAAAAATTTTAATTAAACTTGAATGTGGTTAACAATTTAATCTATTTTCAATTAATTAAAGAGGAGTTTAAGCAATTTCCTACTGTCAAGTCACATCTGCTTCCCCTCTCAGAGGGCCAAGTGCAATGCTGCAATTCTATGAACTCAGTTCAACTACACTTCTACTTTCCTGGGAGTAAGCCCCATTGAATTCAGTTACCAAGAATCACCTTCCCCATCATTCTCACCTCACAACAACACCCAGTCTCCCATTTCAGTATATAAGGCAGCCACTGTTAAATCTCCCTCCTCCATTTCCCTCTATTGCAACACAGACAGCTCTCTCCCAAAAGCCCCCATCCCACCAATCTCTCCCTTTTTATCAAAGGGAGGAAGGGAAGGCAAGGAAGCGCAAAGATAGCATCCTTTAAATTAAACCAAAAAAAACCCCTTTTTTATATGAGAGAAGCTATTTAAGGTGAACCAACAACCCCTTACTTTACATGGGGGAAATGGCTCTTTCTCAACAAGAAGCCCAGAGCCAGCCTCAGATGGGCAGTAAGGGCACACCGGGAAGGGAAGACAAATGTGTCACATACATGCCAAAGGGGAAAGAGAGTAAAGAGGCTTAAACAAGAAATCTTTAATAAAAATGTATTAAAAACAAAACAAAAAACAGGGAAAGGTTTTTTTGTTTGTGGTTCTTTGAAGAAAACAACCCCAGGTTTTTTTCATGGGAGCAAGGAGTGGGGAAAGGGGTTCCCAGCAAGAGGCCTGGAGCCAGCTCAGACCAGCATTTCCGTACACCACACCTACCAGCCTGGCAGGATGGCTACTAACCTACTTAAGCAAGAAGCACCTTGTGGCATCTGATAAGTTTCTGCTGGCTTGCTGTTTTCGTCACCTACACTTGCGATTCACCGCACTGGCAGGAAGCAACAGAGCTCAGCCCGGGCTCGCTGCAGAATCAAAAGAAGCCCATGGTGAAGTGATTTTTGTTAGCTGCTCCACCTGCTCTTGTGAGTCGCTTGCTGCCACTGAAGAAGGCAGCAGAAGCACTAAGAAGGCTGTTGTTGTTTAGTCATTTAGTCTTGTCCGACTCTTCGTGACCCCACGGACCAGAGCACGCCAGGCACTCCTGTCTTCCACTGCCTCCTGCAGTTTGGTCAAACTCATGTTAGTAGCTTCGAGAACACTGTCCAACCATCTCGGCTCTGTCGTCCCCTTCTCCTTGTGCCCTCAATCTTTCCCAACATCAGGGCCTTTTCCAGGGAGTCTTCTCTTCTCATGAGGTGGCCAAAGTATTGGAGCCTCAGCTTCAGGATCTGTCACTAAGAAGGCTGGCTACATGGTTTCCCCAAAATTATGAAGTTTTCATAGCATGCACACACAACACATATCATGATTCATGATATGTTGCCAGGTAACATATTATGAAAACATTAACATGATGTGGACTTCAAAACCAGTTTGGAACGATATATTGAAATACTTCCCAGGCCTAATGCGGATACAGGCTCTTCTTTGAACCTAACTCAGCCAGTGGGACCACCATTTGTTTGCATTAACTTTCTGCTCAGGACAGGTGTGGGGGGTGCACCCCCCCCTTTTAAAGTGATCCTGCAGGGACAACTCACTTCCCAGATGACTTACGACCATGGATGGGTGGGAAATTAGATTCCGTTCGCACTTGGAGATCAACCTACCTAATTTGTAATTCCCAAAGCCATATGAAAACTGAATCGTAGCCATCCTTTGAAATTCACATTTCTCCAGAGTTTGCAATGCCATTATACAGCCAAGTAATATGAACAAAAATGAACATATTGTAGTCAAGATCACACACAATAATGCATTTCATTAGGAGACATTGTTTCACAAAAATGTGTAGATTAGGCAGAATTGCATACAAAAATTTCCATGTTAGGTCAAATGTACATTAAAATGCATGGGGATATATATGTTAGGATATAGTTCTGTTCCACCTTAAAAGGAACAGGCATGACTGTTGTGTGTCACATGCCTGTTTACTTCCAGCACAGGCTTGCTGGGAACTTCCGTTTGTATATTGTTTTTGCTATAAGGCTGTTTGCTGGACACGAAGGGAAGCAGACATGTTTTTCCTTTGTTTCTGAACTATGCTGAATAAACGCCTGTAAATAATGCTTACACATATCTCTGTCCGCCACTTCCATTTTGAGAAGATTTATTCAGTCTGCTGATAGAGCGTGCCAAGTCTCTAAAGGTATCTGAGGCTCATGTCACTGTTTGATGCTGTTCCAAGGGAGACCGGTGATCGTTCGGCTGCCGGCCGGTGGCTGGAGCCAGCTGGGGGCCTGCTTGATGCCCCCGTCTCCCCGGCAGTATCCCAACAAAACACACACACAAACTGCTGTGGAAATGTGAACAGCTGAACTGGACATTTTAAAAAATGACCACTCCCCGCTTAAAACGGGGGGCGCCCTTTGCGTGGACGCGTGCAGCCCCTAGATCTAGAGCGGCTCCAACAGCATAGGCTTGGTTTGCTTTCCCTCAGGTGGGATACCTGGAGGTCTCCGCCTACCTCAGTCAGTTGTCCAATCCCACCTGGGGGAAGCGTTGCCAAGGAGACCAGGCCAGGTAGGGGAGGGATTACCTGCCCACACAATAGAGGGAGGATCTTACTTGGGAATCCTCACTTGGCTCCAGAGCTTCTCCCACCCTACCCACCCTCAGTTAATGTCTTATTTGCAGGTTAACTTTTCTTCACAGGTATGCGGGCACTGCTACGTTAAGGTCGCTGTTAAAGGGCCGGAAAGGAATTTCCCTGCATTGGCAGGTTTCGCCTTTCCCGTAGCAAAACGTCACAACTTTGGCGGTATCAGGCCTTGGGCAGAATCCTTTAGTCCATCTTCCTCTTTGCGGCGGCGATACCAGGGTTCCCCGTTAAAGGGGTTTCTGAAGGGAGGCTTTGACCGTACGCCGAAAGGTCATCATTGCTCTCCCCTGCGGTGGCGGCGTAACGGGGGCAGCTATCTCTGCTTGAACATATGTTCTCCAGAGCCGGCCCATCCCCCCCACACACACTGGATAACCCTGATGCTCCCTAGGTCCCCGGCTGGGGACTGGGGAGGGAGAACGCCCAATGCCTGAGCCAAGGTCTACCCACATTTGAAATTTAATAAAGTTGTGGCCAATTTAATCCCATAGCACGTTGTCATGAGTCGTTATTCCACATGACGGGGAGGACCGCGCGGGATCTGGGGACTCCGCCTGTCCACGCAATGATACCAAAGCTGACAGATTCCTCCATCCCTGCTTAAAAGACTCTCCCACCTTTTTTGCTCATCATAGTGGCAAGTAGGATGGAATGATGCTATAACCAAGAGAAATGCCCATTTTTAATGCAGACAGGGGTAGTGAGTAGTGAATGAATTTGTAAAAAAATACCCGTACTACAATTCTTCACAAAGAAAATGGTTTTTGTGCGTGTGTGGCTTTCAACTTGGAGGGTGAGAGGTGGTGATTAGGAATGGATATGTCCATTTCACTTCTTTCAGCTTCTCTTTTCTCCAATCTTAAATTAAGTTTTCCACATTTCTGCAGCTATCTGTTATATTTTAAAAAAGAAATTCCTCATGAAAATTGTTCAGTATTGTAGTGCCAATTTCTCCCAAGCAATTTCACTCAATATAATACATCTTTGTATGTTATTTTCATTGATGCAATAATTGCTATGCACTCATTCCCCAAATATTTTTTTTTTTTTATAAATATTTTATTAGGTTTTTAATAAACAAATTTCCACTTTCAAATACATACTTCCATGAATCCAATGGACTCCCCCCATCTCCCGAGCACTGCATTCCCTGTGTAACCAAAACCTCAGCAATTTGTTAACTTGTTTTATACATAACAATATATCTTCCATTTTATCGTGTTATCTGATGTAAACATTTCAATACAATTGCATTAATTTTTAGTTTCCACACAATAAAAATATTTCATTACCTCACTTCTGTCTTATAGTGTCTTATTTATCAATTCAGAAATTTGCCGATACTGAAGCTATACCTTCCTAGTAAGAAGCATTTTTTAACATTCATACAACTTATAATGCTTTTTCAAATAGTCCTTAAAATTTTTCCAAACTTCCTCCGTTTCTTCTTCTCCCGAGTCTCGAATTCTGCCAGTCATTTCAGCCAACTCCATATAGTCCATCAGCTGCGTCTGCCATTCTTCCAATGTGGGTATATTTTGTGTCTTCCAGTGCTTTGCCAACAAAATCCTCGCTGCCGTAGTAGCGTACATAAAGAAAGTTCTATCTTTCTTGACCATCCTCTGGTCCACCATGCCCAGAAGGAAGGCCTCCGGTTTCTTAGGTAAGGTGAATCTCAGCACCTTTTTTAGTTCATTATGTATCATTTCCCAGAAGGCCTTCACTTTCGGGCAGGTCCACCAGAGGTGTAAAAATGTCCCTTCCTCTTCCTTACATTTCCAACATTTATTATCGGACAGGTGATATATCTTTGCAAGCTTGACTGGGGTCATGTACCACCGGTATATCATTTTCATAATGTTTTCCTTCAAGGCAGTACATGCCGTGAATTTCATTCCGGTGTTCCATAACCTTTCCCAGTCTTCAAACATAATGTTATGCCCCAAGTCCTGTGCCCACTTTATCATAGAGGATTTGACAATCTCATCCTGTGTGTTCCATTTAAGCAGCAAGTTATACATTCTCGAAATTAGCTTAGATTTTGGCTCAAGCAACTCTGTTTCTAGTTTCGATTTTTCCTCCTGAAAACCCACTTTTTTATCTGCTTTAAAAACTTCCTGGATTTGAGCATAATGCAACCAATCTCGCACCTTGTTTTTTAACTTTTCCATACTCTGTAACCTCCATTTATCTCCAATTTTTTCAATTATTTCCCAATATTTAGGCCAGTGGGCCTCCATATTGAGTCTTTTACGTGCTTTGGCCTCCATCGGTGAGAGCCACCTCGGAGTTTTACTCTCCAATAAGTCTTTATATTTTGACCAGACCATGAAAATTGCCCTTCTGACAATATGGTTTTTGAACAATTTATGAACTTTAACCTTGTCATACCACAAATATGCATGCCACCCAAAAGCATTATCAAATCCCTCCAGGTCAAGGACATCGGTGTTCTCCAATAGGATCCAATCCTTCAACCAGCAGAGGGCTGCAGCTTCGTAATATAACCTCAAGTCCGGCAGGGCAAACCCCCCTCTTTCTTTCGCATCTGTTAGTATTTTAAACTTTATTCGGGGCTTTTTGCCCTGCCAGACAAATTTAGATAAATCCCTCTGCCATTTTCCAAAACATTCCACCTTATCCACGATCTGGAGGGCACTCATTCCCCAAATAAATGCATTTTCTGCAAGCATTGGTTGATTGGATAATTGTACTGCAAGATTCGGATGCGTGCAAATTTCAAAGGATGGCTGTGTTTTGGTTCTCATAATGTTTCAGAAAGAATGAATTTCAAAGTTTTGCCTTTAAATGGCACCAGAATTGAATTTCTGCCCCCACCCCCTGGTGCTGACAGAAGTTAACAGCACCTGGAATGGGAAGATGTTGGCTTAATTCAGGGTTGGGGAACCTGTGGCCCAGCAGATGTTGCTGAATTCTCGTCAACCCTGACCGCTGGCTGGTTTGGGCTTCTGGGAGCTGGAGTTCAACAGCATCTGGAGAGCTACAAGTTCTCCATCACCACCCTAAGTGATTTGATCTGTGTCAAGGAGAGTCCAGTGTCCTTCCTTTCACTTCCTTGTGACAACTCTTTCTTACACTCTCTTTCTACTTTGTTAATTTTCTACTACTAGATAAATATTCATTATGCCTCCTGAGTGGAAAATGTATTTCAAAGGGAAAGTGGAGGCCTCATTCCCAGATCAATAGATTCTGTGTATCTCTTTTCAGAGTCTGAATTGACCAACCCAATTTGGTGGCATGAGCTGATCATTGCTGTGTCAAAGGAACAAAAACTGAAGGACTCATGTTTGCTGATGATTGGGAAAGGCAGAAATGATGCATCTAATACTTCCACAGATTTGAGTGTTGATGAGCTCATCAATCTAGCAAAATCCACTGGGTCGTAAGTAATTGGTGGGATCTCTGAGCAATGAATTTGGCACCAGCTCTGCTCTGTTAAGACTGTTAAGGGAATTAGCAGCCCTGCAAGAATGGAGAAGAGTGAGGTAGACATACTTGATAGAGGGAGGTCGTGTAGAAAATACTTTTCCTGGTGGGGAATGAGGGTTAGAATTAGGGCTGCACATCATTTTTGGACAACACTTGAGCTGAGGTGGAATGCCTCAGAATGATTTGGGGCTTATCTGAAGCAAAGCAGGATTTGTATGGGCATGGGCACCTCCTGAGGTGCTTTGCAGTGTCCTGTGAATCCAGATGTAAAACAACAAGTGTCTAGTAAAAGGCAAATGAAATGTCTAAGTCAAGAATGAGGAATCTATTTTGGCTTGGTGGGCCACATCTTTATTTCCCCCTACTCTGTGGCCAACTTGGACAGATGGGCAGAGTCAATCATCCCGAGATCATAGTGACATCAGGTGGCTGATAGCTGTGTGGTCTCACCCATGAGTGGGGGCGGGAGGATCTGCTTTGCCAGAGTGTTCCCTGGAAAAGTAGCACCCAGCAGTACTGAATCCTACCCTGACCATTTGATGCTCAGAGTGTTCAGTCCTGCTGACTGTAGGGGTCTGCTTCAGCAGCGCTTTCCCCATAAACTGGCAAAGTAGTACCCATCAGGAATTCACCTTGCCCTGCCCACCAGCTGATGTCACCCCCTGGCAGGCGAAGACTTATCCAAGAGCCAGATATTCTCCCCAAGCCATCGTCCAAGCTTACCATATAAGGAATAACATCAGCATGGGGAGTGGGTGGAGGGGAAGTTCACGTGCTTCAGAAAAGTTGCACATGTGGTAAAACTTTGCTTACTTATACAGTGGTGAAAGTTCCTAAATTATTGGTATAGGCCAGTGCTTTTTTTAAAAAAAAAAAGTTTAGGGGTGCTCTCATTTTCCTGCTCATATTGAAATACTGCCCCTCAATGAGGCCAAAATGTTTAGGGGTATGAATCCCCCTGCGTCCCCCCAGAAAAAAAGTACTGGGTATAGGAACTCAAGAGTGGCTGATGAGAGCTGTGTTGTCTGAGCTTGAGCAACCAGCTCAAACCTCTTCACATGCTGAGTTTCTGAGGTAGCCTTGAATACCTAGTTCCTCCCAAGGTGAAGTGAGCATAGCTAAGCCTGGCAGGTCGATTGCTCTATGGTATTAACCCCTTCATGCATTAATTAGACTTAAATATGTTAGTTATCCCACATGTACTAGAGGTGTTGTATATTCGCAACCTGTGAGTGTTATTGGAGGAGGAAATACCGTACTGAGTTCTCACTAATAAAGCAGGCAGAAACAAAAATGGTTTGAAAGCCAGGCTCTCTATGCACCAGAGTGACATATTAGTTCATCTTCCTCTCAGCCTCCCCAATAAGTAACAGGAAAGTTAATATTGCTTGAATTCTCTGTCTCTTCCTTGATTTTAGTAAATCTTATGATTGTTCCAAAGCTGCCCAGAGCTATTGACTCTGGTCTCTTTGGCCTCATTGCCTGTTGATCATAAATGACATTTACTCCTGTTGACCAATATTTTGTTTTGTCTCTGAAGCTGTGCAGCTCTTTTGGGGCAGATTCCAAACCAGCCAATCACCTACAAGGTAAGTGCTCTAGGATCTTTACTATGCTGAGAACTTCCCACAATCATTTTCAAACTTGTGTTGGAGTCAGGAGTCGGTTGGGTGGGTGGAACTGGGGAAACAGGTGTGGCTGTCACATTTTCTCACTGGAAACTTCCATTACAGATTCTCTTCCCCCAATTTCACTCTAATGAGGGAAGTGTTTACTTTCTCAGAGCAAAATCTAGCAGAAATCTGCAGATTGTCTGATAACCTTTCTTCATAAGCAAATTGCATTTCATAACCGTGAAGAATTAACCATCTCTTTCATAGAAGTGGTTCAAAATACTAGAATTAAAATGTGGGAGCCAAGTCATGTGGTGCGCATCTCCTTAGAGAAGGTGAAGGTGAGAGCAGCAGGAGCCTGTTCCCCAGATACTTACTGGAGCCATGGACTCCTACTGCATTCCCAGTGGGTTGTACATGGGGCAACTTCATCACTAGGAGTTGAAAAATCCTGGCCTGCCTTACTGTTCTTAAATGTTGTAGGGACGCGGGCGGCGCTGTGGTCTAAACCACTGAGCCTCTTGGACTTGCTTATCAGAAGGTCAGCGGTTCAAATCTGCATGGTGGGGTGAGCTCCCATTGCTCTGTCCCAGCTTCTGCCAACCTAGCAGTTCGAAAGCACGCCAATGCAAGTAGATAAATAGGGACCGCTGTGGCTGGAAGGTAAACAGCATTTCCATGTGCTCTGGTTTCCATCACAGTGTTCAGTTGCACCAGAAACAGTTTAGTCATGCTGGCCACATGACCTGGAAAACTGTCTGTGGATAAATGCCTGCTCCCTCAGCCTGAAAGTGAGATGAGCACTGCATACCTTTTCTTAAATGTTGTTTTTGGTGGCTCAACAATTCGCAATCATGGTTACTGTGGGCAGTTTAGCCCAAATGTGTGTGTAAATGAAAGACATGCAGGATTTTGTTGGTATTTGCAGAGGTGAGAGGGGAGAGGATTTCTGTTGGATAGGTTTGGCAATATATTTGGCATGCTGATCCCTGCTCCGTTAAACAGAACAACCCATCCATCAACTAACCTAAACAGATGTCTTGCCTTGCTGGAGTGATAGCTAATTCCCTTCCTATTCACCTGGTGAAAGCTGACCTGTCAGGCTGTTCTAGGGGTGGGATGCTTCAACCAAAAACACATTCATCTTTCTTTTATTTTGCTTCCAGACAATCCCTTTGCAAATGTGCAAGAACAGCTTTGAAAATGCTGCGGTTTATTGTACGTGGTGGAAATTCATGAATGACAAGAGTGAGCAACCTCACGGGCTAATTCAGTTTCCAATGGTCAAGGTAACTCTGGCTTTCTGCACATGCTGCTATCATTCTGGAAAAAATGTTCTTTGTTGTTTCCAGAAACCCCTTAAAGCTGGCAGAACTACTGTAAGTTTTGCAAACCACATACCCCTTATATACGTATACATATATACATACAAACACACACACACACACACACACACACACACACACACATCTATAAGCTTGCAAATCACAGAACCTAGAAGCAGGTGAGGTGGTGGCCTCAGGCGACAGATCTGGGTGCAAAGAGTACACCACTTGCTGCCACCTCCAACGTGGATGCCCCCTGCAGTAGTAGTAGTATGTGTGTGCCCATGCCTGTGGAGAGGTATGCCTGTGGCAAAGGTAGAAGTTGCATATAGGGGACATGACATGTAGGCAGGGGCATGGCAGCAAAGGAATGGGTCCATGGAAGAGGAGTCTGGGGCAGGGGCCTGGTGGCATTTGAATGTATCTCCTTGAGGTTTTCACCTACTTTTTGGAGCAGGTAAATTAGTTGTTTTCTGTTCCTGGTACACAGTCTGTATGGACAAATATTGTTTCCCATTAAGATATTCTGGAACAAGAACAAAATACTGTATAAGATGAGATGAATTTTAACACATTCCTATATATGTTTGCACAGAAGTAAGATACATTGAGTTCAATGGACTCAATATCTAGGATTGCAGCCTTAGAAAGGAAATTTGAAACTATCACAATGGTTTCAATTTATGAAGATAGATTATGTTATTAAAGATATTAGGAAGATGAATTATTACTAATTAGGAAGGTTATTTGCAATTTGGAAACAGGGATGACAAAGATATGGTTCAAAAGCTGTTCAAGAATGTACCATATATTAATAAAATAAAAAAGAACATGGAAAGCATAACATTTTAAGACTTCCTGGCAACTATTAGTTAAGCAGAATGGAAATCTTTCTCTTTTTGTATTAATTTGGCAGAGAATTATTAAAAGGTGTTATATTGTTAGCATCTGACACTTAAGAAAATGAATGAAATATATAATACATATTAATGCTGGAAATAATGATGATGATAATTACTATGCCTAGGTGACAACACTAGCCCACTAATATATTTTCTCATTCTTTTTTGATAATAATTTTTATTAGTTTTCAATTACAATCCAATAATAGCCTCATTATAAGGATACCAATTTATAATACAATTATTAATACCAATTGTTCAAATACCAAATTATATACAGTGGTACCTTGGTTGTCAAACGGCTTGACTCCCGAACAAATCGGCTCCTGAACACCACAAACCCGGAAGTGAGTGTTCCAATTTGCAAACATTTTTCAGAAGCCAAATGTCCGACGCGGCTTTCGCAGCTTCCAATTGAGTGCAGGAAGCTCTTGCGGTCAATCGGAAGCTACGCCTTGGGTTTCAAACAGTTCCAGGAGTCGAACAGACTCCCAGAACGGATTAAGTTTGACAACCAAGGTACCACTGTAATTTAGATAAGGTGGCTCCCCACGTGCTAGAACTGATGGCTTAGTTATTTGCTTTATTTTTGTGTTCCAAAATCTCATTAATTTCAAGTACATTCCGTTCATAATAATAATCCCTTATACAACAACTACAATACTAATAACTTCTATTTGTGTTGACACATTAAATGACTTATAAAACTACAAGTGTTGAACTATATCCTTGTTCTTCCTGTGTGTGGCAATTATTCTGCCCATGGTGTTTCTTCCCGTCCTTGTCTCTCTTCCCCCTCCCCCCCGGTTGTTGCTGTTATCCATCATGTCATATTCCATTGTTGTTTCAGAAATTTTCCCATTGCTCCGTCCCATGCGTTGTTGTTTTGTGACCTTGACAAGAGCTGAACAAATCACTCTGTTCCAATAAAAAACCTGTTTTCACAATCTTCCCTCTCAGCCTGGGAAGAAGAGTGGTCTGTCGAACTGCAGATGACTCAAACCTTATCAGTTCCTTGGCAAGTTCACAAATGCCTTTCATCTTTCTGTCCAACTGAAGATAAATGAGCAATTATAATTCCACTTAAATCAAATTCTGAGTCCTCTTAGCGTTATTCAGTTCACTCCATAAATAATAAAGGATGGGGAAGAGTCAGCTCTAAGTTTCCATTCTAAACCTTTTGCAAAATAGAGCTTCCCTTCCTTTTTCCTTTTTTTTTTACACACACAGTTCTGTTTAATGTTATATTCCATATCTATAATCCAATTTATTCCATCCTCGCTTGTACAAATATAATTTGGACTAAACATTCAGAGGAGGGTTGCCAAATCATATATGTAGAGAAGAAAACTTTAAATAAATAAACCATAGGTTTCCCCCACTGTCTTTTGCACCAAATGAAGTTTTATCTCAAATTCAAACCTTTTAAAGTCCTTGCAGTTGTTTATGTTTTGCAATTTGCGATATCATCTTTTCTAGTATGCTCCTGTACTTTAGTCCAATTAAACTCTAATTAATGGGAGAACCTCTGCTTCTTAATGATGGCATTGGAGGATTTTCGGCAGGTGAAGTGCTTTTGCACTCAGTGCCTCCCTGCCTCCCACAATCCATGCCAGAGCGAGAGCAAGGTACCGAGACAAACTGCGATAATTACCCTCAATCATCCTGGTTTTTCCTTTGCCAATGATCTCCTGCTGTCATGGGAGCTGCCTCCATTAAGGCAGAGAGGAACCAGAAGCTAATATATTTTCTCATTCAGGGGAAGAAGATGGCAAAATAGTAATCAGTTGCTGACATGCCTGTCAGCAAAGATAAATATGCGGTGATGAAAAGCAACCAAGGTACAAATCTTGGTTGCCAAATCTCCTGTTTGAGATAAGGGTATTCAGGAATCAACTCTGGAGACTAAAATCCTCTTCTGTTATGTGCAGGCGGCTGTGCGAGGCATGGACACAATAATAGATTTCCTGCTGAAAGAATCTGGTGGAACAGTGAAGATCACAAAGTTCACATTGACTGGTATTTCCAAGGTAGATATGAACTGCAGGTCTGTGCTGTATTGGATTTTCGATACACCAGAATTAACCCTATGCATGCTCATCCCCATTTCACCTGTATATGCCATGTTTGGGCTCTCCAGTGGGAACTGAATACCTCTGCATCTTTATGCTTTATCTCTTTGTTTTAGCGTGGCTGGGCCACCTGGCTGACAGCAGCTGTGGACAAGAGAGTTGTGTCATTTATTCCAATTGTTTATGATCTTTTGAATTTCGTTAAGGTGAGTAGATGTTCAAAGGATGGTGCACAAACTGTGTATACTTAGTCTTGAGTCTTCTTCATAGTTCCTTCATAGTACTCTGGACAAATAAGAATATGTTGGCCATTTGCAGGCAGGCCACAAATGTGAGAGCCAGTGAAACATCTGAGGAAGGGCACTCCACAGCTTCAGCACCACTACTGCAAAGACCCTGTCCTGTGTCCTAATCAGCCATGCTTTTGAAGGCAAGGGACAGTGAGGAATCCCTCCAATGATTGTAAGGGAGGAGAGGCAAATTTGTGGAGGGAAAATGGTCCTTCAAATATCCTGGCCCCAAATATTGGTTCATTAACTGTTGGCTTCTAGGTTTGGGGAGGAACAAAGCTTTGCAAGCATATTTCTTTTCCCACAATCCTGGCAATTATGGAGGGTGAACTGGATGATTTCATGAAGTAGTGCCCCAGACATTACATGTAACATTTGGTTCCTCTTAACTGGCATTCTTAACGGAACTAAATGTAAAGATACAGTAGGTTAAAATAAATTATTAAGATAAAAATTAGGTTAGAAGGATTTGCTGAAACAACAATTTAAACTAGAATACAAAAATGGGAGGTGCGAGGAGGTTCAAGGAAATAAGTAAAGGAAGAAAGTTATGTAAAGGTTTGATTTGTTTCTTTTTTCTTTTTTCTTCTTTTTTAAATGATTGTATGTTTTCTATGTTTTTTTTAAAATTTCTGTTTTTCCCTTTTTTATTGTAACCTTTAAAATTTTGAATAAATATTATTTTTAAAAAAACATAATGGAACACACACACCGAAGGGAGGGGCTGATTCCGGAGCAAAACACACAAGCCCCACCCACCAGATACCAAGCACTCTACTATTCAAATTAGGCCCCAGTGTTTTTCTTACAAACACAATACAAGTAAATAGCAACAGCAACAAACAAACAAACAAACAAACAAAAACCAACAACCCATGAGAGCCATGTTGACCCTAACTTATTGGCATGTCCTGTTTTGTGTCCATCAGCTTAGCCAGAAGTGTACCTAGGGGCTGGCGAAACTGACTACTGCCCAAGGGGTGGGGTGCTAAAATCACCTGTTGGATGCTGGAGTCCTCCCATGACTCTTGGAGTACTCCCCACCACTCAGCACTCCAACACCTGCTATGCCCGCAGAAGGAATCCACCAGGATCTCCAGGAGAAAAAGGCTGCTGCTGCTATTGCTATAGGAGAGAGCAGGAAGGGGTCCTTGGAGTGGCTTCCAGGCACAGAGCAGTGCAGCTGCCCTGTCAGCCCTTAAGATGCAAATTCCTCCTGTCCAGGCAAGCTCACCTGCTTCTAAAAAATTGGGGGCACCAATACAGCTCCAAGGGACCCTAGGTATGCCTCTGAGCTTAGCCCTGCTAAAGAGCTGAATAAATATTATGGTTTTAGCATTTGACTCTCCTCCATACTGTAGGACTTCAGGTTCTTAATATATGAAAGTGTCATATATTACCCTCCATCATTTCTCAGTGAAGTGATGGACATGAGCTGCATGCAAGCTGCTGGCCAGCCCTGTGGAGCCTCCTTTTATTGACACAAATATGCAAACCCAGGCAGATACATTTTGGGCTTTACACATCTTCCAGTCCCGAGATCGTGGGGTGGTACAAAGCTATTTTGGCACCTGTTTCCACCGCTTCATTTTCCCCTTGCAGTGTATGATGAAGGAGACAAAAGGTCTCAAAGACAAAGGTTACAGACAGGGCACTGCAGACTACTGAGACCGCAAAGGGTTAGACAGTGGGCGCGATGTTCAGACAGCTGTGGCTTTATCAGTGAGGGGGGCTCTGTGCCCCACACCCCAAGGTCACGCGTGCAGGCAGACTGAGGCTGCCTGCGGGTGGGGAGCGTTCTCCCTCTGGACCCCGCGATCATCCCTACATCTTAGAAAATAGGGACATTCTACTAATGTAGAATGGAATGTTCTTATTTGATGTGCACTTAGAATTCTTTTCTTCTACTCTGCCACAGAACAGGCATCATCAATACCGAGCATACTGTGGCTGGGGAAGGTCATTGAAAGTCTTCTATCAGCTGAACCTAACTCGGCAGTTGGACTCTCCACGGTTTAAGGAATTAACTTCATATGTTGATCCATTTCGTGAGTAATTCTTACCACCTCAGATTTCTCTGACAAATGAAATGGTAGCAGAATAGCAGAACAAAGGGTTGAATTGATGGGAAAGGGCAGCCCTGGGGAATTGTGGAGGCACTTAAAAATTGCTCAAAAACATTTTTTTGTGATTTTGCCAAAAAAGCTCAACGACTTTTGTGCCGGATTTTCACTTTTTGAAATATGGCAACCCTAAATTAAACCTAAGATAAAATATGGCATGTGGCTACTTTGTGGAAAGCTTTAAGAGAATCCCCCAAGACCATGATCCTTCAAATCAAAAGGGCAGAGAAGTTATATTGGGATCTAGTACTAGATATTTGGGTTACAGGAAGTAAGTTGTTTAAATTACGATTTGTTTTAACAATAGCAACAGCAAACATATGAGGGTTTTCCTTCTAAAAATCAGGCTGCTGAGATGAAGAAAGCTCAAAAGAACCTTCAGAATCTTCAGCTGGCCCCGAATGCAGCACTGGGGGGGGGGGGGTCTTGATAGGAACTTGCCTGTGGGATCTCGGGTCATCTCTTTTTTCATTAGACCACACTGGCTTCCAATATCTTTCCAGGAATAATTCAGTGCAGTAGCATCACCTCTAAAACCCTGGCTGGTTTGGGCCAAGATTATCAAAAAGGGCCATCTCCTCCCATATGAGTAAGCTCATTTCTTATGATCCACAGGGGTAGCTTTTATAAGCAACCCACCATGGAGAGAGGTACTGTTTGTTGGGAATGGGGACTGTGGAACCTCCTGCCACAAGACGTTAACTGGGTCCCCTCTGATCTGGCTGTTAGTTGGCTGGCTTTTGTTCCATGTTGTGTTGGATACTTTTATCCATGGTGCTTGTTCCAATTCCATGTCTCGATTTCTGTCAGAAATGTATGAAAGTACCCAAGGAGTCCTTTTTTAAAGTAACAAAGCAGACCCTCTATTTTCCAGGGATGTCCCTGATTTAGAGAAGCCGTCAGGGTTTCTGATTTGATCCCAGAATGTCCCACTTTTCCTTAGGATGTACTTGTTTTCATTGGAGAAATGTTGGAGGGTATGGAGTTATCCAACCCCTGAGCCTGCATAGGGAAGTTTTTAAAATATTTAATGTTTTAGTATGTTTTTATATTTTTTGGAAGCTGCTCAGAGTGGCTGAGGCAACCCAGTAAGATGTGTGGGGTATAAATAGTAAAATTATCATTATGGAATGGAACGTCCCTATTTTCATAGGAGAAATGTTGGAGGGTATGATCTGGTTTCTAAGCAAGCCGAATTGATAATAAACATGTCGTTATAGTCTAGGTTCTCAGAACTAGCCCAGCCTTAGGCCGAGATGCCAGAGGACAGCAACAGCAGACCCCCTCACAGCTGTTTCTTTGGAGTCTGCCAGTATTCTAATACCATTACAGTGGTACCTCGGGTTACAGACGCTTCAGGTTACAGACTCCGCTAACCCAGAAATAGTACCTCAGGTTAAGAACTTTGCTTCAGGATGAGAACAGAAATCATGCAGTAGCAGTGTGGCGGCAGCAGGAGGTCTCATTAGCTAAAGTGGTGCTTCAGGTTAAGAACAGTTTCAGGTTAAGAACGGACCTCCAGAACAAATTAAGTTCTTAACCCGAGGTACCACTGTATATTAACCTAAGCTGTGACTGCATTTGGAATACTGTGTAGAGTTTGGTCCGTCACACCTCCGAAAGGTTATCGTAGAGCAGGAAAAGGTTCAGAAAAGAACAGCCAAAATTATCAAGGAGGTGGAGTGATTCCCCTTTGAGGAAAGATTGCAGCATTTGGGCCTTCTTAGTTTAGAGAAAAGGCAAGTAACTGAAGACACAGTGACTTACTGGAAGCTGAAGGAAGGGAGAGTGCTGGTATGCTCAGGTCCTGCTTGCAAGTTTCCCAAAGATATGTGGCTGGCCACTTTGAGAACAGAGTGCAGGTCTAGGTGGACCACTGGTCTGCTCTGAGAGGATCTCCTTGTGTACCTGTGATGCCGCATGGCCAGTTCTACCAATCCAATTAGCTTCTTCACCAGGAAAAATAAGGGTGTGCCATCCTGTCCTCTGTCTTGTGCAAAAATTATTTTGGGCCAGGCCTACCTGTTGAAGATGAAAGTGGGATAGAAATTATCCTAATACAGTAAATAAATAATGCATCCTGAGGCATCTCATATTGGTTTCTTGATGACCTAGAGAACCTACTATCAAACTTTTTTCAAAGACCCAAACAGCATATATGCTATAGAAAGACTCCCTTTCAACATTGCATCACCAACATTTGCTATCTAGACTTTGATCCATGGTGCTAGTTTGCCACAATAAGGCTGATTTACATATTTTTCAATTATATTTTTGTTCCCACCTGTCCAATGAATGTCTCTTGTTTTCCATTGCTCCTGTCCAATCTTATCAGCCTTTGATGATGGAAATAAGTAGTAGCAACTTGAGAACTGCATGTGTTGACCAATACAGTAACATTTAATTTTTCAATCCTCAGAATATAATGAGCGATATCAAAATAAGCCCAAGTGCCTAATCTGTGGAACAGGAGATGGAATAAACCCGCCTGATGACTCTCACTATTTCTTTGATCAACTGGCAGGAGAGAAATATATCCGGTGAGTTCATGCTGCAAAAAATTATCCTTTTCGAGGCAATGAAATCATCCCTCTGGTTAAAGACAGTGACTGGATGGCTTGAGACCCAAATGAGAGACAATACTTTAATTTGAACTGAGAATGAACAGGTCCCTTAGTGCTGAGTGAACCCCCTGTGTAGTCTGAATGATAGTACCAATGAACAAGACTGCTGGTCTCTGCTGCACAATTCACATAAGCTTTGAATGATGATGCAATGTTTTTTCCTTGTATATTTCTATATGTGTGTGCATTCTTTCTAAGGAGGAAAAACTGTGGAAAGTCAAATTTCTGTGGTTAGAAGAAACATGTCGTTGCTATATCTTTCTCTATTACAAGGAAGCTATTTTTGCAAAAAAATCTCTCTTGTTGCCTGCAGGTTCCTCCCAAACACCACACACTTTGTGGCATCACGCCCTGGGGATAAAGCATCTATCTTGGAGACGTGTAGAGCCATTTATCTCAGCACCATGCAGAATTTGAACATGCCTCAAATTTCTTGGGAAAGGGTGGAGGTGAGGAAAACTGATGTTGCCGATGTTGTCAAGAAGCATGTTTTCTAAATCACCCCAAGTAATGGGTGCATGTTGCCTCTAACAGATCGAGTCTCATACTAAGGAGATGGAGTCGAACTCAAGATTCCTAAAAAGTTATCACAAATATTGAAAACAGGAAGGTTGTTATGATGATATGCAAACCGGCCTTGGTTAACATTGTCTTTTACCAGTAAATAGGGTTGCCAATTTGTTTGGGCAAAATGCAGGACAGGGCAGTTGTGGGGTGGTTTAAAAAAAAAAAAAAACTGGAGCTGAATTGACTTCAAAGCAATCCATTAC
Source organism: Podarcis melisellensis (assembly GCF_964234715.1). Classification (NCBI taxonomy): domain Eukaryota; kingdom Metazoa; phylum Chordata; class Lepidosauria; order Squamata; family Lacertidae; genus Podarcis; species Podarcis melisellensis. Next base: position 29,868,124 of record NC_138529.1, on the reverse strand, counting down.
AATCTGCTGCAGCCTAACAGGATGGCCCCTCTGGAATTTGTCAAATGCATGCGCACGCACACACAAACATGAATTTGTAAATTTGTCTGTGCTTGGCTACTCAGAGCTTAAATGACATTTCACACACGCTTTTAAACACATACATTTGGAGAGGATCCCTAATTTGGGGGAGAGGGAGAGAGGGAGAGAGAGGGAGAGAGAGGGAGAGAGAGGGAGAGAGAGAGAAGACCTGAAATACAGGACAAATACATGAAGTAACATTTTACATTGAAATATGGGACAATCCTATATTATACAGGACAGATGGCACCCTACCAGTAAATGATGGCAACAATAGCTTGCATAACTCAGTTGATTGGTTGTGGGTTCAAGCCTCTCATTGGGCAAAAGAGTCCTGCATTGCAGAAGGTTGGACTACATTACCCTTATGACCTAATTCTACAATTCTTTGATTATAGCATTTGGTCCTTCTCTGAGGGCACCCTTGGTTAGCCTCGAGTGTTCTAGTAAACATCAAAATATTGCCACATTTCTCATTGGCCTCCTAAGATCTTGGGTGTTCTCTGTATTTACTGTATCAGAATATAGGATTCAGTTCCTTTTTCAATCACAGAGAAAGCGTCCTGAAGTGATCCAGAACAGGCTCAGAAAGTTGGTTGTGTACTCTTGAGTCCTATAGAAAAGCAAATGACTGCTAGACCAGTTTACTTCAGTAGTATAAATATACTATTGGTTGTGGCTTTCATTTTCCTTCAGAAAGACTGAGAGGTGTGTAGATCTTCTAGTATTTATCCTTACAACAGCCTTGTGGGATACATTGGGGTGGCCAAAGTGAGAACGGTGATAGGATTGCCTTTTCTTCTTCTTTGGTGCTTTCATGTGATGTTTTTGAGTAATTTTTTTTCTCAGTTTGCAAGCACTTCATGTGCAGCTGCAGCTACTCCTGACACTGATGTTGCATTTTTAGTTGTATGCTGGAGGGAGACAATTTTTCTGTGATATTCTCTCTCTTTCTAGACAAATTCCAAAGGCATTATCCATCTCTGTACAGATCAGGAACCTTCAGCAACTAAATGTTTCTTTGCTAACACTCTGGACTCTAAAAGGTAGGATTATTTCAGCAAAATTTTATATAATTCATTAGTATATAGAATAACATACAAAGTCAACATACAAAAAAGCCCTTGAGGTCTTCTCTTTCTTAAAGCTTACTAAATTTTCCTGAAAGGAAGCAAGCAAGCCACTGGGCTTCTATCAGTCAGCAGTGAGCAGCTCTGCAAACTTTTAGGTCTCATCTGCACTGTACATTTAAAACAGTATCATACCAATTCAAACAGTACAGTAATGGCTCCACACACACGGGGATTGTAGTTTGCTAAGGGTGCTGGGAGTCACAATTCCCAGAGTTCCTTGGAAAAGAGATCAATTGTTAAACCACTTTGAAAATTCTAGCTCTGGGAGGGCAATGGGGGTCTCTTAACAAACAGTGCTTCCCAGGTTTCTTGCAGGCATTAGTGTCTAAAGTGGCATGATACTGCTTTAAATGTACAGTGCAGATAGATCCCTGTACTCTTCATTTACCCCCCAGAAATCCTTTGCAGAGTCTTATTTAAGGGAGCACGAGCGGTTCACCCACACTGGGTACTGCAACAATCACATAGAACAGAAGCTGTAAGGCAAGGGGAACCCAAGTTTTGGCATTGCACAGGATGCCACTGAAATTTGAAAGTTCAAAGTCTGCCAATGTCTTTTGTATGTGTTAAAACCTACTATCAAAGATTCAAAAGGGACCACTGAGTAGGTTATTAAGGATGCTCTTGAACATTTTGGATCAGGTTGACAGCATTAGAGATCCATCATAATGGGTGGGTAATCTTGTAAACATTATCTTAAATTTCCATAAATATGAGTACTTGTGTTGCGATGAGAATTAAGACATATTGTATTGTTGATGGTACTTTTCTTCAAAAAGCAGCTCATCCTGTACCTCCTCTTTCCCTTCTCATTCTTAGACGAGACTTCAGGCGATTTCAGGGTCATTGTGTATCTTGGTTTCCATGCAAGGTTGAGAAAGTGGTAAGAGGATTTTAGATTTAGAATTTCTTTAGAGTTTCTTCACAAAGCTGAGGATGTCAGGGGGTTCCAAAGAAACAGACAGACACAAAAGCAGTTCTTGGGAAACAGATGCCTCCCCGTAAAGTTGGGAAGAGACATTGAATTTGCTCGATGTTTGCAGATTTCCACAATGTGATACTTTGCACAGCACATTCATTTAGGATTTCTGTGTGGTGTGTCACAGACACCTGTTGGTTTCCATTTGTGATGTGAAGAGTGATAAGAACAAACAAGGAAAGCCCACTGCTGGCATGTCTACTTTGGATGACCAGATCCCTAATGTGCCACAGCAAGCATGTGGACAGAAGGCCCATCCTGTAAAGTCCCTGAGCTCCTTCAGGAGGAAGGGTGGAACATAAATTGAAGAAGGAAGCCATCAAATCAATAAATGGAATGGGATTCCTTCACTGTCTGAGTTGCCTGGAATATTGTCTTTCCCATGGGGGAGTCCATAGGATGGTTTTATTTCAAAGCCCAGCAGAGCCTATTTCCATCTAGCATTGCCCAGGCATGTGTGAGCAGAAGAATGTTGTATTTATGCTGCAGTCATAAAAACATCTATGCAAGAGAAAAAGGCCTGCTAACAAAGTGGGGCTGATGAGTATACATGTATAATAGGGATGGGGAATCTCTTTCAGGACAGAGGACCACATTCCCTTCTGCACAATCAAGGTGAATTCTACCATTGTGCAGTAGCCTAGTTTCTTCACACTCACACATCCTTCTCTATCCTCCATCCATCCAAGCAAGCAAGCAAGCAAACAGCATCAGAGTTCAAAGACACGTTCCAGCCAGACCAAATCATTCCAGGAGGGAGGAAAGCACAGCTGGTGAGGGATGTGGTTGGGAGAGTGTGGGGCTTGTTGAGAATCCCAAAGGCAGGGTAGACAGACTGGACGGCCACATTTCCCCCTGGGCCCAAGGTGCCCCTCGGGCACAGGATTGTGCGGATAGTGACTTTCTGTAATGCTGGTGTGAGAACCTGATCTTTGTAACAAAATGGGATAGGTTTACATCCATTGGAAATAAGTGGTGTGGTTTAGGGTCACCTGGAAAGAAGTGGGATGTCATCCTCTCCCATCCTGCCCCACTTTGAGCCATAGTTGTTCCTAGTGCTTTTTTTCTGGGGGGATGCATACCCCCAAACATTTTGTGAATCTAAGTTTGGCCTCATTGAGGGGCAGTATTTCAATATGAGTAGAAAAATGAGAGTACCCCTAAACATTTTTTTTAGAAAAAAGCACTGGTTGTTCCCCTCTTCCCTATTAAACCTCACCTCACTCTTCCCCACATTCATGCTAATGAACATTTGAGACTTCGTGAAGCTCAGTATTATACAAAACACCATGATAGGTCTCAGTGCCTTCTTCTGTTTTATCTCTTTGCAGAAAACGGGTGTCTATAAGGCAGAAATGACAAAGCCAGATATAGGATGGAGAGCCTTCTTTATTGAGGTAACACACACATCCCTATACACATGCATAAGGATTCACCGAGCATCAGGACTGATGGGGATTCACCCTGATCAGTCTTCCTGGAAACAGCATGTTCTTTCAGGAGTGTCATATAATGATATGAGTATTGGGACATTAAACAGTAAAGCAGGCCAGACATTGTTGGTCTACCTTTCTCAGGTCACAAAATGGCTCATAAGCATCCACCCCATTCCAGTACTATGTCCTCATTGCCACCCAGAAATAAAAACCAGTGTTTGTGGGATTTTCATGAAGTGTGCTTGGGACAGGTTATGGCTTAGATCAGGGGTTGGCAAATTTTTTTTAGCTGCGGGCCGGTCCACTGTCACTCAGACCTTGTGGCGGGCCAGAGAAGCAGCACCGGGGGGGGGGGGCTGGAAAAAGAGGCGAGGGGGCAAGTAGTCCTCCTCCCCAGCCCGCAGCCCCAGCCACTGCGCTTACCTTCCCAGGGGCTGCCACCGCCGCTGCCACTGTTACTGCTTCTCGTGAGTAGGCAGAGGAAGCTTGTCCGCTCCATTCTCTGGCTCACAGGAGCACCAGGGCGGCAGTGGCGGCGGCAGTGGAGGGAAGATGAGCGGCAGGAAAGGGCTGGCTCTGGAGAGGGGCTGCTTAAAGTGGTGCTCAGCCAGCTCAGCCCAGCCCCATTCCTTCTCTAGGCAGGGTGGGGAGAAGCCAGGAGGAGGGAGGGAGGAGGCGCCACCGTGGTGTGTGTGAGGGAGAGGGCAGGGGAATGGAATGGTGCAGGGGGGAAATGGCGCAGCCCAAATTAACAGAATCCCCATGCCAATCCACGGACAATCCGCAGGCCGGATCCTGAAGGCAATTGGGCCAGATCCGGCCCTCGGACCTTAGTTTGCCGACCCCTGGCTTAGATGAAGTGCTCCTAAAGTGGAGTGATTAACAGGAAGAGCTATGAGCTGGGTACAGTGGTACCTTGGGTTACATACACTTCAGGTTACATACGCTTCAGGCTGAAGACTCCGCTAACCCAGAAATATTACCTTCAGGATGAGAACAGAAATCGTGCTCCAGCGGCGCGGCAGCAGCAGGAGGCCCCATTAGCTAAAGTGGTGCTTCAGGTTAAGAGCAGTTTCAGGTTAAGAACGGACCTCCGGAGCGAATTAAGTACTTACCCGAGGTACCACTGTATTGCCATTCCAAATCCCAGCCCTGGTATTAACTCAGGATGGTGTAATTATGGAATGGTGCTTCTTCCTTCACTGCCCCTCTGCACACATTTCTTATAACATGGCGAAAATGATACTGACCTACATCACATGGTTGGGCAAATATTAGTAACCACTTATATTACTTCACTTCTTGTGTGCCTCTCCAGATGTGCTTGTTATTGAGCATTCATGAGATGTACTCGCAATGGTATTGGGTCAGTTATAGGCAATCTCACTTTCAATACTGTTTGCACCTAGGAAAGTTTTGAGGTGGAACATATGGCTTCGTTTCCAGTTGGTTCATGTCCTGTAACATCCTACTGAAACGTCTAAAGTTTTATGTCACAAATGTCCCGGTTTAGGTTTTGCCCTGTTTTTGTTGCACATAGTACATGAGTGCTCCTCCAGATGGCAATAATGCCACTGGGGAAACATTGCAGAACAACTAATGTGTGGCCAGTCTGGTGGAAAACCATCAATAACACACTTCTGTTGCATTCATGACATGTTGTAAAATACACTCACCAAAAAAAACAGTCTTTTTTGTTTGTTTCTACTTTTGATCTTAAATTTAATAATAATGACTACCATAAATAATATAAATATCCATCTTGGAGGGGCCCTATGCCTTCCAGGAATCATGAAGCAACTTCTAACTGCTCTACATGAAAGCTGCGGTGTTGTGGTCTAAACCACTGAGCCTCTTGAGCATGCCGCTCAGAAGGTCAGCAGTTCGAATCCCCACAATGGAGTGAGTTCCCATTGCTCTGTCCCAGCCCCTGCCAACCTAGTACATTAACTGAAACCAAGTGATCCAAAGCTGCTTTTGCACAGTCATTAAGTATTTTGCCATAAGGCACTACTCTTAAAATATGCAGTAAGACGTAACAATTATATTTTAGAAATTTCTGTGCAATATGCTCCCAATGCAGCCTGTTTTCCACTCTTTGTAAGGTAATGTACTGAGCAGAAGTGCAATGTTGTTTGTAGGTAACTTTCCTGGAATCTGAGGGAAAAAAGTACATTTTCACCTCAGAGGTTCACATCATCCCAGACACTTTTCCATGTGCAGACTGCAAGGGTGAGGAATGCTATGGGGAGCTGGTGTGACATCCATCACAGACGTTCTGGTTCCTGCTGCTGAAATAATCCATGAGGGAAGACACGTGGCACTGAGGAAACCATGCAGAGGAACAGATGGGCAGAGAAATAACCAAGCCTAGAGAATGTACAGCTCTCACTATCACTAAAATGTGGGGAATTTGGACTCATGGGTCGGTGACAGAAAGGTGGGAAACGGGTAGCAAGAAAATTATTGGGCATGGCTGGGAGGGCCCGGCTATATAGAATTATGAACAAGTAACACAACAAAAGAAAGTGTGCCTTTGTAATTCCTGGATCTCTGCATAAGAAGAAATAAAAGTGTTATCTTCACTGAAATTCTGTGCCAGTTCATGACCATACCTACATACATCTATTGCAGCAGAACAGTGCATGGTGGGGGAGGGAAGATGGTTCCCTCAGGCAAGCAGCAATCCTTGCACTGATGGGACAATTACCTTTGCATGGTGCTGAAGTCCACCTCAGTCTCCTTATTTCACATCAGGGGCTTATCATTCCTCTGTTCAGTAGATTCTTGTTTTAGAACACTCTGCAGAAATATAGGGTTGTCTCCAACTAAGCGCTCCTCAAGGTAGGCATAGCAAAAAAAAGTGGGCCTAAGTTAACCACGTCCATTAATTTCAATGGTTCAGCTTTGAGTATTACACTGGTGTGGAGAAATGTTATATGTGTGTCTGTTTGTGTTTTGATGGAAAAAATATGTGTTCTCAAAGTTCAGGGCCTTATACTGTTACCACGTTGCAAGCCTCTTTAGCTGTAGCTGTTTGTGTGTGTGAGAGAAAGAGAGACTATTGCTTCAAAAATGTATTAGCTGGGCTTGGCTCAGTTAAATTAATTTTGATTGGTCTGGGTGACAGCAGTCTGCCAGAGATTCTCGGCAGTTGGGAGTTACCTGTCAGAGAGAGACAGCTGAGGAGATGAAGGGGAAATTAGTTGCCAAGGAAAGGTGTGAGGAAACGACTAGAGAAAAACTGAGGCCTGAATATAAATTCCCAGTGTGTTATTAGTAGTTGCCTTGTGAGACTCAGGAGAAGGGAGCCAGTGGCTGAGTTAGTCAGAGAGGCTGCCCTGTATAAAGGTCAGTGCCAGCCTGTCCATGAGGCATGGTGAGTCAGCTGCCTCGAGGGGCAGGATCCAGACAGAGGTGGCAGATCTAGCCTCCATGGAGATCACCAGGGTGGCAACAGCTGTGGAAGTGGTGGCAGTGGTAGGTGGCTGCCATGGCGTACTCCTTGGAGACCAGATCTGCTGCCACCTCCTCCTTGTCTGCAGTGTGTAGGTGCAACAGCAGTATGTTGACCAGCCCAGAGCATCACCAATGGCAGGACACTTGTGCTGTGAAGAGGAGAGTTATGGGGAGAGGGGATGGGATGGTGTGCTGGTGTGCCTGTGCACTGTGCACAAGGAGGCGGTGGTGACAGGTGACTGCAATGGCTGCCTGTTGTGGCTGCAGAGGGGAAGGCCATAGTACCGGAAGATGGCACTTTCAGTTCTGCTGCAGGTGACAAAACGTCCCAGCCTGGGCCTGGCCTCCATCCATGGGCATACCAGGATTTATGTTGGGCGGGGAGAGGGAGAACCGAGCTATCTGTGACGCAATTGGTCCATTAGTTAAGAAATTTTATTTATTTACTTGATTATGCACCCCTTGGTTATGCCGAGGCCCCCATCCATCTCAATACTGCCTTCAGAGACCGGTTCAAATGAAATGCAGAGAGTGTCATCAGTATACGTATGACATTGTGCTTCAAATCTCCAGACGACAGCTCCCAATGGCTTCATACAGATATAAGTTAGCATGGGGGACAGAATAGCCCCCAGCAAGGTAAATGCCATTGGCCAAAACAGTAGCTAACATTTAGCCCTCCAGGGCTTTACAAACTGTGTGTCGCCACATTAGTGTGTCGGCTGCAGTGTGTAGGTGAGTCACATGAATGCTCCCCACTCTCCTCCCGGGGCTGGAAAGGGGTTTGTTTAACCCATGGGTAGGCAAACTAAGGCCCGGGGGCTGGATCTGGCCCAATCGCCTTCTAAATCTGGTCCGCGGACAGTCTGGGAATCAGCGTGTTTTTACATGAGTAGAATGTGTCCTTTTATTTAAAATGCATCTCTGGGTTATTTGTGGAACATAGGAATTCGTTCATTTTTATTTTTATTTTCAAAATATAGTCCGGCCCCCCACAAGGTCTGAGGGACAGTGGACTGGCCCCCTGGTGTAAAAGTTTGCTGACCCCTGGTTTAACCTTTGGTTTGCTAGTAAAACTGAATTACTGTGTCATGAAATGATGCATATCTAAAACGTGTGTCACCAACATGAAAAGTTTGGAAAGCTCTGCTCTAGTAACTGCTGATAGTTGGAGAATGGCAAAGGCATTTTTCATTGTGGCAGCTATTTTGATTGCCCCAGAATGCATCTCAAAAACAAAAACCCAGACACATATACTGTTGAAGTCTCTGCCCATCAAAATCATTTATCCTCTCCTAAAAGAAAATGGAGACTTCAATGTGCTCATTGTGTGGTGGGTGTAACATTTCTAAATTCTTCTTTGTCATTTTTGGACAGCATAGCATTCACTTAAACAGGGACAAGTTGAGTACAGAACCAATATATTGGACATAGGTGCCTCGTTTTATGAAAGATCTATCACTGGCTGCATATCAAAAGAGATGCAGAGCAAAGGAGTCTCATCTAAACCATTTCATGTTTATTCATTGGCATTGTGACAGTTTGTCCTGTACTGAACTCTTATCTTTGGTGGTGTTGCAACACACTTTGAAGAAACAGAGTGTGGAAATGGTATGATTTGCTACCAAACAGAACAATCCTGTTCAAGAAGAGGAAATTAGGAAACGTTTCAGGAGACAAGAAATTGTTTAATGAAGTCATATTCTGCCTAATAAAACCGGCATCTTTTCAGTCATCATATCAAATTAGTGCTACTGTAATGCAAAAAAAGGGGGGGTTTCAATTCATTTACAAGAACAACTAATCCCTTTACAGGAAACACTTCACTGAGTTTACATGGTTTTAATTCATTTAAGATAATATTAAATTGATGAGACAGTGATGTCAGTAGGAAGAAGTGTATCTGAAGAAGTGTGCATGCACACGAAATCTCATACCAAGAACTAACTTAGTTGGTCTTTAAGGTGCTACTGGAAGGATTTGTTTTGACTATGGCAGACCAACACGGCTACCTATCTGTAGTCAGTAGGAAGCGTTTGCATTTGTTAGGCACTGGGAAACATTCTGGGGCATACAAGACATTCAGGGTCTGTTCAAAAGGGACAGAGGAAGAGGTGACATTATAAAGTTTATAGAATTATGGAAATGTAAAAAGCTGAACTTAAAACAGGAAAACAAGAAACTGGGAAAACTGGATGTGGCATAGTCATCCATCACTACTTGCAAATGACCAGTTTGTTGAGCATTCATCCTGATTAATCCTGCAAGGTGGTTAGATGATGTCAGCTATATTTTGAGCATTATCTCTGATTTGTTTGTTTTACAAGCTTTAATAAAAATAGCTTTAAAAAAACAAAGAAAAAATATGCATGTCAACATCAAATATCAAGCATTTTTAATATAAAATCTAAAAGAAAGAAAGAAAAGACTTCAAATCTCCGTCTATCAGCTTAAAAAACTCATGAAAACTCCATAATAACATGCAACTCCTCTACTTTCTATAAACCAACCTTTTTTTCAGTCTTCAAACCCAGATCTTAAAAGCTCATTTTCCTTTTTGTGCAGAAAGTCCAATAAGGGGTTTCTAATCAATAAATGTCGTCAGTGATTTTTCTCCGATTAAGCATGTCAGCTTTGCCATCTTAGCAAAATTCATTAATTTCAATAATCATCCTTCCATTGTAGGCAATAAGAAGTCCTTCCATCTTTGTGCATATAACAATCTGAAAGGCTGGTGGCAGCAGCTGAGGCTGCAGTTTCTCTGTGTGCCTTTTCCTGCCTCTTTGTGTTTGTTTCCCACGGATGCCTGGCTCCCCCCCCCCCATCCCACTGGCCACGATGATGTCCCTCAACAGCAAGCAGCCCTTTGGCATGGCATACTCCCGCTGCCCTGGCCTTCCCTCTCTGCCAGACTGAGACTCTATTACACTCTCTCTTCCTCTCCCCACTTCTCTCTCTCTCACACACCCCTGCAATACTGTAATCACTTAATAGTTTATGGGGCGCAATACTTGCTTTGTCCCGGGTGCTGGCCACCCATGTTACACCACTGCTTGTCACCATTATCTGCCTCGGTTCCTCAGACTCTCCTCCTGAAAATGTTAGTTCAGGCACAGGGATGTGCCTTATAGCTTCCTTTGGGAAGACAGATACAAAAAACCAACAAAAACCAACAACCATTCACCTCTGCTGTCTCCTTCTCTTCCTTTAGTACACATTTGACTCCCTTATCTTGCAGGGGACCAACTGCATACCCTCCAACAGTTCTCTGATGAAAATAGGGACATCCTATTCCATAACAACAACAACAACAGCCCCTGCTGGAGGCTGCATTCACACAGAGAAAACATTTTCTCCCTCATAACACTAGAACTCGTGGAGATCCAAGGCAGCTGAATGTTGGGATATTTGAGATAGATAAAAAGGAAGTGCTCCTTCACACAATTTGATTGTCCACTTACAATATCCCCACCCCTAAACTGTCGTTCCATGCTGCCCAGTGGTGTAGCGTGGGTTGTCAGCACCCGGGGCAAGGCAAATAATTTGCGCCCCTTAACCCGGGGCAAGGCAAGTAATTTGCACCCCCTAACCCCTAACCTGCCGCCGCTGCCAGCTTCTTCTTGCTGCTGCCTGGTCTGGTCTGGTGTGGTTCTCTCCCGCGCTCAGCGCTGCGCTGGGCGGCCGCTGCACTGTCCCTCCCCCAGATAGTCCCTCGCTCTCTCTCCGCACCGCACGCCTGGCACCCACCCCCTCCACAGTGGACGGCGACCTGGCGGCTCGGCAGCCAGCACTGCAGTGAGAGAGAGTGAGTGAGCCAGGTGGGGGCAGAGAGCTGCGAGTGCGAGCGCCCCCCCCGATGTTGCGCCCGGTGCGGCCGCCCCCCCTTGCACCCCCCACGCTACGCCACTGATGCTGCCTGCACATTCCGTTCTCACTGGTCTTTGAGTGCTAAACTCCAAAAGGGCTTGACCCACATCACGTCCAAACACAAACTCCAACCACGGTTCATTATGCAATGCTAATCAGATCATCTCATTCCTGTTTCTCACTTGATGCAGACCATACTCAAATTATTTAATTAGGAATGCAATGCAACCAATCTAATTCGAATTACAATTGCGAAAATTAGTGTGACATGTGTGCTCATTATATTAAGAGATGCCTGATAAATGAGTGTTCCTGTCATTGCATGAATAGGCGGCCTCAGTGGGACTGATGGGAAGCAGGGTTCATTCTACCAGCTTTGCAGAAAGCACAGCTCCATCAGACACCTCCTGTCTGCCCCTGGGCTGTTTCTGTGCTTTCTAGTCATCAGAAGTGTTATACTTTATATAAGAATTGGCACCTGAGTTTGTTTTCTCCCTTGATCCTTTTCACTTCTGTGTTAAGTTTTTAGACTGCTAGCCTTGGGCAAAGGACTGTCTTGTTTTAGTTGAGTGCATGTAATGTGCTCTAGGAGTCTTTTTTGGCTGAACAGCAGGATACAAAGGCTCCAAATCAATCAACCAACCTCTTTAACAATCTCATGATTCTTTTCAGAGGCAAAGTACAAATTTATTTCGTACTGTTTCCTAAACTCATATGAACCGCAAATGTTTAATGGTATAGTACCGTACCTATATTCTAATCTTTATCATGAGTAGATGAAGAATTTGGGAATCCATTGTGTTCAGTTAAGGATGGATACACCAAGGTGCAAGTAATCCTGTTACATGACTATACCTACCTGGACTTAAATACGCAATGAGGTAGTCTGGAAGCACTCTTAAGTGCACAAAAGCTAGAACAGGGTCTCATGCGTACACCCAAATACGCATGAGACCCTGTTCTAGCTTTTGTGCACTTAAGAGTGCTTCCAGACTGTTGATGCTTTTGGCTTGAGATTCAATCACATACCAGCAAATTCAGGTTGTACAATTACAGCTGATTTGGTGGTGCTGTGCGACCACTTAGAGTTTTTTATTAAAATTCCATCCTTTGTGATAAGGTAAGTGATTGGGATTGCATGGGGAATTGTAGGATATCATTTGATTCATGCAATGTCATTTAATCTCCCTGCAAACAAATCAGAAATTTGAAATGGAAGAGGAACGAGATAAAGAATGATTTATTAAATTGACAAAAAAACGGGTTATAATATACAGATTGAACAGTGGGAGCATATGTGGACTAAAGGGTTAAAATACACATTGTGTTATGATTTAAAAGAGATTTTTTTACAAAATGACATACAGTTGGTATCTAACTCCTGAGAAGTTATTTAGAATGTATAAAAATGTTCCAAGTGTACAGTATGTTGGAAATGTCAAGAACATGAAGGTGTATCTGTAGAAAAAGCTAAAAAAAAAAAAGGATAAAAATGCATACATTGATACAGAAGATTTTGAAGGCTAATGTTCAACTGAAACCAGAGCTCTTCGTGTTGGGACTAATAAATATGCAACTAGAAAGAGAATCAGGAAGATAATCACAATATATGGAGGGTATGGAGCTATGCAACCCCTGAGCAAGGAAATAAGTTGCATTTCAAGGTCCCAAACCCTCACAGGAAGTGGAATAAAGACACACGAAACAGTATTTTAGGTTAATGGGCGAAAAAGGCCGCAACTTTATTGCTTACAGAATGTGAGTGGTATTGGCTTAGGCATTGGAACTGACCGAGCAGGGAGAAAAGGAACATGTCCTCGGCCGTGGGAAGTTTAAATAGCCTGCGTCATGTCCCTGGACCGTCCGGATTGGACAGCCTTGGGATGACGTGGCAGAGGACCAACCAATGGCGCAGGGGCTATCCTAGAGTGGCTGGGGCAACCCAGTCAAATGGGCAGGGTATAACAACAACTGTTGTTGTTGTTGCTGACATGGAATAGGATGCCCCTATTTTCATCAGAAACTAGGGACATCCTATTTTGTACAGTTATTCCTCCTCACGAAGAAGTGGGAGGAGAGAAGGCCAAAAATTAGACATGTGCATATGGGAATTGCCTTAAATATACTGTATCATTGAAAGGGCATTTGTGAATACAGAAAAGAGCAAGCAAAATGATCAGGGCACTGGAGCCCATCTGACATTTGGGGCTTCTTAGTTTATAGTAGAATAAAGGGGGCATGAGAGGCATGTATACATTACGACAGGTGTGCTGATGGCTTTAAAAGGTAATTAGACAAATGGCTATCAATGGCTGCTAGTCATGATGCAGGCAAACAACAGTTCACGTCCTGCTTGTGTGGGCTTCCCCTCTGGTTGGCTACTGTGAAAAATAGGCCACTGCACTTGATAGATCTTTGGTCTGATCCACCAGGACTCCTCTCATCGTCATAATAATTCATGGATATTTTAAAAAATTATGGTAAGGGTCTTAAAACATGCTGAGAAAACAAGTAATTAAAGGGAGACGGGACTACCACCACTTCAGATGAAGTTGAGCATTTGCTACTAATTAGTTCCTCAAAACATTTCCCCTTCCATTCTTTTTTTTGGGGGAAGTTTTTATTATTAAAATAATTCAGTATTAATACACACATATTACAAATATACAAACATACATTTCATACATCCTTAAAAATGTTCAAACATACCCACACTCAATCCCACAGATACTTCCTTTTCCCATCACCATCCCTCACCCCTCACCCCATCTTTGTGTTAGACTTCCAATCTACTCAATTGCAATTTCTTTCCACTTCTATTACTTTCTTTCACACACCTTTAACCCAATTTTCTGCTTCTTTTTCTATTACACATTGTTATCCATCTTATTTAGTATTTCAGTATTTGAAACGGAACTTGTTTATTCTAATCGGAGTTCTGATTTTTCAATATGGTTTTGCAAGTATCCTTTAAACACCTTCCAGTCCGACTTCCGGTCGGCGCCAGCGTTAATGGCGGTCCTTGCTTCGAGCTCCGAAGCAGGACTGCTCCGTGAGTTCGGGTCTGACCCGCTACGGCGAGCGGGGGACCCCTAAAATCACAGGCGCTGAAGCCTGTGAACAAGGAGATTCGGTGGGCACCTTTGCGCCCCCCTGTATCGCGAAAGAGCCTTTTTAAAGGCTCCGGAGCGGCATCGGGTGTGAGCGCGGTGCTGAGGATCGCAACCCAGCTCACGGAGCGAAGCCGCGTCGCCATTGACGGAGAGCGCCGATTCCTTCCTGAAACTACCGATTGGAAACAACACCCGTGAGTAAGAACAGCAAACAAAGGGAACGGGACTTTAAAATTTAAGAAGATTTGGCTGAAAACGGGAGAGGCAAAAATTAAGGAAGTCTGCCCCCCGGAACTGCATGATTGACTGAGCAACGAAAAGAGTAAGCTGTGCTTAAAAGGGACGTTTTTATGCTTTTTAACCTTGTTAAACCTGACATCGGAAGAGGACCTCCCCCCCCAATGAGTAGGAGAGGGGGGGAAGAAATTTGACTTAATTTTATCTGCTTAAGAAAGGAGTTTTGAACGGGAAACCTTCCACTGCCGATACCTCTGGCCAGGCTGCCGGAGCAGTGAGCGCCTGAAGTGAGCTGTCAAATTTGACTGAGGATACAAAGTAAGATTTATCTGATATAAAATAACAGGGCTTTAGTGGACAAAATTTGCAACATTTTAAATTGCTACAAAGTTTACTTGGACTTTCGCTTTTGGAACTTTGCATGGCTATTTCTTTCCCTGTTTCTTTGTCTTCGTACTGGATACAATGTACTCCCTCTAGAGGCTTAAAAGAGAGACTGCTGCATTGAGGTAGAAACAGTGGGATTTTCCAACTGCAACTGTTCCTGTGGGAACGACCTTGAGATATGAGCGGCCCACTGGATGAAATATCAACAAGATCCAAAGCAAAACAGGCTCAGGCTCAAAAGAAAAGAGGCTCCTTGACAGGAGCAACAGCAACACAGGAAAGAACAACAACGGTATCAATGGATTCAATGACACAGGCTCTACTCAGGATAAATGAATCTTTAGAATCACTTACTAGGCAATCAACAGAGAACTCCAAGAAACTGACTGAATTGACAACAAGATTGGATTTGAACACGACAATAATATCGACTAATACAGATTCTATAAACCGTTTAATTCAGGAAAGTACAGAGACGAGGAAAATAGCTGAAAGCGCGAGGACCACGGCCGAGGAAACCAAAGGGAAATTTGTTCCTATTGCAAAGAAGGTACACGAGCATGATGAAGCCCTGGCCCTCATGGAATTGGAGAGGAAAGGCAAGAATTTGAAATTGAGATTGGTACCTGAGGAGGAGGAGGACAAGCTCGGGGAATTCCTTACAGACAAGTTCCAAGAATTTTGGAGTGAAGAGTTGGGGGAAGAGGAAGAGGATTTTACAATAACTACAGCCTTCCGGATTGGCAGAAAGCAAGGTAAGAAGCCAAGGGATTGCTTAATAACTCTCAGATCCAAGGAAGAAAGAGATAAAATACTGAACCTACATTTCCAGAGGGCATTGATTATTAAAAATTCCCAAATACAGATCTTCAAGGATATTCCTAGATACTTTTTGGAGGTCAGAACACAATTTAAAGACCTAGTCGACTTACTAAAACAAAACAACATTCAATTCAGGTGGGAATTCCCACAAGGGTTGTCCTTCAACTTCAAAGGGAAAAAAATCAAAATAAAAACAATTCAAGACAAAGAACACTTTTTGGAGAGAAACCTTGAGGACTTTCAGAAAGGAACTGTAGAGAGGGAAACACTGGATATTACAAACCTATCGTTTGGATTGAACCCAGCACCAACCGACGAGGAACAAGAACTTGGAGCAGTGGGTGGGAAAAATACCCAATAACAAAAATGTCTCTGCAACTTCTGAGTTGGAACTGCAATGGTCTAAACCATCCCCGAAAAAGAGACCAAGTTTTTCACATACTAAAGAAAGAACAGCTAGATATAATTTGCTTGCAAGAAACCCATATTGCCAGGATACACAGGAAACTTTTGATAAATAAGAGATTAGGACTGGAATTTGTTTCCTCAGACAAAGTCAAGAAAAGAGGGGTGGTGATTTATGCTAAGGAAAAGTGGAAACCAAAAATGATCTTTAAAGATGATGAAGGAAGATACCTGGCAGTAGAAATTCAAATTCAAGGAGAAAAGATCTTAATTGTTGGAGTTTATGCACCCAATGAGGGGAAGGCAGAGTTTTTCAAGAAGTTGCATGAGATTTTAATGGACTTTATGGACTTTAAAATTATAATGATGGGAGATTTCAACGGAGTTGTCTCCACAAACATGGACAAGGCACAAAGACAAGTAATATCCAAGGATGGGAGACTACCAAAGACCTTTTTCGAACTCACTGACACCATGGACTTGATTGACATTTGGAGAACTAGGAACCCTCTGGAAAGAGAGGGAACCTTCTTCTCGGAAGCAAAAATGACCTGGACTAGAATTGATCAAATTTGGATTTCTAGCAGTCTGGCACCAAGAGTGAAAAAAACAGAAATCTGCACAAAAACCTGCTCCGACCATAATGCAGTCAAGATGGAAATGAAATTAACAACGACTGGAACCTTCAGATGGAGAATGAATGACACCCTATTTAGAGATGAAGAAATTTATCATAAGGCCCAAAAAATATTGAAGGACTACTTTGAGATAAATTTGAGAACTGAGGTGGAAAAAAGAGTAGTATGGGACGCAAGTAAGGCCGTGATGCGTGGATTCCTAATTCAGCAAAATTCTATAAAAAGGAAGAAACAAAATGAGAAGAAGGAAAAGATTCTGAACCAGATAAAGGAAGGAGAAAAGAAGTTGAGATCTAAGCCGAAGTCTCACGAGATTTTAAGAGAAATAAAGTACCATCAGACGCAATATATGGAATTGATGAATCAAGAAATAGAATGGAAGATAAAGCAAATGAGACAAAGGACATTTGAATCGGCAGACAAATGTGGGAAACTGCTGTCATGGCAACTGAAAAAGAGGCAAAAATTAAATACGGTGACATCCCTGGAAATAGATGGGAAAATTATCAATAAACCAAATGAAATAAGCAACTGTTTTCAAAGTTTCTTCAAAAAACTTTACGCACAAGGGCCTACAAATGAACAAGAAATAGAAGAATTCGTTAAAAAATATGGACTATCAAAGATTTCAGAACAAAATAAAAGGATTTTGAATGAAAAAATTACAGAACAAGAAATAGAGGGTGCCATCCAGAATATGAAATTGGGGAAATCACCAGGACCAGATGGTTTGACTGCAAAATACTACAAAGATCTTAAAGAATGGCTAATACAGCCATTGAAGGAAGTATGCAACCAGATACTAGAGGGGAAAAAGGCTCCTGAATCGTGGAAAGACGCATTTATCTCACTTATACCGAAGACAGAAACTGAGAAACATCAAGTTAAAAACTACCGCCCTATATCACTCTTGAATGTGGATTATAAAATTTTTGCAGATGTTTTAGCAAAAAGATTTAAGAGAGTTTTGATGGAGGAGATTCATAAGAACCAAACAGGCTTTCTCCCAGGGAGACATATGTCAGAAAATGTGAGGAACATTATAGATATTTTGGAGATGCTAGAGGTGGACATTAATAGGAAGGCAGTTCTGATCTTTGTGGACGCGGAGAAGGCCTTTGACAACATTTCTTGGAAATTTATGAAGAAGAATCTCCATGGGATGGGGGTAGGTCAAGGGTTTGAAAACGGTATAGGTGCAATATATTCTGAACAAAGAGCGAAATTAATTGTGAACAATGTGGTAATGGATGAGATACCAATAGAGAAAGGTACACGACAGGGATGTCCTATATCCCCTTTACTGTTTATATCGGTCCTGGAGGTTTTATTAAACATGATTAGGAAGGACCAGCTGGTAAAAGGAATACAGGTCGGATCCAAACAATATAAGTTAAGGGCATTTGCAGATGATTTAGTGCTAACTTTGCAACAGCCAGAAGCTAGTACCAAAAGAGTTTTAGAATTAATGGAGATATTCGGCCAGGTCGCAGGATTTAAACTGAACAAACAGAAAACAAAGGTGCTGGAAAAAAATCTAACAAAAGAGGAGAAAGATAGGTTTCAAAGTGAAACTGGGTTGGAAATAGAAAAAAAGGTTAAGTACCTGGGGGTAAATCTGACATCAAAAAATGTGAACTTATTTAAAGACAACTATGAAAAATGTTGGACAGAAGTTAAGAAAGATTTAGACATATGGTCTAGGCTGAAACTTTCCTTGTTAGGCCGAATTGCTGTTATTAAGATGAATGTATTGCCAAGAATGTTGTTTTTATTTCAGACGCTACAGATTCTAGACAAAATGGACTGTTTCAGAGGTGGCAGAAAGATATCTCTAAATTTGTCTGGCAGGGCAAAAAGCCCAGAATAAAATTTAAGATCTTAACCGATGCAAAAGATAGAGGGGGCTTTGCCCTGCCAGACTTAAGACTTTATTATGAATCAGCAGCCTTTTGCTGGTTGAAGCAATGGCTACTTCTTGAAGACACAGACATTCTTGATCTGGAAGGATATGACAATAGTTTTGGTTGGCATGCATATTTGTGGTATGACAAGGTAAAGGTGTATAAAAGTTTTAAGAACCATATTGTCAGGAAAGCATTGTATAATGTTTGGAATAGATACAAGGATTTATTGGAAAGTAAAACCCCTAGGTGGTTGTCACCAATGGAAGCGAAAGCAGTGAAAAAAATTAACATGGACTCTAATTGGCCTAAGTACTGTGAAATCTTAGAATATGATGGCGAAAGACTGAAGCTACAAAGTTTTGAGAAGCTAAAGCATAAAGTTCGAGACTGGTTACATTACCGTCAGATAAATGAGATGTTTAAGCAGGACAGGAAACTTGGTTTTCAGAAGGAGAGGTCAAAGTTAGAAACAGAATTGTTAGAATCCAATACTAAAAACTTATCTAAAATGTATAATTTGCTGCTGAAATGGAATACACAGGATGAAACAGTGAAATCAGCTATGATTAAATGGGCACAGGATATTGGTCATGACATTATGTTTGACGACTGGGAACAGTTATGGACCACCGGTATTAAATTTACGGCATGTAATGCCCTGAAAGAGAATATAATGAAAATGATCTATAGGTGGTACATGACCCCAGTCAAACTTGCAAAGATTTACCATCTGCCCAATAACAAATGTTGGAAATGTAATGAGGCTGAAGGTACCTTTTACCATCTTTGGTGGACCTGCCCAAAGATTAAGGCCTACTGGGAAATGATCTATAATGAAATTAAGAAAGTCCTTAAGTGGACATTTGTAAAGAAACCGGAGGCTTTTCTCTTGGGCATGGTCGGCCAATTGGTATCAAAGAAGGATAAGACATTCTTTATGTATGCAACCACGGCAGCAAGAATCCTGTTGGCAAAGTATTGGAAGATGCAAGAATTACCTACTCTGGAAGAATGGCAATCGAAGGTGATGGAATATATGGGACTGGCAGAGATGACCGGCAGAATCCGTGACCAGAGGAAAGAGACAGTGGAAGAGGACTGGGGGAAATTTAAAACATATCTAAAAAATTATTGTAAAATTGTGGACTGATAAGATGTTAAGGGGTAGGAAACAAAGAACTACAGCTGTAAATCTTAAACCTTAAGGAAATTCAAAAGGGACTTAACTAAAGACTGATTGATGAGTTGCTCGAAAAATGGTAAAACAAGGATGTGGCGAAGGGAAGGCATGGGGAAGTCAATTTTTGTTGTTTGTTTTTGATGTTTGTGTTTGTTTTGTATTGTCATTAATATGTGTAAAAAAACTAATAAAAATATTTTAAAAAAAAAATAAACACCTTCCAGTCCCTGTCTATCTTCTCTTTTGAGATCCTTCCAATTTCTCCCATTGTTTTGGATATATTGTAATACTCCAATAATTTGGCAAGCCACTCTGTTTTTGTAATACCACTTTTCCAGTTTTTCACAATCAATAACCTTGCGGCTACTGTTGCGTATAAATATAAGGTCTTGTCTTCTTCCTTTAGACTTCCAAACAGGAAGTCCCCCTCCATTCTAGAAGGAAGCTGTGAGTTGTTAACTGGGAGATGTCATTCTGCCATTTTGAAATGCTCTTTTTCAAAAGGTGGATAGGGGAGGTGAACCAATGTTGCAAGTGACACAGAGCAGATACAGGCCTCAGTGGGAGGGTGTTTTGTGACTGGAAGTCAATAAAGAATAACTGGCAGAATTATTTCCTGCACTCATTAGATAAATCTGCATAAATGCTGTCTTGGCCGTGTGATTCAGGGCCCTCCCTCCTACAAGACTTATATAAATACTGGAGAAAGTTGTTGTGACATTCATGGAAAGAACAGCTCTAGATGAAAGCTTAGGCATACACCACCAAGCCTTGTGGAACTTTCCTGCTGGGAGCAACTGTGATCTGAAGTGGGAGAACTGCTGCTGAACAAAGGCAGGTACCTCTTTCAAGGCAACTATACCTGCTTGAACATGTATGCTGCTTTCTCTCTCCTCCTCCTGGCAGCCTGCCTGCCCTCTGGATGGATGCAGACAGCCCTGGATGACTACGTCAAGCAATATGACCCTCACTACAACTACACTGTCACAAAGAAGGAAGACAGGCTTGGCGTGACCGTCTATACCGTCAACATGACCTCCCTGAAGTGGCAGAATGGTGAGAGCAGCAGTTTTGAAATACGGAGGAAGGCATTTCCGCTGTGCCCTTTTTCTTTGTGGAGGATGAGAGGGAACCTAAACCAGGGAGGTGGCTGCTGGGTGGGTGTGATCCGCTCTGTGGGTGGTAAGGAAACATGAACCAGGATAACTCAGTCAGTTAGAGTGTGTTGCAGATAACACCAAGGTTGCAGGTTTGATCCCCATACAGGACAGCTGCATATTCCAGCACTGCAGGGAGTTGGTCTAGATTATCCTCAGGACCCCTTCCATCTCTGCAATTATATGATTCCATGAGCAGCAGTAGGTAATCGTTGGGTCTCCCTGTGGCTGGCTATGGAAGGGGAAACTGAATCATTTTTGAGACCCTAACAGGAATCCAATATATGAGTTTTAAACAGCCATAAATATTGGAGAGTTCTTGCAAAGTAAGGAGAAAGTCTCGTCTTTCCAGTCTGCTCTCAACTTGCTTAGGGGAGGTGGCCAGAGGTAACACAGCTTAGGGTAGATGGAAGTTGTTCTCCTGATGGTCATCCTAGCTTGTGTACAGTCTTTTCTCAAAGCTGCCCTCTCTTAAGTCTTCTTTGCTAAATGGCCCAACTCTTCTGCGAGATCCTTCAACTCATTCATTTCCAAAAAGGGCACGTGAAAGCATCCTTAACATTCAGTGAATTCTCTGTCAAAGAACACATGCATCTGTAATAAATTAGGCAAAACGGGAGCAAAAATAATATACTGCTACTTGAAAACAAAAACAAAAACACACCCTTCAAGAACTTTACAAAACAAAAACAAATAACAACCAATACAAACCACCCCATTGAATCCTAGGAAGTGTAGTTTATTAAGGGTGCTGGGAATTGTACTTCTTTAAGGGGTAAACTATAGTTCCCAGGACTCTTTGAAGGAGAAAAATTAAGATTTCATTGTGCTTTAAATGTATGGTGTGAATACAGCCCTCAGCAGGGCGCAGCAAGAGTGGCAATTACAAACTGGGGGGGGCGGGATTCAGTAGTTGTCTCACAAATGAAAGGAGTTCCAGTGTGAATTCCAACCTGGGAGTGAGGGACAATGGCAGAAGTAACCGCTTCTTGAATGGGAAGATGGTGACCCTAATTTAAGGGTGGAAAACCTGTGACCATCCAGATGTTGCTGAATAACAACTCCTGTCATTCCTGACCATTGGCTACAACTGCTGGGACTCATAGAAGTTGGAGTCCAACAACATCCGTGCCCTAATGAACTTTATCATTGTCAGGGGGAGTCTAGTGCCCTTGCTTTAGTTTCTTCTTGGCTAACTCTCTCTTTCCTTTGTATTAACTAAATATCAGTTTTGTGTATCTGTTTTCAGATTCTGAAGTGGACCGATCAATCTGGTGGCATACGATGACCATTGCTGTGTCCAAGAACCAAAGGATAAAGGACTCATGTTTGCTGATGATTGGGAATGGAAGAAATGATATTGCTCTTGATATCCAAGACTTAACTCCTGATGATGCCATTAATGCGGCAACATCTACTGGGTCGTAAGTAAAGTGAAGGGTTACTGCGCATGTCATTAGTTCTACTGTGTTCAGACTATTAAGGGAATTAGTAGCCCTACTAGAATAGAGAACTGAGCCAGATGTACGTGCTGGAGGACTGTACCTTAGAACAAACTTTTCTGGGGTGTGGGGTGATGAAGGGAATTAAAGGCATGCATCAGATTCAGAGAAATCCTGATTCCAGTGTCTCAGGAAGATACTGGGTTTGTCTGAAGTGAAACTGGACATATGTGAGGTGCAAATGTCAACAGTAGGATCCCTGAATTGCCTCATGGTGTCTTGGCAATTCAGACATACAAAGACAGAGCACTGCAGGAAAGTGTCTACTAAAGACTAAACTAAATGTCTCTGAGCTTATCATATAAATAATAACACCAGTGTGAGTTGAAAGCAAAGGCAGAGCTCTGTTGTAATGGAAATACTGTATCAATGTTTAAAGGTGCCTAGCATATAAACATCCCTGGATCTATTTCTCAGATATTTGGCTGGTATCTTACCCAGAGACACCTCTTCCATTGCAATTTGTAGACCAACTGTCCACAAAACACTAGTTGGATGAAGTGGTTCCTTTTTTTACCCACCCCAAAACAACAATAGCTGCCAATGCACCTATTCTCCTTAAATGTGGTAGTGTTGGTGCCCTCAGAAGTGGTGACCTTGCCAGCAAAATTCTAGGCGACCCCCTAGCGGAATAATGACTCAAGACAACGTGCTGTGGGATTAGAATTGCCCACAACTTTATTAAGTTTCAGATGTAGGGAGATAACTCTGGAGCCAACTGACGCTTCACAGGAAAGATTCACCTTCTGCTGTCTGGGCAGGGCAGTCCCTCCCCTTACCTAGCCGATCCCCTGGCAATGCCTCCCCAGGCAGGATTGGGCAATTGGCTGAGGTAGGCGGAGACCTCCAGGTATCCAGCCTGGGGAGGGTGAAGCCACCCCGAACTACCGGGAGCCGCAGTGGGATCCGGGGGGCTGCACGCAGCCGCATTTGATGTGTGGAGCGGTCATTTTTTAAAAGTCACACTTTGGAGGGGCTTTTATTCCTGCAAATTTCTGTCAAAAGAATACAAGTTATACCCATTTTTAAAATTTCTCAGTTGGGAAAAGGGACAGGGAGAGCAAACGAACTGGAACTAGATGGTCCTGAGCTAAATTAGGCAGCTTAAGAAATGCCTTGGATTGCAGTGGGCAGTTTTCTGAAGAACTAGATCAAGATATGAGCCAAATGTTTCAGTTGGTGCCATCCCTACTGAGAACTGGACAGAAGCAGAATACAAATGTCTGAAAGCATCTCTGAGGGTGTTTTTGTAGCAAACGTTTCCTTTGGTGATGAAACCATACAGAGGTGTTTTATTGTCTGTCTGCGTACGTCACAATGTCTCCTGAATTACTGCTGTGAGGAGGAGAAAGTAGCATCAAGTGTGAAGTGATGACCTTATTGGAAATGAGTTATATTGGCAATGCATTATGAATAGTACGCCTAAATTTTTTATGTGCATGTTGACAGAGAGACAAGGGCACAGCAAACAGGAATGCAGGCTTGTAAGTTAATGTCGTAACAAGATATATTTTAAATATCCCTACCATTAAAGACAAATAAGCTTGAGGTGTGATATGTTTGCAGCCTGTGAGTGCAATTGGAGGAAAAAATATTGAGTGCTAAATGGCTAGATAAAAAAGCAGTTAAAAATAAAGTTAACAGTCTAAAGGTGATCTAACCCAATTCACTGTATTCAAGAAAGTTTCTCTATGCTCATTCTATCACATTAAAATCCTTTAAGAAACTATGATGACCATGATTTACTGTTAATTAAAACAGCGCCAACATAACAGCATATTCATAAAATCTCTGCGTCCTCTGTGCAGAGTGTAATATAGTGTGCCTTGATTTCATGACTAGGCCATAAGCTGCCTGGAACTGCGGACTCTGGTATCTTTGACATCACGTCTGTAGACTAGAGGGCATTTGCTTGGGTTGATGTTCTTTTTCAAGAAGCATGAATCACTTTCACTGCCTTTGTAGAACTGAAACTGTTGACTAATACTTTGCTTTCTCTCTGAAGTTGTGCAGCTCTCGTGCAGCAGATCCCAAACCAGCCAATCACCTATCTTGTAAGTCCTGTTTGATTCCCCGCCCCCCATACTGGGAACTCCACACACCCTTTTCTAAATTCTCATCTAAGAGTTTCACAGAATGAATTTGTTGGGTGAAAGGGAGGGGGGACAAATCTTTGAATTGTGGTTTCTCTCCATTTTTCATTTTTTCTTAAATTCATTTTCCACATCATTTTGTGGTTTAGTTGTTGCTGGTTTTTTTTTCCAAGTCTCATGAAAATTCATCAGCATTTTATTGCAAATTTATCCTGATGTACACATTGTTGTATGATATTTCATGTAATGCACACATTTTTGAAAGCCCTCAATGCCCAGTGTTATGCATTTTGTATGCTATTTCCACTAATAAAGTATTTAGTATTAATTGCTTCCATGCATGATCTAAACACAGTCTATAAAAAAATACGCTAAAAACAGTTTAAAACAATACAGAGAACAGCAGGCACATTTAAACACACACCCCAATCCAAAATAATGTCTTTGTTTCCAAAAAGTACAGACAGTGATTCACAATTCAGAAAAGTGTGAATTTTGATGGATAGCAGTGTTTTGGTTTTTGTGTAGCTGGGGAAAGACTTGGCTGGCACACTGTTCTACCAGAGGCTTCCATGACAGATTTTTTTTCTCCTAATACACTCTATTGAGGAGGGCATTTACTTTCACAGAGCAAAATCCAATAGAAGTCTACAGTTTGTTCAAGAACAATTCTTTATAACAAAGTGTAAATTTCTGAGAAGAAATTGCCATTCCATTTGCAAAAGTGTTCAAAATACTAGAATTAAAATAAATTGTCCCTAGCACTGTATCTCAAAGATGTGTGTAAATCAAAGAAATACAGATCATTTAAAGGGTGGGTAACATGTTTGGGAACGCTGGGCTCAATAAAAAACCCATTAATGTTTCATCCACTTTGCCTGTAGAAATACCCCATCGAAAGATGCAAGAACAGCTTGGAAAATGATGAACTGTTTTGCTCATGGTGGAAGTTCATGAATGATGAGACTGCAGGGCCAGATGTGCTGATTTTGTTCCCAATGGTCAAGGTAACTCTGGCTTCTTTGTCCTTCCTGGATTGGCTAGCAAACAGACACTTTCATCATTATAGAGCATGTTCTTTGTTGTTTCTGGCCATCAGTGCTATCATCTGGATGGAGTGGTAGCGCAAAATTTCTACTTCATGGTTTTCACAGCAATTCTACCAGCTTGACTGCCAGGGCTTATACCAATACAGTGGTACCTTGGTTTAAGAACAGCTTAGTTTATGAACAACTTGGATGAAGAACGCTGCAAACCCAGAAGTAGGTGTTTTGGTTTGTGAACTTTGCCTTGGAAGCAGAACATGCTCCGCTTCCTGTTGAGTGTGTTCCATTTGTAAATTGAGTCCTCCACTGCTATGGGAAAGCACACCTTGGTTTAAGAACGCTTTGGTTTAAGAAAGAACTTCCGGAACAGATTAAGTTCGTAAACCAAGGTACCACTGTATTTTAAAGTGAGCTTTTTCTGTTAGTATAAAAGCCCCCCTTAAAATTTCTTTCAGTTTCATTGAATGATAATATTTTAGAATGGCTGAAGAAAGTCTAGATTTCTTTTCAGAACATGTAAATTAAATTATTTTCTAGAACTTGAGTAGACCGTTTGTGGACAAGAATCCTGAGCTATTGACATACAGTATTATGGAACATGAGCACTGTATACAATGGCATGAATTGCAGTTGATTTCAATACCTGTCTAATCAGAGGTAAGATCCATGGAGTTCAAACAAAGGAAGAAACTTTCTCCAAAAAACCTTTGTTGTGTGTGTTAAGGGATGTGGCTATTAAAACCTGTCCATTCCTAACTATAAAAAACCCCAGAAACAGAACAGAAGAAAAAACTAAACAGTGACTATTATTATTATTATTATTATTATTATTATTATTATTATTATTGCTGTCCATCTGACTGGGTTGCTCCAGCCACTATGGTTGGCTTCCAACAAGTTATAAAACCACAGTAAAATATCAGACATTAAAAACTCCCCTGTACACCTTTCAGATATCTTCTAAAAGTCAGATAGATGTTTATTTTCTTGACTTCTAATGGGAGGACATTCCACAGGATGGGTCCGGCTACCAAGGAGGCCTTCTGTCTGGTTCCCTGTAACTTCACTTCTTGCAACGAGGGAACCACCAGAAGCTGGATCTTAGTGTCTGGGCTGAATGATGGGGGATATATAGGGCCGAAGCTGTTTAAAGGCCAGCATGAACACTTTGAATTGTGCTTTGAAATGTACTGGAAGCCAACACAGATCTTTTACGACGGCCGTTATATGGTCCTGGTGGCCCCTCCCACTCACCAGTCTGGAAGCCACATTCTGGGTTAGTTGTGGTTTCCAAGTTACCAATCAGTGAGATTTATTCATTCTGTTTTTAGAATTACTCATCAGTTGGTGATGAGTACTGTTTCTCACATTAATACACTGTGTGCACCCTCAGTATTACTTTTGCAGATTAGCAATGGGGCTCCATTAAGGCTCTGAAGACAAACCTTCTGGTGATGGCATTGTCATTATGCCATGCCAACAAGTAACTCCTTTGAATTCCAGAGGATGTAATCCTTTTCTCTTGTGTACAGGCTGCTGTACGGGCCATGGACACTGTAACAGATTTACTACTGAAAGAATCTGGTGGGATGATGAACATCACAAAGTTCTCTTTGATAGGTGCTTCTAAGGTATGTATGAAGTGCAGGTCTGTGCTCCTTTGACATTTCCTGTACATTGTTTTCTTTTTACTTCTTCTGCGCTTGCCATTCTCCGGCTCCCAGTGCACCTTTGCAACCTCATTCTTTTCTCTCCTTATGGCAGCGTGGCTGGACTGCCTGGCTTGCAGCAGCCGTGGATGGAAGAGTTGTGTCCTTTACTCCACTTGTATTTGATCTTTTGAATATCATTAAGGTGAGAATCCATTTTCTTCACAGTAGGGAAGAGTAGAGAACGGCATAGTTCTTCCCAATAACATGCCAATAGTATTGACTTCAGATGCAGAGATTATGCTACCCTGGGCAACTTCACTGTTCGTTCATGTATATACCACCTTTTCAATAAAATGTTCTGTGGGGGGAATGGGGGGTCTCCTGAAAAGAAAAATAAATAAAATAAAAATAAAATGTCCAAGGATGCTCACAAAGCAGCATTAAAACACAAGGAAAATCAATGCAGTCCCTTACATTTGATAGGCTGTGCAGGATACCCTTCACAACCTCTAACTCAGCTGCAGGCTGAAGCTTATAGAGATCTTGAAGACTACATACACACACACCATTTATAAGGAATGTACCCTACCCATCTAATAAAAAGCCCCTAATGTGGCCCTGAACTAGATTTATAGATAAGTATAAATATAGATAAATACAAGACAATCAGAATATTTTCCCAAAGAACTGGGAGTTCAAAAACAGCAAAATGCAGCTTTCTCCCAAATCTGGAAAAATTAAAATATATTTACTAGAAGGCTGAGAGAGAGAGAGAGAGAGAGAGAGAGAGAGCGCACCATACACCTGAGGAAGGGTACTCCACATTCTCAGCACGGTGCATCACTATTGAAAAGGCCCTGTCCTGTGTCCTCATCAACCACACTGCTGAAGACAAAGGGACAGCAAGTAAGGCCTTCAATAATTTTAGGAGATGGGCAGACTCATGAGTGAAGACTGTCCCTCAAATCATCTGACCCCAAACATTGCTTCATGAACTCAGACATCAGGTTACCGAGCGAGGGGAGGAAGAAAACTTTCCACAATAGCCACGATTGTGGAATTAGAAAATTAAATTCCACAATCCTGGCTATTATGCAGGGTGACCTGGGTGGTTTCAAGAATTAGAGCAACAGGGATTGTGTACAATCCAAGAATAGTAAGAATGGCTACACAATAAATGTAAGGGAGATGCCATGTAGACAAAGCTGAGTACGATGACCAGCAGGTTAGGTACAAACAGTGCTATTTTTCTAGAAAAAGAGATGCTGAAATTCACCATGAATGCCTCCTTTGGTCTCTTAAAATGGCAATGGCATCCACTTGAGAGCCCTGGGTACAAATATCCATATTAAGATATCATACTGAAATTTTCTGAATATTCTGGCCTATCAGTGGGATGGAAAGAGGTAGTTGTCAACTTAACCCAAATAAATAACCAGAAAGCCATGAGATAAACTAATATAGAGATCTGTTGGGGCTCATCCAGACTTCCTTTTGTGCCATTTTTCTAGGTACAGGTGCAGTCTTTAAAGCACCATGTCCAAGCACTTTTCTTGCTTCTTTTTTTGCCCCAAACTTCCCTGGGAAAACCCTTTTTTACTACTGAATTGAAGCAAACACCAATCCACAGAAAACCCAAATTGCTGTTTGTCCTGATGCAGCATTAAAGAGTGGGTTTTCGTGGGGGGGCGGGGTGGGGGAAGTGCTCAGGCACTGTGCTTTATAGCATGGACCTATGATTAGAAAGCACAAGGCAAAAAGTAAGTGTGGATGAGCTCTTGGTCACTAGATACATAAAAAGTCTCCGAGCCATTTGTAGCATATTTAAAAGCGTACGTAAAAAACATTAAAATATAAACACGTTTACACAAAAACATAAAATGCATAAAATATACATGGAACAACCCCTCCAAAACAGTGATAGAAATGTTAGGGAGCCCACATACAGCAAACAAAATTTTAGTACACTAAAAGAGGGTAAGCTTTTACATAGCACCTCAAAGATATCAGTAGAAGTATTAGGTAGACCTCATAATGAATGTTGCTGCTATAATGTAATTACATGTCTTGTTTGGAATTTTATCAGCTTGGCCCTGCTAGATCTCGTGACTGTCCTCCATTTGATAGGACTTCAAGTTCTTAAGATATGACATGTGCTATGTGTCATAGGTGTACACAGAACTCACTTCTGTCTGTTTTGCTGTAGAACTTGCACCATCAATACCGAGCATACTGTGGCTGGTCATATACCATGGAGCCTGAATATGATCTGAATTTAACTCGGCAGATAGACACTACACGGTTCAAGAATCTAAATTCATATGTTGATCCTTATGGTGAGCAGTTCTTACCTTCTCAGACTTTTCTGATAAATGAAGCACTAGGAGAAGAATCGCTACTCATTGGTGGGGAAAACAGCCCCAGGGAAAAGGAGGTCATCATGCAGGGAGTTAAGGAGCAGATTTTCCCCATTCCTAAAAATGCCTGTATTCATCATAAAGGAATAGTCGTAGGCTCGCATGGATTGCTGACATGGCCATAGATGATAAAGGACCAGATTAATGGGGGCCAATGGATGGTTTCATAGAGGGAAGTAGAAAAGGCTACTGATTGATCCATTGCTGCTTGTCTAATGGAATGAGCTGCCTTGTCCCCCCCTTGTGTGCTATTCCAGGGGTTATCCCAACCCCCATGAACCAATTTGGGGTAAATGAGAGAAGGAGAAGGGGAGAAGTCACATTCTTCTAGTGGATTTGCTCGGCTGTCTGCTGGTAGGACTGGAAAGCCAAACTGATGATTGCTTGAGGTATTCAGTATGTGCAGATCTGGGGAACCCTCCTATTGCTTCCTTGATGACCTGGGGAACATAATACCAAAGATGCAAATGGCCAAACAGCATATATGCTACAGAATGGCTTCCTTTTCAACATTGCTTTGCTCTATGGTCTCAGTCATATTTTTGTTCCATCCTGCTAGGGAAGAATGAAGTTAGCAATGGCCCATCTGATCTGTATCTATAAAACCAGAGCCAATTCTATTCTTTTGCAAGTCAGATTCCACCAAATACATAATTATTTCTTTTGTTGTCTACTATGGTGAATTTGTTTCATATTTTTGTTGTAATTATTGTCACTATTGCTACATGATTTCACACCATTTATTTCAGTGTATTCTACGCTTTTCCTGATAGAGTGCCTGTTATGGTCAATTAAGACCACAGTCTTTCACACTTTTAAAGTATCTAAATGTTCTTAGTGGGTCGCCATTCTTCCTTCCTTCAGAGTAAATGAAGCAGCTAATGGCCCATCAATTAGTGGTCCCCCTGCAGGGTCCCAATATTAGCCATCCAGCTTTCAGAGGGGATGGGAAGAGAAGTGTTAAAATTAAATGAGAAAGATAAATCATGAAGCTGAAGACATTGTGCAGATTCTTCTCCCTTACTCACATTCAACACTCCCCACCCCTCAGCCACAAACCTCTGCCAACCTCTTCTTCCTGCCCTTGGACCCATCTTACTTTCCATGCAGGCAAATATGGAAATGGCTGCCTACAAGATGGTCCAGATCTGCATTCAGATGTGACCCACACACTTCCTACAGCCCATTCAGATGAAACCCCCACATCTCCCACACACCCGTATTCACTGAGTATTCTAAGCAGAAACCACCAACATGCCAAATACAGTACCAAGTGCAGGGGAAAGGAAGAGTCCATCCTTCTGCTGACTTTTGAAGGTTGCCACCAGCCTCACCAAGAGGAAATCAGACATGATCAGTGCTATTTTTCAGGAGGTACTCAAGGGTACACAGTACCAGCACCCCCCCTTTGTTAAAAAGTGTGATATGTACTCTAACAACTTCATGGTGAGTACCGGCATCTATTTTTCTAGGGGGGAAAGCACTGAATGTGATGGACAAATGCTGGTGACAACCACCCTACCTTTTGGGGAGATGGGAACAATGGAGGGATGGGACACATTCTTTGGAAGGAGGTGGGCTTCTCTAGGGCTAGATCCATTATTTTGTCATTCAACTATACAATCAAACTGTTCACTGATTAGAGCCTTTTGCATGCTTTCCTTCAGCAACCTCCTTTAAATACATGCCCCCCCAAGCTTTCAGCATTCCCCCTTTGTCCCCTTCCCCTTCCCTCTCTATCCTTCAGCTACTACTAGCATCATTAAACTACAACAATCACGGTGGGGTTTTTTGTTAATTATTTTTTTTTTGCAGTTAAGGGGTATACAAATTTAGTTAAACAGTTAAAATAAATACATAAAGAATCAAACTGTGCAAAGGAAGTATCAAACTTATTAATTTTAATTGGGAAATGAACAATATACCAATTGCATTCACTTGACTGATTTAGGTTTCAGACCTCAGGGTATAGGGTGGTATATAAATTCAATAAGTAATAAAAAACCAAACAGACATACGAACTGCAGCAATTTCTACACTTTCCACATCTCTGTATCCTGTCCCCTGAACATATACACCTGTTTAGGGCTTTGTGGTTCTTACTCTGTTCCTATTATTTCCCATTACTCCTGTGCAATCTTGTTATCTTTTTATGATGATTTATGATAAAACAAGTAGTAATTACTTGAGAATTGCATGTTTTGCCCATTACTATAACATTTATTTTTCCATCCCCAGCATATAATGAGCGATACTTAAACAAGTTTGTGTACATAATCATTGCAACAGGAGATGAAATTTTCTTACTTGATTATAGCCGAAATTTCCTTCCTCAGCTAGCAGCAAAAAAATATTTCCGGTAAGTTCATACTGGAAAAAATACCAAATTCTCTTTTTTAGATGAAGGTCTGAACCCTTCCCGGTTGTTAGTTAGGCAACAGATAGTTTGAACTCCAGATTTGTAGTTTTGGGTGAAGAGAGATAATCTGAACTGAGGATTTATAGCTGATTCTGCCCTCTGTGGTGTGGGATCCTGATCAAATGGACACCAAGCAATCCGTGCTGTGCAAAGCCAGTTTCAGCTATTAGATTTTAGAACCATTAAGAGAAGATGAAAGGCAATTTTGAAACAAATACAATGGGAGTGTTTAAAAATAATCTCTACTGCTCTAAAACATTTCATTTGTTTTAACCCTCAGTAATACCTAGCTCCTCGTAGTTTTGTTTGTGAGTAGGAGATCTATTTTGCCTTCTTCCCTCTGCTTCCCCCTATTTTAAAAATCACATTTTACAAGACCATGTATTGTGTACGAACCTTTCTTAGTACCGTATATAATAAAATTGTAAAATTGTCATCATGCTGCAGTTTGTAGAAGTCACGCTAGTCTTCCTTCATCAGGCCTTCTTTTTCTATCAGGTCCCCGCCTGTTTTTCTTATATATTTCTCTCTATGTGTGTTTTCTTTTCAATGAGGGAAAACTCAGGAAGCTGTGATTAGATTGAACATGTCATCTTTGTCTATTGCAAGGAAGATATTTCTTTTTCAAAAACCTCTATTTTATCCTGCAGGGCCATTCCAAACACTTTCCATGCGATTTCATTACGCCCACTGATTAGATTATCTATCTTGGACACCAGTATAGCCTTTTATCTCGCCACCATACAGAATCTGAGCATGCCCCAAGTTTCTTGGAACCTGACTGAGGTAAGAAAAAAATGATACTGTGTTACTGAATGACAGAAATAATTCAGGCATAATGCTTGTCTTATCACTTACATCAAGCCAGGAGCAATTAAGGAATCCTTAATTGATGGAAATTATAATGAAGTGTGATCCTTTACTAAGGACACTCAGTTGAGCTCAGGTTTCCTAGGAAGTTATCAGTATTTTAAACAGGCTGTTATGATTATAGGAAAATCAGTCTTGATTAATGTTGTCCTTCAACAACTGATTGGAACTGATTTAAATAATTGTGACATTTGTCTGTTTTCAGAGTGGTTGGTTCACTTTGAGCTTTGCTAGTGAATATCAGAAAGTTGTGACATTTCCTTCTGGCCTCCTATCATTTTATTTTTAAATTACTGTATCAGAATATGTGGTTCAGTAAATTTAGTGTGAATATGCCCTTGGAAGCAAAGCACAAAGAAAAATTCCAGGGTCTTAATTTATTTGAAAGGTGTCGGTTAACTTTATGCAGGCTGTGGCCTGAGACAGTCTTTCACACAAGCCAACTGAATCAATAGCTGCTGTCAAATTGAATATCGTTTGAAATCTTTGGAAGCTGCCTAGGAAGGGCCATAGCTTTGTGGTAGCGCATTTGCTCTGCAGGCAAAAGGTATTTGGTTCAATATCTGGCATCCCCACATATGGCTGGGAGAGAATCCTACCTGAAATCACCCGAGAGCTGCTGCCAATCAGTGTAGACAATACTCAGCTAGATGGACCAATGGTCTGACTCTCAGAACCACAGAACTGTAGAGTTGGAAGGGACCCTAAGGGCCATCTTGTCTTGGGGGTGACAGCCACACAGGACATTTCCTGCTGTGATTGATGGATTCTCATTAGCAACACACTGGAAAGTGAAACACACAAACACACACACACTTCTTTTTACATAGCTGAAGCGTATGTAACCTGAAGTGTCTGTAACCCAAGGTACCACTGTCCCCCCACAGGAAATTGTCTCCTGCAGACAGTAATAGCAATGGATAATAGCTTGAGGAGCACTTGATTTTTCTGTTCCGTTCTCTCTCTTTCTAGACAGAAACCAAAGGTGTTATCTATCTATATACAGATCAGGTGCCTTCAGCAATTAAATGTTTCTTTGCTGACACTGGGAACTCTCAAAGGTAGGATTATTTAAGAAATAGTGTATATAATGTATTGATGCATAAAATGATATAAAAACATACAATGTTGATATAAACATACAAATCTGTTAAGTTGGGGTTGCTTAGTTTGTTTTCTACATATCTTATATTCAGTTGACCCCGCTTCTACTGCAATTTGCAATTAATTTTTTGCCAGCATTTTAATGCATATTTTATCTAAAAAACACACATTCTTAACATTCAATTTTGACAAATGTACCTGTACATTTATATGCACACTTCACCCTAATACATGCATTTCTGTGCACATTATTTGGCTTGAGAACTGCATTGCAAACTTCATGGACATGTGCATCTTGAAGGATGTCTATGTTTTGGTTTCCACATTATTTTTCAAAGTGTGGAACATGTAGGATCAGCTTTAAATCCCTACAAGGAAGCCATTGGCGGGTGTTCTCTGCCTTGCAATATTTTCTCTCTGGCAAAAAAAGAAAAGAAAGCAATCTGAGTGCTCTTTGTGTCAGTCAACAGCGCCACAAAAAAATATAGTTATTATTCCCTTGTGCAGTTAGAATTATCCCTTGTGCAGCAATAAGTGATATGTTGCATTCTTGGTGGTACTTAACTCAAAAAAGTAGCTTCTTCAGTGCTCACCATTCCTCCTCTTTCCTATATAATTCTCAGGCGAGACTTCAGGTGGTCCACGAGTGCTGGTTTACGAATCATACCTTGGTTTCCTTGTGCGGCTGAGAAAGTGGTAAGAGGGTTTGTGATTTAGGATTTCTCAATTTCTTCACACAGCTGAAGAGGCCAAGTCTCCCCACTCCAAACACGCACGCACAAAATTGGGCTTGTGTTGTAGAGATATTGAATTTCCTTATATCTGCAAATTTGCTAAATGCTGGGGGTCGTCCCCCCCAGGATAGTGCATTCATTTCAGATAATTGTGAGGTGTGTTGCACAGGGTCCTGCTGGTTACTATTAGTGATTGGCTGCCCAAGAATGCCCATTGCTCTGGCTTTCCCCTTGGATGAGCAGAGGTTCATGTGCAACAGTCTGGAGAGACCCTGCTGTAACACAAATAGGATTCCTTCATTATGTTCTAGTTAGCTGGAACATGGTCTTTCCCATGGGGGAGTCCATGGGATGGTTTCATTTCAAAGCCCAGCAGAGGCTATTTCCATCTAGCATTGCCCAGGGAGATGTGAGGAAAATAACATTTTCTTTATACTGCACTCCTAAAAACACCCATATACATCCCAAGGGCCACATAGAAAGTCTTCAAGAGTCACATTTAGTCCCTGGGCCTGAGGCTCCTCTTTCCTGATGTGACATGTTTGTAATGCTGGTGTGAGAGCCTGCTCTGTGTAACAAAATGGGACAAGTTTCTGTCTATTGGAAACTTGAAGTGATTGAGGTTCACCTGGAAGAAAAGTGGGATCACCCTCCGCCCCACCCTGCCCCACTGAGCACAGGCTCCATAGCTGTTCCTCTGTTGTCTTTCCTTGGAACAGTGGAACCAGGAACCTCACCTCACCTCACTCTTCTCCAGATTCATACTAATGAACGTTCTAGAATTTCTTAAGTGCAATGTGATGCAAGAACTCCTGTTCACTTCTCAGTGCCTTCTTCTATCTCATCTCTTTGCAGGAAAATGGTGTTTATATGGCAGAAATGAGCAAGCCACTATTGGGATGGAGAGGCTTTTTTATTGAGGTAAATATCAGGTCCATGGAGTCTAGTATTTGATTCTCTCTCTCTCTCTCTCTCTCTCTCTCTCTCTCTCTCTCTCTCTCTCTCTCTCACACACACACACACACACACACACACACAATCTGCATGTACTGAGCACCAGAACTGATGGAATGTCATGTACGGACATTAGTACTAGACTATTACAGAAGGAATCAGGATAGACATCGTTGGTCTATGATTCTCAGATCAGACAATGTCCACCCCATTCCAGTACCAAATCTTCATCACCAACCCCCAAAAAAGATTGGCATTTGCAGCTTTTTCATTAAGTATGGCTTAGATGAAGCACTGCTAAAGCAGAGTGATTGTCTACAGGGGCTATGAGTGGGAAATAGTTTTCCAAACCCCTGTCCAGGCATTAAACTCACTGGATGGTGTAATCAAGCTATGGTTTCTTCTGCTTCATTCCTACATTTCTTGTAGCATGAAGAAAACAATACTGGTTTACATCATGTACCAGTGACCTCAGCTATTGGTTCCATCCCTTTCAAAATCAAGAATAATGGATGTTTCTTTTCCCTGTTTGCATGTAAAAGATAAAAATCGTCTATGTATTTTTTTAACAGTTTGGAGAGCTTTCTCATTTTGTTTCTGACAGTTTGATTGTTCACCTCATGATTCAGATGAAGCTGTTATACAGCTTGTGTTTAGTGAGAAATTCTTTAGGTGCTATAAAACTATCTAGAAGACTCAAGGCAAAAACTGGAAGTACTAAATGCTTAGCTTGTCATTCAGTCTAGTTCACTCATTTTACGCTTCTAAGAATGATCCATTCTGACTACCATGCCTGAAAGCTGGGTATTCATATATTACTTGAAACCAAGAGACAGAAAACTGGTGTGCAACCAGCTACTTGAGAAAGCATGAAGTACTCTGCCATAAGGCACTGATGTAAATGTAAGGCATAATAATTATTTCTTAAATATGCCTGTGCTGTAAACTTTCAATGCAGCCTCCATGCCATTTTTTGCAATGGAACATACTGAGAAGAAATGCCATTTCTTTTCCAGGTAACTTTCCCCGGACCTGAGAACAAACCACATGTTTTCACTTCGGAGGTTCACATTATCCCAGATACTTATCCATGTGAAGACTGCCAGGGAGAGAAGTGCTATGGAATGCTGGTGTGACATCCACCAGCGATGCTGTGGCTCCTGCTGGGGAAGACATGAGATGCACCTAGAAAAACGTGTGGAGGAGCAAGTGGGCAGAGAAAAAACCTTGCACAGAGAATGCATAGGTTCAACCTCATCTAAACTGAAATAGGTGTGGGATGTGGAATGTAATATCATGGGGCAGGTGAGAAAGTCGGTCACAATCAGGAGACCTAAAGGACTAGCTATGGTGGCAATGGGAAATGGGTAGGGGGGTGGATGAATGAGAAATACTGGGCATGGGAGAAAGGGCTTGGCTCTGCAGAATTCTGAACAAGTAACGCAACAAAGGAAAGTGTGCCTTTGTAATCCCCAGATCTCTGGATCACAAGAAAGAAAAGCACTATCTTCTGTTAATCTTCACTGAAATTCTGTACAAGTATTGGAGCATTTAGTGCAGATTTAATACACAACTCCTTAGCATGGATTTAAGATAGTTTAACTTCATAGACTTCAATGGGAACAAGTAGCCTCTAATCTAAGTAATTGATTATAACTGGATTGTAAATCATCATATAAAGTGACTGAATTTAAATTCCATGTGAGTCAGAGAACAGATGAGTGGCTTCTTTGGCTAGCTGTTATCTCTTCATTTTAGATTCCCTTCTGATGAATGGAGATGATAATAAAGTTGACTATATTTTTGTGGCAGAAGTGAAGCCACCTGCTGGGGATTTCATTGCCTGATCATTTCTTGCTGTTTTCTGTTTGTTTTCTGTTTGTTAACAAATAAAGGTTGTTTCTGGCATTCCTACCATTGCATTGGGTGACAATATCTTGTGTTCTGAAGTTGCATGCCTATTACAAGCAATGTCCTGTTGGAATACATAATTTGCCAGACAGCTTAGCAAGTTTGCATTATAATCTCCACAGCGTGGGAATGCAGAACATGAAAGGAATCTGCCTAGAGATAAGGAGACCCAGCAACAGGCTCCCTTGGCCAATAAAGTGAGATGAGTGCCGCAACCCCAGAGTCGGCCACGACTGGACCTAATGGTCAGGGGTCCCTTTACTTTTATCAAGTTACTAGTTTTTGTTCCTGCTCGTCGTCCAGCTGGGCAATCTCAAGAGTTGCTCGACAATCCCTATGATACTCTGCTATACTCTGCTAAGCTGTGCAACAGGCAAAAGCACTTTCAAGGTTCAGACGGTTCCGAAAGTTTTAACATGTCCTTCTTTCAATATGATATGGTTGAGCCTAGGAAAGCCACAATTTCCCAAGATGGTGAAAAGCATGTTGACTCTCAATGTGCTTTAAGGATGCGGTCAAAAACAGAACACTTTGAATTTCTTATACATGGCCATTTGCTAACCAGAACAGGATCAAGCATACCAAAAGTTTGCCATCCCCTGATGCAACCACCACTTGCTCCATTATCCTCCTGTAGCTGTTGTTAGTGAAATGATGAGCTACAGCTAAAGGCACAGAAATGTTTATATAGTCCAATCCTTCTGATGGGATCTGAATGCATGAATGGAACAGGCTCCCTGAGACATCATTTACACAAGTTATATGGGAAAGGGTTGTCTGAAATTCCTTACTGTAGCATAGAATGGACATAGATAACTTGTTTGTGACCCTGAAATTGTATACACATGACCTACACTAAACATCCTTTCTTCCTTTTGCATTGAATTGTGCGAGGATTTACCTGGCAGCTGCAGCTCACAAAAATTAATGTAGGGGTCAGAACCTCAGATAAAGTTAATGCACCTATGAAATTATTCTGATTGGATTGTTCAGGAGGATTCATTTATTTTAAACTTTTCAGTAGTGAATTGATTGATTAGCTGCTTTAAATTGCTTGTAAAAGTATGTATTCCAAATTAGCTTAGCCAAACAACATATTTAGGTACAGATAGGTAGCCGTGTTGGTCTGCCATAGTCAAAACAAAAAAAATTCCTTCCAGTAGCACCTTAAAGACCAACTAAGTCAGTTCTTGGTATGAGCTTTCGTGTGCATGCACACTTCTTCAGATACACTGAAACAGAAGTTTCCAGACCCTTCTATATAGTGAGAAGGTGGGGAGGGGTATTACTCAGAAGGGTGGTGGGAATGGGTGATTGGCAGATAGCTGTGATGAGCCTGTTGACGACTCTTAACAACTGCAATAGGTCTTACAGGAAAAAGCAAGAGGTGAAAAGGTGAAAAATGGCTTTGTCATGTATAATGAGATAAGAATCCAAGGTCTTGCAACTTATCACCAAACTTAAAACCATGGAGAAACCTGGTCTGAACAAAGACCTTGGATTCTTATCTCATTATACATGACAAAGCCATTTTTCACCTTTTCACCCCTTAAAACCATGGAGAAACCTGGTCTGAACAAAGACCTTGGATTCTCACTATATAGAAGGGTCTGGAAACTTCTGTTTCAGTGTATCTGAAGAAGTGTGCATGCACACGAAAGCTCATACCAAGAACTGACTTAGTTGGTCTTTAAGGTGCTACTGGAAGGATTTTTTTTGTTTTAACATATTTAGGGTTGCTGGAGAAAAAGAAGTACATCCCGAAGTTTGCTGAGAAGGGCCAAAATGCTGCCTAGGAAGATCTCCA
Source organism: Podarcis melisellensis (assembly GCF_964234715.1). Lineage (NCBI taxonomy): Eukaryota > Metazoa > Chordata > Lepidosauria > Squamata > Lacertidae > Podarcis > Podarcis melisellensis. The sequence goes on along the minus strand of NC_138529.1, from coordinate 29,828,835 downwards.
AAGCTGCATAGCCAACCACATGGGCTAAAGGGTACTTGTCTTGCCTGTGGAAAAGTACTGAGCTGACATCTCATACTTAAAAGAAGTGTAAGATCAGTACAAAGAAGTGACAGCTTCAGAGAAGGAAACAGCATCTTGAGATATATATATATAAGAACAAGGAACAAATTTGCTTATGCCGAAGGTATACCTAGACATGGAACATGAACTATGTGAAAATGATATAATTTGCAGCTTTTGTTAGAATATTGGGTAACTATTTTAGATTACCAGAACTGGAAGTACTGTGGTTTTTAGAATAGCAAGAAAGAGTGTTGTCCCTCAGCAAAATCAGGATATGCATAATCTGAGATGACATTGAAGAGGTCAACTTTTCTCAGCTGTTGTGTTCCCTTTGTCCACTTTCCACATATAGCTGAGAAAAGACAAGACGTTCTGGCCCTTGGTTTCAACACTGTATATATTTTTAAGAGCAGAGGATGGCTGTACCTTATTGTCATTGATAAGGATCTAGTAATTGACTGTCTCTAATGTAGGGTGTGCTCCCATTACCGCCTTAGAGCACAATGAGGTTTTTTGTTTGTTTCACAGCTCTTTCCCACCCTAGCAGTTTACATCAGAACAGGTACTGTACATTAGGGTCAGATTGGTTTCTGTTTTTGTTGGCAGGGGGGGGGGCGTTCACAGGGTGGAGATACTTTTATCCTATGCAAAGGTGTTCACACCCTGGTGAGAGATGAAGTAGGAGTGGCTTAAAGACTCCATTCGATGTGAAGCTGGTTTGAAAGACAATGCATTGAACAGTAGTATTTGATAAAAGTGGATATGCATTGTGGATAAAATTATGTGCTTAAAAGCACTGGAAACTGGAAAAGTGAATGCAGAGTAAGTGTAAGCCATAGTTTCTGGGTTCCAGAGACTAGGAAACAGCAGTGGCCTTTTATCCATGTCACAGCCAACCACACAGAGAAGCATATACATAATGCTCCCAATATTTCCACAGAGTGAGTCACCCCCTTCAACAGCCTCCTCACTCATTGCTGTTGTTTGCATATGGCATTGGGGTTCCCTCCATCTCCGTATTCAAACTGCTGCTCTCACCATCCAGCCACTTCTGTGGGGTAACATTGAATGTACAGATTGAATGGCCTAATTGAACAGAATATCTCTCTCTTCCCTTGCTTCATATGAAATATTTGCTTTCTTCAGGAGTGCATGCATGCACACACACACACACACACACAAATATGCTGTGAGGTCTGAAACTTACATCCAGGACCATTGTGTGATCTCTTCACTATGTGGACTCTGCCAGAGTCTATCCCCTCTCTAGGGTTGCCATATTCTGAAGAGCAAATAAAGAGGACACATTTAACTATGGATCACTATGGCAGCTCTTATAATGAAAATGAGGATTTGTCCTGGAAAAAGACCCTTTTCTCCTTTCTTCACTTGTTTTTTATTCCACTTCACTTTGATTGCTTGTGTATAATCTTCTTAATGGTATTATGAAATGATGTGATGCTTTTTTTCTTTTTTAACTTTTGCTGTTTATGTTTGTTACTTGTGTTGTTACAGAAATTCTGAAAAACAACAGCAATGAATTGTGCATAGGAAAAAGCCTTGGCAGTGTACGCAAAACTTTGCTTTAGTATAGTTCCCTCCATGAATGTCACACTAAGCTTTCCCAGAATTTTGAAAGGATCATTTGACAAACAGGGCTCTGAATCATGTAGTCAAACTCAGTGTGACTCTGCACAGGAATATTTAGGGCAGATATTCTTCCCTGTCTTGCAGCTAAAAAGTTTCCTTTCAGGAGTAGGTTCCTCTTGCATAATGGAGTTGGGAAGTATGCCAAGGTTCAGATTAGTGTAGAAGTTTCTGTGTTGCATGATATTCCTCAGATTATAATGTAACAGTGGGAGAGGAGGAAACTACAGTGAAATACCCCTGAGGTTGTTTGTGCTTTACTGTACATATCCATATATTAGATGAGGCAAAACATCCCCACATTCCTCAATATTGCACAGTCAACAACTTAGGCTGTTGTTGAACTGCAGGATTCATCCTGTCCAATCAGTTCTGTTTTTATTAGGGATGGGAGAAATTTGGTTCAGTACACATTTATGGGCAAATCTACCTAATTTGCACTTTCTAAAACAATATGCAAACCAAAACATTCTTTTTCTGTTATTAATATTTTAATAATAAAATTTCAATTATAGAAAATAAAGTGAAAAAAGGAAAGGGAGGAAAGTACAACTAAAAATATAAAATATAAAAATAATATATGAAAAAATATATAATATCAGTATCAAAATTTATTTCAGTCACAGACCAGCATAAGATAAAACATATGGATAAACTGAACACATAAGACTTAAAACAGGTAAGGGATAAAAACTAGTAGTTAAAAGGTGATTATATCACACATAAAAGATAAAAACAAGGCCAACAGTTAAAAGCAACTATAAGGGAGGAAGAGTGAAAGAACACAGGTCTTGCATTTTGGACCCAGTTTGTGGTGCAAACCATCCTTCGATGAATATCCATCAGGCAGCGCAAAATCTAGCAACTTAGTATGTCACATCTGGGTTTTCATCTTGAAGTAGCAGGGAGGTATAAAGTTGTTTTGTACGACCTGGAAATTTATGTAGTATAGGCAAGATGAACCTAGCTCGTGTATCTATATAGTATTGGCAGTGAAAAAAGGCAAAATATATAATATAATACACTAAATATAAGCAGTTACAGTACCATACATTATCATACAGCTATATGAGTATTATTATTGTCCTAATACATATATTAATAACCTACTTTACTCTGTATACTCATTGCAAAAGTCAATATATTTATGCAAATGAAGTCTGCATCTATAAGCCATCGCAAGTGTTGTCATGTCATCAATCGATTGATTAGAGGGGACTATAGCTTTCTTCTTTACTTTCATTAGTTCCAGTCTTTTGGCCACAGTTAAGGCACATAAAATCCATTTTTGTTGTCAAGTTGTCAGCTTGCATACAATAGGTATAATGAAAAAGAAAATTTTCCTTTGAGAATATTAACTTTTTCCGCACAGTCATATTTATACAGTCTAACACTTTCTCCCAAAACCTAGTGAGTATAGGCAACTGCAATAACATACATTTCAACGAGGCATTATCCTTATTACATCTCCAACATAGAGCTACATTAGACAGTCCTTTTTTATATACAGTGGTACCTCGGGTTAAGTACTTAATTCGTTCCGGAGGTCTGTTCTTAACCTGAAACTGTTCTTAACCTGAAGCACCACTTTAGCTAATGGGGCCTCCCGCTGCCACTGCGCCGCTGCCACATGATTTCTGTTGTCATCCTGAAGTAAAGTTCTTAACCCGAGGTATTATTTCTGGGTTAGTGGAGTCTGTAACCTGAAGCATCTGTAACCTGAAGCGTATGTAACCCGAGGTACCACTGTACAAGTCTAATGGAGTCCAATAAATTCTAAATAATATTTTTCTGTTGTATAATTCTGTTGCATAAGCTGTAATTTAAAATCTACGGACACCACTATTACAGAAGCTAAAGCGGTTTCCCACTGTCTAGGTAATACTGGAAGAACAGGTAGCTTCACTCTGGGAGGCTTTGGGAGGGAAAAAGAAAAGCAGTCGAAGAATGGAAGTGTTCTGAGGGTTGAGGAGAAAGCTGGTTCTGAAATTAAGTAGGAGAGGAGTATAGCTCCTGACCTGTGTGTGTAAAATCTACTCTGAGGAAAATATCTACAGCTAGAGAAAGGCTTAGACTGAAAAACAGTGTTTGGTGTCTTGTGAGAGTATTCAGACAAAAGAAAACTGGGAGGCTGAGTTTGAGCAAGAAGAAGAGCTGTGTGAAGAAAAACATCTACTTGGGTCACACTTCAGTCAGGAGGGGAGAGATCTTCCTGAAAGAGAAGAATCCAAAACCAGTTAGGAAGGGTGTGGTGATCCCCTGGATCTGTTACACTTCTAGAAGTACCTCAGGAGTGTGATTTATAGAAGACTGGGAAACTGACAGAAAGTTCCACCTTATTTAAGAACCAATGTACTGTAACACCATGATAAAAAGTTAAGGGGCTGAAGTGAAATAAATCACAATAAGCAGAGCATTTACCATCTTGTCGAGAAACCTGTAACATCTAACTGAAGAGTAATAACTGAAAATAAGTAACTGACGTGAAAATAAGCTGTGCATTTACTACCTTGTTTAGAAACCTGTAACATTCACTAGATTTAATATAATTATAAATAAGTTAACTGTTTCCTTAAAGAATTTTATCTCCTGACACATCTTTGGTTTGAGCAACTTTGTTCTGCAAAATAAATCCTTATCTGTTCAACTTCCCTGAGCCTTCAGGTGTCAAAGATATTTCTCACACAAAAACAATAAGATAAACTCTTGGTAGTTAAAAGAGAGGGGTTTGCTGCAATTGGAGCTAGCATCGTGATATGAAATAAAACCCACAAGTAAAATAAAGCACTACAATAAAGTTTTATATTTTCTGAGGGAAAGATTCCTGTCAGGCAATGGCACTCCCATCTAGAACTCCTTAAGTGAGAGGAGACAGCCAGGGAGAAGCTCAGACTGAGGGAGCAACTTTTGAGGGCAGTTCTAGTCAGGAGGTGAAATAGATGAAAATAAAACTTGAAATGGCAAAAATAGAAACAGAGAAAGAAAAAGGCAGGCTTCAAGCAGAACAAGCCAGGCTTCAAGTAGCACAACAGATTCAGTTGGCCAAAATACAAGTGGAAAAAGAAATGTCAGACAGGGAAGCTAAATGTCAAGCAGAACAGGCCAAAATAGAAGTAGTACAACAAATTCACTAATGAAGATACACGCAGGAAGGTGATGGATGGAAGATGAAGGGCCCTGTGTGAGAAGCAGGGTGGAGAGGATCCCCCAGGGTGGGAGGCTGGGGGAAGAGAGGGAAGAGTTCACTCTTCTGTGTGTGGGGAAAAGGTTAAGATATAATTATGATAAAGGACATTGTGCTTATTTTTCTTTTTCTTTCTTCTTCCTTTTCTTTATCTCTCTCTCTCTCTCTCCCTCCCTCCCTCCCCCTCTCTCTCCTATTCTTACTTTATTAGATTAGGTTGGCTTTTATTGTATTTTATGTTGAAAACACTCAAGAAAATATATATATATAAAGAAAAACTAGACAATCCCATTTAAGGGACAGGTGGCAACCGTACTTGCTCCTGTCCCTCATTCTGGTGGATTTGCCATTTCTTCAGGAGCTAAGGCCATGGTTACACAAAGTCCACCCTACTTCCTTATTAAATGAAAGATCTGTGCTTTCCTATCCATATATTGTTTCAATACATGGTTCCATATGACAACCATAACACAACCAGTGTCAGCCCCAGTGCAAACCAACATGCCCATGCTGGCCTAGGTTTTTTTGCTGGACCTTATTTCTTGCTGCCCCCATCATCTGCTACTCTCTTGGTGCTCATTTGAAGGGAGGCTGAGCTGTGGTGGGATCCTGGACTTGAGCCCTGAGGTCCAGTCCCAGCTGCACCACTTCCCTCACATGAGGATAGCAGAGGCAGCAAAGAGTTTCAGGGATCTACTTCCTTAGCAATTCTACTTCCAGCGAATGTATGAAACATAAGTTCTATCAGGCTATAGCCAACGCAACGTCAACAAGGCTGCTTTGAAGAATATGAAAGGACACTTAATGTAGCATTTGTGGGGCAATCTGGCAGGGCTGGGTCATCGATTCAAAGTAAAGTCAGCTTTTTATTCAAGAAAATAGCATACAAGCAGAGAGCATGCAAGCTCGGTTGCCAAGATTGGCTCTTGGCCCCTCCTGCTTTTCGCTAACCCTCCTCCTCTGCAGATGTCTCCCAAGCAGGTGTAAACTCCAGCAGGAAGGAGCCCCCCATTGTGTTTTCTGAGGTTTTTGTTCAACTACATGCAAAGTCCTTTGTGACCTTGGGGTCAAAGTGGCAGGGGAGCTTCTGTTCCCTCCTCCTCCTCTCTTTCAGATCTGGGGCCTAAAGTGTTTCCCTCTGCCCCCTGTCCTGCCCTTGAAAGGCTTGCTGACTCTGGCTCTTCTCTTGCACTCAAGCCTGTTGCTCCCCCCCCATTCTCCCCCTTCCTCTGACCAGTTTTCCGAGTCCCACCAATCTTCTCCTGGCTCTGAGCCTTCCTCCTCCACTGCCTTCCTGGGAGTTCCTTGGATGGAGTCTCCCAGCACTCCTCTTCAGCCAGCCAGTTCCTGACACAATTCAACTCTTTTACAGATTTATTATATATTATATTATGCATATATTTGGGGTAGGGTGAGCATCTAATGTGTTTAATAACTAATCATTGTGTACATTCACTAGGCATCATGGAGAATGTGCACATAAACTGACCATGCACATTCCTGGTCAATATATGGAATCTCCAACAGGCCTTTAGGGTATGTACATCTCAACTGACATCTCCAGTCAGTATGCATAGCCTCCAAAAACATAACCATGTTTCCTAAGTCTAGTGCAATTTGCACCCCTGGTCTGCTTGTTTAATATCACCTGGGCCACAACCTGATGGATGTGGAAAGAAGGGATGTGGTTCCAGATCAAGATTAACTTGTTTTCTGTAGTCTGTCTTCCTATCCCCAACTCTCAGCCACTCAGCTGAGCAGCACAGAGGTGACTGTAGGGAGAGGAGACCTAAACATTTCCTTCCCAAATCCTGATCAAAATCCCCACCCCCTCAGCAATTAGCCTTAAGAAAAAACTAGGTGTCAGTCAGCATTGGAATTGGAGGAGAAGGAAGAGTTAACCAGCTGAGGAAGGGAAAAGAGGTCTGGGACAGAAAGGGTGTTAATTCTGGTCCAACCCATTGCTTGGGCAATCAGTGGGAGAGTGCATGTTGTGGGATGATGACCTGGATGGCAAACGTTTCGTATGCTTAATCCTGATTGTTTGGGCTAGCAATTACTTATGCACAAGAAAAGCAAAGTGTTTGCTTTTGCCAATGTTTTCCTGGGTTCCTGGGACTCAAAGTAACTTTCACCCATTTGGGAATCTCATATTGAACCAGGGGAATTACATGAATTTCTCCTTTGTAATAGACATATACCTTCAAAACACAAGGACATGTCATCCAATGCATGAATGCCAGAAACAAGGTATATTTGGTAATGCAGAAAAATATGAAGACTGGATTAGGCAATGAAAACCCCTGCAGGTGGTACAGTGGCATATTTGTTTTATTATTACACCCCATTTTGCAGAGAGGAACCTAAAGGTAACAGGTAATAGCTAGGCAAAGAAGCAACTCAGTTGGTCTGTACCTTGTGCAGAATTTGAACTCAATCACTTTACATGACAGTTGTAATTAATTACTTAGATTAGAGAATATTTAATCCCATTATGAGGTTAAACTGTCTTAAACGTAAGATAAGTGAAGTGAAGGCCCAAGACAGGTGTTGATCATCATGTGAGCTGCGCACAGGTGGTCTGAAGTGAGCTGCTGCCATTCCTGTGGAGCCTCTTTTTATTGAGACAAATATGCAAGCCAGGCAAATACATTTTTGGGCTGTGACCTTTACACATCTTCCGTCCCGAAATCGTGGGGTGGTACAAAGCTATTTTGGCACCTGTTCCACAGCGTCATTTTCCCCTTGCACAGTGTATGACGAATGGAGACAAAGGGTCTCAGAGACAAAAGGTTACAGACAGGACACTGCTGAATGCCGAGACCGCAAAAGGTCAGACACAGGGGACAATGTTCTAGACAGCCATAACTTGTCTGAGGGAGGGGATTTTCCCTGCACCCCAGGGTCACGCGTGCAGGCAGACTGTGGCTGCCTGCTGGTGGAAAGTGTGCTCCCTCCGGACCCCACTGTCCACTCGGCGATATCCCTACAATAAGGAATTGTACTGTCTGCATAAAACGATCAAAAACTAGCAAAGCGGTTCATTGAAGACTTATAAAACACAGCTATATTCTTTATTATGATCCAGGGCACTGGGAATCAAAAAGGCACACTTTCCTGTGTCATATTTACTTGTTCATCATTCTATATAACCAGCCCCTTCCTCTCATGTCTGATATTCTTCACACATCCACCTTACCCATTCCCCATTCCCCATTCCCCACTGCCACAGCATCTGCTCCTTGGTTAGGTCCCCTGATCCTGAGTGACACTCCTTCACCTATTGTATTTTAGTTTAAGCGGGACCTGTCTGCTTTCTCTACATGAGGTTCCTTCTCTGTCCACCCACTTCTCCGCATGGTTTTCCAATGCCTCTTATGTCTTCCCTCATGGATGCTGTCAGCAACAGGAGCCACATTTTCTCGGCAGGGTTTCACACCAGCTTCCCATAGCATCCTTCTCCACTGCAGTCTGCACATGGAAAAGTGTCTGGGATGATTTGAACCTCTGAGGTGAAAACATGCTTATCGTTCTTAGGTCCTTTGAAAGTTACCTGGAAAAGAAATTGGAATTCTGCTCAGTATGTTCCTTTGCAGAGAGCTGAATGGAGCAGGATTAGGAGTTTGTAGCACAGAGATATCAAAGAAATTTTAGATTTTAGGAGCAGTGTCTTATTGCAGAATACTTCATGCCTATTTATACAGTTGCACAACAGTCTTGGAGCACTTAGTTTCAGTTAATAAATGTATATTAAAGGGAATGTAAGTTCAACAGTTAATGTACACAAAACCCAACATTGTGCACATTCAGCAGCCTTCATGGAAAATGTGCAGCCCATGTTCCTATGAAGAAGAAATTGTGCACATTTCTCGGTCAAGATGCATATTCTCTAATAAAGCTTGGGAAACCTGCCTATAGCATCTGAATTCTATACATTGTTAGCCATTATGCTTCCCAACAGGCTTTGGGGAATGTGCATGTCATTCTTGAATGTTGTACATTCTCTGGCCAATATGCATATTCTCCCATTTGTATGTATACTCTCCAAAAACATGCATGTTTTCTCTCTCTTGTTCAGTGTGTAATCTGTGTGTAATTCCCAAGTGTTCTATCTGCTGTCTAATCTTATATGGCGCACAAAAAACCCTCCCACTTATCAGCAGAGCAGCAGGAAGAGAGCAAGGGAGTCCAGATAAAGATTATTTGTTTCTGCATGCCATTTCACTTTTCACCATTCTCACTTGTTCCCCAGTCAGCTGAGCAGCAGCAGCAGGAGGTTGCAGGGAAAGGAACGTTTTATACCTCCCCTCCCTCTTCCACAATTCCAATGGAAATTGCCTCCCCCTACACTGCTATTAAGCTAAGGAAAAAGCTGTGCAAGAATGAGTCAAATACTCGACTAGAAATTATATTTACCTCAATAAAGAAACCCTTCCATCCAAGTAATGGCTTTGACAATTCTGCTTTATAAACACCTGTTCCCTGCAAAGAGATAAGACAGAAGAAGGTGCTGAGAAGTGAACATGTAATCTTAAGAAATTATTAGTGTGAATTTGAAGAAGGGTGAGCTGAGGTTCCTGGGTGGAGGATGGCCACAGATGACATTGCTCTTCTTTCCAGGTGACCTTAAACCACTCTATGTATTTCCAATGGATGTTACCCCCAACCTGCTATGTTACATAGAGCAGGTTCTCATTCCTGCATTAGATAAATCAGCTCTTTCTAGCTAGCCCTTGTGATTATCTCCAGGACACCCCCCAAAAAACCACACCCCTCACCAGCTGTGCTTTCCTCCCCACTTGGAATGTTTTCCCCTGACTGGAATGTGTCCTTGAATTCTGATAATGCTTCTTGCTTGCTTCGATGGAGGATAGAGAAAGATGTGCGAATGTGAAGAAACTAGGCTACTGCACAATGGTAGAATTCACATTGATTGCTCTGTTGCCTCTGACCCTGGCCTCCACAAAGTTGTGCAGAAGAGAACGTGGCTTTCAGTCAGAAAGAGGTTCCTCACCCCTACGACGCATGTAGAGACATACTCCCCACTACATTAGGGAGCTCTACTCCCTAGCATGGGTAATTTTACAACCGCAACATAAAGACAATATTCTTCTGCTAGGTGCAGGGGAATGTTTTGGGTAATTCAGACAGTGAAGGAATCCCATTATATTTATTTATTTGTTTGTTTGATTGATTTCTTACAGATTCATTCAATTAATGTTTTACCCTTCCTCCTAAAGGAGTTCAGAGACATTAATTGAATGAATCTGCAAATACTGAACAAATTCAATATCTGCAACAGAAGTCCAGCTTTAAAGGAAGACATTTCTTTCCCAAGAATGGCTTTTGTGTTTGTGTCTTTAGGACGCTTGACGTCCTCAGCTTTGTGAAGAAACTAAGGAAATTCTAATCCTCTTACCACTTTATCAACCTTGCAAGGTTTCCAAAACGTAAGACTCAAAAAAGGGAAGGAACACCTTAATACCCTGAAGTCACGCCTGAGAATGAGAAGGGAAAGAAGAGATTTGACATGAGCACAGAATAAACTGATTTGTGGAGAAAACTAACACCAATAATACAGTGGTTCTGGAGGTCCGTTTTTAACCTGAAACTGTTCTTAACCTGAAGCACCACTTTAGCTAATGGGGCCTCCCGCCGCTGCCACACCCCCGGAGCACAATTTCTATTCTCATCCTGAAGCAAAGTTCTTAACCCGAGGTACTATTTCTGGGTTAGCGGAGTCTGTAACCTGAAGCATATGTAACCCAAGGTACCACTGTATATAATTTCTAAATTCACTAATACTGTTTTAAATATACAGTGCAGGTGGGACCTAATAGTTTGCTGAGATGCTCACTGATAGAAAATTGGTAAGCTTTAAGAAAGAAAAAACTTTATATAAAATATTTTGGAAAGAATCCTACCTTTTGGTGAGCCATGTGCAAGCAAAGAAACATTTAGTTTCTGAAGGCTCCTGATTTGTGTAGAGATAGATAATACCTGTGGCATTTGTCTAGAAAGAGAGAGAATAGCACAGAAAAATCAAATCTCCCTCCAGTTATGAGCCATTCCCATTACCCTCGCCAGCAGCCACTGCTTTAACTGGCTGTGTCATGCAACAACCTATGTAAGGTCAACCCATATAAGTTGCCAAATGCATAAAGGAAACTGAGAACCCTGAATTTTTGCTTGTGCTTTCATGCTAATGGCATTTTCACATGACATTTTTAGGTATACGGTGAATTTTTCTTTTTAGCATACAACTAAAAATGTAATGTCAGAATGAGACACATGTGTGTATATGCAGGTATACTCATCAGGGTCAGGAGTAGCTGCAGCTACATGTGAAGTGTTTACTCTTTGCAAACTAAGAAAAAAATAATTGGACACATCACACAAAAGCACCAATGCTTATCTGTACTATTCTCACCTGGCCTAAAAAATATATTACTATATTTTAAATAGAAATACAATATGGTGGTGGGGAAGATTGTGCTTAAGTGACCTAGTCAGCCGACTGTCCAGGTGTTAAGTATCAGCTGGTGATTCAAGGCCACCGACTCTCTTTTCTTGGGGTTCTTCTTTATCTTTAAATTGCACTTGAACCAGGCAGATCTTCAAGTAGAGGATTCCAGCAAACAGCATTTTCTAGTCATGCAGATGTAGGACTGCCGTCTCTAAAGTAGAGCACAAGGACCCCCTAGTAATCTTGAGCCATTCTCTCTCTCTCCCCTTTCTCCCCATCTTTCTTGTGGGGAGATCTGTGATCAGATTTCTCATATTATTTTTTTAAGATAAATGTAGCCTGGAAGGGGGGCAATTTATAAAAATGCATTGGTGTTAATGGATGTCAGACCAACATTCCCCCCTCACACCATTTCCAATATTAAAAAACAAAGAGAGATCCCATCACAGTTCTCTCTTTGGCTATCGTCCTGGCTGTGTGTAAGGATAAATATCGAAAGATCTACACCCCCTCAGCCTTCCTGAAGGAAGATGAAAACCACAATAAATAATATATTGATACTATTGAAGTAAACTGGTCTAGCAGTCATTTGTTCTGGGAATCTGAGTACACAACCAACTTTCTGAGCCTGTTCTGGATCACTTCAGGACACTTTCTCTGTGACTGAAAGAGGAACTGACACATATATTCTGTAAATAAAAGAACACCCTAGATCTTAGGAGGCCAAGAAGAAATGCGGTAATATTCTGATGTTTATCAAGGCTAGCCACGTTTGCCCTCAGAAAATTCTATAATCATAAAATTGTAGATTTTGAAGGGACCATGAGGGTCATCTAGTCCAACCTACTGCAATGCAGGTATCTTTTGCCCATTGTGGGGATTGAATCCAAAACCCTGAGATTAAGAGTCTCATGCTCTACCAACTGAGCTATCCCAGCTTTTGTTTCCATCATTTACTGCTAAACGATAACATTAACCAAGGCCGGTTTGTATATCATCATAACAACTTTCCTGCCTTCAACATTTCTGATAATTTATTAGGAATCTTGAGTTCGACTGAGTGCGCTTAGTAAAGGCATCAATTAGGGACAACATACATCCATGGCTTGGGGTAAATTAGAAAACAAGCTTCATTGACTGAATTATTCCTGTCATTCGCATGTAAAGCAACATCAGTTTTCCTCACCTCCACCCTTTTCCAAGAAATTTGAGGCATGGTCAAATTCTGCATGGTGCTGAGATAAAAGGCTCTGCACGTCTCTAGGACAGATGGTTTACTCCATGGGAGTAATGTCGCAGCGTGATTAGTGTTCGGGAGGAATCTGCAGTGCAACAGAGAGGTTTTTGCAAAAATACCTTCCTTGCAATAGACTAAGATAAAGGAATGACATGTTTCTTCGAATCACACAAATTTTACTTTCTAGAGTTTTTCCTCCGAAAGAATGCACAGATATAGAGAAATATACAAGGAAAAAACACTGTATCATCATGCAAAGCCTATGTGAATTGTGCAGCAAAGATCAGGAGCTTTGTTCACTGGTATTGTTCAGATTATATAGGTGGGCTCATGCAACAGCTGAAGGATCTGCTGTGAGTTCTCAGCTCATATTACAGTATTGTCTCTCATCTGAGGCTCAAGTCATCTGGTTGCTGCCTTTAACCAGAGGGATGATTGTGTGTCCAGCCCAGAGTCCCCCACTAGACACACCTGACTGCAAAATGGGGGTAAATGAATGGACAAGAAAATCGTCTGGGATGAAAATGGCCACAACTTTATTGATTTCAGATATCGGAAGCCTTGCCATAGGCACTGGACATGTATCCCTCTCAGCACCGCCCCCCCGGGGGGGGGCTGAGGCATGACAGGGTCAATTCAGGGGTGGGTCCAACACAAAACACAGGTTTACATAGATGGCTCCAAACGCTGAGGGAAGCTCTATGGCCCACTAGTCCTATGCAACTGGCACTTTGGACAGAGATTCCCTCCAGACCCCTCTAACAGGGTACTCTGTTATCGCCACCACAGGGAGCAGGGGGTGGTTGAGTCACCGCTTCACCACACCCTGATTGGATGAAAGATTATAGGATTCAGCCCAAGGCCCAAACCATCAAAGTTATGAATAGTGCTATAGGGAAGGTGAAACATGCAGTGCAGGGAAAATTCCTTCCTGGACTCGAAAATGGCGACCATCCACAGACCACAGCAAAGCCCTCCTAGCTGGAAAAGAAATGGTTAATGCAGCAAGCAACTATAAAGGGAGGGAATGTGTGGGTGTGACAGGAGCGCAGGGTCAGCCAGGCTATCTTTCTGGCGGGTGCACCTGAGTGAAGCCTGCCTCATCCAGGTGCGCCTGCCTAGGCCATGCCTCCCAGGCCGCCATTGATTGGCTCAAATTGAATTGGGGTTTGGCAGGAACCCCATGAGTCTGTCCAATGGCCAAGGGGGACAAGATGGTGCATTGTGTCCGGTCTTTGAGGGAGGCACCGCATTGGGCCGCAACCACCACTCACCGAGGAGAGACAGTAAGCAGCCATTCTTGTCTCATAAAGGACAGTCTGGTAATTTTTTGCAGCAGGAACTCACCGGATGTATTTCTTTCCGGCTAGCTGATCAAAGAAATAGTAAGTGTCATCAGGCAGGTTGACTTCATCTCCTGTTGCACCAATTGAGCACCAGGTCTTATTTTGGTATCGCTCATTATATGCTGAGGATGGGAAAATTAAATGATATTGTAATGGGAAACACATGCTGTTCTCAAGTTGCTACCACTTAATTTCGTCATCAAAGGCTGGTAAGATTGGATAAGAGCAATGGAAAACAAGAGACATTCATTGAGCAGGTTGGAAAATATAATTGAAAAATATGTAAAACAGCCTTATTGTGACAAACTAAGACCAAAAAACAAAGCCTAGTTAGCAAATGTTGGTGATGCAATGTTGAAAAGGGAGCATTCCTTTGCATTAAAAAAAGTTTGGTAGTAGGTTCTCCAGGTCATCAAGAAAGCGATATGAGGTGCCTCTGGATGCTTGAAGAATTCAGTCTATGCAAAATCCTGATTTGCACCTCTCGCACTGGAACCTTTAAATATATTTATTAGGATAATTTATCATCCCCGCTTCTGCTGCAATAACTAGGGCTGGGAACATTTTTCTGCACAAGACAGAGGACAGGTACTCTCCTTTTCCTACTCATATTGAAATACTGTCCCTCAAAGAGGCCAAACTTAGATTCATAAAACGTTTAGGGGTATGCGTATCCCTGCGTCCCACCCCAAAAGCACGGGTCTTAAGCCAAGATTCCACAGCTTGCTGCAATGGCCTCAGATGCAGAAGGGCCTAGTTTCAGAGTTTTTAAAAAGGGAAGTAGAAAAGGGGAGAGGATTTTGTTTAATTGATTCATTCCTCATCCCTCTATATGACAACATACTTTTCAGTGTTCTTCCTCCCCAAGTATTTCATTGTTTTCTCTTATTTGTACATGAAACAGCAATCACGATTCAACAACCCCCTAATCCTCACTCCACAGAAGCACCAAATGGCCCTTTAATTAAATGGACTTCATGCTCTTCAATGTTTCTTACATGCATTATAGTGCCACCAAAATTCCCCAGGGCTGCCCTTTCCACTTATTCAACCATTTCCTCTGTCTGCTACCATCTCATTCACCAGAGAAATATGAGATGGTAAGAACTGCTCACCAAATGGATCAATGTGTGAATTTAATTTCTGGAACCGTGTAGTGTCCAACTGCCGAGTTATATTCAGGTGATAGTAATCATTCCGTGTACATGACCAGCCACAGTATGCTCGGTATTGATGATGCCAGTTCTGTACCAAAGTAGACAGAAGTGAATTCTATGTGCACATCAAATAAGAACATTCTATTCTACATCAGTAGACTGTCCCTATTTTCTGAGGAATGTTGGAGGGCACTGTCATATGTTAAGATCCCGAAGTTCTACAGAATGGAGGACCGTCAAATGCTACAACTGTAAGATTAATTCAAATCTTTAGCAGGGTTAAGCTCAGAGACATATATAGGGTCATTTGCACCTTTGGCTAGGAGCTGTACTGGTGCCCCCCCCAAATATGAGAAACAGGCGAGGTTGCCTGCATCCTGGCGGGGGTCAGTTTCGCCGACCCCTATGTACACCTTTGGCTAAGCTGATAAACACAAAACAAGGATAAGTTATCCCCTTTATACTGTAGTGCCCACAGTTGGTGCCTTTGTATAATGGCTTTTTTGGTTATTTACTTGTGTTGTGTTGACAAATACTTCCTGCCATTCCCTTGGTGGGCCAAAATATATGTCTTATTCAGACGCTTTACTGTACATATGTACATTAGTACAAATTTGTACCTAATCACCTATTGTTCATCCTGCTCACTTCTGTCTACACTGTGTGTCTGCCATATTTTTTGCTTAAGCTTAATATTTTTGGATTACATACATACATACATGTATTATTTTATTTGTATGCTACTTTTCCACAGTTCAAACCATGCTCAAGGTGGCTTACAGCATGAAAAAAATGCATAACTACAGTATAACAAAAGTAGTTCTAAACAATAAGTGAAACGTTCAAAATACAATTTCTATTACTCCATGAAATCATCCAGTTCACCTTGCATAATTGCCAGGATTTGGGGAAGAGAAATATGCTTGCAAAGCTTTGTCCCTCCCCAGCCCCATAACCCAACAGCTGAGTTAATAACCCAACATTTGGGGCCAGGTTATTTGAAAGACTCTACTCCCCCATGAGTCTGCCCCCCTTACAATCATTGGATGGCTTGCTCACTCTCCCTTGCCTTCAAAAGCATGTTTGATTAGGACACAGGACAGGGTCTTTGCAGCAGTGGTGCTGAGGCTGTGGAGTGCTCTTCCTCAGAAGTTTCATTGGCTCTCACACTTGTAGCCTTCCTGCAAATGGGCAATGTATTCTTATTTATCCTGAGTACTGTACTATGAATGAACTGTGACGAAGACCAGGAGTGCCAGCTCAGGGGGCAGAATTGTTTTGGGCCTCCTCAATGTTAAGGGGGTGGAGGAGGCCAAGCGCAAGAGAGGATCCATCAACCACTGAAGCCAAGCCATTGCATTACATTGTGCACATGACGTCACAAGTGTGTGTTGCATGTGCAACGTCATACACACACAATATTGGGCCCCCTCAATCTTTGGCGTAAGCTGGCACCTCTGAAAAAGACTCATACACAGCCATACACACAGTTAGTGCACCATCCTATGAACAGCCTTCTCTTTATTTGCTGTAAAGAAAGTGGATACTCACCTGAATGAAATTCAACTGATCATAGACAATTGGAAGAAATGACACAACTCTCTTCTTCAAAGCTGCTGTGACCCAGGTGGTCCAGCCGCGCTGCAATAAAGTGACAAAACATAAAGATGGAGAGGTATGCAGTTCCTACTTTAGAGACTGAACATGGCATATACGGATGAAATGGGGGTGAGCATGCATAGGGTTAATATTGGGGTACAGGAAAAGACCTGCTGTTCATACCTACCTTGGAAACACCAGTCAATGTGAACTTTCTGATCTTCACCGTTCCACCGGATTCTTTCAGCATTAAATCTGTTACAGTGTCCATGCCACGCACGGCTGCCTGCACACAAGAGAAGAGGATTATAGTCTCTGGAGTTCAAAGAAGATGGTTGGATTGGGTTCAACTATATCCCTCTATTAAAGGTAAAGGGACCCCTGAACATTAGGTCCAGTTGCGGACAACTCTGGGGTTGTGGCGCTCATCTCGCTTTACAGGCCGAGGGAGCCAGTGTACAGCTTCTGGGTCATGTGGCCAGCATGACTAAGCTGCTTCTGGAGAACCAGAGCAGCACAGGGAAACGCCGTTTACCATCCCGCCGGAGTGGTACCTATTTATCTACTTGCACTTCGTGCTTTCAAACTGCTAGGTTGGCAGGAGCAGGGACCAAGCAACGGGAGCTCACCCCGTCACGGGGATTTGAACTGCCAACCTTCTGATCAGCAAGCCCTAGGCTCTGTGGTTTAACCCACAGTGCCACCAATGTCCCTATCTGTCTATTAGTATGACAGAAGTAAAGTGCCCTCAAAAGGTGTCAGGTCTTCATGCCTTTAATGTTTTTTATTATTATGTACTAAATTGGTTAGTTGCTTTATCTTGCCCAGGGCAACCCTGATCAACTTACAAACCAACCAACAGACAATAAACCCCACATCATTACCTTAAAGGCAAGAGGGAAGAAAAATAAATTAAGAACATCCCACCGACTTCTAAAAAGTCCCAAATAGTTAAAGGTCAAAGGCCTGGTTATAGAGGAAAGCTTTTGCCTGGCACTTAAATATATGTAGTGAAAGCCCCAGGGTAGTCTAACTGAGGAGAGAATTCCACAAACAGGGAGCCACTACAATAAAGACCCGTTCTTGTTCACATGGGGGGGAACACATAAAGAATGGCCTCAGTTGATGAACGCAGAGTCTGGGGCGGTTTATATGGGGCATGAATGTGGTGGCAGCGGTGCATCTGTAGCAGAGGAGGCAGGGTGCACCTGCAGAGGAGAAGGCACAGCCACATAGGAGGAGGCAACAAGTCATGTACTCTTTGCATCCAGATCTGTTGCCTGAGGCCGCCACCTCACCTTGCCTCCTTCTAGGTTCTGTCATTTGCAAGCAGATAAAATAAAAAACAAAAATGAGGCATATGTGCTTTGCAAATGTTACAGCAGCTCTGCCAGCATTCAGGGGTTTCTGGAAACAATAAAGAATATTTCCCAGAATGATGGCAGCATGTGCTTGCCAGCCAGTACAGAAAGCCAGAGTTACCTTGACCATTGGAAACTGAATCAGCACGTGTGGCGGCTCACTCTCGTCGTTCATGAACTTCCACCATGAACAAGCAACTGCAGCATTTTCAGAGCTCTTCTTACATCTTTTTATAGGGATTTTCTAGAAGAAAAATAGATGAAAGATAGATTAGGTTTGTTTTGTTTTGTTTTTTTAATTTTTATTTATGAATTTATAAAACTACAAAATTTATAAATTTATAAAACTACAAAATACGGAACTGAAGGATAAGAAAAGGGAAAGAGGAAAATAGATCCATTACATCAATGGAAAATTCTATTCCACTGACTTCCAGTCCATCTCCGGAGCCCTCTCTGGGAGGCTATTGGGCAGGTGGCTCCCAGCTCACCTCCTCATCCAATCAGGCTCTGACATCCACAGGCCAGGATTGTTCTTAGTGATAAGGAGTGATAAGAACAGTTGCCCCATGTATAACCCACTGGGAATGCAGTAGGAGTGCATGGCTCCAGTAAGTATCTGGAGAGCAGGCTCCTGCTGCTTTCACCTTCTCTAAGGAGGTGAGCACCACAT
The DNA here is from genome assembly GCF_964234715.1 of Podarcis melisellensis. Taxonomy (NCBI): domain Eukaryota; kingdom Metazoa; phylum Chordata; class Lepidosauria; order Squamata; family Lacertidae; genus Podarcis; species Podarcis melisellensis. Next base: position 29,810,102 of record NC_138529.1, on the reverse strand, counting down.
GACTTGGCTCCCACATTTTAATTCTAGTATTTTGAACCACTTCTATGAAAGAGATGGTTAATTCTTCACAGATTATGTAATGTAATTTGCTTATGAAGAAAGGTTATTGGACACACTGAAGATTTCTGCTGGATTTTGCTCTGAGAAAGTAAACACTTCCCTCATTAGAGTGAAATTGGGGGAAGAAAATCTGTAGTGGAAGTTTCCAGTGGGAAAATATGACAGCCAAGAACTACCCCCCCCCCCGTTTCCCCAGTTCCACTCACCCAACTGACTCCCAAAACCTACATGAGTGTGAAAGTGAGTGTAGGAAGTTCCCATCATGGCAAAGATCCTAGAAGACTTACCTTGTAGGTGATTGGGTAGTTGGGAATCTGCCCCAAAAGCGCTGCACAGCTTCAGAGACAAAACAAATATTAGCCATCAGCAGTAAATGTCCTCTGCGATCTACAGGCAATGATGCCAAAGAGACCAGAGTCAACAGCTCTGGGCAGCTTTGGAGCAATAATAAAATCAATTATAAAATCAAGACAACGAGAGAATTCAAGCAATATAACCTTTTATATATATTTATTGGGAGGCTGGAAGGAAGATGAACTAAGATGTGACTCTGGAGCATAGAGAAACTGTCTTGAATACAGTGAGTTGCATTAGATTGCCTTCAGGCCATTTTTGTTTCTGGCTGCATTATTAGTTAGAACTCCAATAACACTCACAGGTTGCAAACATAAAACACCACTGGTGTATGTGAGAGAAGCACTCTCATATAACCAACATGCTCAAGTCTAATTAATGCATGAAGGGGTTAAAACCATAGAGCAAGCTGCCCTTCCAGGCTTAGCTATGCCAACTTCCCCTCACCTTGGGAGGAACCCAGAAATCAAGCTTTGTTCTCCTGCAGTCTTCCTGAGCTCAATGTGAGGTTTTAAGAGGTTTGAGCTGGTTGCCCCAGCTAAGAATACATGGTTCTCAGCAGCCACTCTTGGGTTCCTATACCAATGATTTAGGAACTTTCACCACTATATAAGTAAGCATAGTTTTACTGCCTGTGCAACTTTTCTGAAGCACGTGAACTCCTCCTCCACCCAATCCCCATGCTGATGTTATTCCTTATATGGTATATTTTGGAACAAGTCTTGGCCTGCCAGGGGGTCCAAGTTGGCTTGTGAGGCCATTTCCCCTATGGGGAATGCAATGCTGAAGCAGACCCCTGAAGTCAGCAGGATTCAACACTGCTCATCCAATGGTCAGGATAAGGTTCAATACTGCTGGGTGCTATTTCACAGGGAACACACTGGCAAAGCAGATCCTGCTGCCCCCTCCCCCACTCTTGGATGGGACACACAGCTAGACATTTAATTTACCTTTCACTACATACTTGCTGTTTTATGTCTGGATTGCCAGGGCAGTGGTTTAGAATGAAATTGTTTAGGTGAGACTTCCTGGCTGTGTGTCTCTTTTGATATCCAGTCAGTGATAAATCTTACATAAAAAAACCCGTAATCATTTGAGCTGCCTCATACAAATCTTGCCTTACTTCAAACAAGTCCCAAATCCTTCCAGGTATTCCACTTCAGCTTGAGGATTGTCCAAATATGATGTGCAACCCTAATTCCAACCCTCATTCCCCAATAGGAAAAGTATTTTCTGCAGGGCCTCCCTCCATCAAGTATGTCTACCTCACAGTTCTCTATCTTTGCAGGGCTGCTAATCCCCTTAGCAGTTTTAACAGAGCAGAGCTGGTGGCATATTCATTTGTCAGAGATCCCACCAATTACTTACGACCCAGTGGATTTTGCTAGATTGATGATATCGCCAACCCTAAAATCTATGATAGTATTAGATGCATCATTTCTTCCATTCCCAATGATTAGCAAACACGAGTCCTTCAGTTTTTGTTCATTTGACATAGCAATGAACAGCTCATGCCACCAAATTGGCCTATCCACTTCAGACTCTGAAAAGAGATACACAGAATTTATTCATCAGGGCATTTGTCTTCCACTCTTTCTTCGAAATATATATATATATATTCTGTGTCAGACCAACACAGCTACCTACCTGAGGGTAAGAAGGTAAAGGTAAAGGGACCCCTGACCATTAGGTCCAGTCGTGGCCAACTCTGGGGTTGCAGCGCTCATCTTGCTTTACTGGCCGGGGGAGCCAGCGTACAGCTTCCAGGTCATGTGGCCAGCATGACTAAGCACTTCTGGCGAACCAGAGCAGCACACGGAAACACCATTTACCTTCCCGCCAGAGCGGTACCTATTTATCTACTTGCACTTTGATGTGCTTTTGAACTGCTAGGTTGGCAGGAGCTGGGACCCAGCAACAGGAGCTCACCCCGTCGCGGGGATTCAAACCACTGACCTTCTGATCGGCAAGTCCTAGGCTCTGTGGTTTAACCCACAGCACCACTCACGTCCCTTAAGGGTAAGAAAGAGTTGGCATTTAGGAAGTGAAAGGAAGGGCACTGCACTCTCCTTGACACAGATCAAATCACTTAGGGCAGTGATGGAGAACTTGTAGCTCTCCAGATGCTGTTGAACTCCAGCTCCCACAAGCCCAAACCATTCAGTGGTCAGAGTTGATGAGAATTCAGCAACATCTGCTGGGCCACAGGTTCCCCAACCCTGAATTAAGCCAACATCTTCCCATTCCAGGTGCTGTTAACTTCTGTCAGCACCAGGGGGTGGGGGAGAATTTTAATTCTGGTGCCATTTAAAGGCAAATCTTTCAAATTCTTTTCCTCTGAAACATTAAGAGAACCAAAACACAGGCATCCTTTGAAATTCGCACACATCCAAATGTTACAGTACAATTATCCAATCAACCATTGTTTTCAAAAAATTGTATTTATTGAGGTAGGGCTTCCATACGTCCGGATTTTCCTAGACATTACTGGAATTTCAAAGGCGGAATTGATATCTGGGGACCTACCATATAAATCCATGTATAAGACAACCCCCAATTTTTTCACCACTATATAACCCCCAATTTTAGGAGGACATCATCTTGTACACAGAAAAATATGGTACTTAGCATTTCTTGCTTTCGGTTTTGGGATTGATTCAGGTTGGAAAGTGGCAGTGGCCTTTCTCCCTTTCATAGCCAGCCACAGGAGACCTGACTAGTACCTACTGCTCTTCGTGTTTTCTTACACCACCCAGCAGCCAACTCTCCAGTTTAGGCTCCCTGCTCTCTCACTCTCTTTCTCCTCAAAGGAAAAGGGCACTGAAGAAATGCCTTCCTCTATATTTCAAAAATACCGCTCACCATTCAGCCACTTCAGGGAGGTCATGTTGAGGGTGTAGAGGGTGACGCCAGGCTTGTCTTCCTTCTTTGTGACAGTGTAGTTGTAGTGAGGATCATCCTGCTTTATGTAGTCATCCAGGGCCGTCTGTGCCCATCCAGAGGGCAGGCAGGCTGCCAGGAGAAGAGAGAGCGCAGCATACATGGTCAAGCAGGTATAGTTGCCTTGAAAGAGGTACCTGCCTTTTGTCCAGCTGGCAGCCATTGTCCCGCTTTAGAACACAGCTGCTCCCAGCAGAAAAGCTCCACAAGGCTTGGTGGTCTCTACCATAGCTTTTATCTAGAGCTGTTCTCTCTATGAATGCTACAACGAGTTTTTCCAGTACTTACACAAGTTGCATAGCAGGGAGAGGCCAGGATGGCATTTATGCAGATTGGTTCCAGTTTTGCAGAGGAGGAAATGTGCAAGTTATTCTACATTGGTTTCCAGTCACAACGCACCTTCCCACTCATCATTTCAAGGGTAAAGCCAAGCTGGAGCCAGTGTGTGCTCTGTCCCACTTGCACCATGGGGTCATCCCCACCTAAACAATTTTGGGGAAAGTGGGTTGCAAAATTGTAGCACGCTATCTCCAGATTACATGATTCAAACCTGGCTTTTAAGACGGAGAGGGAAATGTTTTGCAATACTACTTGGAAGCAAGTACTTCCCACCCCCTGAAGTTGTGGCACTCCAGTCTCCTTTTAATTTGCCTGTTCAGCATTCTTCAAGACCTGTATCATATGGGGGGAAGGGAATCCCCATTAACTACTATGGCTGTAGGAGCTTAAGGAGAGTTCTGCTGAATGAGACCAAAGATCTATCAAGTCCAGCATCCTGCCCTGTGACTAGAAGCCATTGACACCCTTATCCTCCATGACTTTACAAATTCCCTTTGAAATATATAAATTAAAAATTAAAAATACACAAATTAAAGTATATAAATTATGGGTGGCTCCACATCACCCATAATTTATATACACCTTTCATGTTCCCTAGCTTTTTTGTACCTTTTCCAGCTCTGCAATATTGTGTTTGAAGTGTGGTCAGTGACCAACAGGTACAGTATTCCTCTAGATTTGTACAGGATTATGATCAATTTCAGATTTGATCCCTTCCCTAACAATTCCTAGAATGGAAAAAAAAATTCCACAGCTGCAGCATATTTTCTCAACATTTTCATTGAGTTGTCCACCACAGAACTGCAGACTTGTAGAGCTGCATGGGACTACGAGGATAATTTAGTCCACCCCCAGCAATGCAGGAAACATTCACCCAACGTGGGGCTTGAGTCTCATGCTCTACCCACTGAACATCAAGATCCCTTTCCTGATCACTCAGTGCCAGTCCCAACAGTGTTTATGTGAAGGGAAATTTAAGTTGAGCATAACACCTGGACATTGTAATAATTTTTTAATTAGTTTTCAATTACAGTCCAATAATACAACAATACCAATTTATAATTCAGTTATTAATAACAATCGTTCAAATACCAAATTAGATAATTTAGATGAAGTGGCCTCCCACATGCTAGATTTTATGGTTTGATTATTTTCTTTATTTCTGCATTCCAAAATCTTATTAATTTCAATTACATTCCAGTCATAATAATAATCTCTTATACAACAACTGCAGTATTAACAACTTCTATTCATTTTGACACATTAAACGATTTATAAAATTACAAGTGAGGAACTCAAACTATATTCTTGTTATTCCTGTGTGTGGCAATTGTTCTGTCCATAGAGTTTCTTCCTGCCCTTATAAGATGTTATGTCTTTCTTTCCTGTGGTTGTTGCTGTTTATCCATCATGCCTTGGGCAGAGCTGATATCCCATTGTTGTTCCAGAAATTTCTTCATTGCTCCATCCCATGCTTTGTTGTTTGCAACTTTAACAATGGTTGCAAAAGTCACTCTGTCCCAGTAAATAACCTGTTGTTACCATTTCCCCTCTCAGCCTGGGAAGAACCATCTGTCGAACTGCAGATGACTCAATAAAGAACCTTCTCAGTTCCTTGGCAGGTATATGAGCAATTATACTTCCAATTAAATTAAATTCAAAGTCCTCTTAGCGCTATTCAGTTCACTTGGTAAATAATAAAGGATGAGGAAGAGTCAGCTATAGTTCATATAAGAAAATAGCAACTAAAAGATAAGCTAAACACTATTAGGTTCATACACACACACTCCCCTCCCTGCCCTGAACTCAGAATCTTTCACTCATTAAAATATACATACATATCCATCACACAGGAGGACCCTGATCCAATAGAAATACTTAAAACAGAGATATATTTAAACTTATTAGTTATTAAGTTAAACCCGTGACCTGTTCTTCTAACAAGTGATGTTCAAGGCCAGCAATTGCACAGTTATAACAAAATGCAACCCCTTCTATGTCATTGGGCTTATTCAGTAATGTAAACCAGGTCAACTGCCTCCAGAATCAAATAGTGGCCCTGGAAGACACACATGCCTCCACATGTTGGAGGGGATGCAGGTATTGTTTTGCAACGCAGTATCAAGGCAGACTTGAGAAAAATATTGTCCTTCATCCCTTTCTGGGGCTCTAAATAGAAGCTGAAGGAGAGGGGAGAAATAGCACCAGGAGGCAACTCAGTTGCGGGGGGGGGGGGGATACCTGCTTAAGGCATAGAAAGGGCTGGAGCTCCCCATCCCTCATGCAACCGTCTTTGCCCAAATAAAACATCCATCTACAATCCTATACACACACCTGTGGAGAGTTACTGCTCCTTGGTGGGTCCCTCTGCTGCCTTTTTTCCACTGCTTGACTAGCTTTTTTTGCGTGCAATGCAGAGGCTTCTGCTGTTGTTGTGGCAGTCGCCTACTATAAGCTGTTACTCTCAGGCAGCAGCAGTGCTGGAGCGCATTGTATGCTATCCACGCTTGTCGAAGTGCACCTGCTGCCGCAAAGACAGCATGGTGTTGGTGCAGACAGGCCACAAGTGCTTCTGCCGCGGGCAGGACTGTGTGTAAACCACGTGTGCCCTCAGGAAGGAGTGCCAATGCATTGTGCCCACCCAGGTGACATGGTGCAAGAAACAGGGGCACCAGGACTTGCCTGTTGCTATTTGCCCAAGCAGAGAGTTGGCACTGAGCCTGATGGTGGGCAGCGGAAGTGTAGGAGCCTGCGGCGCTTACTGCCTGGTGTTCCAGTGCAGGCAAAGATGAATGATGGCAGAGGGAAGGGCACCCAGTGATGTCACAAATGTGGCAGTTTAGAGAGAAGATGGCAGCGTCCTCTCCAGACATATACACACAACAAAGTCCATGTTTGATTTGGACCGGGGCTTTGAATCTCTTTTCAGTTCAGCCGTCAAGAATGATATTTGTGATTATGGCGATGATGTTTCTGAGTATGCAGGGACACATTGCTCCCTGAGCATGTATGGAGTGATGATAGCAAACCCCGGGCATGTCTTTTTCTTATTACATGTTGTGAACATGTCAAAAACCACTTTTGTATTTTATGTGAGTGCACTTCTAGATCATCCTGAAGCACAGATATGAGGTAGAGCATTTGTTGATGTTGGCATTGCAGACATGAGCAGAGGAAACACTTGCACAATAGTAACTTAGAATATTACTTGAGAGAAAGAGCTAGTAATCGTTTGTTTGGGATATCTGTTACTGACCTGATAGATCTGTGTGGTGGTAGCGACCCACTGACTGCAAGGCTATTTCAATAGCAGAAATGTCTACAACTACTCCTGAGAATGATCTACTATGTCCAGGATCTACTGGACACTGTTTTTGAATCCAGTTCATTTCAATGGCGTTTGCATTGGAATAATGTTTGAAATCATGAGCAGGTTATGATCTATCTTGTATGCGAATAGTGAGATATAAATTTAAATCATAGCATTAGCAATTCTTGACACTTTTCCTATCTCAAGCACAGAGTAACAGGTTTCAGTGAGACTCTCAAATATATGTTTTATTACTGCATCCCTTCACTGCAATTCATAGCATGGTACAGCAAAGAAATTGAATTCTTAGGGTGTGTAGTTAGTTCAGCTATTAGCCTATCACAATGAAAGGAACAATGCCTATCTGTGTTGTAAATACTGTCATTCAGTTGAACCTATTAGTTTTGTTTAGGCTAAATAAATTGGATTTATGGAGTTTCTTTCATACATGCGGTTGTGGTGACTAAAGGTAGAAATCACCTTGCAGAAGCCTATTAAAATGAAATAGGAGCAGCACTGCCCTCTTTTGTTGCTCTTAATCATTGCAATGGCATTTATGCAGGTGAGCTTCCCAGTGTATTTGTGCTAAACAGAATTCCAAGCAAAGAGACTGAAAGCTCATTTTTACTGCATATTCTTAAAAGATGGTGTGGCGGTGAGAGGGCATGGCTGCGACTATCATGAAAGGACCCTGCACTTCTGAATTTGGCACTAAGCTACTGCCACTACTCAAAATGTGAATTCCATGCTGGAATTCATGGAGCAGCTGAGGACAGGGGAGGAACTGAAAGACAATAATTCTGCAGGCCTATTGCTGCACAGTCGTGCTGAATCATACAGGGCCCTGGGTTGTGCTGCACAAAGGAAGGAAATTGGTGTGCCTGGGTTCAACAACACATAAGTATATATCTCAGAAATTCCCACAATCCCAGCCACATTTCCATATGCAGGCTGCAAGGGTACATTGCTATGGAAAGCTGGTGCAGCACTCAGCAGGAGTGCTGGGGCTCCAGCTCATGCTGCTGGAATCCTCCCCAAGTTTCTATCCAGAGAATGGCAAAGGCAGTTTCATTGTACTAATCATTCTGATTTTCCCAACACACACCTCAAGAAAAAGGAGAAAAAAGATGGCTACTTATACTGTTGGATAACCAAAATGATTTCTCCTCTCGAATGAAAAAACAATTTAAACAGCAAGTATTGTGGCGACTTCACATTAGAAAACACAAAGAACCTGGGTGGGAGTCTCACCTAAGGCATTTCATGTTCACCTTTGGGCATTGCTCGAAAGCCTTGTCTTTGATAGCTCAAAGGAAATGTCTGTAAGCGCACACTTCCAAGAAACAAAGGGTGGCAACAGCATTATTTGCTTAGGGTAGGAACAGATATTCTGCCAAACAACAGAACAATAGAATCCTGATCAGGAAGAGAAAATTAAGAAAAGTTCCAGGAAACAAGAAACGAAGGCATGTTATGCCTAATAAGCTACTAAATGGACCTACCCTGTTTCAGTCATCATGTTAGATTAAATACAAAAAAACCCGGAAATTGAATTCATTTATAGCAACATTTAACAGGGTGTGCTGATGTTATGGTACATGCAGTATTGTATTTTTATGCTGACGTGTCTCTTCTTCAGCCCAGTGGAACCATGTTTTCAGTACTGTCAAGGACAACATCCAGATCACTTCTGAAATATTTTACTTTGAGGGATACTTACGAAAGAAAAAAATTAAATAATGAAAATAAAATAAACACTTTCTAAGTCAGAGAACAGTTTGAATCATTGTGAACAAGTTGCTTGAGGGTTTTTGTTTCTAAATTCACATTTGAATGAGCTCTAGATAGAGTGAACACCAGGACTGGAATACAACTCACTGTCCCTAAATAGTTTGGGCTCAAGGACAGGCAGTAAAATTTACCACCTATGCCCCCCGTACACAAACACATATACAAACAGCAGATTTCGATAGTTCATAATGCCTTGCATTGAGATTATACACACTGTACCCATGCAAAACAATGTACCTCTCTTACTAACTCTAAATACCTGAGAGTAAGCCTGCAAGGAAGCCCATTACAAAAGGGCATTTGCTTCCGCATTGCTTCAGGCAGTGGCAGGAATGAAAAAGGGAAGAGGCAGGGTGCTGCTTGCCAACATGTGCCAGTCCAGGCCTGAACCCATCCTTCAGGTATAGCAGAGCACCCAGTGGCTTCAATTTGATGATGTGGCTGGGAGGGAGCCTTGTGACTGGACGTCGCTAAAGAACAACTGACACATTTCCATCTGCATAAGAGCTGCCCTGAGCACGTGATTCCTTCCATGTGGGGCCTTCCATGCTCAGTGACCTTTATAACTACAGGGAAAGCCTACTGTAACATTTATAGAGGGAACTGCTCTGTAGAAAAGCTCTGGTGTGCGCTGCCAACCTACCTGTTGGTTAGTGTGATGTGAAGCAACTGGGACAACTGCCAGCGGGACACAGTCAAGTGACTGGACTATGTATGCTGCTGTCTCCCTTCTCCTATTGACCACTTGCCTGCCCTCAGGATGGATGGTGAAGCAGAAGGCCCTGGATGACTACGTCAAGCAGCAGGACCCTCACTACAGCTACACCCTCAAGAACAAGGAGGACAGGCCAGATGTCACCATCTATACCCTCAACATGACCTCCCTGAAGTGGCTGGATGGTGAGAGCAGAGAATGGCAGTTTTTCGCTTGCCCTTTTCATTTGAGGAGGATGAGAAAGAGCGGGAAGGAAGCCTAATGTGTTGTGGAGGCTTCTAGATGGGTGTGATCTACTCTGTGGGAAGTAAGGAAACGTAAGGAGGAGGAGCTACAGGCCTAGTCTCCCTGTGGCTGGCTAGAAAAGGGAGCATGGTCACTTCCCCAGCCTTTGGGGAAAACATAGTTCTGAGGTAGAGCTCAAGACATAGGTCCAAGCAGGAAATAGAATCTCTTTAAAGTGGTTAATTCTCACAAATAATTAAGGTTGGAATTAGAAAATCTTGTAAGGTCAAGGTCTGATAAAAGGGTGAAGTTGTCCTGTCTGAGAATGTAATGAAGAAGAAATGATCCACCATCTACAGATCAACTGCAGGGCAATTGGGAGCTAAGCTTTAATTAATGCAAAGGTTTGTGTTGGGTCATTTGACTTTCTTGGGCCAGCAGCATTCTCCTACCAAATTTCTCCATATCCCAGACACTTCCCAAATCTGCCCACAAGGAATTGTTCACTTCAGAGCCCAATCCAACGTGAAATGTTTTCACATATTGCTGCATCTTGCTTGAGCATGAGGAACAAGATACATGCCCCAACCTCCAGTCATACTGACCCTTTATTGGGGGATTTTCCTGACTGCTTTTATGATGATTCTTTTTTTACTTAGTGCATGGTTCTTCTGGTGCAGATTCCCGTGTGAATCAGTACATTGTTCTTACTGTTATCTGCAGGAGTGGCTCAACATCCCTTTCCATTTCCCTTCCTTCCATGCTCCATTTTTTGAGCTACGATTCATGGGGTTGATGGGATTTGGAGTCTAACAACATCCCTGCCCAAATTGGGGGGGGGGCTGGTGATCTTCCTTTCACTTCATATGTCCTAACCCTGTGTGTGTGTGTGTGTGTGTGTGTGATTTCTCTACTATTAGATAAATATCAGTTATGTTTCTGTGTATCCATTCAGAATCTGAAGTGGATGCAACAGTTTGGTGGCATGAACTGACCATTGTTGTCCCCCGAAACCCCAAAATGACGAGCTTGTGTTTGCTGATGATTGGGAATGGAAGAAATGATGATGTCCCTCAACCCATGGACTTAAGGGTTGATGAAGCCATTATGACAGCAAAATCTGCTGGGTTGTAAGTAGCCGGAAGAATCACTGAGAAATGATTATAACATCAACTCTGCTTTGTTAACACTGTTAAATAAATTAGTAGCCCTACGAGAATAGAGAACTGTGAAGCAGATGTTTAATGGTAATCTAATCCAATTCACTGTATTCAAGAAAGTTTATTTATGCTTATTTCTTGGGTTATCTGCCTCTCAGCTCCCCAGTACATATGTACAAATTATGACCAAGATGTTTCTTGAACTCTTTGTCACACATACTCAGATAGGGCATTCAAATAATTTAAGAAACTATGACCATGATTTACTGTTAATTAAAATGGCAGCAAAAGAACAGGAAATTAATTTCCGTTTGCTCTTCTCTGAACTGCTGTAATAGTGTGCCTTGATTTTAGCAAATTTTATGACTGGCCCCAAAGCCACCCAGAGCTGTTGGCTCTGGTTGCTTTGGCATCATTGCCTGTCAATCATAGAGCGTATTTGCTTGTGTTGATGTTATTTTCAAAGAAGCATGAAGCACTTTCACAGCCATTGCAGAACAGATACTAATGACTAATACTTCGCTTTGTCTCTGAAGTTGCACAGCTATTTTGAGGCAGATCCCAAACCAGCCAATTACCTACCACGTAAGTGCTCTTCCCACACTCTTTCATACTCTTATGTGTGTCCACAGAATGAATTGATTGGGTGTAGGGATGTTCACATCTGACAGTTTGATTTCTCTCTGTTTCTCATCCACCCACCCACCCACTCAATCAATCAATCAATCAAATCTAAAGTTCAGTTCTCCACAATTACGCACCCGCCTATGGAATTCTTTTAGGGGCTTGTGAAATTTCATCACTATTTTAGGAAAATTTCTCCTAATAAGCACATTTTGTGTGTGCAATTTCCCCTAATGTACACATTTTTGCAAGCACTTCTCCTAATATTACGCATTTTAGATGTTATTTTTTCCTAATACATCATTTACTTATTATTAGTTCCCTTCCACACACATACCTCTAGGCGATTTACAATAAACCAGGTAAAAAACAAAAACAACACAATAAGCAGGGGATATATTTTAAACATATGCACACACCAGTCCAAAATAGACACCCATAGCTAAAGACCGATTCATCCAACGGGGAAAAGCTGTTGGAACAAAAATGTCTCCAATAGTTTGTAGAAAGTGCAGATAGTGAGCTGTCCCTGCTCTGTGGAACAGAATTCCTGCTGGGATACAGCACACACCCGCTCTTTGAACCTTCCACAAACTTTTCCAGCTGGATGAAATAGTCTCTGCCATAGATGGTTTATGTTGAATTGTTCTCAAATTTATCACCAGGCTGATCTTATTTTGTATGGGTTTTTAAAGCAGCTACATGTTTGTAAATTGCCTTGCTACATGCATTGAAGGATATGCAAAAATAAACAAAAATGCAAAAATAAACAAAGAGAATAGCACATGCACATTTGTGTGTGCATTATTTTGCTGGCATACTGCATCGTGAAATCTGCGTGGACAGGTGTGTTTCGTTTCACATACTGCTTCAGACAACAGAAATGAGGGACACTCACGCTAAAATGCAAGCTGGTTTGAATTTCTCCCTTATCCCTCACTGGTATTGTTTTCCAAAGAAAACATTTGTATTTCACTTTTGATATATTGATCCTCATTCTGTCTAGCAGAATCACTCAACCTGTAACAGAACTGAACGAACACATTGCTATGCTAGAGTAATAGATCATGGCAGTTCTCATTCCACCTGGTATGAGAACTAGGACAGGCCTATCATGCTGTTCTAGGGGACCAGATGGGAGGCCTCAACTAAAAACTTTGATCTGTTTTGCTTCTAGAAAATCCCTATGCAAGAATGCAAGAATGGCATTGAAGATTATGCTGTTTTTTGTTCATGGCGGAAGTTCATAATTGACAAGATGGCACAGCCAGATGTGCTGATTCAGTTCCCAATGGTCAAGGTAACTCTGGCTTCTTCATTCTTTCTGGATTGGTGGACAGACACTGCGAACATTAAGGAACATGTTCTGCTTGTTCCCATCAATGCAGTAATGCTAGAAGAGTTATTTTAAAGATTTCTTAAGCTTTAAGAAAAAGCTTAATAGCAGCTTTTAGAGGAATTGCGGGCGGGCGTTGGGAGGGAGGGTAGGAGTGAGGAGAGTCCCCCTTGTGCTGCTCAGCTGACTGGGGAACAGCTGAGAGTGGTGAAAAAGGGTGCCAGACTCCAGAATAAAGTTGATCTTTATTCTAAGGCTCCCCTCCCCCCCATTTTTCCTACTGCTTGGCTGAGCCATGGGAAGGTATACTGTCAACCATGTAAGATTAGGCACTGGCCCAGAAGCAGCCTGGGAAGTGCAGGTTGTACAGTTCTGAACAGGAAATAGGAAAAAAGGCATGTTTCATGGAGACTATGCATATAGACTAGAGAATCTACATATGCCCAGAAAATGTGCAAAATGAAGTCAAGATACATACATTTTCAACGGCCTGTTTGGGATTATGCATAATGGCCAGATAATGTTCAAAATTTAGCTGAAGATATGAACATTCTGCAAAGCCTATTAGGGATTATGTATAATTGCCAGTGATATACAAAATTCACTCGATATATGAACATTTTCCTGGCCTTGCTGGAAATTATGTATGATGATCACAAATTCTGCACAATTCCCTCTTCGTTGAGGGATTATGTGCACATTCTGCTTGAGACCTGATGAATGAGCACAGTGTTGCAAAGAACTAAACACAGAATATATCAGAGGGTGAAATTAATTCATTTTGTTTCTAGGAGGAGGATTTGTAAAAAATATCGGTGAGGTGAAGAGTGCTGATCCTTACGTCAGCACACTGTGTATGACCTCAGTATTGCCTTTGCAGAATATAGGGCACCCCTGTTAAAGCTCTGAAGACAAACCTTCTTGTGATGGCACTGTGACTATGCCATTCTAACAATAAAGTATCCTCAGACTCTTTGCAAGTATGTCCTTTGCATTCCAGAGGCTGTAATCCTTTTGTCTTATCTTCAGGCCACTGTGCGGGCCATGGACACCATAACAGCGTTCTTACAGAAAGAATCTGCTGGAAAGATGAACATTGCCAAGTTCATGTTGACAGGTGGTTCCAAGGTAGGTATGAAGGTCTGTGCTGCTTTGCTTTCCATGTATGTAACACATCAGTTGCATTATTCTCCTTGTTTTCTTCTCGTTCCCAGTGCACCTTTGCAACCTCATTCTTTTGTCTCTTTTTGGCAGCGTGGCTGGACTGCCTGGCTTGCGGCAGCCGTGGATGAAAGAGTTGTGTCCTTTGCTCCACTTGTATTTGATCTTTTGAATATCATTAAGGTGAGAATCCAATTTCTTCACAGTAAAGTAAAGAAGAGTAGAGAACAACAAGACTGCACAAAGGGCAATGCGCTACGTCTGTGTAGTAACTCTCCATTCTACAGGATTTCAAGTACTTAAGCTTTGGCACTTGCTGTATAGAAAGTCTTAATGTGCACAGAGAACTCACTTCTGGCTGCTTTGCTTCAGAGCTGGCATCATCAATACCGAGCATACTGTGGCTGGACATTTGCATGGCGGCACATACATGAACTGAAAATTACTCAGAAGTTGGACACTCCACGGTTCAAGATACTAACTTCGCATGTTGATCCACTTGGTGAGCACTTCTTATGTTCTCAGATTTATATGATAAATGATATGGTAGCAAAAGAAAGGATAGTTGTGTGGCAAGTTCCCACCTCCTACCAGTAGGAATAAAGACACGTGACACCAAAGCTTAGGTTGATGGGCTAAAATTGGCCACAACTTTATTGGTTAGAGGTAAAGAGCGGTATTGGCTTAGGCATTGGTCCTATCGACTATCCGGCTTCAGCCTGTTTGCTTGAAGACCAGGGTTAACACCAGCGGGGGGAGCCCTGCTGATCCACATCAACTAGGGACTCCCCCTGGGTCACCACTCAGGGGCGCGCTTTAGGCCCTGACCTCCACAGGCTTAGGACGAGGCCACACACCCCGGAATCCTTTATCGGACTACCCTTCAATATTTGGGGGAGGTGATTGCGCTCCCCCCGCCAACACATCTACATAACAATACCCCTACCACTGCCTAACCAAGGAGTTGTTACGATTTGCTATGAGGTAGGCAAAAAACCAAATGGCCTGTGCCAATTTGCCAAATGGAAAAAATTCCTACCAGGCCCCTTAACGGCGACCAACCGAGGTCCATAGCAAGGTCAGAAGGAGAACCTGAAGGGCGGGCGGGTGGGAAACCAAAGCAACGGAGCGGGCCAAAGAGGGGGATCCCGGGGGCCGCGCTTGCCTTAAATGAGGCAAGCCACACCCCCTGAGCCAGCTGATTGGCTGGCCAGGGGATGACGCGGCCTGAGGATTCCCCAGATCATGCGGGGGCTGCAAGCCAGCCTCCACGCGCGTGTTGAGGGCATGAAGCCCACAACAACAACACCACCACCTCCTCCCGAGGTCGGAAGTGGCTTTGTAGAAATAGAAGGAAAGGACAATTTTGGTGGCGCTACAATGCACGTAACAAGCATAGAAGAGCATGGTGTTATGCAGAGGAATAGGGAATGGCTCAATCAAATGAAGTCTTTTCCACTTTGGTGTAGATCCATTATTTTGTCTAGGGTGGGACAGGGTGGGTAGAGCAAGCAAGCAATCAAGCTGGTCACTGATAAGACACTTTTGCATGCTGTCCTTCAACAGCCTGCCTTGAGTAAGTGTTCACTCCCTTGCTGTCTTCCCCCACTCCAAACTTCCAACTCCTTTTCTTCTTCCTCTCTCATTTCTCCACTCCCTCTGCCTCTGCCTCTCCACGTTTCTTCCTCTATAAGCCAATTACCGGCTTTGTTAAGCTACAACAGCCACTTAATTAAGTGGTATACAAATTTTGTTAAATAAAATAAGTTTCTGTTGTGGCATGTCATTAATTTTATATAATCTGCAGGCTTCAGCTTTTGCTTGACTGATTCTGGAAATCAAACAAATATGAGAACTGCTGCAATTTCAGCACCTGTGCCCACATCCTTACATTCTGCCCCCTGAGTGTATGCCGCTTTTTAGGGATTTGTGGTCCTTACTCCATTCTACTTATTCTCTATTGCTTCTGTGCAGTCTTGCTATCCTTTTTATGATGATTTATTACAAAACAAGGTACAGTGGTACCTCGGGTTACATGCGCTTCAGGTTACATACGCTTCAGGTTAGACTCCACGAACCCAGAAATAGTACCTCGGGTTAAGAACTTTGCTTCAGGATGAGAACAGAAATTGTGCTCTGGCGGTGCGGCGGCAGTGGGAGGCCCCATTAGCTAAAGTGGTGCTTCAGGTTAAGAACAGTTTCAGGTTAAGAACGGACCTCTGGAACAAATTAAGTACTTGAGAACCATATGTTGGTCATTTCTAAAACAGTTAATTTTTCCATCCCCAGCATATAACGAACGATACATAAACAAGCCCAAGTATCTAATCATAGCATCAGGAGATGAATTCTTCCCTCTCGATGATTCCCACCATTTCTTCAATGAGCTATCAGGAGCAAAATATTTCCGGTGAGTTCATGCTGATGCTCTCATTTTTCCTTTTGCTATCAAACAGCAGCCCATGTTCCGCAAAACTACAACAAGCTAACTCATTCCGAGCCAAGAAAATCTGGATTCTAATCTGCATCGGTTACGTGCATTTAAATGATAAAACCTTTTTTCGCTTAATTCTGTAATGTGTTACTGTTGTGCAATAATTCTGCATAGTCTAATCAAGGACAGTGGCAAGGAGCTGTGCAGGACACCAAAGCTTCACCCCCGATAACTGGAAACTTTAGTAGCTCCTGTGGCTTTTGAGACTTTACCAGGCACACCCCATGCACTCCCGAGCATAGGACAGGATTCAACTAACAACCACTATCAATGGAAGCCCACACAAGGACTTCCACTGGCACAACAAGGTCCCCCCCCCATTTCTGCACCCTCTTCCAGTTGGCTGGGGGGGGGTTCAGGAGAACTCCTGGAACACAGGAGAGGAGATAAGCAAACTCTCTTTTTTGGAGGAAGGGCAGAAGTGACCCAGGTTGTTAGGCAGTCAGTGGATGGTGTTATTAGCCCACCTTTGTAATTAGAATGATAAACATGCAAGCAGTGAACAAAATGCTAGTTCAGCCATCACTCCAATCGACACTGCAATGTTTCTGATGAGTGTCTGCCACTTATTATTATTATTCACTGTGTTTCCATATCCCTCTGTCAATTTGCTTGCCATCTTACTAATTAAAAAGGATTAAAAAAAGGAAGAGGCCTGCAAAGCAGTTCTGCCCTCTGATGAGTTGAAACTTGATGACACAGAGGACACCAACCAATGGGTTCTGTGCAAAGGCAGCTTTTGCTGTGTGGTTCAAATTAATCTATACTGTCTTAAAAACGTTTACAATTGTCTTTACCCTCAGTAATTCCTGGTATTCACTTTTTTGAATCTCTCAAAGAACTCTGAAAGAATAGCCGCCCAGAGTGGTTGGCAAAACCCAGCCAGATGGGCGGGGTATAAATACTACTGCTGCTGCTACTACTACTAAATTTTATTATTATTATTATTATTTTTATTATTATTATTATTATTATTATTAGACTTACCCTTGCAAAAGCCATGCTAGTTTTACTTCAACAAGTCTTGCTCTTTTATATGCTAATTCTATTTTTAATAAGGGGTTTCACCTTATTTCACCTATTAACTGGCCTGTTACTTCCTAGATCCCCTCTTGATTGCATTTTAAAAGTTGGTGTTACTTGGGTGCATTTGCATTCCTCAGACATGGAGACAGGTCTTCGGAACCAGTTAAATATTTTTGTTAGAAGAACAGCAATTTCACATTTGAGTTCTTTAAGAACTTTTTGGTGGGTAAAATCTGGTGATTTTCTGTTTTCAATTTGTCAGTAGAGCCTAGAACTTGGCTACAGATCCCTGCTGCAAAATTCACAGAGGGTTTGAATTAGAATACTGCCCACCCCCACCCCCGCCTGTATAATTTTCTATATGTGTATATTCCAAAGAAGAAAAACCCAGAAAGAGTCAAATTTCTGTGATTAGAGGAAATATGTAATTGCTTTGTCTATTGCAAGGGAGCTATTATTTCAAAAACCTCTCTGTTGCCCTGCAGAGCCACCCCAAACAATGATCACTTGATGACACGGGACCCATCGATTAAAATATCAATTGCAATGTCGGTTATAAGCTTTTTTCTTAGCACCATTTTGAATCTGAAAATGCCCCAAATTTCCTGGAAGAGAACCGAGGTGAGGAAAACTCATGTTGCAACATAACTAATTCAGTCATGAGACTAGTTTTATTATTTAGTTCAAGCCATGAGTACACATAGCCTTTTAACTGATGAAAATCATACTTTATCAAGGACACTCTGTTAAGCTCAAGCTTACTAGGAAATTATCGGTATTATTGGAAGCAGGAAGTCTTGGCCAATGTTCCAATAAATGCCAGGAACATTATGACATTTGGCCATTTTCTGAGGGCACTTGGTTGGTTTTGAGCTTTACTGGTACATATTAGAATATTATGACATTTCCTTCTGGCCTTTTAATGTTACATTCAGATACAGTAAATATCTAAATATTTAGTATATGTATATGAATTTGCCCCTAGAGGCAAAGCACAAAGAAAGGCTCTTCATTTCAATGAAATTGAAAGGTTTCAGTGAAAGCTGTAGGTTGATTTCACACCGACTGTTTTCTGACACATGTTTCTATACTAGCCAGCTAATTAGGTGGCTGCTGTTGAAATGAGATCTTTGGGATCTACGTAGGAAGAACCATTGCACAGTGGTATTTGCTTTGCATGCTAAAGGTCTTTGGTTTGATCCCTGATGTTTCCACATAGGCCTGGGAGAGAAACCTGCTTGTAATCACACTAGACAGCTGTTGCCAATCAGTGTAGACAATACTGAGCTAGATGGACCCAACAGTCTGACTTGGTATAAGGTAGCTTCCTATAGAAAATCATGTAGCTGATAGAAGAAATGGATGATAGGTTGATGAACACTTGATATTTCTGTCCTATTCTCTCTTTTTCTAGACAAAAGCTACAGGCATTATTGAGCTCTACACAGATATGGAGCCTTCAGCAGTTAAATGTTTCTTTTCTAACACTTTGGGTTCTGAAAGGTAGGATTTATTGTGCATGATTTATTAATACAAATATACAGAGTTGATACAAAGAATGGGACAATCTGTTAATCTTAGTTGTCTCTTTCTTAAATTCAGTTCTCCACATTTCTGCTGCGTTTTGCAAATTACTGTTTTTTTAAAAAAATCCTCATGAAAAATTGCCAGCATTTTTGTGTGCTTTTCTCTTAATCTCCACATTTCTGTATGTCGTTTTGTCAAATATACATCTTTTTTGCAAACAATTCCCCCTAGTGCTTTTTTTCTTATTTTCACTAACCTATGCATTTATATATGGACTTCACCCTAGCATTTCTGTGCACATTACTTGGCTTGAGAGCTGCATTGCAAACTTCGTAGACATGTGAATCTTGAAGGATGTCTGTGTTTTGGTTTCCACATTATTTTTGAAAGTGTGACAATGGAGGATCGCTTTTAAATCTCTACAAAGAAGCCATTGGGGTGTTCCCTTCCCTAAAGCGTGCAGTATTTTCTCTCTAGCAAAAAAGAAAAGAAAGCATTCTGAGTGCTCTTTGTGAACAGCTCCACAAAACATTATAGTTTTTATACTTTTATATGTTTTCAAACCTACAAACAAGATTCATAAAGGAACTCTGTGGGTGGACTACTGAATATGCTCTAGAACTTTTCGAATCGGGTTGATAGTTTTGAAGAACCATCAGAATGGCTGAGTCATCTGAGTAGTAGACAAAGAATATTTTTGATTTCCTTAAACATAACGATCCCCTTTGCTTCAGTAAGTGAACTATTGCCTTGGTAGTGGTACTTGTCTCCAAAAAGTAGCTTCCTCAGCACTCACTGTGCCTCCTCCTTCCCTTCTCATTCTCAGGCGAGACTTCAGGCTGTTGGTGGGTCCTGGTCCTTCAGGTGTTTCACAACCCATATCTTGGCTTCCCTGCAAGGTTGAGAAAGTGGTAAGAGGATTTGGGATTGGGGGTTTCTCTAAGCTTCGTTAACAGCTGAGTGAATCAAACCCCCACCCCTACGCACACAAGCAATTCTTCAAAAATAAATTATTTCCTTCAAAGAAGGGTTCTGTTGCCGACACATTGAATTAGCCCATTTATTTGCAAAGTTCTTTTTAAAAAATTACACAGATAGTGAGTGTACTCAGTTAGGATAGTGGTGTGGTGTGGCGTGTGTGACATGTACTGGCTGGTTACCATTTGTGATGGGCTGCACAGGAAAGTCCATTGCTGTTGCTTCCACCTTAAAGGAGCAGAAGCTCATATGTAACAATAAGGCCCACTCTGGAACCTGCTGGGTTCCTTCAGAAGAAAGGGGTATACATTGAATGAATAAGTAATCCAAGAGTCAAACAACCAAATAAAATGGGATTCTTTTGTTATATAAGTTACCAAAAACATCCATAGGATGGTTTCATTTCAAAGCGCAGCAGAGTGTATTTTCATCTATTTCCATCTAATGTTGCCCCAGGAGATGTGAGCTAAAGAGCATTATCATGTATGTTTGTTTTGTATGTTTTTCTTTTTTTTCTTTCTATTTTGTTGTCTATTCTGTTTTCTATACTGTTTAAAATGAATAAAAAATTTTATAAAAAAAAAAATAAAGAGCATTATCTTTATGCTGCAGTTCTAAAATGACCCGTGCTAGAAAGTAAGATTCACTAATATATTGGGGCTCATGAGTCTATAGCGGGGTGGGGAACCTCTTTCGGAATGAGGACTGCATTTCCTTCTGGGCAAGCTTGTGGAGGCTACATGCCAGTGATGGGCAGTGTCAAAGGCAAAAGTGAACAGAGCAATCAATGTGAATTCCACAATTGTGCAGTAGCCTAGTTTCTTCACAGACACACTTTTTTGTCTATCCTCCATCCAGACAAGCAAGAAGTATTATCAGAGTCCAAGGACACATTCCAGCCAGGGGGAAACAGTCTAGGAGGGAGGAAAGCACAGCTGGTGAGGGTTGTGCTTTGGAAGTGTGGGTGTCCTGGAGATTATCCCAAGGGCCAGATAGAGAGGGCTGGAGGGCTGCCCTTGGCCCCTGGGCCTGAGGTTCCCCATCTGTGATGTATGGAATGGTTTATGATCACCTGGAAAGAAGTGGGATGTAACCCCAACCCATCCTGCCCCACTTTGAGCACAGTCGCCATAGCTGTTCCACTCTACCCTGCCCTTGGGAGACTCAAACCAGGAACACTCTTCTCCAGATTCACACTAGTGAACATTTTAGAATTTCATAAGCTCAGGGTTTACAAGAGCGCCTGTTACCTGTTCATTTCTCAGTGGCTTCTGTCTGATCCCATTGCAGAAAACGGGTGTTTATAAGGCAGAAGAGGAAAAGCCACAATCGGGATGGAAGGCTTTCTTTATTGAGGTAAATATTCACTCCAGTCTAGTATTTGACTCCCCCATCCCCAGGAGAGAAAACTCTGAGTGCATTGAGTACCAAGACTGATGGAGATTCACCCAAATCAGTCTCCCTGGAAATAACAGGCACTTTTAGGAGGGTCTTGTATTGGCATTAGCACTGAGATGCTAAGCCAGAAGAAATCAAGATAGGTTGTTAGACTACGTTTCTCAGATCACACAATTGCTCTGGAGTGTCTACCCTATTCCAGTGTCAAATCTTCATCAACACCTAAAAATAAAGGCTAGAAGGTTTAAGTTTTCCATAAAACGTGTTTTGGGCAAATGATGGCTTGAATAAAGCACTCCTAAATCAGAGTGGTTGACAGGTAGGAACTATGAGCTGGAAATTGCTGTTCCATGTTGCAGTCCAGGCATTAATTCATTGGCTGCTGTAATCACGCCATGACATTGGGCTCTGTGAAGCAACCCAAGCTGCTTCACTTCTGACTGTCCCCTATTCAGTTTGAATTGCTACAGGAAGGGGGTGGTATTGCACCCCAAATCCAAAGCTGCAGCTTCAGACCTCCCATTGACTTGCATTGGGAAAGCAAGATATTCACAAATTTTGGAATAGTTACATAGGTGCATAACATCTGCTGACATAGAAGGCCCACCTCTCCAAAAATAGGATGAACCTGGCCAAATTTGAGACACATAGATCGTGTTACTTTTCTAATAATAATAATAATCCAGAACAGTCATAACTTATATGAAAAAGATTTTGAAAACCTATCTCAGAAAACACTATGGCCAGGGGACAACACACAATATGTGTATATGCTTGTGTGCATAGATATATGTGTATATATAATGTTGGATTAGGAAGGATGGAAAAGAATAGAAAACAAACACGTAGTTTGATTATGAAGGATCTATGACTCATTGAGAGATGATACAAGTGTAAATAAAGTTCAAAACACCATAGCCACATTTGGGAGAGGAAGGAAGTAAAACTGCCTTAGTGGCTATTATAACTGGAGACTAAAAGTGACAACAAGCTCTATGTGTGTGTAGATAGAGAAGGGTGAAAAAAGCAAATAGGTAGAAATGTTGGGCTAAGAGACAAGCTGAATCAAAATACCACAGCAAACTCCTTGTGCCATTCATAGTACTAGCCATAGAGTGAGGGGGAAAGGCACTGGGACAAAGATATTAGGATTGTGGAGATGTAGGATAATATTCTACGTCTGGGTTTGAGGCTACGGGGAGCAAACACCAGTTCTACTACTCCCATTGACTCCATCATTGTGTTTCCCTTATTTGAGGACGTTTACATTTTTCCAGTCATTTTGGAGACAGGTTACTTGGCTTAGATCACCTTTGCTTTGTAACTGAATGTCTCCAGAGCAGGGGGATCTTCTGCTCAGATCGCTTTGGGGGCAGAGCTGAGCCTTGGAGGGACCCTACTTTGATACCGCCTCATCTTGGGATTTGGATGAAGTGGTTGCACAACCCTAGCTGTTAAAACAATTTGGGGGGATATTGCATCATGTGAACTACTTCCTTCTGTTTAATGAGGGAATATTGGCTTTGTAACCAATAATCTAAAAGACTCAAGGCAAAAACTGGTATTACCCAAATTACCAAACACTTAGAGTGGCTGGGGAAACCCAGCCAGATGGGCAGGGAATTAATAATAATAATAATAATAATAATAATAATAATAATAATAATAATAATTTATTAGCTTACCTTTCAGTCTAGCTCGCTCACTGTGTCCTTCCAAAAACAATAAAGCAACTATGCCTGAAAGCTCTACTTTCATGTACTAATTGAAATCCAGTGATAGAAAGCTGTTCTGCTGAATAGGCAGGAAGTATTCTTCCATAAACTACAATATGCTGTAAGGCAGAACAATTATTTTTTAGCTACCCCTGTGCTTTGCACTCCCAATGTAGGCTCCGTTCTATTAGATTTGCAAGGTGAGCTATTGAGCAGAACTGCAATTTCTTTTCCAGGCCACCTTCCCAGGACCTGGGACCATTGATTTTGTGTTAAGTTCTGAGGTTCACATCATTCCAGACACTTTTCCATGTCCAGCCTGCCACGGAAAGGAATGCAAGGGGAAGGTGGTATGACACTCACCAAGGATGCTATAGCTCCTGCTGCTGAAGACATCCATGAGTGTAAACACAAGAGGTGCTCAGAAAACCATGCAGAGGAGTCGTGGTGGGTTGGGCAGAGAAATAATACTGTACTGCATAGAGAATGCACAGGTTCAACTTCAACTAACATGAAATGGGAGAGGGATGTGGGGTTGTGGGGTAGGTAGGTGAAGATGTCAGTCAGGAACAGGAGCCCTAAAGGAGGATTGTGGGAAATGGGTCTGGTGGGTGCATATTGGGCATGAGACAGAGGGAGGGCCTGGTTATATAAAATTATGAACAATTAATGCAGCAATATAAAATTATGAACAATTAATGCAGCAAAGGAAAGTGCCTTTGTATTCCTCAGATCTCAGGATCAAAATAAAGAGAAGCACTATGCTCTATAAGTCTTCACTGAAACTCTGTACAAGTATTTGAGCATTCAATGCACAATTCCTTAACCCGGATTTAAAATAGTTTAGCCTCATAGACTTTGATGGGATTAAATAGCCTCTAATCCAAGTAATTAATTATAGCTGGATTGTAAATCGTCATGTAAAATGACTGAGTTCAAATTGCACGTGAGTCACAGACGGAAGTAGGTGTCTTCTTTGGCTAGCTATTATCTCTTTGTTTTCGAGTCCCTTCTGCAAAATGGGGGTAACAATAAAGTGACTATATTTTGTGTGACAGAAGTGAGCCCACCTGCTGTGGCTTTCATGGGCTGATGATTTCTAGCTGTTCTCTCCCTGTTAACAAATAAAGGTCGTTTCTGGCATTCTTACCATCTTGCACTGGGTGAGATTTTCTTGTGTTTTGAAGTGAACCGCCACTTGCTCCACTATCCTCCTATAGCTACTGTGTGGGGAATGGGTGTCTGTTCTTAGGGTGTGTAGCAGGTTGGGTCATAAGCCTATCATAACAAAAGGAGTAATACCTACCACAGTACTATCAGTGTTGTGAATATATGTCATTCAGTTGAACATAATAGTTTTGTTAGTAAAGTGGATCTACAGACTGTCCTTCATACAGGCAGTTGCAATGACTGAAGAACAAACCACCAGGGAGTTCTCTTGTTAAACAAAATGAAATAGGAGCACCACTGCCCTCTGCTGCTTAATCATGGCAAAGGCATTTATGCAGGTCAGCTGCCCATTGTGTTTGTGCTAAACAGTATTCCAAGCAAAGAGACTGAAAGCTCATTTTGACTACATAATCTTAGAAGATGGTGTGGCTGTGAGAGGGACACAGCTGTGACTATCATGAAAGGACCCTGCAAATTTTGAATTTGGCACTCATCTACTGCCGCTTCTCAAACTGCACAGGATGAGGTTCCAAAGGGGCAGCAGATGCCGGAGCATGTGAATTCCATGCTGGAATTCGTGGAGCAGCTGAGAAGAACAGGGGAGGAACTGAAAGACAATAATTATCCAGCCCTATTGCTGCACAGCCTTGCAGAATCATACAGGGCCCTGAGTGGTGCTACGCAACGGAAGGAAATTGGTGTCGTGACCCCTGAAACCCTCCAACACCGCAAGGGCTTCTAAGGCTCTGGAGTTCTCTACAAGTGGGTGGAGACTAGAGGAACAAGTCATTCGCTTAGTGCTATCCATGAGCCAGCTTCCAGGCTTGCTTTCCCTGTAGAATTCAGCATCAGACCTGAACAGGACAGGACTTTCTCTGTCTCTCATAACTCTAGAACTCGTGGACATTCAATGAAGCTGAATGTTAGAAGACTCAGGACAGATAACACCTTGCTGGCTGCTATTCCCGCTGCTGCCATCTCCTGCTAGGACACATGGAAAACTTATCAGACAGACAGCAAAATTTATCATCTATGCCTGGTTGACAATTTTATACAATTTTGTCCGTTTGCATGCACACACATGCAAGCAGCAGATTTCAACAGTTCATAATGCCTTGCATTGAGATTATACACACTATACCCATGCAAGACAATACACCTCTCTTACTAACTCAGTTTATCTGGGAGTTGTTGGCATCCATCTGTTTCGAAAGACAATGGGGTGCTCCTTCAGGGGCAAAGTCAAACTGCTGCACCAACAGGACCAATTTGATCTTCTTGGGGCACAAGCCTGGGCAGTGTGTATGGAGGTCCTGAACTGCCCAGATGACAAGACTCTCAGCCTTGTTGATGTAAGTTCAAAGGAAAGCAGAGTGATACATTTGGCACCAGCTTGGATGTAGAAGTTGCTGGAAAGAGGCAAACAAGGCACCATACAACTGTCTTAGGGACTCCACTCTGGATTTATGTAGGGTTTACTCCTTACCCTTTTCTTTTCCCAAAGATGTTCTGCAAGGCAGTGGAGGTTTAGGGTCAGACTCTTCCTTCTCCTGGGTGGGCTACCTTCCCAGGTTGATGAGCCCCATCTGCCCCTCACTTCCGCCTATAGCACTTGCAGAAACCGCCTTCTTCACCATTGGACCCCCTGTTGGTCTCATCCACTCAATCCACCACAGCCTGTCTTCGCCTGCCAGGGAAATCCCTAACTCACTGAGGGTTTGAGACCAATCTGATACCCTCATCTGGTTTAGCTGGACTGTCTGAGCCGTTCCCAGGATGTGGTAGGTGTTGCATGCTGATAGTTTCTAAGAGCCACAGGGGACCAAAGGTGGACAAACTACCCCAGAAGGAGCATGGCCCCACCAGAGGCACTACCTTCTGAGTTGGCAATGGTTAAGATTACAGTACTTTCAAAACAGTTCCTCCTGTTTGCATTATCTGGCTAGCTGCTTTTCCTAGTGCCCCTGTACCTGACTAGCTCTGCCCCTCCCAATCATCTTTTGCCTAGCAAGATGTTCCCCTCCTCTCTTTCCCCTCAGGTGGAGACCAAACCCATTACAAAAGGGCATTTGCTTCTGCATTGCTTCAGGCAGTGGCAGGAATGCAAAAGGGAAGGGACAGGGTGATGTTTGCCAGCATGTGCCACCTTTTTCTCCCTCCACTTCAGTCTAGGCCTGAAACCATCCTTTAGGTACTATAGCAGAGCACGTGTCGGCTTCAATTTGACCATGTGCTGGGAGGATGCTTTGGCCACTGAAGAACAACTGGCACATTTCCATCTGCATAAGGGCTGCCTGGACCATGTGGTTCAATGCCTTCCATGCTCAGTGACCTTTATAAGTACAGGTATTTGTGCTGATATTCTTTTTCAAGAAGCATGAATTACTTTCATAGCCTTTGCAGAACTGATACTAATGACTTAAGTACTTTTACTTTACTTTGTCTCTGAAGTTGTGTAGCTCTTTTGAGGCAAATCCCAAACTAGTCAGTCACCTACCATGTGAATACCCTTGAATCTTTTCCATGTCTGGATCTTGACAAATTCTCTTCTTCTAATACACTCTGATGAGGAAAGTGTTTACTTTCTCACGTCAAAATCTAGTGGTAATCTGGAGTTTCTTTTAAAACCATGCTTTATAACAACATCTAAATTTCATGGTCCATGAAGAGGTGGACATTGCTTTCACAAAAGTGGTTTAATACTAGAATTAAAATACAGAAGCCAAATCATGAAGTTACCTTAGAGAGAAACTGGGAGTTGCCGTAAGCTGCTCCCCATCTTCTTACATTTGGAGCCTCAGGCTATCACCTGTTCCCTGTTCAAACAATCCCAGCACGCACCTTATCAGGATGTCTGTTCCTGCGCTCTCTTAAATGTTGTGTTGCTTGTGCCTCTCTGGTGACTCATCAAATTGTAATTGTTGGTTCTGAGAGCAATGAGTTCAAAGATGTGTGTAGATCAAAAAAGTGCAGAGCTTTTTAATATATGTGGAATTTTTAAACATTCATATTAAAAAGCTCTGATTTATACACATCTTTGAGCTAAATTGCTCTCAGCGCTGATTACAATTTGTTATTTGAGAACTCTGTGCTTTGGAAACTCCCTAGGCAGAAAATATGCCCTACTTTTATTACAAAGCTGTGCCTTTTCAAGCTTAATTATTTAAATATCCTTCAAATGCATTATTTTCCTTTGCTTTAATGCTATGCACAGAGAACAATGTGCTAGCATATGCCCTCAAGCACTTGCCCTGTAAGACAACATTACTTGTTGCTTTACCAAATTAAAAATATGAATCTCGCTTTTGACACACCGACCACCAACTTCCAATAACAGAGCTAAGTAAGCAAGTGCCTTGGCTTTCCAAACAGGCATTATTTTTACAGGCCCTCAAGCCAGTGGTTCTATAAATTGTATTGTTTCCCCCTCCCTCTCCCAAGAAGAATATTTGTATCTCACTTTTAGTATACTATTGATCCTTGTTCTGTCCAGCAGAATCACTCAGCGTGCAGAACTGAACAAATGTTTTGCCATGCCTAGGTAACAGCTAGTGGGAGAGACATTTGCATAATTGAACTTGAGATGATATATGGGGCCAGCTGAGCTGAGGAGACACAATCTCCAGCCTGTCTCTCTGCTCAGGTCTGACTAAGCCAGCAGAGGGAGCATTTGCTCTTTCTGCCCTGCTGCGGGCCTTTATTTTTCAGTGCAATGGAGGCTTCGGCCTGGTCCACAGTGCTCTTGGCAATGTCTGTGGGAAGCCTTTTGCAGCTGAATCGACCCCTCACATTTTAAATTTTTTTTATACCCCTTCACATATGTCTTGCAGTTTCTTTCTGCTTCAGCTCTGTGAACTTTGAGGTTATTTGGGGGGGGGGGGAATTGTGTGGGTTTGCTTCCCCCACAGCTTTTTTCTGCTCCCATAGCCCACCCAGTGCTGGGAGTGACCAGAGCCCCTTTAAGCGGGGCCATTTGTGTAAGATACTTTTATGTGGTTGCCATCTAGTGGTTCCTAAAGGCAAAAGTTGAGGAAAATATTGGCACTGAGCATGCAGGGGAGCCTTCTGGGGATTGGTTCTAATGTGGATATCTGGCTAAAGGTTGTATAATAGTAACCAAGTAGGGCAACCAGTTACTGTTCATCTTACAGGTTTAGCCCGTATACATTATAAACCAGGCATTTATCACCTTTATCTCCTCATGGTTTAGAAGTGTGTGGGTCGCCCTGGTATTTCTGCTTTCTCCCTTTTTTGTCTTGGGGATACAGTGGTATATGGAAGATGGTTTTAAGGACACGATTTTTCTGCACCATCTATCTCTTTCTAGAAAATACCACAGGCATCATTTACTTCTTCACAGATCAAGAGCCCTTCTGTACCAAATGTTATGTTGCTACCACTTTGAGCTCTACTGGGGAGGATTATTTCAGCAATTTTGAGTAATTGAAGGTACTTGTTTTTAAACAAGCAGTTTCCTCAATGATTACTAAGTCACATCTTTCTGTTCCCATTCTCAGGTGAGACTTCAGGTTAATTCAGCTGGTCCCTGGTGGGATAGCGGGTCTTATACTATGGTTGCCACTTGAGAAAGTGGTAAGTGGACTGGAGATTTTAGAGCATTCTTCACACTGCGGAGGAAGTCAAAGCTGTTTCTGCACAAGCGGTACGTGTTAATTTTTCTCACACTTGCTACATTTTCCTCCGAGCTGTGCTTCTGTTGTAGAAACACTGGATTGACCCAGCAGTCAGCCTGCAAAATACATTTCTTCCCGCAGGTACCACGCTCATTTGCTGTTAAGATTGCTGTGTGGCCTAACAGTGTCAACCAACCACTGTTTACTTTTTGTGAAGTGAAGAGTAGGATCAGAGGAACATATTGCTGCTTCTCTGTCATGGATGAGCAGAAGGGCAGATGGACCTAGTCAAGATATCGGGAGAAGGAACATCTCTATTCGGCTGTTTTATGTCAAATTGTGTGAGGCAAGAAATTGAGGCTACACATTCACTCTGCACTGCTATCCACAGTGGGGGCATTCTCTAAACCTAAGGCTGCCCCATGAGATGGTTCCCGCTTGCATTTGCAAGATTCCCCCCCTGCAAAAGTGTTCCTAAATTTGCAGGCAGTGTCAGGAAGGGCCTGCTTAGGGCAAGATGGCAGAGATGGTGCAAGTAGTAGGAATGGAAATCAGGTCTTGGCAATAGAAGAAGAGGAATTTGGATTTGATATCCCACTTTATCACTACCTGAAGGAATCTCAAAGCGGCTAGCAATCTCCTTTCCCTTCCTCTCCCACAACACTCTGTGAGGTGAGTGGGGCTGAGAGACTTCAGAGAAGTGTGACTAGCCACCCAAGGTCACCCAGCAGCTGCATGTGGAGGAGAGGAGACGCGAACCCAGTTCCCCAGATTACGAATCTACCGCTCTTAACCACTATGTCTTTCTGTATAAGTTTCCCTCCCAGCTCTACTTTTCCAGATCCATGGCTGGTCCTATTATTAGACAGAATGAGGCAACTGCTTGGGAGGAGGGGAGCCCCACTTCCAATACTATTCCCATGGAGCCTCCTCAACCAGCCCCATCCCCTTGAGCTTGCAAGGGAGTGTCCCGAAAGAAGGTATGGCTGGAACATTCAATAGGAGCATACCATAGTTCAAGATTTTGCTGCAAGTCACACTAGTTCATACTATTAAACCTTCTAGAAATAATCATAAACTTGAGTTTAGAAGCAGAACAAGTTAGCTGTGCACTTCCCTTTGCAGGAAGCAGGAATTTATAAAGTGGAAGTGGACAAACTGTCAGAAAGATGGAAAGGCTTCTTTATGGAGGTAAAACCCCTTGCTCCACTGAGACTATTTCACACACAGCAAAAGCGGGGTGGATTGGGAACTGAAAATGTATTACATACAGGAATTATATTGTTACAGGCCACCCCAATCTCTGTCAAGCAATAGCAAGAGATTCCTGGGTTTGTGTTCCTTTGGAATGAGGCACAATAGAGACTAGTGTCTTTAAGAAATACGGTTTATTTTATACATGTTTACAGCTGAAGCCTTCAGTGGTGGAGGTGCAGAACATCACATCCCAAGACTATCTCTCATTGCTCCTCTTGTCAGCAGCTTGGGTCCAAATCAGCAGCCAGTCATGCTTCTCGGTGCAACCTTTTCCAGCCAGCGCACTTCAGAGCTCCTCCTTCCCAAAAAACCCTGTTCCCCAAACCTCTGTGGTGACCTTGCACGCCTGTTTCTCTGACAATCTCCCCCTCTCAATTCTGCTAAGTAACACACAGCTGGAGGAGGAACTCCACCCCTTTCCATGTCTGACTGAATATCTGACCTTTCATCAGGGTATTAATGATTCTGCCTTTGTTCTTTGAAGTCAAGGCAGCTTCCTGGGGGATTGGCTTAGAGAGGTGCTTAACAAACCCCACATATATAAATTTTAAAAATTATGGAGAACCTGGCACTGGGAGTGATGTAGATTGGGGGAAAACTGTAGTTCACTGGTAGAGCATCAGCTTTGCATGCAGAAGCTCCTAAATTCAATCACCAGCATCTCCAGGGAGGTTGGAAATGCATGTGAAATACTTTCAAATCATCATGTAATTTCCAATCTAAGACATTTTCAGGCCTTCAATCAGATATCTAGACAATTTAGGGCAAAACCTGGTGCAATAAAAAGCAGCAAATATTTTTCTTGTTTTCATACTAGCCCTCCTTTTGAGGGAGCGGTAATGAAAAATAACAGCTTCCTAAAAATAATATAGCATTAAGAGGCGCATAAATGCATAAAGTATTCTGCCATTAGGCACCACTACTGAAAAATGCAATCATTGTTGCTTGGATATCTTCGTGCTGCCCATTTTTTACTCTTTGTAAGACTAATTGCAATTTCTTTTCCAGGTCACCTTCCTGGGACCCCTGGGCACTATAACTACATATTCACCCCAGAGGTACAGATCCTCCCAGACACATTTTTCTGTGCAGACTGCAATGGAGAGGAATGCCATAGGAAGTTGGTTTGAAACCAACAAGGGATACTGTGGCTCCTGCTGCTGAAATCATCCATGATGGAAGAATAAGAGGCACTGAGAATACCATACACAGGACCAGGTTGGCAGAGAAAGAACCTTGTATGGAGAGAGTGTGCAGGTCTCGCTGTTAGACAAACTAAATTGGTTTGGTGGTGGGGATATGATGTCACAAGCTGGAGAATGATGCTAATCAGGAGCCCTGAAAGAGGACTAGATAAGAGTAGAAGTGGAAATGGTAGTGGAGAACAACTAGGGACTCATTCTACAGTATTTTCAGAAGCAACAGTGATGCCATGGATGTCGGCCTAAAGCATGGCTTAGCTTGGAAGCAAACTCCCAATGTTCTTAAGGGGGCACTGCAAAAGGAGGGGACAAGTTGTTAAGGCACCCTTAAAGTCTTTTCTGGCTAAAATAAATAATCTGGGACAGAGGGTTCCTGGTTTCCTTTTATCTGCATCTCCCCCTGACCCCATAGCATCCACCCTTCCTCCTTACTCCCCGAAAAGCTGAAATAGCAGCATTGGAAGATGCCCTCCCCATACTACAGTGCCAGAAGGCCCATGCACCACTGCTCTTTCAGTCCTGATGTGGTACTGAGAGCATCTAGAAAGAGCCCTTCCTCCACTTACTGCTACCACTGCCATAAAAGGAAATGAGGAGAATCCATAGAGGGCAGACAGGGACCACATATTAAGCAAGGTGAATCCCCACCCCTTGCTTTGGATATCAGAGAAAGGGGTAGAAGATCGTGAGAAGCATGAGCATTGCTAACATATTCATCCCACCTATGACTTAATCAAACCAGGTTACCCACTACCACCAGAGATAGCCCATTGATTCTTATTTACATTTTGTGGGCACTGAAAACCATTTTGCAAGGCTGCTATAAACTCACATTCCTTAAGAAAAGCAGCCTAGAGTGTTAAGAGATTATTTAAGGTAAGGAAATTTCTGGAGATAAGCATTCTTTCCCCCCCTACAAACCCAAATGTGATACCTTGGTGCCATCTGCTGGTTGCTGCTCAGGCTGCATGAGTTTGAAAAGTTGAACCAATTTTAGCAAGAGCGGGATCTTTAAAAGAAAAATAGTGGGCCCGAGCAGAATTTTGAAGTTCTTACTAAGAATCCATGCAGGAAATTAGCCAAAGTTCAACCCCACTTGCTCCATTATCAGGAAGAGCTGCGATGGTCAAGAAAGTCTGCATTAGATACACCGCCTCTGTTCTGCTAATGTGTATTTTGAATGCAATTCTCCGACTCAGATTAATTCACTTTTGTAGAATCTGAGACACACTGGAGGTGAACACCCAAGTTTTGCTGGATGTTATTTAGACAAAGCAATTGTTGCCTATTTTTGGAGGTAATCCTGTTATTTTGTAAGTATACAGTGCAACTAAGATTTTAAAGGCTTTATAATAGATAGAAGTCAACTGGCATGTTAACCCCATCTAGGCACATCCCCTGAGACAGCTTTAAAAATCCAGAATCTGATGAAACAAAAACTGCATTTTGCAAAGCCATGCAGGGAAAAGACATAACAATATCGTAACATTATGCTGGTTTGTGACGAGGTGGGTTCAGTGTAGGCATGTTTACATTTTACCAACAAGTGGGTTGCTCTTGCTGTTCCCTAAACATAACATCTTGCAGGTTCCCCAGCTTGTGTAAACTACTGTACTGTGGAGATGCAAACCCAGTGGGACTAGGGGCCCTACTGTAGCCTGCTGTCTTACCCCAAATCCACCAGGGTCTTCTCTAAGCCCCTCTCAAAAAACAACACCCTGGGCAGTATCCAGTTAAATAATTGTAGCTGTGCAAGTATTTCTGCTAGCGCAATGGGACTTCCACTCCCAAACACACAATCCCCAGCTCTGCTCCAGAGGGTTAGGGGATCTTCCAGAACATGTTTAGGGAAAGAACATTCTGTTGAGCAAGGATAATTCGTTGCCCTGACTGTTCGCCTTAGTGCAAGCTTGAATACAACCCACTGTAACCTCATTTCCTAATGTACGCTTTATAACCTCTTTGCATCTGGCTACTGATAGCAGCTAGCTATCAGTAACCAGTGTCAATGCTGGGAAGCCAGATGAATGCTTTACATTCTGGTCCCTTAACTTAAACCAATCTTACCAGCAGCTTCCCCTGGCAGATAGAGAAAAATTAAAGCTGGGGAGGGAAACCACAATGAAATCCTTTCTCAGTATGGCTACAGAAATGTCCCCAATCTCACAGATCTAAAGAGACTGGCCCAATTTACCAGCCCCAACTGGCAAGGCCCCTGAATCGCTTGATGCAATGCTACTAACCTCAAATAGGAAAACCACATAAATGTGGATCACAGAGACAGAGACAGCCAAAGAAGGGCATAGAGCCAAGTGTGAGATCAACATTTATTTGCTGCAGTTGCTCTGTGCTAGTTCACAAGGTTGTGGCAACAGAAACCCAACAATGGGGTGGAAAAGGATTCAACACAAAAAACTGTAACCAAACTTTTTGACCAGGAGTAACTTCCACCTTCCTCCCGCAACCCCCTTGCTTCCCGCCCCCCCTTGTGCCACAGCAATTTTTTAGAATTCTGCTATGTTTCACAGAAAACAATCCTCTTATTTAAAAACAAATACAAAATAATCTAAAAGGAGAAAAATCTACACAGAGAGTATGTACATCTCCGATAAATAGATTAATACTGAGCTGGGGAAAACTGGAGCTTTTCCAAGGCGCATAATGAAATCAACAGTCGGGGAAAACCGTCTTCTTACGGCCTACCCCAGCTCAGTGCTCCAGGCATAAGCCATCATCTTATACCCCACCCACCCTGGGCTTCCAATGGTTCCCCAGCAACCAATCATCTGCTTGTGCTTCAGAGCCAAGAAGTGCCCCCACTGGTCCAGGACAGCCTTCATCCCAATCCATCCACTCCCTCTACTGAAAAGTGCAACTGTAAGAAGATAGCCTATGTCAAAGAATCCAGAGCCAGCCTGTTTCAACTTCTTTCTTCAGGGTACAGGGAATGGTGCAGGTCTTTTTTCTTCAGCTCTGTCTGCTCCCGATTGCAATGTTAAACAAACAAACAAAAAACGGCTGCAGGGATAATTTTTTTGTGCCCAGTTGTTGGGTGAGATGGTTCCCAGCAGCTACTGGCAAAGGGGTGAAAAGCCTCCCTGTAAAGCATCCATGAGGGTTACACTACCTGCCCACCCACAACCACATGCATGCCACTAGCTCACAAGAGCACCGCCTTCTCATCTGGGCAAGGTTGCTTGAGTGAGCCCTCTGCTGGCCTCATTCCTGCTTCACATACGAGGCAGCCTAAGTCAGTGCCCTCTAGAACGAGGGCAGGGGAAATCCTGGAGGTGGCAGCCTTGCCATTCATCATGCCAGCTGTTGGGACTAACATTCTTGGTTGCTTATTACTCAACGTGGTTAACAAAACTCCTTGCGACAGAGAGCCCCGGAAATTAAACATGAAAGAGCATACAGCTCAATTTGCTTTGGGGGAAAGAAGCCGCATGGCGATGCAGAGGGCCACAGGGATCTCTCTGCTTCAGTGCTAGAGAGCCATGCCCCCAACCTCTGCTGCAGACTGATCTATGCCTTTGGCAGTTTGTGGTCCATTCCTGATTCAGGGTCTCGGAGAGTATTAGGCCTAAAGCCTGGTACAGCCGACACTTCTCGCTGGCAGCTTGAATAGATCTGCCTCACCATCGGCACAGGCAAGGAGCAAGTCAGCCACGGTAGCAGAAAAGACCCCAACAATTCTTCTCTTCCTGCCACTTGGGCTACCAGTGACGCGGTTTGGCTTCAAGCTGCCCAGCTGAGGGGCTGGCAGGGAGGTGGCATTCTTGCAAATTAAATAAGTCAGTGAGAGCTGGTGGTTGCCATCAACATAGCCTACCCCCCGCAACTCTTCCTGCCCCCAAACCAGAAAAGAATAGCAAAAGCTGAAGCTAGTCCCCCCTCGGGGTCATAATGCAGAGCAGGCGGGTCTGTGTCGTCTCGCTCCTCTTCCTCTCTGCCAGGAGACGGAGAGGCAACAGCTGCCAATGTCACTGCTACTCAACAAAGCCATGTGGCTAATGTCTCTTGGTGGAGGAGACCTTCTTCTTGCGTGCAGCAAGCATCTCGTAGAATGGATCCCGGCTAATTGCAGCTCTGAAGAGAGACAAGTGGGAGGCGGGTGGGGGGGGTGGAGAGAGAGAGAGTGTGTGTAAAAAGACCCACAAAGTGTTAAGGGAAATCCCCAACTGATTGGAGATGCCACCCAGCACATAATTATAGGATCAGTCCACCCCCTTAGCTACTGTTTCTGGAAGGAAGCATGATTTAGCTTGAAGAGGGAGCAGGCAGATCAGGGGACTGTACTTCATTAAGGGCTGCCCTATTTCCCCCTCATAACCCACAACCCACTGGCAAATCTCAACCAGGGAGCTATAGAGAGGCCCCATTCTCAGATGCTACATCTCCTCCCCAAAATTCCAGATGCCCACCTAACCACAGATTTGCGCCCCCACCTCCCTCACAGTGAGGAAATCTGGAGGAATGAGAAATAATTCTTTTCATGGGAGGAGTGTTTACAGCTACTCCACCCTTTGCCCATGTAAGCCTTATAAGAAGCTGCTGCAGGAGAGGGACTGTGAGCTACTTCATGGGAGGCATATTTCTAGGGCTAAGCCTGAAACTGAAGCTCCCTTGTTAATTTTGGCTATAGGATGCAACATTTTAAAGTAATCTTTGTTATATTTATAGCGCTGAAATGTGGGGTTTTTTGGGTTTGTTGTTATGAAATTGTTTTGTAGTATTTGTTTGAAATGCACCCTTTTTTCTTTGTCGTAAGCCACTTTGAGCATTTGTGTGTGTGCAGAAAAGCAACATGCAAATGAATGAATGAACGAATGAATGAATGACACATTGCTCAAGCAAACTACCCAGATCCCTTCACATCATTCCTGCCCCTCCTCACTTGATGCATTTCATCCACTCTTCCTTCTCCTCTGGGGTGGGTGCAGAGATGCGGTACACAGTGTGATTCCCTTCCACCACACGCCCGTCTGCCTCAGTCTTGCAAGCCTTGATCACCTGGTCTTTGTTGTCAGGGATATACAGCTCAAAGCAGTTCTGCAAGAAGAGAAGGATAAACAGAATTGATTTGTGGCCAACACCAGCTCAAAATTTCTGCATATTCCAGGGATTTCCCAGACATCCTTCAAGAGCAGGAATTACAGGATTTTCGACAGCAAGTAACCAGTTCTCTGGTATGACTTCCTGGCAGCAATACAACACTCTGGGAAGGCAACTCTCACCAAGGGCCTACAATTCCACTAGCCGAGCCAGCATTCCTGGCCCACTGCAGTTATCACCAGAACGACTTGATAAAAATCACTGGCAAGCTGTCTGAGGATCAGACGTAATTATGAATAAGCCTTTTACCCACACATGCAGCCCCATTGCTCCTCAAGAAAGCAAACTAGAAATATCACTGATTAACCAGAGTTTCCCCATTTCATCCAAACAAGGAAACTATGGGTGAAGACTTTTTGGTTGGATTGATCACAAAGCAGAGGAAGGAGCGAACTAGCTGTGAACAGGAATGGGGCTTTTTCCTATCTTGGCTATTTAAGCTCTGATAGCATTATCCAAGTGTAGTCACTAACAGCTCAGATGCTACAGGGTTCTTCAACACCTTGGAGACCTCCAAAAGACAGTGCATATCCTGCACTGCAAAAGCACAGAAAATAGTACTCTGTGTGCAGGTTTAACATCACCTTGCAAACATCAACATCCACTTAAACACATCAAGCATTTTGCTCTTAGGGCAGAAAAGATGAGTCAAGTTTCAAAAGCCTGGCTTATCCCTGCGCAGGATTTTTCTGTAGCCAGCTGGGTGTCCTTGCATAGCTTTGCCTCTTCCCCCATGACAGAATCAGAATCGACTCTACAAAAGTAGGCAAACTTAGTTAATGATCTGCATAATTCAGTTTTTCTTGGTATCATCCTTTTCTTTCTTTTTACATGCACACAGTATCCGCAGCCTAGGCTCCCCCCAGGTAGGAAGTGGAGAGCACATCCTACTCTCCAGCACTGGCATTTACTCACAGGCTTCTTGGAATCTTCAACCTCACGGATACTCAGATTCTCCAAGGGAATGATGCCTCGTGGCTCCTTGTCCTGCAAGACAACAATTTGTTAATTCAGACACATCCAGGCTGGTTCATTCTGACAAAATATTACAGGTTCTTCCATCCCAACATTGAAAAGGAAGAACACTGCTCTCAGACAGAGTCCTCCTTAATGCTCATTTGAAAGGAGTAGCCTACTGTTGCAAACACAACCATGGCATCTGACCGACTTAACTGTTTTATTAGGGCATTCGCTTTCATGGGTCCACAACAGAATGCGCTGCACCCAATATATACCCTTGAGATAACTGATTTGGCCACAGTGGCACATGCCTCAGTTGAATCTCGTTTCGATTACTATAACACACTCTACATGGGGCTACCTTTGAAAAGTGTCCAGAAACTTCATCTGACTCAAAGAGCTGCAGCCAGATTGTAGACTGGGGCTGGTTATAGAGAGCCCCTTGTTATAACAGCTCTACTGGCTACCAGTCTGTTTCTAGGCACAATTCAGAGTGCTGGTTATATAACCTATAAAGCGCAATACAGTTTAGGTCCTAGCTATCTGAAAGACCACAATCCCTCATACAAACCTACCCAGGATCTGAGATCTTTGGGGGAGGCCCTTCTCTCAGTCCTGCCACCCTCACAGGCACCTTTGGGATGTGGGATAGGACCTTGTGGTGGCTGCTCTCAGACTCTGGAACTCCTTCCCTAGAGAAGTTTGACTGGCTCCTTCCTTGCTGTCCTTCCGCCAGCAGCTGAAGACTTTCTTGTTACAACAGGCTTTGGGCAACTGACTTGCTTTTAATCAAAGGGCTGGTGCCATGCTTTTTTCAACATAATTATCTGTACCTTTCTAATAATATATAGTTAGTTTAGATAGTTAAACAAACCTTTATAGTTTTAAAACTAACTGCTTTTTAATAATTAAGAGTTTTTCTTCCTATGTTTTTAGCTGTTCTTATTGTAATGTGTAAGCCACCTTGAATTCTTGTCAGGGGGAAAAGGTGGTATGTGTGTCTATGTGAAATAATTAAAGCCAAGTCTGCAGTACCTCTACACCAGGCTTCCTCAACCTTGGCCCTACAGATGCTTTTGGCCTACAACTCCCATGATCCCTAGCTAGCAGGACCAGTGGTGAGGGATGATGGGAATAGTAGTCTCAAAACATCTGGAAGGCCGAGGTTGAGGAAGCCTGCTCTACACCATTCCCACACCAGTCAGTAAGAGCTCAGCTATGCAGTTGACTCCAGATAACCCATGTCCTGGACTCTTACACGAGCCTAAGACTACATACCATAGTCCATCTTTCAAAACTGAACATTAGCAATCCCGTCATGAGATCATGTCCGTGGACACTTACGAGAGCACCCTGTGCCACTCACCGTGGTGTACTCAAAGTAGTAAAGGCAGTTGTCCGTCAAGATGAACCAGCGCCGTTTCCACGTCTTCACCCGGCCACCTGCGCAGAGAAGAAGCAAGCTTGACAATGCATGCCCAGGCCGAAAGGAGGGTGCTGGGCACAAGAGCAGCTAAGGCAAAGGCAGAGCTAAGAGCCTACAGGCACAAGTAGGCGGTGTAAGAGAGTGAGTGGCGTCAGCAGTGCAAGCAGAGCCAGCCGCACACCACAGCAGCAGCAGCAGCCAGTGGCTACATGGCGAGCATAGCAGCTGAAGGGGGCAGGCGGAAGGCAGAGGTGGTGGTCATCAAGAGAAGTGCCCTGCTGCGTATTCTATGGAGCAGACATGGATCTGCCGACATGCTGGGGAAGGAAGAGGCATCAGTGTCCTACTTAGTCTCTTTATGGACAAAGCTCATAGCTTAGTCAGAGTCTGAGCTCCATGGGATTCTGTTTGCCCTGAGGCTACCCAGGCATCCTGCCTCATAGCCAGCTCCAACTAATTTAAAAAGAAAGACACACCAACAGACAACCCATGGCTACACAGTCTTTCTCAGCTATGGGTTCTTGTCCCTAAGACTTGCCTGCCCGGGTACATCCAGTTCCAGGCAAGAAGCAGAGCTTAACAACAGCTTCAGGATTAAAAAGGGTTGAGTATTGAAACTACAGGAATCAGCTATTCCCTTTCCTGCCCCAGTGTGGCGTTTAAGTCGGGCCTCCAGAGCTCCACCCAAAAGGCGGGGTGTGGGGCGGGGCCTGAAATACAAACATGACCTGAAAGTCTTTTCTGTATAAGCCCATCTCAGAATAAAAGTTCAATGGTGACTTTTAGTCAGGGTGAGGTGAGAGGGAGGGAGGGGGATTAGCTTAGAACTGGAACCCATTCAGAAAGATGCCCCCACCCACCATCCCATCAGTAAACACAGGAGACTCCAGTGGCCCTTCCCAAATTGACACTGAAACTCAAGTGTCCAGGATCCAAATCCAGGGTCTTGGGAAAAGTTTTTGCACAAGCCATCACCAAAATAATGATAATAAAAAGAATCCATACCAGACAGCTCAGATCCCAAGTACAGGGTCAGAGACCTTGCGACCGCCAGTCAATACAGCAGGGGTCGTTTTGAACACCAAGAGACCCCCAGGACCACCTCCAGCAAAAGCCACCTTGCACCTCACTTGTGAAAATGACAGAATGCTGTAGCTGAAGGCCCTCCTCGCTTGGCCTCCCCAGTCAGAGGCTGCAAAGAACAGCACGTCCAAGAGAGGTGGGGAATACAGGACAGGGAGGCAAAGATGGAAAGATCTCAGTGGTGGAGAGGGCAACAACTTTGGGTATTTTCTGTCAGCATTGGCTGCTCTCTCAAGCCCACGGCAGTGGAGATGAACCAACGAGATTTAAAAGGTGCAGAACACTAGAGACCCCTCCTAAGGAGGCCCTGACAGCCACAGACCAGCACATACAACAATGAGACCTCATTCAGCAACACAAGAAGGGAAAGAAAAGGGGAAAAAAAGACAAAACAAGCCAACTGCTCCAGATAGTGCCTGCCACAGTCCCCAGGGAACACAGAAAACCCCGCCTGTTGGGAGCCCCTGGCATCATGGGGTGGCCCACTGCACCACCACTGCCAACCTTCTCAGAAGAGCCACTGCAGGGATCCTCACTCTCTGGTGGTGGGGCACACGCCTTTTACGAGGAATGCCAGGAATCTTAAGGCCCTTCTCAGCCCCAAACACTGGAGAACTGCTGCCGGTCAAGAGTAGACCAGGGTGAGGAAACAGAGGCCCATGAGATTGGCCTCATGGGACAAGTTTGACAGGTGGACCAGGCTACTGATCCACCCATCACACGATGTCACATGGCAGACAGGCATTGCTTTGCAAGCCTTCATGTCACTCCCCTTCAAACCCTATGTCGGGGGTTTACAATAAGAAGATGGGGTTTCAGAGGCAAGTGCTTTAACACAGTCTTAAGGCTGAAAAGTGCAATTGGAAGCAGCTTCCACCCCCACCAACCCTTGAATGGAGGATCCACTCACTAGAAAGAAAGGTGTGTTTTGCAAGGAAAGCCAGTGG
Source organism: Podarcis melisellensis (assembly GCF_964234715.1). Lineage (NCBI taxonomy): Eukaryota > Metazoa > Chordata > Lepidosauria > Squamata > Lacertidae > Podarcis > Podarcis melisellensis. Next base: position 29,769,155 of record NC_138529.1, on the reverse strand, counting down.
AGGGGGACTTCACCAGCACTCTGCCTTTGCTTGCAAAACACAACTTTCTGCTTGCCTTGACTATACACACCTGTTCCCAGTAGAAGGATTTAGACTCCACTCTTCAGCTGACTAGGATTTGTGGGGAAAGGCCTTGCGGGCCGGGATTAGCCCATGTGCTGGAGATTCCCCACCTTTAGAGTAAACAACACTGGGCTGTATGGACCAATGGTTGCTACCGTCCTATCGGAAGAGTATACAGTGAAACATCTCTAGGGAGCACTAGACAAAAGATGCTTTTTAGTGTGTGCAAGTTCCTTACAGGTTGTGTTAAGGGTCTGAGGCAAAAACCCAAGTTGGGATTTCACTCACAAAGTTGTTTTCATGCTAGAACAGCATTTGAGGGTACAACAGCCTTGTGAACAAAGCGGGGGGCAGGCGGTGTCATTACCCCACACACCCTGTTAAGGAGCCCCCAAGCGAAGCTGCTAATAACCAGCTAGAATTACGCAAAGTATTTTTCCCTAAGGACGAGTATAAATAAGCTCATGAGACCAGGATATTAACCAGTGGTTTCTAGCCATGGTTGCTGTTCAGTGAGTGTGTCCCATCTGCTATAAGCCAAGTCCACAAAGTTTTGAAATCTTTTAAGCTGGCTACCAAATGTTCATGAAGCAACGTTGTTTGAGAGGTTTTCCAATTTGCTGTCAGTTTTAAGAAGCTGAGGGAATAGACCCTGCCCATTCATTATGCAGCTTTTCCTCCTCCGCCATGACATGGCATTAAATTTAGAAGCCAGGAATATACAATATATACTTTGGATATATATTTTAGTGGTCTGGAGACTTCCAGAGAATGAAGCCACAAGAATTTCTGCTGATTCTTTGTTTTAAGTTATTCTGGTTGCCAAGAAACTCTAAAAAAAGCTAACCCCAATTTAGGCTAATACATCTGGGATAGAGGAAGAGACTCTTAATTTCAGAGTAGTGGGTTTGAGCCGCACATTGAGCAAAACATTCCTGCATTAGACTGGATGACCCTAGCGATCCCTTCCAACTCTACAAGTCTGTGATTCTATCACATTAAACAAATTCAAAACAAAAAAAATTCCTTCCAGTAGCACCTTAAAGACCAACTAAGTTAGTTTTTGCTATGAGCTTTCGTGTGCATGCACACTTCTTCAGATACACTGAAACATAAGTTTCCAGACCCTTCTATATAGTGAGAAGGTGGGGAGGGGTATTACTCAGAAGGGTGGTGGGAATGGGTGATTGGCAGATAGCTGTGATGAACCTGTTGACGACTCTTGCAATATCACCAAACTTAAAACCATGGAGAGACCTGGTCTGAACAAAGACATTGGATTCTTATCTCATTATACATGACAAAGCCATTTTTCACCTTCTCACCCCTTGCTTTTTCCTGTAAGACCTATTGCAGTCATTAAGAGTCGTCAACAGGCTCATCACAGCTATCTGCCAATCACCCATTCCCACCACCCTTCTGAGTAATACCCCTCCCCACCTTCTCACTATATAGAAGGGTCTGGAAACTTCTGTTTCAGTGTATCTGAAGAAGTGTGCATGCACACGAAAGCTCATACCAAGAGCTAACTTAGTTGGTCTTTAAGGTGCTACTGGAAGGAATTTTTTTTGTTTTGACTATGGCAGACCAACACGGCTACCTATCTGTAATTAATCGTTTATGATGGCGCGAGTCGATGTTCTCCAAAGGGTGGCACGAAAGACTCATCAGCCATGGAATCACCCGTCTCCACCTCCACCTCCCTACCCTTAAAAATGGAAGCAGTGACCTACTCCACAGGGTTGTTGCAGTTAGGCGGGATAAGGATTGGAAAGGATTTACAGTGTTATAAATGGAGTGGTAAGAACCATGACGCGTTACCCAATCAAGATCTTAACAGCTCACTGCTGCCAGCGTCTCCCTAGCTCTCTGGGCCTCCACCAACTGGGACTCCAATGCCATGCGGCTGCCAGCATGCATCAGCTTAGCACAATTAATACTTCATTAGTCCTTGTTACAAGAGGCCTCCCCTTCTTTCTGCTGCCTGCAAATTCTTAGGGCCCTTCAGGACAAATGTCCTACGTTAATAACCAGGCTTCTGCAGTTCTAAACTTTATCTCTTGGTTTGGGAATTATTTTAAACGAAAAGAGGTTGAGAAATCTTTAATAGAAATGTACTGAGATATTTTCTCCATGAAAGGAATGCGGCTTTCTCTTAATACTAGCTTTGCCCTTTTCCAGCTTAATGGGAAGGGGGGAAACCCAAGGGGAAGAGCTTTCAGCGGGGCATAGAAAGTTCTGTGGGTATGTTGGGAGGCATGGGGTGGGGCTTGTCATGTGACCTGCAGTAATATAATGGGGCAAGTGCAGTAAGTGCAGGTAGCACCAGCGCAGCCATGCGTGGACATCCCACCACCATGAACAGCTATGCCTGCTGGGATAAGGAACCACGGTTTGCCAGCTGCTTGCTGCAGGGCTGGTAATAAGGCATCAACAATGCCTGGATGGTTTCATGATGGCAGCTGTGCACTCGCTGTAGCTGCACTGCTGGGCCTTCTGGAGCAGGAAGCAGCCAGTCTTAAGCAGCGAACGCAGTGTTTCTTGGCAATAGCAAGCCAGGCTCAGTGGCTATGCACCTTCTCAGGCCGGATTCACAGTGTCAGTTCCCAGAGAGATGTGGCCACGCTGCCATTTTCAAGCAAAGGCGCCATACTGAACAGCAACGTCCATGCCGTGAGGAGCTGCCTCTTCTTGAGGGGCATATGACCTCCCTGCCCCCTGCCTCTTTGGGGCAGACAAAAGGCTGGTTCTTCACCGCTGCATCCTACAATGTGATTCTGACTCCTAAAAATCCAGGGTACTGACAAAGCTGGGGAGAGAGATACTGCCAGGCTCAGACCTGGCCATGCTGTGAAGCTTCTTTGGGGCAATTTTTTGAGGGATGGGCCAAACAGGACATGGAAACTCCGCCTTCCCGTCACCCCCCCGAATCCCACTCACCATCCCACCTGTCCCCCAGTTCCCCATGGACTGTGCAGCCAGTTAGCAACGGTGGCAATAGCAGCGATAAGACTAGTAATAATCACCAGCAATTTAAAAGAACGAAAGAACAGAAAAATAAAGAAGCATGGCAGCACACCCCTGGCCCCGGCAAAGCTAGCGAGGGGGTATGGGGGTACGTACCTCCTGGAGTTTGGAGGGCAGGGAAAGGCAGTGCCAAAATCATGGAAACATACAAAATGAGGGAGAAAAGAAAATTAAAAAACAAAGGACTTTATCAAATCTGCCCTTGGCGCACACCCCAGTTGCTGCTAGCAGGGGGCGCTGCCCAAGCTAATGAAAGGTGTTGAGAATTAGGGGAAAGAGGGTTGGCAGAAGGGTTTTTCCCAAAACCAGGCCCACGTTTCTCCTGTTGTGGTGCAGGTCTCCCTCTCCACTAGAATACCAAGAAGGAGAGTGCCCACCTCAAGGTCATCAGGGTGCCAAAGCCAAGGACACAAAAGCCCCAGGAGCTCCTGGCAAAAAAATATAGGTTCGTCCTTGTTGCTAGCTTAGGAAATCCTGGCAGCGTCAGGAATTTGCTTGCCACAGAAATGGCTCCCTGGTCACAGAATTAGCGATTTTAGTGCCAGGGCTGGTGACAGCTGTTAAAGTGGCCTGCAGCCCAGACTCCTCCATGTGGGGGTGGCATGCATCATTCGCAGGCGGAAGCAATCAGCAATTTGCTGCTGGGATTCAGCTGAAAGACAGCCAAGGCCCCTGCCCCCAAAATCGTGTACACACGAGGAATCGCCTCTGGTGATTACCAACGCAGTTTGGAGCATTCACTGGCCAAATTAATCTCACTCTCGAAGGATTTTAGGCATGTCTTTGTTTTCTGCCGCCACCCTGCGGCACTGTATCCCAGAATAAAGCTCTACCAAGTCCTGGGCACTCAGTGGAATGGGATGCTGTCTGAGTGATTGCTCCTAAGTCAACAGATTTAGCATTTTGTGATAAAGTCAGCAACATGGTCCTGCAGGGACCAAGGGGACTTTCTTCCTATGCAATGGGGGGGGGGACGGGGGATGGGGACAGGTAGTATTGGGAACCAGGGGGCCTAAATTTGGATATAGCTGCAGTCTAGAATTCCCAATTCAAACATCCCCGTTCAGGCAGAAAAGCTCACCTATCTGCGAAGAAAAGGATTCAGGCCAGTTCTTTCTATTGCCTCTGAGAAAGCTAGCCACAGGAGAAATTCCCAAAGTTGGAAAAGGCCATGCTGAACTGAGTTCTCATTGCAATGTCTGCACTCTTTGCATTAGTACCTGCAGTTTTTTAGTCACAATTTTTAAAATCCGGCGTTAAAAACAAACAAACCCACCCACCCCACCTTTGCACCTGACACAGATACACACACCAACATAGATCTGGTGAATGCTTCCTGAACTGAGACACAAGCGGGCTGGAGTTTGAAACAAATAGAAAAGAGGATTTGATCATGAGTTTCAATCAAGGCTTATTTAACTATAAGCCAGCTATGGTGTATGTTATCCTGTGTTTGTCCTGTGTCTTTTGTGTGTCTTCATTTGTTTATCCATTGGGTGGATCTGGAGTTAGGGAAGAAGTTATGGCTGTAGGGAAGAAAATTGTGAAGTTTTTGCCAGAAAACATCCTTCCCAGTCCGAAATGAAACTATCTCTTAGGCCTCCTCTTCTGGCTGAACTTCAGGATCACGTATCTTTTCTAAACATAGCTAACAAAGAATGGAAATGTCACAGCAAACAAATTTATGTTTTGCTACAATCACAACTGTAATATACAACTGTGTTTTCAAGCAACCATATATTTGCTGCTTACGTGCAGGTCTAAAATGGTAAACTGTAAAATATTCTCAAGTTATATCCATGTCCGTAATGGGGCACCTAGCAGCCTGTCCTTAAGTCTGCTTTGTGAGCAAGCCTCATTGCTGTCTCCACTGCCATGCAATGCAACCTCTTATTTTAAAATAATTAAAACGTGTGTTCTAAATAACAATATCTATCAATCCTTTGTTATTTTGTTGCATGGCTTTGGTTGAAAGGAAAAGAAAGGGCACAATTTAAAAGGTGTGTTGTTCAGACTCAGCACTGAGTCTCAGCTCAGACATCATTCCCCAGGAATATCTCGAGTGTGTGCATCCTCCCCTCAATCCCTTGGAATCAAAAGCATCTGTTTCCATTTTATTTCATAAAATGCTCCAAGCAAAAAGAGGGTGGTTACACATTCAAACATAGATGAATAATTCCATTAGCCATATTTCATTAAAGATTCAGTGATTGCAAATTTGAATATTCAGAGGATTTGTGCTTTCAAATTTGATTTGCAGATTCCAAGAGATTTAAACAGCCCTAAAGGTGGTGGGGAGAGAAATCGGAGAAACAAACCAGCCAGGGAGCTGCTCCAGCCATAACCTGGCAAGACAACTGAAACATTCTAAGTGAGCAGGAGAAAGATGGTCAAGGGCTGCGCAGGGAAAGGCTGGTGGGCTGGTGGATGCCTTGCAGGTGCCATGCATGCACTGCCGGTGCGCACACAGCGGGGATGTGGGAGGTGATGCCAGAGACTAGCCTCCAATGTCAGGTGAGAAGCACAGAACCACAGACAAGTCTTGGGCTAATGCTTAGTCCACTGTGGTTAGGAATATTGGAGCCAGGGAGAGAAAGCCCAAGTTTATCTGCTGTTCTTGGGGCCCATGAAACCAATGTGTCTTCCTCACTGTCATAGGCACCCCAACCCACCAAATCACTGAAACCAAACGGCTGTGCCCAAGTTAAGAGAGCCATTAGGGGACGCTGAGCACTGCAACCAAGACTGCCCTTGCTCAGCATCCTGCTGAAGCATGGATGATTAGGAAAGCATCCTGAGTTCGGCAATGGGTATGTGTTATGCTGGATTGTGGCCACCGAGCCCCATGCAAAAAAAACAAACCGAAGAAGTCACCAGACTGCAGCCGAGCTCCCTGCTCCCTGCAGCCTATGCCATGGCGACAGCCGCACTGCTCCGCATGGCTGAGGCCTTGCACCTTGCGCAGATGCACTCACCGAGCTTCAGAAGCCAGCCTTCACGGTCTGGGTTGAAGAAAGTGTGCGTCAGGTCATTGCCATCATCCTCGGGAATTTTGAAGGGCTCGTTTTTAATGCTCTCGTACAGATTCTGGTAGGAGGAAGAGAAACGCATTGGGGGCCTGTGCAAGTCCCACTCCTGCTTCCCAGGAGGAGGAATAGCCAACCTGGGAAGGGACCAGCCTTTGCATGCAGAAGGTGCCGGGTGAAATCCTCCACATATAACATGCAAAAAAGTAACGGGTAGCAGGCAATGTGAAAGATCTCTGCCTGAGGCCCAGGAGAGAGTCTCTGTCAACCAGATAAGACGCAACAGGACAATAGTGGGTTAGATGGACAAATACGACCAGGTACAAAGGCAACTTCCAATATTTCGATGACCTGCCACCCCCATGTCCCTTATCGCAGTCCTGTGATTTCCAAACACTCCTTCCACTCCCTTCCCACAAAGCTCACCCTAAGTAGCTCCTCGGGCAGGTCCCCGCCATCATTGATGCCACGATTCATGGCAATGAAGCGCTCCACTGTCGGCTTGTCCTTAACGTTGGGATTATGAAGACTGGTGTTGAGCATGATGATGGCAAATGAGAGCACATAACAGGTATCTGGGGTGGAGAAAGGTGTGAAGGATGGATCAAGCACAGAATGGGCTGCCCTTTGGGCTCCATCCATTACCAAGGCACAAACTCAGACAATTGGGTAGCCTAGGAAGTGTCACCAAGTCCCAGGATGCATGCTCTGTGTTGGGTTGTTTGCTATCTTGGGGTGGGTGGGTGGCTCAGCGGGGAGCCCTGCTGGATCAGACCAAAGGCCCATCTAGTCCAGCATCCTGTTCTCAGAGTAGTCAACCAAATGCCTGCAGAATGCCCACAAACTCAAAAGCCCTCTCCCCACTTGTGATTCCCAGGAACTACTTTTCAGAGGCATTCTGCCTCTGACAGTGGAAAGAGAACATAGCCACCACGGCTAGTAGCCACTGATAGCCTTATACCCATGAACTGGGTCTTTCCAAGCCATCCCAAGTTGGTGGCCATTTCTCCATCTTGTGGCAGCAACATCCACACTTTTAACTATGGGACAGAACTTTGTGCGGTCCAATGGCCATCCCTTCTCCACTCCCAAGCAACAAAGCCTGAAAATCTGGCAGTGGGAGCCAGAAGGCACCCAACTGTGAACTCTCTGAGGATGCTCCAGGAAAAACTGCATCCCAAACCCTTGCTGCCTGCAGAGTTCAGCATGTCAATTCGTGCATACCTGTTGACTGGAAGACACCCGGGTTGCATTGACAGTACCGTTGTGCAAAGGCTTCCATCATCCGATCAATCTTTTGTGCTTCGCCCGGCAACCGGAAGCTCCAAAGGAACTGCCTGCAGGGGAAACGAACACATAGTCAGCTAAGCTGCCACAGAAGTAACATTCCTTGGTAGAAGAGCTGTGTGATGTGCCAGGGACTTCCAAGTCACATATTTCCCTCTGTGTGAGTGGACTGCAAACCACTGCTCTTTCCTAGGGAGCCCCAAAGCCCACACATGTCCTCTTCTTGCCTTTTCCATGCAGGAAAAGAGAAAAAGGACACACCTCTGATTCACTCACAAACATCCTGCTGCCACTCACCGCAGTGCCTGGACAAGGTTGAGGTCTGTAAACTCATGCAGCTCCACGAATGAGTGCAACACCTGGATATTGAAATCATCTCTGTGAGGAGGCAAAAGAATAGGGGAACATGTGAGAGCGACCAAACTCACCATTCCCATACAGCTGCCAAACCCCTGCTGCTGCCAAGAACTGGGCTCTCCTCTTGGCCTGGCCTGGAAGCTGCCTTATCCCAGGTGGGACTCTCTCGCCATCTAGTCCAATATTGTCTGTTCCACTGGTTCCCACATTTCCCCACCCCAGCATGGACTACTGGATGGTCTGGGCAGACTGCTTAATGGTTTTTCTGGCTGTTGCAATGTGCCATGCTAGACACGGTATGGTTTTTAATTGTATTTTATTACTCCTTTCATTTCTTATATATTGTATTTTATTGTGTCCACAGAATTAAAATTGAAACACAATGTAAGGAATAGAGGAAGTACTAAAAATGCAATTAAAAATCAATTATGAATGTTTGATGCCACCTCCCATCTTTAACTACAAATCCACAGACACGCCTGGATGATGTTAGTGGACCTCTGGTGGTCTATGCACCAGAGTTTGGGAACCCCTGGTCTATTCTGACAGGCAGTCTTTCTCCAGGGAAAGACATGTAGAGAAGGTTCTCTGTCGTGAGTTGCTACCCAATCCCTCATCATTTTAATTGCTACCCAATCCTGGATCATTATACCTGGAGATGCCAGGAACTGGACTTTCTGCATGCATGCAAAATATTCAGTGTTCAATCTGTCAGTTCTGGGCCTTTAAGATGGCCTGGTGTCTATTCTTAAGAAGTTACCAGAAGTCTTCCAAGAAGCTTCAGAGCACAGGCAAGTTATTTCAAGGCTTTAGGTGTTATGCAGTGCTGAAGTACCCAGTAGTGGCTATAAAGGAAGACCAAGCCCCAGAGCTCCCTTCTCCCATTACCTTTCACCCAAGTAGTCGCCAATGGCTGTTTTGTTGAGCCCTTCCCCTTTGTAGAGGAACTGGGCAATATCATCGCGGGTGTTCTTCAAGAGGTCGTTCTCTATCAGGAACTGGATTCCCTGCAAGCACAGAAAGAAGAGGGTGTCTCTCTGCATTTGCCCCTGCACAGGACACACAGGTACAGGAACCCAAAACACCTCCAATAATGCACAGAATGCAGATAGTAGATTTGAAATGGTCAAGCTGTGTCTCATGCAAACCCTCTTAGTAGTGCCTACAATAGCCCTAAAGGCAGGCTGTATTTGCAGGTGAGGGAGCCTGCGGTTAAAAAAATAGTGGCTTGCCTAAGACCATTTAATGGGTTTCGTGGCTGATGTGAGATTTGCACCAGTGGCTTACTGGCCCGCAACTAGCTCCACCTTCCCTAGGAGCACATGTGTCTGTTTGGGCATTTCTAGCCATTAGCCAGGATAAGTCACCCTGAGACCTGAGTATCCCAACACCATGCCAAGTCCACAAGTCAGTAGCCAGTTTGCCTGCAATGAGGGACCTTGTGGTGGTCCCTGGACAACACTGGTTGCCAGCTCCATAGTAAGGAAGTGTTGATTACCTTCTTAGGGTCCATGTTGAACTTCTTCCTGCCCATCGCCACCTGCTTGTTCCTCTGCATGGTTTTCCTAGAAGGCACAAAAGATTTGGGTTAGAGACACCCCCACCAAGGAGCAGCATGGGGCTGTGCCACTTCATCAATGCTCCACCTGCCTACATCTTAGTCATAGGCAGGCTAGGCAATGAGGCACTTTCCATTCCCCTATCTGACAGGGTGCATCGCACATGCACAAACCCCTCCCCTACTAGCGGCAAGCCTAAGTTTCTAAACACAAGGAAATACATTCTCTACCCCACGAAATAATGAAGACCTCTCGCCACTCCAGCTAAGTTTTGGTGGAACTTGGATGTCTTCCCGGCACTAAAACGGAGACTACAACAGGGAACTGGCATACCAGCAGACCGATCTCGAGACCATATACTGTGGAAGAGGAGGAGGAAGCCTCCTGGGATGCCCTACATGACAAGGGCCTGGCGTCCCCAGGGATGGGCAAAGGAAGCCACACTGAGTGATTGAAAGAGACGTCACATGTCAGTTTCCATTGACAATTTGGGCCGCCTAATCTGTTGGTGACTCCATCTGCCTCAATTCAGAGTTAACTGCCTGAGACAGGGAACCTGCTGCCAGATGGGGAAGCAAGACCAGTCCTAGAAAAGGGGTTTTTTGGGGGGTGGGAGGGACGACTCTGGGCAAGACAAAACCTAGAGCCTTTAGCGGAACAGACCAGGCCAGAGATCCCTGATGATATTCAAGGCAAAACAGCCTGGGAGCTTTTCGTTCCACATGGTTACTTAAAGAGACTGAACATTACAGCCAGCCAGCCAGAACACACACACACACACCACTGTCACCCCATTCTTCTCAATAGATTAGTATGATCTTTTTTTTTGACAGGCTAGAGGCTCAGCATATAGGCCTCAAATGTAAGCAAATCTGCTCTACACGAACAGAGCTAGGATTAAAATGTCAATTCTCAACACAAGTGTGATGGAATCCAGACCAAGGGAATCCCATTCCTCAGACAACTGAAGTCAGCAAAATAGGGAAATCTATTTTTACTGGGCATCTGAATGGGTCTCTGATAGGTCTTTGGAGTTATTCTTCAAGTTTAAACTCTTGTTTGCCTTTAGATATTGTTTCATCCACAGCATGAAATGTGCAACGTTATCTGGACTGACGTTCAAGTATTGCTCCTGGTAGAAGGGGTTGTCTTCTGTTTTCAGTGGGCCGATTTGACCCTGAATATCCATTAATGTTAGAATTCATGCCAGCTCTGCTGTGCAGGTTTCTGCTTACTTTATTTCTCCCTATTTCTATTCTGAGAAAGCCCCCCAAAATATCACCTTCCCCATTCCTCCAGCAGAAGCACCACTCACCTCTCTTCTGTAGAGCCCAGGTTCTCGATTTCATTAGTGACCTCTGCTATCTCATCTTTCAGACGCTGCAGAGGAGAAGAAAGGCAGGGGAATGAGCACACCATCAAGTGGGGCTCTTGGGGGGAACTTTTTTTTAAAAAAAAAACAACACGTTGGAATTATTACTCCAGCTTTTTCTGTCCTCTTATGCCTTTCCCCATGCTCATTAATCTAGGTTTGAGGATCAGTTGGGTTGGGCAGAAGGAGAAGTAATGCATAGAGAGCAGAGGAAAGACTTGCCAAGTTGACTTCTCCACAAAAATCCAGGAGCCTGCAAGGTAGAGGCTTAAGGAGACTCAGGAAGCAGGGTTCAACAACAGAACCTCTCCCTTCCTGCGTAAGGGGAAACCCTGTTCCCTTCTTCAGAGACTCATCAGATATAGCTGAAGCCAGCTGCAGGCACCCACTGCCCTGGGAAATGAAGACCAGAGAGAAGCCTGCCTGTCTGCCTGTCTTGGCTCAGAGGCAGACTGGGCTATGGATGCCAATCTGTGGGAGGCATCAGCGTGCTGAGCTCTAGGAAGGAAGGAAGAAGAGCGAGCCCCTGGGGCTAACACAATTACTGGGCTAATCTCATTAGGAAGTGTCCAGCATATGGCAGTGATTAGCCTCTCCTACTGCCTTATTTATTGCTGATAGGACTGATGAGCAGCCCTGCCAAGCCCAGCACCCGTGAGCAAGTTGCCACAGGAACAGGCAGCCCATGTCAGAGCCAAGGGGAGGGTGAGACTTACTGCCTCTGAGGGCACGGAAGGAGTGGGACGCAGGGAAGGGGATGTTCTCCTGGCATCACTTTGGAAGGCGTACCCCCCATCTTCTTAAAGGTCTGCACCAATATTGGCTAGTTACAGCATCTTTCCTTATATGGGAAAGATGGAACAGGTTTGACTGGGAGGTGGGGCTGGTTGACAGAGAATCCTATATCCATAACCCACCTTCTAGCTTGTCATGTCCATAAGGTACATCAACCTGACAGGTCAAGGCTAGAGGCGGGTGGAGATGCCCCTCCCCACCAACTTGATCCTTCGACATGGAAGCTGCACTGGGTAATCAGACCCCACCCCCAGCCATTTCTCACCCCCCCCCAACCCCTGCTGGGGTGGCCAGAACTGTGCCTGGCTGCTGATCTGCAGTGACGTTTGCCCAAGACACCTGCTGTGCAGAGCCTCAGGGCTGCTGTGCACAGAATCCTCTGGGGGAACAGGAGCAGGAATAGCCATGCACTTAATATCCAAAGAAAGAAATGCCAAAGGTTTCGTGTCCACAAAGAACCACTTGCTGCTAACCCAAGGTGTGTGTGTTGGGGAGTGGGGGGGGGAGTTTCCACTGTGGCTACTCAGGATCAAGGTAAAGCAAGTCTACATGTGCTCAAAGGCATTCTATTTGTGTGTGTGTGTGTCACATTTCCAGGGCGAAGTCACAGCACTGAAAACAGTTAAGCCCCAAAAGAGAGGAGGTGAAGGAGGGAAAGCCAGGACACACAGAGGCACCAAGTCTGGAAGCTACAAAACAGCCACCAACCCTTCCTTGGAATGGGACCTGGTGGGAAGTATTGTGTCAGTCTTGTGCCATACAAACAAACCCCATTAATCCAGCAATTACTTGATCACATCTTAAGAAGCCGTGTTAGACCCAGTCAAAACCACTGGTCCATCAAATTCCAATACTAGCAGGGAACTTCACAGCCCTGCCTGCAGATGCCAGTGACTGAACCTGGGACCTTCAGCATGCCCTCCTGCACCCCACACCCCTATCCCCCACATACCTGTATATCTGCCAGCAGCTCCTGCTTGCGTCGGCGGATGTTCTCGAGTTCTTGACGCTCCTCAGGGGTCAGGTCGCTGGGCACTGCCAGGGTAAAGAAACAAAGAGAGAGTTGCTTACAATGGGTGGATCTCAACCAGGATATGATGTGCTCCTGGCAGGCCAGGGAGACGGATGCAGCAGTCACAATTGCACCCAGAACTGCTTGCTGTAACCAGAATATGCAATAAACCCTTGGGGGATGCAACATATGACCCAGTGTACACATTTTTTTCATTCCACTGTTGATTCCACTATATGGCATTCATCAGCACATTATGTGTGATGACCACTTGCCGATATGGGTTGATGGTGGTGCTGGTTTTTCAGAGGGGAGAAATAGTCCAATATATGAGACTGGAACAGCAAACCAATATTTGCTATGCCAAGCCAATGGGCCCACCATTGTTAGATACAGTGTGTATCTGTTGGTTTCTGGGAGCAAACAAGCTATGCGTATTACATGATGCCTTGCTTGTGCATTTACCAGAAGCGTCTGACTGGATAGTGTTGGACACAGAATGCTAGATCGAGATGGATCCTTTTGGTAACAGGCATAGCAGTCAGACAAGCCAGAAACTACTTTGCTTCAATAGTGAGTAGCATCAACTTCCCACAAATCATTTCTTTCCCACTCCACTCCAAAATCACCAAGCACAGAATTGCTGCACTGACTTCTGCATATTAGGTTAGAGAGACCTGTGTTCGATCACTAGCTGTCAAAGCTCCATTGAGCACAATTAGATCCTCCTTTGAACAACAGAGAGGAAGACATTATTTCTGGGAAGGGAAAGCCACAGAAACACACAAAAATAAAGGTCATTGTGAAGGTCAAGGCAACTGCAGGACTCACAAGATAGAAGCAACATTCTGAAACATGGAAAGCCATGGTTTGTCATTGGCTTATGAAGTCTGGTTTATTTTAAATATGGCTTGTTGTTACATGTGAACCCAGCACCCTTCCTTAACTGTAGTTTGCTTGGCCAGCCCACCCTAGACACTGATGAAGCTACAAAGAAAGGAGGCAAGAACAGCTGGAAAACAAAACTGACTATTGAGTAACAAGCCATGGTTAGTTTGAGCCTCTGTGGGGCAACCTCTGGTTAACATGTGGTTTGTTAAGCAAACCATGGCTTAGCATTATGTGCAAACCATAAACTCTTCCTTCTAGGTAGCCATTAAAAAAAAAAGGCACAGATGTCTCTCACACATTGAATCTTGCCAACCTACAACCCAGTCTCAAGATTCAGGAATTGATGCTTAATTAAACGTTTTTGGAAAGCTAAGCTCCCCAAACCGGGCTGTTTATTGCCAATAACATGAAAGGCAAGATTAAATTGTTGCATGTGTGAAATAAGATCTTCTCCTATAGGACTTCCTCCCCTCTCCTCTGCCTGCAACACATGAACAGGTTTGGGGAGGAATGGGTGGAAAAGTCCCATTGCAGCAGTGGACCTTGTTCCACTTACGCATACATCACTGAATGCTATGTTGAATTCTTCCCAAGGCTTCTCCTATTAAGCACCACAGTCACCACCACAAGGAAGGGTCTAAGGCAATCTTGATCCTCCAGAGTGAATTAAGGATGCAGGTGTGCTGCCACAAGCATTAGGCAACAGGGGGGAAATTTGCCGTCATACATACACAACAATGTCATACTTTCAAGAGAAACCCACTGCAGTCATTCAAGGCTACATCTGTTTTTGCCACTGTCCAAACGACCCCTCCGAAACAGTGCTAGGATACATGCAGAGCTAGGTGACTTGAAGCTGCAGGCCTCAGACCACAGGCCAGCTCCTCCTTTCTCATGTGTGAGCCCAAACAAAAATAGAAGCACTTAAGAAGGCCACGTTGGCTGTGCAAAAAGGCACGACTCCTGTTGAGCACCCCAGAAAGAGAGGCAGGACACAGCACAGGAAGGTAATGATGCACCCCAGAACTCTGTCCTGCATCTGTGCGGTATAACATACAGTGGATTCTCACATCTGCAGCTCGCAGCATGAGACAGACATTTCCCAAATACCGCAGGAGGAATTCAAGCAATGCTCCAGGCATCACATTCTAGTCTCTGCAGGCAGGGGGAGTGTCTCTGTTTGACCCTGCTGGGAGCATTGCTGATTCAGCTGCTTTGAGATGGGGAGAGGCAGGACCAAGCCCAGAGGTCAACAGAGGAACAGAAGGCAGGTTCTACCATCCTGGCCATACCACTGCAGTTGCCCACTGGGGAACGTGTACCCAGGCAGTCAGGGGCAGAACGTGGTGGTGCTCCCTTGCCTTATGGAGGGTGTGTGGAGAGCAGCAGGGTCCCTGTCCTCAACAGGGAGCACAGACCTGTAGCTGGGGTGGGGAGCCGGGCTCTAGCTTTGAGGGCTATTTCAAAGAGATCAGAGTTCCTGACACAACAAGGCTCCATTGTGTGGCTGCTGGAACAGAGAAGCCAGAACAAGGGAAGTGCCTTTTCATTGCTTTGCAGTTGGACACGAGGGCAGGAGCCCAAAGCCAAGATACTGCAGCCGCAGCATACAAAGGAGGCAGCTCTTAAAGAGGCAGTGCCTCCCCCCTTCCAGCAGGCAAGGCAGGTGGGCCCAGAGCAGGAGCTCTGGGAGGCTTAAAGCTGAAATTCAGCATTCAACTAAGTAATTACGTAATGCATTAAAAGAATGGCACTAACTGGGCTGGAAAGAAATATACCAATTTCCAAAACTACTGTGCTCTCTCAGAAGCTTAACAAAAGCAAAGCAGAAGATCTCACAGAGGGCCCCTCTTTCCAACAGCAAGTTGGGTGTGCTGGTGGACCTTACTCCTGGGTACTCGTCATAATCTTGTTTCCAAAAGAACCCAGCACCTAAGGCTGGGAGCCCCTAGATATGTGCAGAATTCACTCCCAGAGGTCTGCCCTTCCTTTTGTGAATGGAAAAGTGCTCGCCCCCAGAGCACCTATCCTTTGGGGAAGAAATGCTTCTTTGCCTGGAGACTGAAATGTAGAGTCCCACACAATGTTTTCATAAAATTGTGGAGTTGGAAAGGACCACAAGGATTATCTAGTCCAACCCCCTGTAATGAAGGAATCTCTTTTGCCCCATGTGGGGGCTCAAACCCACAACCCTGAGATTAAGAGTTTCATGCTCTACTGACTGAAACCAGTGGCTTCACCTTGCTCCTCCCCCACCAGACTAGATGATAAGGCTGATTGTTGAATGACTACATGAGAGGGGGAAGTGCAGGCGACATTCTAGGGAGGACAACTGGTCTGCATGAAATCCAAGAGACCAAGGAGTAAACAAGCTGAGTGCACCCCGCAGAACGATATCCAGCATCTCCATGGTCCTCTTTGGTGCGCAGGCATTCTGAATCACAGCGCATGTAGTCTGCCACAAGTGCAGCTGGCCCTCCTATGTCATATCCTGTCTAGTTGGCAATTCTAGGCCCCTGCCCCTGCAGTGACTCCAGCGGAGCCATCCAAACCCTGGCTCTTTGGTTACAGAAACAGGTTTCTCATAAAAGGTTGCATTAGCAAGATGGATGGCAAGAAGAGCCATCGTTGCGGCCTTGTAAACAGGCAAAAACTCACAGAGGTGAAATGCTACAAATGCCATTGTGTTCTCCACACACACCCTCCACTGGCCCATGCCTCCTTTCTGCATTATTGGCTCCACGTTTCCTCCTGAACTCTGTATGTCCCTGTTCAAAGATGACAGCAGTTGGTTTTGTCAACGGAAAAGGCTGGGCTTTTTGGATTAATTGGGAGGAGAAAGTGTGTAAGCGACCCTTGTTCCTGCTATTGCTATCAAGATGCAATAAAGCAGCTGACTGCCACATACACATGGGCCTTCTTTATTTCATAGATCGTTGGACCACAGTCAAATAATAGGCAGTCAATTGACTGGTATCTGACTGGTCAATTGACCTGAGTCCCAACTCCAGCCAAGTCAGTGCTATAGATAAACAGTGGGGCTCGTAATTAGGAGAAGATGTTATGAAGGAGGGGCTGGGGTGTGTGTCTATTTATGTGCCTCCATAAGTACAGAGAAACACTAATAAGCAAAGGCACTCTGGGCTTAGTCCAAGCAAAATACCTGAGTAAACGACTTCCAATCAGCTGGAGGGGTATTGCAGGTGGGGAGGCAGAACTCCCCAATGAGCAATGATTTATCCAGAGAATCACCCATCAGCAGAAACCCTGACCGCTCTAACCCCTACCACTTACTCTCTTCCCAGAAGAACAAGCAATAGGGGCTCCAACACCTGAAGCTATCAAAAAGAACAACATTTTTTAACAATTCATTCAAAACATTTGTAACCCATTCTTTGGCTGGAAATGTTCCCAGAGTGACTTACAAATCAATAAAAGCAACACAGTCCCTGCCTGCCATCCGGCTTACGGTCTAAAAAGGCATGGTGCAAAAGGAAAGAAGGGAAGGGGGAGCGGGATGGAGAAGAGGAAAACAAGCAAAGACTGGTGCAAAATTCTCAAAACATGCTTTTAGTGTGAATTGTGTTTATTTTATATATTTTATGAAACGGCCTGCTTTGCTTTCATCCAATGCTGTTGTCTGGGGTGCAAGTAAGAGTGCAGTTCTACCCCACCTGTGGGTCAAATGCATCTGAGCTCAGTCTGAAGAGAGCTTTGGTCTGCAAGAACGGGAAACCCTAGCTTGAAGGAACCCCCTTGGCCCTATATGTCAGCCCCAATGGGAGTCCTACTCAACTCCCAGAGACAGTGCTGTCCTCTACACCCCCTACCAAAGCATATACAGGGGGATGTGTCGAAACAGGAAGCAGTAAGCAGAATCACACTAACATTAAGACAAGGATGTTAGTGGGTTACTTCTATCCTTCTCACTTGTGTGCTCTTTCAGGGCCAACTCCCCCTCTTCCTCCCCTCCTCACCTTTTTTCCAGGTCCACCGGCTGCTTGACCCACAAGAGGGACTCTCTTTGCCCCTTGGGCTCTTAATGACCACCCACCAATTCACACACTTGGCTGGCTGCCAACATAGACTGCCCCCCTTTGACAGCCGCCACTCTAAGCAGCCTTTCCCCTTTCTTAGTGCCTATCTACTCTCTGAGCAGGGCAATGGCAGCCCATAATGAGGATGATGGTGGTGGCATCTACCCCCACCCAATATCAGCCACTTCTGTACACCTTTCAGTTAGGGGCCCTTGAATTAAACAGCCCTGGAGTAGAAACATGACATCCCCACCCTGGTGAAATCACTCTCTTCCCTCCTCTCCTGCAGACACTTTGGGAAAATCCAGTCCATGCATAAACATGGGCCCAAAGGAAGGCAGGAGCAACAACACACAGTGCCTTCCCCCTCCCCTCCATGCCTGGAATAATCTGCAGGGGAGCCAGAAAATGGGCAGGCAGGGGAAGCACAGCATGCTGGTGGACGGGGCAGAAAGGAGTGCAGCACCAGGCATGGCTATGACAGAAAGGCCAGGCACATGGTGCTCGGCATGGAAAAGGCACTGGCACATGGCACCAAATGCAGCCACGAGGGACCAGGCAGCTCACAAGACAGGGGGCCAAACAGCAGAGAATTCCCCTTTGCAAACATAATACACAGGGGGAAAGAGGGAGAGGAGGGGGAGAGACTTACCCCAGGCTGCCGCCCAGCTCTTTCTGCCCACTGTCAAAGTAAGCCCTGTGACACACCATCAGTGCGCTAGTAGCCCATGTGCTGGGGAGCCCAGCCCTGTCAAGGAGAAGGGGCTGTGTCTCGGCCTCCTCTCATTCTGCTCAGCTGAGCTCCTCTGCTCGTGCTGCCTTCCATGGAGGATGACAGCTTTGGAACCCCGCCCACCTGCCGAGGCCTGGGGGTTAACCCCTGCCTGTCCAGGCTGCAGCACAGGGAGGGCATGTGTGCAGGACATTTGCACACAAAGTGGGAGCAAGCAGCAAATACATGGAAATATGAGTATCAGAAGCAGTTACACACACACATATCTGGGTGTGATATTATGAGTTTCTAGCAGAATTACATGCTCAAGGAGGAAATGCTGTTCAGCCTCTAAGGAAGATGCGTCTTTTTCCCTTACTGCCTTTCTCGTCTTCTCAGGACCCTAAAACAGATGCAAAAGTTGCAGCCACACAGATGTTATTCTTAGCGCCTCACTCAGAAGCAATTCATTGTTTCTCTCATTGTCAAGCATGCCAGAAACAAGGGCAGCACTCTTGCATCACAACATGCACACTCTCAGTTTAATGCAGCTGAATAGGTGTTTAATCTTAGGCGCGCGCACACACACGCACACACACGCACACACACACACACACACAGGTTTCTGATACCACAGACTTAAATATTGGAGAATTCAGCTTTTACCCATGGCATGGTGAAATCTGATCTTAGTTTCCTATAAATTAAGGTTATTTAAGCTAAACTTATTTCTTGTTAAGTTTTGTAAATTTAAGGTTGCATCAACTTCATCTGCTTTAATTTTCATTCTATTTAAAGGATGCCCCTGCATTACTTGTTCCTACTTCATAGTATGTGCTTTTATACCAGACAACATTACTTCCTCACCTTGCATTCTGCCTTAATGAGAGATGCCTTCTCTGAAGTTTTGGGCAAGTTTTCTGCTGATCAGACATCCAATCTGCTTTTGTGGTAGCAACTTCTTAAATGTGCTACACAGCCAGGCATTTTATCATTCCCATTCTTAATTATACCAGGTGGTTTCCTTAGTACTTGTGAAAATCTTTGTAATTCATTAACACTTTATAGGTGTTCTCTTTCAAAGCCCTGCCCGCCCAGCAGCACAACTGCTCTTCTCCATGCCAGAAGGGGACCAGTGTACCATCATCATCCACTGCCTGTTTGAAGGAAAAGATGCTCCTCCACAACAACATCCCTTTCTTCTTAATCCTCACAATCCCCCATGTCTTAGTAGGACATGTTTAATTTTTCAAGTTTCAGGTGGAGATGCTAAAAAGTTCTAACATGACTTGGGAATTCAAAACATATTTTGGTTAAATTAATATAATTTAGTTCTGCTTGGTAAGTAAATGCATGTAAAATTGTGTAGAAATCGTTAAATTGATTGCCAAGTAATAATATTAATATCAATAATACTATTATATAATATTTTTATTATTAAGCATTACCTAATATTTGAATAAGGTAAAATTAAAATTATTTGGTTTTCCAAAAGCAGTTTATGTGCTTCTTCATCCAATGTAGACTTAACAAGCTAAATGTTGCCCGATCACAAAAATAGTAGATTTGAATTCCTCATACACGAAACCATATTTTTAAGGAACACCCCCCCCCCACTGAAATTTGCAGAAATTAAGTTTCACCCCCTAAAATGACACACCCTGATGTCATAATTTTGCTTATGAGAGTCTGCAAGCATATGGATTGAAATAGGGGGTGAATTTTCAGAGGGGGCATTGACTTTTTAGAGGGGGTTGTGAACTAAGGGGAAAGACCCTTCATCCCAGGTAAATGTGGATTCAGCTGTGTGGCATTTTAGTTTGTTTGTTTTTTAATTTCACATTCATGGCCACTTCATTATATTTAGCTATAGTCACATGCTTATTTTCTTGTGATTTTGCATAGCTTCTGCTAATCTTTTCAGAAGCCTTTTGTGACTCTGATATGTAGTTCCATAACTTCGACTGGCGTACTCATTCATTCAGAAGATCAGGCGGAATATAGCATTATATTTACTGATGGAAAAACAACAACATGTTGACCTGGAGCTGCTGTGTTTGAAAAGTTGCCAAATATTAACTCCTATTCTGTTCATTCTAGGAAACATAGCACCAAAGTAAGGTTGTAAGTCACATTTTTCAAAATAGAGAACGACAGCACTGCATCTGGAAAACTGATTTTGGGACGGAGCATTCAGGGGTGGTGTTTATGCCTCCAAAATATTTAGAATGCTGTGCTAAACTCTTCAGATTCTAACTGCAAGAAAATAACTTCCATGCACTTTGATACTTGCCCATGTGTTTTCAAATTCAGTACTTCCCTGCAGCTTAGTGAGCTAGAAAGCCAACCCTACAGACTCACTCGTAATAGAGTTCCACTTTGAGAAAGCCCCATTAGAATTCAGCACTGGCAGTCCCATTAGATTTGTTCCACTATTCCATTTTCTCCTCCATTTCAGACCAAACTCTCTGGAGCAGCAGTGGAGAAGCAATGATGTGTGACTGGCAGGGTCCAAAGGGAGTTGCAGTCCAGCAACATCTGGAGAGTCACCATTTCCCCATCCTTCCTCTAGAGGAGCTTCTTCAAGCAAAATCTGAGAGCTCGGGGGTCCTTCTGACACATCCCTCACTTTTATGCCAGCTCTTCTAAGGCCTGGTTTGGTGCCTCTAAGCTAGCACTCCTTCAGGCTCTCCCAGCACAAGATTCCCTATCAGATGCTAAATCTCCATTATCCTAAACTCACAGCAACAACACAAACATATGCATGTGTGTTCAGAAGTACTGCAGAGTTCAGTAAGTCTTACTCCCCAGCAAATGGGTATGGAGTACCTCAGTGGAGCAATTTCTCAAAAGACCTCTTCTCCTCCTAAATGCCCTAAGAGCAAACTGTCCCAAGATGCAATGCATTCAGATTATGTTCCCAAGATCAGTTCCACCCTGTTGTGACACCAGACCTACATACAGGTATCCGTCTCTTCTGCTTCTGGCATTGCTTGAACCTCTTTCCTAATCCTAGTTGCAAATTCAGGTTCTGAACCCCGAAAGGTTTTTTTGTTCCTTTGATTTCTCCCATGAAGCCCTGGACTGAAATCCGAAATATCTTCAACCTAATCTGGGAAGTTTAAAAACCACACACAGACCCCCCCCCTTCATAACAAGCACTTCTCCCCCCACTGCCTACAAGGGCATCCCCCCCCCAAAAAACCTTGAAAACAAGGTTTGATTCATCCCACTCCCCAAATCACGGCTACATAAATACAACTTAGCTAACAAGATATGACAGCATCTTCAAGAACCAGTGTCCTTGTCAATGACACTTTGTCATTCCACTGATGCATGGCAAGATCCACAAGGCAGCCCACAACAGCAGGCAACAATGGCGAACAAGCAAGAGGAACATGTGGCCAATTCCACAGAGCAGTGTTGTGGCTGCCCCTTTAAACTCACATGGCAAGCCATTTGTATCCTGCAGCTCATCACAGAGAACACAGTATTTTTACCAGCACACCAAAGGAAAAGACAAGGCTCAGTGGTAGAACAACTGCGTTGCATGTAGAAGGACCCAGGTTCAAAGCCTGGCATCTTCCAGCAGGCTGGGAAAAGACTGCTATCTGAAATCCTGGAGAGCCACCACCAGTCAGTGTGATGCAGTCCAGTGCTTCCCAAACTTCTCTCTACCAGTGCCAAATTAAACCCTGTGGAGGCCCCTAGGAAGTCGAAATATTGGGGGCTCCCTCTCAAATTATCTCCCGATATTTTTTTGTAATCTTCTTTCAAGATCAAATCAGTATTCTTTTGATCTGTTGTCGCAGGGCCCATAGGCTGGGGCTTACTCTGCCTATTTGGTAATCTGGCACTACTCTCCACCCTCAAGGACCAAAGGGAAATTGCCATGGGTCTCAGTGAACCACAATGATTTTTCTGCCTGTTGCAACAACTGTGATGCACTGTGCTAGATGCTGTGTGATTTTTAACTCCATTTCTATTGCTTCTTTTATTTCTTATATTGCATTTTATTGTATCACAACTTGAATGCCATAATCAACATATTTAATGTGGGCGTGCCACAGTTAAACCTGTAGCAAGTGAAATGTACAGCTCTACATTATTTCCCCTGTTTACCCCCTGCCTCCCCTTCTCTTGTATCCTCGCTCTCTCTCTTTTTTTAATTGTAGGATCCTTGAGACAAAGGCCTTGTCTTCTTGTACTCTGTAAACCACCACACACACTGATAGGTTTATAAGGGAAACAAACATGCAACAGAAATTCCATGCTCTCCCCTCATCCACACAAAGTCAAGTGAGGGTAGGGAACTCTCCTGCCCTAAGGCAGTGAAACTATAGAACAGGACTCATGAATGCCAAGTGTCCAATCCCAGGCGACCTCGTGTGTACTAAAGGCAGTGGCTGGGGTTACGAGAAATTCCAGATACCATCAGTTTCCTGCATGTGTGCGCAAGAAATTTAACCCTTAGGATTACTCTCCCTGTTACATCATCAGGTGCCTGCAGGATAATGGAAGCTTGACTTGACACCCTTGTCTCTCTCCCTGCTCTTACTCTGGTCCCTCATAAGAAATTATTGCCTTGACACCATAAGACTCAGTGGAGTCAAGGAAGTTAAACTCACATCACAGACTGGGAGCAAGGATAAGATGGCACCCCACAAGTTATCCTGTAACTTTCCAGCAGCTTTCCCCACTCAGATGTTGGCTGGGGCTGATGGGAGTTCTAGTCCAAATGATCTGGGTGGCACCAGGTTGGACAAGCTAATTTAAAGCCACTAGAGCCAGTTATCCTCTGGCATTCGCCACAAGAAGCAAGGCAAGACAGTCCATTAAGGACTTCCCCCCAAACTCAGTATCTCTCCCTTACAACAGCAGAGCTTGTGAGGGTGAAAGAACTGCACACCACAAGGCATGGAGACGAGCCCTTTCTATAGTGCACCTCACACCACAAGGCATGGAGACGAGCCCTTTCTATAGTGCACCTCTCCTCCCCCTTCTCCTCCCCCTGTGTGCTGTTCCAGGGGTTTTCTTGCTTTCCTTAGCCAATTTCAGGGGATGGGGGCAGGGGGGGAGGAAAGGAAGGAAAGCCCCATTGCTCAAGCAAAAGTTATTGTGCAGGGCTTCTGCTGATGGTGCTCATTAAATGAATCCCACTCAAAGGCTCCACAAGCAAGTAACACCATATTCTCAGGCAAGAAGACTACATCCTCTGTGGGAAGTCTAAAGCAGTGGCAGCACATAAAGTTATCAGATGTTTCACATTGTGGGTGGCACTAAACATCCTCACAAATCACACATGGACAAGTAACCTTGCAGCTCATCAAATATGCCAGATCTGTAGGCTTCAGGTGAGCTTCTGCAACGCCAAGGACTAAACACTGCTGGCAGCATCACTGTAAAAGCTCCAACAAAGAGAACTGATGGGATTCATAATCACCAAAAAAAGGTACTTATAGAGGCCACCAGATGCAAAGAGTTCTTTAAACCAATGCCAAAGGTAAACTCACATGGGTCTTGAAAGCAAAAAGTCAGCATTTAATAAGGGCTAGGGGCTTAGAAACTGCAAGTTAGGATCTTTGCCGCAGAATATGAAACATACTCTGTGACCAGTAAAAGACCCATTATAAGAAAGGCCTTTGCTTACTGGACTATAATTTGCATTGTGGTTGTTGTTTTAAGGGTGAATGAAATGTAGAAAACTAGTCATTCCTAAGTGCCTTGATTCAGTAGAACCACAAATCCCAATGGATATTGGGCAAATCCTCAATGCTCACTCTTCACTGCAGAGGAGACAAAAGCACTGCTGATGTTAATACAAGAGACACTGCCACAATGTTTGGGACCGCTGCCTTTCACCCATCGTTGAGTGCACACCGGTCTCTTGGTCACGTCAGTTTCAGGCAGCGTGGGAAGAGTGTGCATGGCCAGGTAAATGCACCCCAAGAGGAAACCAGAGTCCTAAAGCGCCATGCTACATGGAGAGCAGCTGTCAAGGTAAAGACTAAGCCAGAAGTGAGGGAGGCTCCACATTGCACAGAACGCAAGCAGAGACCCCTTGCCATAAGCAAGCTGGCCAGCAAAGGGGGAAATGCATGTTGCTGTTCCAAGACTGATTGATTGATTTGGCTCTAAGTTGCACTTCTAGACCCCCACACCCACACCAAATAAGTGGCCCACCCTTTGATAAACCCAAAAAGCTCTATTTCATAAAAAAAAATCCATGCTCTGCTGGAAGAGCCCTTATCTGATGATGTAAAAAATCCAGACTGAATTACTCAAGAGAGAAAGTTTGGGATAGGAGAGAAGCCACAAGACTAAGTTGGAAGAACACTGATAGCGTTGCAATAAAAACAAGGGAGCAAACTCAGTCCCACGCTAGGAAAGGATTTCTTCTTTGGGCTTGCTTGGGCTCAGAGTTATGTTGAGCTCCAAGCTTAGAATGAAACTATTTCCCAGGGCTCATGGTCACTCTAAGGCAAGCATGGACAAACTTGGCCCTCCAGCTGTTTTGGGACTACAACTCCCATCATCCCTAGCATACAGGACCAGTGGTCAGGGATTATGGAAACTGTAGTCCCAAAACAGCTGGAGGGCCAAGTTTGGCCATGCCTGCTCTAAGGGTTCATCAGTTGACCAGGAAAACATTATAACTGACTGGTCAATTGACCACTTCATTAGGACATAGGAAGATGCCTTCTATCAAGCAGGACCATTGGTCTACCTAGCTTAGAAGTATTTACAGTGACTGGGTTTCTCCAGGGTTTCAAACAAGAGTCTCTCCAGGTCTCACCTGGAGATTCCCTGGTTGTACTTGTTTATTTTTAAAGCTTTGGTGGATTTCATTCTCAAAGTTAAAGGTCTTTTAAAAACACACTTGACAATACGGGGAACTCCCCATTTGTGCGAGGGTTGTGTTCCAGGTCATTGTGCGCATCAGCGGTTGT
This sequence comes from Podarcis melisellensis, assembly GCF_964234715.1. NCBI lineage: Eukaryota > Metazoa > Chordata > Lepidosauria > Squamata > Lacertidae > Podarcis > Podarcis melisellensis. Next base: position 29,744,067 of record NC_138529.1, on the reverse strand, counting down.
GCGTAAACTCATTCCGCCCCCTTCTGGGGCCAAAAGCAGCGCACGTGTCAGCTGTTGTGCATCAATCAGACACACACAAAATGGTGGCCACCTGTATCTGATTGGTCGTGTCTGTGTGTGTGTGTGTGTGTGTGTGTGTGAGAGAGAGAGAGAGAGAGAGAGAGGCTCTCAAGGTGGTGCCCAGAGAAAGTAGAGAAGCCCTGCCCTAAGTGCGTAGGAAGCAGCCTGTTGCCTCATTAAATCCACGTGCTCTTCTCCCAGCACCCTCCCTGGTGCCCAAGGGCTGAAGCGGAACTGAAAAGGGCAGGAGAGGTATTTTGGGAGAGACGCATGCTGGAGCATGCCGCTCAGGGCGCTGCCAACAGAAACTCCTGCTTTTCAAGTACAGCGAGACTGGGCCTCTCCCGGCTGAGAGCAGGAATAGGGCACTTCACCAAAAAAACCCCCTCAAATATCTAGGCCACAGCAGTGGCCCTATAGGAGTAAGCCTACCTGGCATTGCTTACTATAACTGCTTGTCCCATATTCCAGTGCAATTCCCCCCGCCGCCGCCCTCCAGGGCAGGATATCTTTATAGGATATGCTCCTAGTGACCCAGGAGCTCAAAGCACTCTTCAACTCTCACTAGTATTATCAGAACCAGGGCTTTTTTTTTAGGTGAACTTGCCAGAACTCAGTTCCAGCACCTCTCAGGTGGGGGCCACTGCGATTCCAAGAGAATGAGGGAGGTGTTCCTGGTGAGTTCCGGCACCCCTTTTTCTAGAAAAACAGCACTGATCAGAACACTAGTCAGATATCACTGCGACATGGAAGGCCACGTTCTGAAGAACCCACCCCATGTTTATGTATTTATTAAATTTATATTCCAGACTCACTCCCAGAGGAGCACACGGTGAGAGATAAAACAACGAAAACTTATTTAAAAACAATTCCAATACAAATGCAGGTTGGAAAAGATCTCAAATTTAAAAGGTTTAATGAAAGAGGAAGGTGTGTACTTCTGTACAACATCCAACTTGACCAAGGCTCCCCACAAATGAAGCCTTTAGTGGTCGCCACCACTAAACACAACTCACCCAACCACCCAAAGAGGGGGCCCGGGAGTTCCCCACCCTGCGCCACTCTCACCGTTCTCCATCCTGAGCACCATGCTGCCAGCAGCAGAGAGATGTTGCAGACCACTGTCTCTGTCCGTTCCACAGTTACGTGCTGTTCGGCTGGGTAGACACCTGAGTCTGACTTGCTGTCTGGCTGCGGCTTCCTGGAATGAGTCAAGTCTTGTCCCAGCCAATGGGCGGCCCTTGCCTTGGAGGATAGGCGTCATTACAGTCCTGGCCTGGCAGTAACTGAGATAACCAGCAACGCCCTGTTCCTGTGCTGATCCCACAGCCTCCGGAGGGCCGTTAACCCCCTCATGCTCTGGAGGCAAGGATGAAACTACAGCTTGAGGGATGTAAACACTAGCTGGCATGATCTGTGTGGGGTGGGATAGCAGAAAGAACCCCTCCCAAGCCTGCAGCAAAGGGTGGGGAATCACAAACTATTACGTACATTTGAGTGCAGAGCCAGGGTGGTCGACTGTGTCAAGACTAGGGCCGAGAAAAGACTGGCTGAAATTTCTGCGCAGACCTTTGAAGCTTGCTGGCAGAGGAGAGAAGAACCACAAAGTGTGCCACCCTGAAAAAGTGTGTTATTAATGCAGTGAAGAAAAGCATGTTATAAATGCTTTTAGTCTACCAGGAGTCTACCATCCACAGGCCCAGACGTTCCTGAAAACAGCTTTTGAATCCTCAGGTCATGTTACAATTTTTTAGCACCCCTCACTTTTGGAATTTGAAACTTTAACCCAGCATGGTAACTATTCTTCATTTGTGGCATGTGGTGTTTTGTTTTGAATGACATTTATTCAAAACAGGGGCTCCCAAACTGAAGTCCGTGAGCTTCGTTCAGGTAGTCTCTACTGTGTCTGGATTTGTGGCTGGGAATGGGAGGCAGCAAATCCATCACATAAAATATTCTGACAGATTTTAAATTGTATTTTTACTGCTTCTTTTATTTTTACGTTGCGTTCTATTGTATTACAATTTGAATTCTTCAAAATGCTGTAAAACACAATACATAAGACATGAAAGGAGCAATAAAAATATAATTAAAAACCATGCAGCATCCAGCACACACATATGTGTGTGTGTGTGTGTGTGTGTGTATATATGTATGTATATATATGTGTGTGTGTGTGTTTTCTTTTCAAACAAAAGCAGAAAAGCATTACAGTACAGACGATTGCAAGGATAAGAACATTACTGGGAATGAACATGTGACATGACAGAATCTAGCACAGCACATTACAATTGCTACAACAGGTAGAAAAATCTTGAAGTGGTCTACCCAAGACCCTCAACCAATTTCAAGTGGTCCATGGAAATCAGGAACCACTGCCTTGCAGAATGGCTAGTAACTTGCTATTCAAACCCAAGTTAAAGTTAAGGGCAGCTAATTCCATCCAGTTTAGGCCTCACTGGCATTCATAGGTCTGTTGGACACATTTGCACACATTTTTGTGAACACCGTATGCGTAAAATTCACACTGTTGTGTAAAATGCACACTTTTTCAGTGCTTTTCAGTTCACTCACTGTCCCACCCCCCCATGAAGCGTGTATTTGCATGCAAACTTTTTCAGCCCCGAAAATGCACTGTACGATGTGGGGAAGTGTGTAACAGAGCAGCACAGATAAGAGCTGGCCATGTGCTGCCCTCTGCTGATAATAAAAAGGCATTGGCCCAAGGGGAGGTCACATTTGTCTTTTAACCCATCAAGTCAGTAGAGGACTGCAGAGAGAACTCCTTCCTGAAAACAAACTCATGAACCATTACAAATAATCTCTCTGCTACCACCTCTACCCCAGACTGCAAAAAGCAATTACACACATTTATGGTCCAGTAACTGTATGACTGCAGCTTACTCCTTGCACTCTAGGGCTTCTGCAAGCTGTGTCTGAGCACATATGTGAATCACTGTAAAATCACCCTGCAATTTTTGCTGGGCAAGTCCCAGATTTTACATTTTAAAAGAAAGCATCATACCCAGACAGCTGCCCAAAGGCAGACAGGAGGGCACCTAGACTAAGAGAATAGGTGGGAAAGCCCTGGCTCAACAGAGTGCCAATTAGGAAGTCAAGCATATGCATAGATTCCCAACACACAATAACGCATTTTCTCCCTGAGGGCCTTAGAAAGGAGGGACATGGTGATGCTCCAAGTCTTCTCCATCATTGCTGATTTATTCACACATCTTCACATTCCCAATCTGCCCGAAAACTTCATCCAGTTCACTCCACACGATAGGGCTGGCTGGAACGAAGCTTTGTAAGACACACACACGCAACTCAGTTGCAAACCAGAAGTGGTCAAACTGTGGCTGAGGAAATCATACACAGGTGCAGAGCCATTCAAAAAGTTGCTCCCAGGCAGTTCAAGAATCGAATCAGAAGTTAATGAATAAACCTTTTGGTTCCCTGGGAAGAGGGACTGACTGTTAAACCACTACTCTGAGGACTGTAGCTCTGTAAGGGGAATAGGGCTCTCTTAACAACTCTCAGCACCCTCAACTAACTACAGTTCCCAGGATTCTTGGGGGAAGCCACAGCTGTATAAAGTGGTATGATTCTGCTTTAAATGTATGATGAAGTTGGGACCTCATCTGTATGCCTAGAGGAGGTGTGGGGGTATTTCAGTCCACGGTGGAGGGAGACAAATGCGGCTTTCTGGGCTTCTTTATCCATCCCTCAAGTTTCTCCCCAGACCACACATGTCACTGGCCACACTCTGCAGCAGTGGTTCCCTATTTATATCCCACACAGGATACGGGGGTCTTGGTGGCCCACTTACTGACTTTCCTGTCTGCTACAGCAATTGTATTTCTATTGCTTCTTTTAGTTCTTACACACTGTATTTTACTGCATTTCATAGAATTCAAATTGCAATGCAATAAAATACAATATTATAATAAAAGGAGCAATAAAAAAGCTGTTAAACATCAATAGGAGTATTTAACGTGATGGACCTGCCAATTGCCATCTTCAACAGCAAATCCACAGAAATGCTGCAGACCACTTGGATGAAGCTCACAGACCACCAGTGATTCAAAGGTCACAGTTTGAGACCCGTGCTCTAAATCAGCCTGGAGTGATTTTGCCTGACTGGAAGCTGTCCTCCACTGTGGTAATACTAGCATGGCCAGAGATACCTGTGCATAAAAACCTCCGGCTTTAGCGCAGATTCCCATACAAAGGGATAATTCGCATCCACAGCCCTACTCAGGTTTGCCTCTAGAGATGCCCACATCTGCCTCTGTTCCTGCCTACTACCAGCATGCAGCCTGCCCCTGAGGGAATGTGGCATTTGAGCTGAAAGACCTGGTCTAGCTAGGGAGAGAGGGTACAATGGTTTTTGTAAAGTTGTTCCTAGATTAAGAAACTTCGGAGTGCTCCTCTAGTTTAAATAGCGTCTGACAATATCCGGCTGTCAACAAACTTTTGCCCATCTCCTCCAAGTTGCCAGGCACAAACGGGTTCAAGGCACCACAAGAAGTTCCTGCTCTCAGCTGCTTTTGCGACCACATCCTGTTTTCCTAATGACAGTTGCCTCTCATTGCTGCATCAGATACGGTAAGACTTCAGTGCTGTCAGGAAAGGGACTCCATTTCTAAGTCTGCCAGGCCCATTACTTTTGCAGAAGTGCAACCAATTCCTCACTTTTAATAGGCAGACACACACAGGGCCCATCACCCCACTCCTCTTCACTCACAGCTGAGGCATAACAACAGCCCCAGCCATGCTTTGCCTGGAGCCACCTGGCTGTGCAGAGTACAGGCCTCGTTTCCATGGACACCATCTGGCTTCCATTTCCCCCTCCCAGCTCCTGCCAAGGCAGAATCCCCTTCTGTTTGACTGTTGGGGATGGAGCTAGCAGCCATATGGGAAACGGCTCTCCCCAACGTCTGAAGAGGTGGGGAGAACAACACAACCAGCCCCTTGGGTTCCCCCTCACATACTTCATGACAAACTGCAGCTGTGCCCTGTTTGTAAGCCACTGGGCGATGGCAGAATTCCTCTCCCAGTTTGGCAAGAGCTTGCAGGCTGCCAGCCATTACTCTGCAGTATCTATCCTACTGCCAGGCTGCATGGTAGAAATTCATGCAGCTGTTGATACTTTGGTCCTAAAAAAGAATGCCTAAGAAGAATGGATCTATCTTTTTGTGGGAGTAGAGGTGTATGCCTTTTTGCATAAGGCAGAAGAAGAAAAAGGCAACTAGACCCCAAGCTTTCTGCCCTCCGCAATTTAGCTGTCTTCCTCACCTGTAGAGTTCTGCATGGCTTTACAAGCTCACCCACCATGCTTTAGTCACTAATCTAGTATGAGATTTCACTTTCCACATTTTGTATTTCAGGAAATTCACTGTGAAGCAACAGGAATCAATACCCTGTTCTGCACAACCACATATGGTATCTTCTAGACCAGGCAATTTCACCTTGGTTTGTTTTGCTAAAAATAAGCCTCAAAATCTTTAACCAAAACCCCAAGTTCTGAGGCATAATAAACATGATACCCACCCAGACAATGCTGGACTGCAACTCCCATCATTCCTGACCACTGCCATGTTGCCTGAGTCTGGTGGAAGTTGCAGGTGGACAACATCTGGAGCAGTACTAGACAGAGGCTAAACTGGGATCTACTGGTAGGTCTAAGTGACATGCAGCAGACTACCAAGGATTTTTTACTCTGTTTTTTTGAACTTCCCACCCCCAAAAAGTTAGGCTGCTAATGAATTAATGCAAAGTATGGTTTCTATACATGTGAACAAGTCAATGAAAGATTATTCTTCATTTTTTATCCTAAAACTCCAGGGTCAGCTTACAAGTGCTGTTTGTTCTGTTTTACAATGCAATTAAAATAACAAACTTTGCCAATGAAAACAACTTGCATTCCTGTTTGGAGATAGCTGCAATTGTAGCAGGGGGTTGGTAGGAAAAGGTTTTCTATGTTGCTAGGCTTGCCTTTGACCACTACAGAGGTAAGGCGTCCTCATCAAGAAGTGAAACCCATAATGAAATAAAATGCAAATCTGCCACCTAAGCAGTGGTATTCTTGCCTTCATGGAATATTCAAACATATATGACAATGGTCAAATAAATAGGCAATCCACTGACCAGTCTACCAACCCTATGTCAGACTGAACAAGGGAAACAGCGAAACTAGATTTGTTGACCCAAGAAATAACAAGGACTGGGGTGATGGGAAAGGTCTGAAACAGCCATATTCCCTGGCTAGGTTTTATGAAGAATCCATCCATGTATTCACACTGCCTTTCATAAATACTAGGGGGCAGAAACTTGTTCTCTTTTTAAAAGGGGAAAATCAGGTTCTGAAAATTGTTGGGAAGATACCAGATACAGTGGTACCTCGGGTTACATACGATTCAGTTTACATACGCTTCAGGTTACAGACTCCGCTAACCCAGAAATAGTACCTCGGGTTAAGAACTTTGCTTCAGGATGAGAACAGAAATCGTGCTCTGGCGGCACAGTGGCAGCAGGAGGCCCCATTAGCTAAAGTGGTGCTTCAGGTTAAGAACAGTTTCAGGTTAAGAACTGACCTTTGGAACGAAATAACCCCAGGTACCAATGTACTCTATTAGTTGTCCTTTACAGCTGCAGATCTCTAGACTGAACTCACAAGAACTACTCCCTGGGTCCAAGTACTCTACAGCAAAACTTTCAATACCAGAATGCAAGGAATAACAGAACCTGGGGCTGAGCCAATGAACCGGAGAACTCAATGTTACAGGCTTCAGTGCTAAGGCTGCTATATTCTCTCTGTACCTGAACCAACAGTCTCATACTGTGAAGTGGCTTTAATCCTGGATCATTCTATCTGGCCTGCCAGCCTCCCCGCCAACCTAAAACCACAAACCCTCATCAGACAAATCAGTACCCTCCACCCATCCTGTTGTCACACAGCAAGGAAGAAGAGACAGAAAACAAGCCCGTCTCATCAAGTGCCCATACATAGTAAGCTTGCTAATCTTTCTTTAGTAGAGGCTCTGTGCAACAGGCAGACATTCATTCCACAGGTGAAATTTTGCCCATTGTCAGTTTTCCATACTGGTGAAAACTGTAGTTGGTTTAACAGTTGCATGACTGTTGCATTCAATATGCAGGTCTAGAAACACACCCATCCCTCAAACCCCCTCCCAGGGTTACCCGATTTTGCTGCTGGCTCTGTTTAGTTTGTTTTGCTATTTTACTGTACGGAATAGATTTTACTGTAAGCTGCCTTAGTCAGGTTTTTCCTCCAGTAAGGCAGCTCATAGGGTGTGTGTTTTTTAATGTGAAAATGGGGTTGAGAATGGAATTGGCCTAAGGCCTCAGCAGCCGCCTTTGTGTAACACAGTCCTTTCCATTCATCATACTCCACAAGGCAGACACCCAACTGGCTGTGTGGAGTTTGTGACCCATTACAGGTGATGCAGTGGTTAGAGCTGGGAGAACAGGCTTCAAATCCAAACTCAGCTATGAAGTTTGCTGGATGACCTTGGGTCAGTTACAGTCTGTCCTACCTCACAGGGTTATTGTAAGGATAAAATAGAGAGGGGAAAATGAACCACGTAAACCACCTTGAGGAAGGGCGGGATATAAATGCAACTTCAACAACTACGACAACTATAGCATATGCTCTTCCTCTAGGGAGGTCAAAAAGAGGTCACAGCCACAACCCCATTGCTAGGCATCAGCAAAATAATGATCTGCTCTCACGCACTTTAGAAAACTTACTTCAGATAATAAAAAAGAAATCTTCACAAGAATATGTGGAAAACACACACACCTCAACATGTATAAAGTTAGCACAAGTGACTCTTTCAGAAAATGTGCAGACACCAGGACAACATCTCCATGAGTAGAGTATGGGACTCTGAAATTCAGGGTTGTGGCAAAATATTTATTTTACTTATTTATTAAATCTGTATACCACCCTTCATCCGTAGATCTCAGGATGGTTTACAACATAAAAATACAAGATAAAAACACAAAATGCATAATAAATAGAAGAAGAAAACGACTAAAACCCTCCTCCCTTCACCTCTTCCCACAAACACATTTAAAAAGGCATAATCAGCCAAAGGTCTGGTTGAAGAAGAATGTTTTTGCCTGGCGTCTACAGGTGCATAATGAAGGCACCAGGCAAACCTCCCTAGGGAGAGCATTCCACAAATGAGGAGCCACTACATAAAAGGCCCGTTCTCATGTTGAGACCCCCCGGACCACTTGTAGGGCCTCAGAGGATGATCTCAGGGTTTGGGTAGGTTCACATAGAGAGAGCCAGTCCTTGAGGTATCACATTTCAGGGGGTTGGACCAGATGGTCCTCATTGTCCCTTCCAATTCCACAATCCTATGATTCTACGACTAGCAGAGCAGGTTGCCTGTGAAATGGACTGGAGTTTGTTTCCTCACATACTCAGACTCAAATACAGATTGCCACAGGGATTAAAACACAGAACTGGGTTCAGCCTTATTGTAACCAAACATAAGGCTGTGAACCAATTGCCACCTCTTCCTTCCACCCGTACAACAGAGGTTAGACTGGTTCCTGAGCTAAGGAATCAGCAGGATGGATTCTTCCAAGCTCCTCATTCCAAAGCAATTCAGTCACCTGTGTGGTTTTTTTGAGCTCCAGCGGATAAGGTTACACTTTGGCTGAACGACGGTGCACCAAATCTCAGCAAGAGGAAAGCAACATCATAGCTAAAGGCACTGAAGCTGTGGCCCCTGCCCCTTTCACCAGCAGCCTTCACTTAGAGGGACACCAGTGCAATATGCCTGTTGTGGCTTCGCTTGCAAGGGACAGGGCATAGGAAAGGATGACTAATCCTGGCCCCACCACAGACAATATACATACTGCACACACCCCAACTTCCGGCACCTCATTTCTCCCAGCATCAGCACAAGACACTCCTGGACATAGAGAGGAGAGGCAAAATATAAAGCACCTACCTGGCTTGGTGGCTACCAAGGTGGAGGGGGAGAGGAAGGCTTGGAAACTGGAGGCACAGAGCTCACTGACAGTGCCCATAATGATGCCCTTGAGGCAATGCCCTCTCAAGACTGGGCAGGGGGTGCTGCCCTTGGGCAGGTGAGAAAGGCCTAGCAGGTCAGAGCCAGGCGCAAGGTGGGGTGCAGAGGCCGGAACATCAGGGTGCCCACTTTCTCAGCACCAAATGGCTTTCCAAGCAGCAGCCTCCACTTCCCCCTCTTCCAGACAGTGCAAGGGGGCGGGGAGGGAAGAGACACAGCAGGAGAGGGATCCCCAGTCCGGCTGGAGCAGAAGGAGCAGCAGAGACTCCCACGCACCGAGCCCAGCCAATCCCAGCTCCCTGCCAGGAAACTGTTACTGTTCCCGCTGCGCTGGACAGCTGACGAGAGACGCACAAAGCCACTTAGAGGGCAATTCAGTTTGGGAACTTTTTCCAAGGTGCCCCCCCTGGCTCCTCCCCAGCCACTCCTCCCAGCTGCCCAGGAGAGGTTTGGGCAAGGGGTATTTTTAGGTCGGTTTTATCCGGCTGCATTATTACAGCTCTAAGCATCTTGTGAGCCAGTGGTTGCTATGCAACGGCCAGCACATAAAAGGAAGGTGCACGAAAATGTAACGCATGCAGGTGCCAAAGACGCATGTGTGCATAGATGTGCATGGAAAGTGCAAGGAAGCAGCAGGGTAGGAGTTGCAGAGTAAGGAGTCGGCGCGATTCCCGGCCCGCTAGAAAAAGGATCGGGAGCAGCACCATGTGGATCTTGCTGGTAGGTGCAGTTCAAGACCACTTCTCTAGGCGTAAGACCCTTTTCTCCGAAGCAAGTTCCACCTGAGCAGGAAGGTGGATCCCAATTACAAAGGTTTCAAAAGCAAAAAAGGCTGAGACTGGTTGCTGCTGTGAGGCCCTGGCAACTGCTGGTGAATTCTCAGCTGTTCTCTTAAAAGGTTTTTAGCCCCCATGAGAACAGAAAGGTCAGCCTCACAAACTTGGACAAGACAGACAGTGACTGGCTATTTCCAATCGACAGGGCTACTGGCTGTCTTTTAATTTGCTGGGGATCATGACAAGCCTGGTTTACACACCTGTCCCCAAAGCAGCACATCAGCCCCTTCTACATGCTTTTTAAAAGTCAGTTTCTTTAACACAGTATGAAGCCAAAAGTTTACAGAACAAGTTATGGTGGTGTATTAAAAGTAATGCATAAAATCCAAACCATGTCTGCTGTCTGCACAAGGGAGTACAAACAATGTTTGATGTGTCACAGAATTGACACAGCGTTATGCTTTCCACAAAACTATTTTTGTCTTAAAATAGATCGTGTTTTATCCTGCGTTGGTGGTTATGCTGAGACACAAAAAGCTGCAGAGAGGTCCATCCTTTTTGTGCTTCTGCAAATAAACTCAGTTTGAACTCTTCTTCCTTGCATCTCTTATTACGCAGTCTCAGAGAAAACTTGTCTGGCGCAAGCCTCAAGTTCAAACACATTCCAGTCCACCTTGAACTTCTAATCCAATCTAATCAGCTGCACAGGGCAAGAGAAGTCTCACTGGCAAAGGTGGTGCTATTGCTGCTTCTCCTAGGATGTGCAAAGCAATATCAGATTAGCACTCTTGTCGAGAACTGGGAGCCCTACTTGGAACCTGCGGAGCAGGCAAGAGACATGACTCTGTTTCTGGAAGACACAGGGAAACCTGAGATGGCCAGAGTTTAAGAGGAAAGATTGGCAGGAAGGTGGCGAACCTGACTAATGGGGAATCCATAAAAGGCCAGTTAGGTGATAAGTGTGCAATTTCTTCTGTGAGAACTCATGGAGAATGAAAGAGACAGTCCAGCAAACAGGATTCATTACATCCTCGTGTTTTTTCTTCTGATTCCACAACTGGCTCCCTTCTGTCTCAAGAGGCTCGCAAAGAGCTTCTTCAATGGGGCCAGAATCCCTGCAACACCAAGCTGAACAGCAGCTGAAACAAGGCACAACGTGAACTGGCAAGCGTATCTCCACAAGCACAGGTGCACATCCCAGCTGCGGAGGACGTGGCAGCAAGAAAGTGCGCAGGTGCTAGTGCTGTCTGCCAAACGCTTCAAGAACAAGCTTACATTAGACAGCTAACAGCATGGGTCCCCTGTCTTAAAAAGGAGAGCACAGAAAAGCTTCCATATTCATCTGATACGTTTCCACTAAAACTCAACCTCACTATTCTTTTTCTGGATCTCCTAATCACCTGGAATTGCTCATATAAAAATCATCTTCGGCGATCACTCGTAGCTGAGTAAGATGGTCTTCCATGAACACAGTCTTAACAATGAGTCCATAAGTGACTGTGGAGGCCAATTCTGGATCCACACATCTTTCCACAGTGAGGACATGGGTTTCCGGGAGGGGGGGCAACAAATGGAAACAATGATTTCTTCTCCTACTACAGGTGTTAATTTACTCAACAACACTAAGATTATCAATTACGGCTGCTGCAAATTTAATATCTAACTGAATTATCACAGACTGCATTATATTCCCATTTAATTTCAAACTTACGTTTCCTGCCTTTAAACTCGTAAGTGAATATACTCAACAACGAAGGATCGCACTCCAAGCATCTGATGAAGCCCATAAAAACATATCTTAACAAAGTTTGTTTGCCTGTAAGGTGCATCAAAAAGGGGGAGAATGCCCTCCTCCAATTAGTCTTTAAGGTGCCAGAAGACTCTTGGGTTTTTTACATCTATCCCTCTGGAAGTTCTCCCCAGTACTTCTGGAAACACACGACTCTAGCTTTCTCATCTATCGAAAGTTCAACATAATGTTCCTTCTGGCAGCTAAATGCTAGACTGCTGGAAAGTGAAAGTTTACGGAAATCCCATTTCATAATAGTTTGATAAGCTTTAGGATCTATTAGCACAGGAACAAAACAAACCAAGTAATTCCCTTAGCATGTGGCTCCAGTTCTATTGCTTCTTACCCACAGTAGAGCAAAGCAAAATAATTGGCCCACAAACTAATAGTTGTTCAGGACCCTGACAACCAGCACCCAAAGTAAAATATGTGTGATTTTTATTTTTTTACACACACAGAGGCAACTCCCCGTTTGTGAAAAAAAGGAGCCATCGTTTCTGAGAAAAAAAAATCTCTCCATGATAGCAAGCAGCAGAGAGAGAAGAGGGAGGTGCTCAGAAGAGGTATAAGCGAGATCAATCAACAGAAGAGGCAGAATCAGAGAAGAGAATACCCATGAAAGGTTGGCACTTCCCTTGGCATAAGTGACTCCAGAAAAGCCCATCCCTCATCCAATAGTTTACAAAATGTTGTATGCTTTACACCATGGGTAGGCAAACTAAGGCCCTTGGGGAGGAAGAATCAGGATACAAACCTATTAAAATGAACAAACACTGCAGGGTGGTATCTGCTCCTGAGATTTGCCAAGGGGTAAATGCCCAGTAGATGACACTTCAAAGAAAGGTGGCTGTATCAACGTTGCAAAAGGCTCTTTAACAAGGCTGAGCTACCAGTTCTCACACTGTATTTGGTGCCTGAGACTCAGAAGGGGAACTAAAGGAGCCCCATAATGACTTCTGCCCCAAATGAGTAGGCAGAGAGAAGAAGAACTCTTTTCAGACAAGCTCTACATACAAAAAGAAGAGCAGGCCATTCTAGTTAATGAAACCCTCATACATCAGATATTGATCCATTGCTGCTTCAGTCTCTGAACTGGCGCACAACTAGACAATGACAAGACTTTGGGGCAAGCGCTGTGCCCCCAGAACTGAATCCAAAGTAAGGTGGAAAGACAATGGGAATTATTATCCAACAGGAGGACAGAAAAGCCATCCTGTTACTGTATGGTCCTGGTAAGTGAAAAGAGAAGCATGGGGGCGTCAAACAGTTAATGTTTCTGGTTTCGGCAGAATGAAGCTAGCAAGCAAAGCTGTTACGCTGGAGCATTTACTGCAAGCCAGCCAAATGAGCAGAGCAATGCCTCCAGGGAAAGAGCCCTCTCTGCCCCAAATAAGGCTCCTGTTCCTTGAACAGCTGCATGCCAAGGTCCGTAAAGTCCATTATAGGGTAGCAGAGACCAGGGGCACTGCTTGGGGAACTGAATTTTGTGCTGTGCCCCAGATCCCCTTTCCTCCGCCTCCTTTTTAAATTAAAAAAAGCAAACTTTGCTTACTGTGCAGCTAAGTGCAGTGCTAGCAACAGCCTTGCCATCTTAATTTACCCAGCGGCACACTGTACATTTATGCAAATCTGCATCATGATCTGTTTCCCAGGTTCTTTAAGTACCAAGCGATGCCCCTGGCAGTGAAAGAAGCAGATCTGTATGCTGAGCTTCTCTTCGATATGCAGCTGATTAAAGAATCGGGACAGCAGCCTTATTTGGGTCAGGACGCATTGGGGGATATGAACTTTTAGCATCCTATGCCATACAATGGGTAAACTAGGTGGGAAAGCTTCCAGAAAGGACCAGTGCTAACATATACTCTCCCCTCCTCAGACCCAACTTAGCAAGATGGCGCAGAAGAATGCCATGGTCATCGATGTTGAAAGCCACTAAGAGCTGCAAAAGAACCAACAGGGACACACTCACAAGCCATTCCCTAATGGAAGCCATCCACTGGCGAAACAGAGGCTGTTCTCTCCCAAACCCAGGTCTGAAGACAAATTGAAATGGATCCAAATAATCAGCATTGCCCAAGGCCATGCTGAGTTGGGAAGCCATCCCATGTTTTAATAGCTTGACTGAAAAAATCAATGAGACCATGTGATGTAGTGGTGTGTTGGACTAGGATATGGAAGACTAGGGTTCAAATCCCCATTCAACCATGACGCTCACTGGGTGATATTGGGCCAGTTTGTCTTAACCTCACGTGATTGTTGAGAAGATAAAACAGAGAGTAGAACTACGTATGCCACCTTGGGCTCCTTGGAGGAAAGGGGGGGAATATAAACATGATAAATAAAGTTTAAAAAATGAAATGAAATGAACTATCAGGGATTGGAGGTTAGTTCAAGATTTGTAGATCTGACATTCATTCATTTAACAGAGATCTGACCGCTGCCTACAAGGATATAGGAACCATGTTGTCATTCAGTTAGGCATCCAGCCCATAAAGCACACATTCAGTGACCAGTACATTTGATAAGATGCTGGACCTCACTACTCCCATGTGTTGTAGAAGGTACCCCATTCAACAAGCAGGACTCTGCACAAGCACTCCTCCCAAGGCAACAGGAGACATTTGAGGAAATGAGAGCACATCTCAAGAACTAGAATTCGCATTTGAAACCTGTTCCATATTTTTGTGTGTGCACATCAGTCCCCCTCCCAGCAACCCTACAACCCTCGTCCCTGTCATTTTACAGCTTGAGAACCAAGGCCCAGGCATTTGCTCCAAGAGAGTCCCACAGGTGAAGTGACCCACTCCCTGTGTCCTGGACACAGGCTTCCAAAAGGTGACAGATACACAGCATAGACTGGTTTGAGACCAGCTGAAAAGCCAAAGGATTGCTAGGAATGTGCTTTTTTAGGAAGTGCCAGAAAAGGTCCGCATACCCACCTATTATGTTATTTGTATACAGTCCTATACCCACAGGTCTCAGGGCTTCACAACATAGAATCACAATATAAAAACATGAAATACATAATAAAAACTAAAGAACAACCCAATAATTCTCATCCCTCAACAGCATGCCTATACTGCATAGCTCAAATGCCCACTGGGAGGCTTGTGGGGCATCATTCTTGACATTTAAAACGAGAAAACTACACTGGGGTTAATCTCAGCAAACACACATTCCCAAAGCCACTTTCGGAGAGATAACCTGAATGTGGAGGTGGGGATAAGGGGCTTGCAAGAGAGAAAAAAGGCGGTGGGAGGGACGGGTGTGCAACCCCTCCCAGGCCTGCTGATACTGCAAACGCTCTTTTTCCACCTTGTGCATGCACACTCCGCTCCCTAAGCTCAGTTCCAGTTTCAGAGGTGGGGTGGGGGCATAATTAAAAACGGGAGAAGCACCCACTGGGAAGCTCAATGCTTGCTGCTTGGAGCGTAAAAGCTGTCCTTAGTTCATGCAAGGGGTAGATCAAGGTGGTCCAACATGCAACCCTTGAAAACATTCAGTGCTTCTTAGTGTGGCTCGAGTAGCCGGCTTTGTCATTGCTGCTATGAGGGGCACGCAGAAACAGCAAAGGCACTTCTTGTGTCTCCCTCAGCCTCTGCAAGGCCATACAGGCCAGCCACCCCCCTCCTCCCCTTTAACTTTGCCCAGGATATAAGCAACAACAAAAAAATCATAGCAATAACAATGCATTAATTGTGAGAGAGGTTATTTCCCCTGCAGTGGTATTAAGACAGCTGAATACCTCCATGAATATTTTTTAAGGCGGCAGCCCTGTGCAGTCTGCATTTACCTGGGAGTATGTCTCAATGAAACTAACAGCATTTACTTGTGAATAGGCACGCATTAAGCTTGCACTGCATTTTGACCTGAGCAGAGCTTTATCCCAGGTCAGCTTGCATGGAGTCAAAACCCTGTCCTACTGATCACAGCCTAGCAACCTGCCCTGATTCAATGCATACTTACTTGGGAGCTGGTCTCATTATGTTTAGGAGTGCTCACCCTTAAAATATATTAATTGTGTATATTAAATCGCATTGGCCATATTACAAATGCTTTAACTAACAATATGGAAATTTAATTCAGTGTGCGGCCCCCAGGTTCTGTGTTGAAGTACTCCTGCGTTCCACTTGGTCTAAGAGGTTGGACTGCCCTGGGTTAGGTCACTAGTGGACTTCTCCATCTCTAGAGAGCAGCAGCCATGCATTTCCCCTGTGGCCTACAAGTACCGTATTTTTTGCTCTAGATGCACCTAGTTTTTGGAGGAGGAAAGCAAGAGAAAAAAATATTTTGAATCTCAGAAGCCAGAACAGCAAGAGGGATCGCTGCACAGTGAAAACAGCAATCCCTCTTGCTGTTCTGGCTTCTGTGATAGCTGCGCAGCCTGCATTCGCTCCATAAGATGCACACACATTTCCCCTTACTTTTTAGGAGGGAAAAAGTGAGTCTTATAGAGCAAAAAAATACGGTACCTTGGTTCCTCAGCCAAAGACCTTCCAACCTCACTCCTTTCCCCATCAGCCAGTCATGAATGCCCTCCCAGCTCTTGCAGCAGCCCATCCCCCATTCCTCCTCAGCTCTTTTTACAGAAATCCTTTAATCCTGGTAGCCGGTAATCCTTCATGCAGTACGATTAGTGCCACAGCCAATCTGCTCCAGGCTGGGACAGGAAGCTCAGGCACCCAGACCCACCTGCCTGGGGGAAATATACACACACAGAGAAGCTAGGCAGTGAAAAGCTAGAAAGCATAGATATTGCAAACGTGGGATTTCCTTTTTCTGACCTGTCTGGAGTCTGTCTCAAAGCTAGGGGGAAGATGGGGGGGATAGAGGCAAATGTGCCCTGATCACACATAACAGCAGAGATTTTAGCAAATGCAGAAGTCATGTTTTGCAATGAGAATGCATTTCACATCAACTTCCATTTTATTTTCCAATTTACTTCATTTACTAAAATCTGGATTCCTGGAGGAAAACATCATTGGCAGGCTGGGGTGATGGAAGAAGGGAGAAAGGAAAGGTTTCTGGGGTACAGTTCAATGTGTGTGGTGGGGAGAAGGGGAGAGCAGGGGCAGGGACACTCTAGGACGCCTGAAGGAAAAGGCAGAACTGTAAAAATCCATATCTCTAGGAAGACTCTCCTCTCAGCCTCCCCACCCAATGAACATTGTGGGTATTCAGCCTTTGGAATTCACTTTTTCTCCACAAAAACGAGAACTGGAAACAAGTTCTTTAAAACAATGAAGACAGATTCCCGTCCTTTTGTTTTGATGTTGTTTTAGTGAAGAAGCTTCCTAGCCTTGCGTAAACGTTTGCATCTTTCCCTTAGCAGTACAACTCAGTGGGTGGATAGGAAGAACAGGAGCTTCCGAAAAGAGTGAGGAATACGCAAGGCTAGCAACACTGTCCTGAAATCACAGAAATAAGCCCAAACATGGGAGGAAATAGGAGACTCCTCGGAAGGGATGGGAAGCCTGAAGCCACTCCAAACGAGCCCGTTATTTGGAACCTGCGTATTTCCCTTTGTCTATGTCTGGCCAAGCATCTGCTTGTTGAATGCAGCACAATGCCGTTTCGATCATTCAGGGCCTCTGCCGTGATGCGAACCAAGAGAGAAGCTGCACCCTCAGCAACATTCCACCAGCACCCCTGCCCCCCCCACAGCATGAGAGCAAAGGACAGACACATCTGTTTCACTTCTAGAGCAAGTTCCGCAGTGAATGCGCTGACCAAGCAAACTAACTTTGTTCCACAGCAGCTTGTATCCACAACACCATCACTTCACTGAGCAATCACTTTTCATACAGATCTGGGTATCCACAACGTTGCTAAAGAGAGAGAAACGATTGCTCCACCACAGCAGGCCTCTTGCGCAGACAGAGAGTGCAAATGCACCACATGATCAGACTGGGTGTTGGTTTTTTTAATTATTATCTTAACACAAATCACTGGCAACCGCAAGTTTTGTATTTATTCATTTAAAAGCAAAAAATCAAGTTCCTATCCTTTCTGAGCATCAAACGCCTTTGGGAAGCGTGCTGGTAGCTCCAGCAAGAACTTAAAGACAAGAGGTGAATGGGAAGATGCCTCCAGTCATGTGACCAAAAGATCTGTGGGTACTTAACCCAGCTCCCTATCCACTCTCCTAAGAAACCTGTTTCCCTGTTAACACGATGCATGCCCCTCCTGCCAGTCAAAAGCATTTAAATTCTGCAACAGCCACCTGTCCCCCTCACACAGCCAATCAGAATACAAGGATGCAAGTGAACTAGATGCAAGAGGCAGTCAAACCATGTGATAACTTTTTACCTGTACACCGCAGACAGCACACAGCAGTGGGGTTCCTGAGGCCCAAGTACCCATGTCACCTTGTTTGGTGCTCCTGGTTCTACTTATACCATCCTTGTTTGGGCCAAGCAGAATTCAAGGATCGCCAGCTGCCATATCACAAGCGAGCGCCTCCTCCCCAAAATCCCACAGTGTCTCTCACTGGGCATCTCTCTCACAAGAGGACCAATTCACCTCTCCGTTCTCAGAGCAGATGCATTCTCAAAGCATTTTGCTTAATAAAAGCCAGAGAATAAACACACTGATCTTCAGAGCTGCTTCCGATTAATCATAGGGCATCATGAAAACAATACCGCCCCTGCCCCCCACAGGTTAAAACCACAGGGGATTACTGGAAGTGCTCAGTGTTGGGATTCAGTGGGATAGCAGTGTCCAGTCGGGAGACTTGAGCACCACCTGCTGGCTCTAAAGCATCATTTCAAGCTCCCTCGATATTAACGAGCCTTTAAAAAGTAGGCTCTTTCAAAGGAAACCAGGCTCCAGAGTGCAAAGGGAAGTGTGCAGATGTTATTTCCTTGTTGGCAAGGGCAACACACCTATGGCAACAAGGTTATAAGCACTGGGCAACCGCAAGCTGCCTGTCTTCCTACGCAGCTCCAAGGGAAATCCGTAGCGACAGTCTGAGAATTTGAGAAACTACTGATGGAGCCCTGAGCCATTTGTAAAGGCTGCACAGCCACCCCCCATTGCAGTTCTATTGCCCTACAGAGGTACTTCGACATTAAACTACTAGCACACACTGAATGGGACACTTGCATCCCTGAACCTGCATTTTTGGTGGGCAGCTGCTATGTGTCAGGGAACAGCTGCCCCAAAAGGATATAGGGTCCTGCAGCAAATGGATGAAACATGATACCATCTCCTGCCCTGTTTGTGTGTCCAAAGCCTGGAGATTTTATTACCAAGCCAGCAGGCAAGGAAATGCCCACTGAATGCAAACCACAAAAAGCAGGGTGCAAAAGCCTTGCATGCTTACATTCTGGCAACGAAAGTCTGCACTGATGGAGCAAAACGGCCAAGCGCAGGAAACTAGGTGATAAAAGACAACGAGGAGGTGGAGCATTAAAGGGTTTGTGTGTGTGTGTGTGCGCGCACAGCTGGATGAACCATGCAGCTGCCTAGCCCTTCCCTGGGCTATGAAAAACTTCCATGGACAGGGGAGAGAAGGGCAGCAAGGGCAAAGTAAGGTGAGTTGTGGGCAAGTCACACTGAAGGAAGGGCAAAATGGGAGGGAGGGATGAGTTGAGCTTGCGTGACACCCAAGAAGAGGAACAAAGAAGTGGAGCAACCACCCAACTAGGAGGAAAGATGTGCGACAGAGGATGTGGTGTTCACTGCATGAGTACACACACAGCTGCCTCCTTCTTTCTCTGTGTTGTCAAGTTGACATAAGTTAGGAGAGGGCAGAGGAATTTGTTAACTGTTTCAGAGCCTGCTGTCTGCATTGGGCCCATCAGAGTGGCCTTGTGTGCTCCAGCTCCCAGCACAGCCAAGCTATTTTCCATTCAGCATGTCCTGAAAGCTCATGGATAGGATCAATGAGAATGTTCAGTGAGAGCCCTGTAGATTCAGAGATGTCCCACGAAAGCTTTCTGGGGGGGAATTATTGTCATTACGCGAGCTGCATACATTTGCAAGGGTAGCCTCGCTTCCTTTTTGGCTGGAGCAACCTGGCAACTCCCATGCAAATATGGATAAATTTAGCTGCCCTGTAAACAAGTGGGCCAGCAGAGGAGAGCCCGCTGCTGATTTCAGAAGTGACTGTCCTACAAGTGCACTAAGATGAGATACAGCAGGCTTGTTTTGAGTTTCCAAAACGGCAGCATGCTCTGCACGGAACCCCCTTCTCTCCACCCAGGCCACACACAAAGCTACATTTTCTCAGATGTAAGCAATCGCCAAAGTGAACAGGGAAGAAAGACATTTTTCCTCCACAAACCTAGAAAGAGTACCAAGACCAACTCCTCTCCACTGCTCACCAACTGTCCTCTAGGTGTGAGTGATGCAATATACTCAGGTCTCAGAGAACGAATGTTCTGACCTGCACCAGGTTACAAACTATGAACACATTTCCCTCCACACTGTAAAGGAAAATACATTAGGATTGAATCAAATCGCAGTCTGGCTAGAAGCAGCCCCTCGCCGGCACATGGCAGCAAAAAATTAAAAAATGATGCGTGCATACAATAAGTATTCAACAGCCCTTGTTAACATTATTGTAGAGAAGCCATAATCACAACCTGAGCCATAATCCCATTTTTACTGCAAACACATGATAACCTGTGAAAACAAGGAGCTCAAATATATCCAGCTGTCAGTGGCAACCACAGCAGAGCTCAGCCTCAGAGCCTCCACCCTTCAGCTCAGCCTGGGGGTTGAGGGGAGGAAGGAGAAAGCATCAGTCCCTGGAATTGCTGCTGTCCCTAAGTCACCTCTGCTGATGAACAGGCAGGAGGACCCCTCCATGTGACTGGGCAGTGCTACCCAGGTTGGAGGCACACAGGGCTGAGAACCATGGTGAGCAGAACTGGGCAGGCTGCCACTTGCCTGAAAGGGAGATTACCCCTGTAAATCTAATCCATCGCTCACAGCTAGATGAGAAAGCAGCTGCATGCATACATCGTTTAAGCACCGCTCCACTTTCCCCAGACACCGTCTTTGGGATCATAGCAAGAAGTGAGCAACACAGCTGGAATATTCATGTACTAGGCAAATCAGGGACAAGCCCGCTGGTGGCAGGGACATGTGTGCCTGCTGCTTGAGAGAACCGCCTGCCTCCCGGGCATCACCTACAGCTTCAGCCTGGGTCTCTGTGATTAATGGAGATGCTGCATCCACGCTGCCATGCTCAAAAGCCACCGGAGGTTCAAAGCTAATTTGTTCGCCAAATCGACATACAGGGCTCAGCAGCACAGGCACATCAAAGGGCATCTGGCCCCAGAGGTCCCAGTGTCAGCACACTGGATAAAGGAAGCCCAGGGTGCCATATGCATGACAGAGTATGCCACGCAAGAGGAGGAACAAATCAAGCAAGCCTCTACTACCCCAGTGTGCCACAGCTGCTAAGACACAGATTTGAGCTCACAGCTCTGCTGGGGAAGCCTCTAAGTCAGCCAGTCACCCATAACTGGGTCATACATATTAATTCGTTCTCCTGGTGCAACGACACTGCAGAGATGTTCCCAGTGTTAAAGGAATTGGAGTGGATTCGGGGGAGACTGCACTGGGAGACTCCCTCCGTTGCAGCGTCATACACAGAAAGCTGAATAAGCAAAGGACCAAAGACTCTTTGAAGTGGAGCATCTCATAGCTTACTTGAGAGCCAAATTGGCATTTCCAGCACAAGGAGTGACCTCCACAGTTCAGTTTTACATGTAAACACAGGACCGGCCCTACCGTTAGGCAGAGTGAAGTGGCTGTCTTAAGTGGCAAATGCTAGGGGCAGAAAGGAGCAAAAAGGACCTCGTGTCACCTATGTGACCCTGCCACCTTCAGGCGAGGTGGAGGACACTGCCCCATTGTCACTGTTGAAGTAATATTCAGCTTCCGATCCTGTTGGCCCTTCTGTGTGGAATGAGGGGGACACCAC
Organism: Podarcis melisellensis; assembly: GCF_964234715.1. NCBI lineage: Eukaryota > Metazoa > Chordata > Lepidosauria > Squamata > Lacertidae > Podarcis > Podarcis melisellensis. The sequence continues at coordinate 29,722,431 of NC_138529.1, read as the reverse complement.
TTTGTCGTTCTTACCTCAAGAAGCAAAACAACATGGGACAGCCCTGCTCAATCAGTCAAACAATTTTGACAACACATATCCTACATCAGTATATTGAATGTACATTTAATTCCTTTTTCCAAGGGCAGAAACACCACCTCAATTTGGAACAAGAAAGGCTAGCACGTTTGCAGCCTGCGCACCAGACGAAGTGATTTGGGCTACAAATGACAGCAAATCTTGTCTGCTTATTTTGAGGGCAGCTTCTCTGAAGACAGGTGCTTAGGGAGTTTTAGCTGTGTTATTGCCTGGCTTGTTGCAGCATTTCTAAATTTGTTCCAGTTCCTTCTAAATGTGGGTTCTTTCAGGAAACCGGCCTGCCCCACCTCTTACGCAAGACAGGCCTGTGTGTGAACCTCAAATCCTCCAGGCCCAAGCCTGCTGTCCCCAGTTCGGGATACATGAATTCCAGTCAGTGGCCACTGGGGTTATAAAGGGCACCACCATTGCTCACCCACCCCCCACGAACAATGACATTTTGTGAGCAGTGCACTCACTCCCACCACTTCTGCAGAATACTTATACCTAGCACTGTAATTTAAGGTTTGGGTAAGTTCAGGGCCTGACCAAGGGCCTCCCACAAGTCACATGAGGCGACATGCCTGGCAGGGCCAGTCATCCAGTCCTTCGCCACTAGGCCATCTCCAGGGCTCCTGCCACCTTTTTAGAAGGTGATCTGCACTGGCAGGAAATGACACTTGGAAATGACAGTTGGACACACAGATCAAAGACATCAGTCCAGGCCCCAAAAAGCAACCCCACCCCGTGTGTGTGTGTGTGTGTGTGTGAGAGAGAGAGAGAGAGAGAGAGAGAGCGCAACTGAGAGAAGAGGCACAAATGTGACAGCTGAACTCTGCCTCAGAAAGAGCCACGTTCTCCCTCTTCCCTGAGAAGGAGAGCGAAGGAGCCAGGCAGAAAGGGGAAGCATCTGCTGCTCATGCAGCTGTTGCTACCCTGAAGTCACCCCCACAACCCTCCTTCCCTTCTCGGAGAGGCAGTTTACGCTTCCCTGCCCAGCCTAGAGGATAAATGCCGGCACGAAGTTCCCCCCACCAAAGGCGCGCAAGCCGACCAACACACACGGCCCAGCTGTCTCTCGTTAACCCTCACCGCAGTGCTCAGCGCAAGGGGAGCCACCCCTGACCCTTCCCTGTAAATACTTCTTTTTGGAGTCCGGCCACATTTACCTCCCTCCCCCCCAAAAGGCGGCCGCACGCCTGTTCCCCCCAAACCCCCAGCCACCGATTCCAAGCTCATTTCTACGCGCACCCCACTGTAATGAACAGTGCGCCCTCGCCCTGCGACCACGGGCTGGAACAGCTGCCCAGAATCTTCCCTTCTTCTCCCTCACGGGAAGGGCAGCTGCCCTCCTCCATAGGGGGTGATTAAGGAAAAAGGTAGCCCTACCCACCCACCGAGAGAGCACCCTCTGTGACCCCACCCTGGCACCTCACCCCGCACCGCACCACGGCCTTGCACAATCTCTACTTCCTATGCTCAGGAGCCGATCTCTCCTCGGGATTTACTAGCGCACCCTCAAGAGTCCACTCAGGCAGGACGCCCCCCACCCCCCTCAGGACAACCGGCCACACAGCTCCCAAATCCCGTTCATCCTCTCTTGCTAAGACCAGGAAGGATGCAAAGAGAGACTCCTTCCCAAATCCGAATGTGTGTGTGTCGGGATGGTGGTGGTGGGGCAGCAACTGCACACTCCCCGCTTTAAGCCAAGGACAGTTCGCTGAACATGCAAGGGCCACTCCCCCCTGCTAACTAGTCGCAAGATTAAGGCTTGAACGAATCCCTCCCTCCTTCCCTGAGCGCCCCCCACCCTTGCCATTAAGACCCGCCCCCCACCCCACCTTGGCCCAGCCAAAGATGCTCCTTCCCGTCTCCTTGGATGCACCTAATTCATTCGCCAGCTCACCGTATCCGCTCTCCTCGTCCTCCTCCATGTTACCAGCCAGACTCCCGCACGGCTGCTTTGCCCGGCTGCTAAAGCTATGCTGCTTCTGCTGCTGCCGCCGCTACTCAGCAAGTTCCTTCCCACCGCCGAGCACACGTGATGGGAACTGGGGAGGGAGGGGGGAGGAGGAGGAGGGCGGTGGCACCTCCCCCTGAAACCCGACGCGAAAGAGGCGAGGCTTCGCTGCCCACGTGACGGGCAACGCGGTCCCGAGCCTCGGAGCAAAAGCAACGGTTGCTGCTCCTGCTGTACCGTCGGATCCGGAGCGCGCTGTTTCTGCGGCTTGCGAACCTGTCGCTGCAACTGCACACCTGCACGCGCCCACGCACACATAGCAAACTGTGTTCTACTCCTGAACACCTACATTAATTGCAACTGGGGAGGAGGAGCGCCTTTTGCTGCCCGCGCCGCGCGGTGCCCACCTTGGTGTCCTGAGGACAGCGTTGCTGATAAAGGCTGGAGAGATAGCAAGCTGCCTCCCTGGACTGCTTTGGGTGGAAGGGCGGGTTATTAATTAATTAAAATTTAAATAGAGTCGGTTTTCTCAGGAGTCAGAGAGCGGGATGTGCCTGGGCGCAGTGGAGCAAAATGGTCCCTTGCGTTCCTTGTCTTGCCCAGAAGAAGAGTTTGGATTTGATATCCCGCTTTATCACTACCCTAGGGAGTCTCAAAGCGGCTAACATTCTCCTTTCCCTTCCTCCCCCACAACAAACACTGAGGTGAGTGGGGCTGAGAGACTTCAGAGAAGTGTGACTGGCCCAAGGTCACCCAGCAGCTGCATGTGGAGGAGCGGAGATGCGAACCCAGTTCACCAGATTTGAGTCCACCGCTCTTAACCACTACACCACACCGGTTCAGAGGGAGGAGTCGACGAGGTGGGTGTCACTAGGTGGCTTGCTGTAGACAAGAGGACAGGGTGTAATTTAATAGCAGCAGAGTATTAGCTTTCTTACAAAAATAAAAGCATCCCACCCGTCTGTGAGAAGTGGGAATTCCACTCCAGGGTGCTGTGGCCCAACAGGCAGATCAGGCCAGCCAAGGACATTTTGACGCCTGAAGTGAACCACAACATGGCTCCCCTTTTCCCACCAGGAAAGGAATGAAGATCTACATCAGGAACAAGGAGTGCCAATAAAGATCTACTTCAGGTTCGCTGCTCCTGTGGATCCTGCCACCTGGGTTGCCTCACCTTGCCCTGTGGGTGGGTCAGCCCTGGGCAGGATTGACCTTAGTTCTCTACCTTGGATTCTCTTTCAGCACTGCACATTTTTTTATAGAGGAAGAGATGTTAGTAGGCCTTACCAGATCAGGGTGGGGAGAGGAGTTGGGATCACACTGGCCCAACTGCAACTTGATTTTGCACCCCCAGCATGCATCCGCCCCCAATCTGCAGGGCTACTCTGCCTCCATTACATGGGGACAGAGAGGTTAAAGAGAGGGATTAACGGTGCTTAGGAATAGAATTTTTGTTGTTTAATAAACTGGGAAAGGCTGTTACCAATGAAGTCAGGACTCCATGTGCATCAGATAATGTGATCAACCCAACCCCTCTTCAGGTGTGTTTGAGAATACCTGGGGTATGAACAGGTGTCTCCTTAGGGAAGCAACTAAAAAAGGAACTAGCTCCAGCAATTAACTATAATTATTATTATATAAGCAAGAAGCAGCAATCATTGTAACATACTCCCATTTTCACTGCGCCACCTACAGTCCTGTAATAGATTTAGCTACTTAGCTGTACAGTATTGTGGTTAGTTATTCTGGATTAAAACAAAAAACTTGGATACTGGGTAAAAAGAAATATATGCATTTCCATACATATTAGGCGTCTCTGCCTGGAAACAGGAATAGCGCTATATGAGTGGTTTCTTGAGCAGCAGCTTCTGCTTTACCACCTACCATTTAATCAGTGTGACAGGCTGGATAGTTCAGTGCTTATAATGCAAGAAGACTCCTTGTGGGTAATATTTACAATGATTTCTCAAAAGTGTGAGGAAGCTCCTGCAGGCGATGTACAAGTTGTTGCCAGGACCAGTCAAACAGGCTCTTTCCTAACCCTTTCCTAGATCAGCAAGCAAAATAACATTCTAAATCAGTATAGCATGGGAAGCTCTAGATACACCATCATAGAAACATTGAGGGTTTATGACAGAAATGATTAGTCCAACCCTCTTGTCGACTGCAAGCTTTTAAGGACTGACGAAAGTTAAGCTTTTTTACAATTTTACCCCCAAAGTTGTTGAGCTTTTAGGATTGAGGTTCTTGAGCTTTTTTTTAGGATTTTATCCCACAACATATACTGCCACAGGGGCTGCATTAAATTGACCGGTGTGCCGGATTCGCCCCCGAAACGGACTTTGGACAGGCATGTCCTAGGGCTACTGCTCGAGCCAATAATGCATTTCTGGCGCTCTGCTCTGAACAGCGTTTTTATTGTTTTGGCATGTGTTGAGTTTGCACTACAGTGGAACCTCTAGTCACGTACTGAATCTGTTCCGGAGGTCTGTTCGTAAGTCGATCCGGGTCGCTGGTAGAAGCGCAGTTATGTGCGTGCACATTCGGCAGCAGTGCTGTTCTGCGTGTGCGCAAATCGTGGCAAACCTGTTATTTACTTCTGAGTTTGCCATGGTCACAAATCAAATTGTTTGCGAGTAGGGTCGGTGGTAAGTAGAGGTTCTACTGTACTGGTTTACTACTGGAACTACAAGAGAAGTGCCCCCATTGCCAAAGTAGGACCTGGCCCTTCTTTAAGAGTGATTCAACAATACAGTGGTACCTCGGGTTACATACACACTTCAGGTTACATATGCTTCAGGTTACAGACTCCGCTAACCCAGAAATAGTGCTTCAGGTTAAGAACTTTGCTTCAGGATGAGAACGGCACAGCGGAAGCAGGAGGCCCCATTAGCTAAAGTGGTGCTTCAGGTTAAGAACAGTTTCAGGTTAAGAACGGACCTCCGGAACGAATTAAGTAGTTAACATGAGGTACCACTGTAAATTGCATTTAGGCACTCTTGGCAGGTTCAGCAGCATTGGCCAAGAACATCAGAGCATATAGTTCTGCTCTCCGGAAGGCCATTTCAGCACCATCAACAGCCACAGACAAACCTGTAGGGGTCCCTGTGATTTCCCCTTCCCCTATCAGTTAGTGGCCCCCTTTGCCTGCCTCCAAACCCTTCTAAATCTCAATTAAAAATAAACTAGAAATAAAGAAAAAAGCATTGACTAGCTACAGTATCTAGCATCTTTGGGGAATAGTTGTAGCTCAGTGGTGGAGCACAATTTTTGCATGCAGAAGAACTCAAGTTCAATCCCCAGCATCTCTAGGTAAGGTGAAAAACCCCAGAGAGTCACTGCCAGTCAGTGTAAACAATACGAGGCAAGATGGACCAATAGTCTGATACGAGTAGAATAGCAGCTTCCTGCACTTGCTCCCTATAAGGGAGCATGGTAATGCTACAACTTCTCAGCATGACGTGTGTGCTTAACAGCAAACCACAGGAAGAATATTCGCTTCACTGAATGTGGCATATATAAAATCTACAGCTGTAAAGCTGTTCAGGTGGAATTGGGGTTAACCTGGAAGTTACATGGCCTTTCAACCATTGCAGCAAACCTCTCCTCAAGGGTTTGAGAATCTTTGCAATATGCATTGACCCCATGCATGTTGCAAAGCTAAGCAGGATCCAGTATGGTTTCAAACTGGATGGGGGACAACATGTTGAGATTCTTGCATTGCTGGAGGGTTCTGACCCTCGGGGTATCTTCAGACTCTACAATTCTATGATTCTATAATGCGGAGGCTGTTCAGGTGGGTAGTGGGGATCAGTCTCTAAGGGGCACGAGATTCCCCCCTCCCCCAAAAAATCCACTTGTTTCTACTGGTTAGGTCAAATGCCCTTATTTCAGAGGCTGGGCTCAAGTCTTCCCCCTAGCTTTTGCCTTCAGTTCTGCAATAGGCCAAAGCAAAGGAATGCACATAAGGGTGTTACAATGTTAGGATGTCTTGAAAGTACCCAACATAACCACCCCGGTACTGCAACTACACAGATAGATGAGTGTCAACAGAAAGTGAGAGAGTAGGAAGGCCTGAGACAAGGGGGATAAACCAAGTGGAACAAAGGAGTTCTCAGCTAGGGCTTCAGACTAATGGCAAGCTTAAGAGGTGAGCGGTCATGGAAGAATTACTGCTGCAATCAATCACAAGAGAAACCGATCGACAAGACTGAACACACACACACACATACACAAAACATTCCTTTATTGCACCATGAACCATTGCTACAACTAGGGCTACTGCAGCAAGCCCCAGCATGAGGTGCATAATACCCGCTTGGGGTATCTACATGTTGGCAGGAGATTGTTAAACGGGCACTGCCAGAGGGGAAGAGACTGCTCCCCGCTGAGAGAGTGAACAGGGTCAGTGCCCCCCCTCCCCAAGATAAAGAAAAAAAGAATCATAATAATCATAATAAATCATCAGCTCAAATTAAATGCAATGGCCAAAACCGTTTTGGTAACTGCTTTGATACGGTGGAGAAAATAAAGCTAGTTTTCAACCTTTGCACCCAATCTATGAAGAGAGGGAATGGGTGCCAAAGTTGAATGAGCAATGCTGGGATGCCAGGAATGGGTGGGATGCACATGGATTGCCCCTCCAACCAATCATGCATTTGTGGGGAAGTTACAGGTAAAGGCTGCCTACCTGGGAGTAAGCCACCAAGGTTAACAGCTAGACAGCAGCAGATGCAAGGGAATGAAGGAAACCCTAGGCTAGCCCTGCAGGAACAGGAGCCCTTGCACCACTTGGCTTGACAACTACCCACTGAAAAAGGTTTGGCACAGGGGCACTTGGGTCTCTCTCATTTTGGCAGGCAGCAGCCCGCTCTGCTTTGGTGCCAAAGAAAGTGATGTTTTGGGCAACCTCTCTCCAGCACAAACTCCCAAGTTGGAAATATGCTGCGAGAGAATCAGGTCCTCTTGGAGCCATTAACTTCTGCCACACAAGCTGTGCAACGATGCCTGCCGGAAGTTAATTAGGACAACGCTTAAGAGGGGGCACGGAGAAAAGACCCAAAGCAAGGAAGCTTCAAGACTGCAAGTGGGGATGTGAATGTCTGAACACTCCTTTGTGGAAAAGAACTCCTAGTTGATGTGTGCATGGAATTTTTAAATTATTATTATTGTTGTGTGAAGCATTCAAAAATTTCTTCCCCTGCCTGCAGCTTGAAGCAACACACTCCAGCAACAGGCAAATCTCAAATGAACCGTGACTTAACTATGGCTGGAGAATGCTACTGAGAAGTTGTCACTGCAAAGCAGCACCTTTCGAGGGCCCTGGCAGTGAATGCATTTGAACACAACTGTACAGGGCAGGACGACCTGACCACCCGCTTTCCTGGCTGCACAAAACTCAAGTCCCAAGTGTTTTGTACAGCAGGAACGGCATGTGGGAAATGGTCTTGAAAAATATTTCCAGAGTGGAGCATTTCATACTTCTCTGAAATGGGATAAACCAGAGAAGGGGCTGCAGATGGGTGGAGAAATGCCACGTCAGTTGCATCCTGTCCTAATGACTCAGCCAGGGAGTGGGGAAAGGGGCAAATGTACCACAACAACATCCAGCTCTTGAGGAGTTGGGACACAGCTCTCGGCTTTCTCAATCTTCTCTTGGCAGGAAAGGGAACAGAGGGCATCACAGCTCATCATGCTGACACATGGTGGCGGGCGGAGGCAACAGAGGGATTTCATTTCCAAAGGGCTAGTTGCTCCTAGCTCCACTGCTGAGCCATGCCTGATGCCCATGGGTACCCAGGGACAGGACCTTCCCCGGGCAAAGGCTCCTCGTGACACTCTTGCAAGTAAGCGGCGATGGGTGCCTGCATTTCCTCAGGCACTGCACAGAAGATCCATCAGAGCTTTCAAGGCAAGAGGAGGACATTCCCCGTGAGTCCCGTTGAGTTGGCAAGTTGCGACTGTTGACAGTATTGTGTTGGTCACCGGGAGCTCCAAAGAACCGGAGTTCGCCATAGCATTGCTGCAGCCAAGAACTCATCTGCGGGGTCGAGATGGAGAACAAATTAGTGCCATAGGAAAAGTGTTACGGGATTGCACCCTCTTGACCACTGGGTGGTGTGAGGAGCAGAAGGAAAAGAATGAAGTTGAAAAAAGCATGCTAAAAAAAAAAAATAAGGGGGCAACAGAGATTCTGCAACCACAGGTTTAAATGAGGGAAAGGAAAAAGAATGGCAACACTGCTTTGTAGAACTCCTACACCTGCATATTGTAGAAGGTCCTACAAGACTTCCCTCGTCGTCGCTCAAATCCCTCGGCAGAAGTTGGGAGTTGTAAAAGACAAGAATCCAACTTCCATATTTAGAATAATGTATTCAGTCTAAACAAGGACTACATGAGCTTAATATTTGCTGTAGGTAATCAAACGGTCACATTTTAAAAGCAAACAGAACCTGGTGTCTGCAGCTGATGAAGGACCCTTTATGGCACAAACAAAATCAGTGCATTGTTTAACAGTTGCTTTTGCAAAATCAAATACGCCTTCCCACCCCTCGCACACAGGCACCACAGTCCTAATTACGAGCAGTTTCCACCGCCGAATAATTTTCCATTTGCCCGCTCCATAAACTGCAATTCCCCAAATCCCTCTGGTAGGCTGCACTCAAGTTCCTCACCATCTCAAAGCCAATAGCTCAGGCTAGCAACTTTAGCGGGATGTGTCACAGCCCAGAAATTACGTCGGCTTTGCAGTTTCTGGAACGCGTTGCCATTTCTTCTCCGCTCACGCTTGAGTTTCTTGATTTTCTTCACCTACGGCAAGAAGAAAGAAAGCGTGGTTGTTCCAGCTTCTAGCAAGCAAGCTGCCATCCACATCAAGTGAAGCGTAGAAAGGATATTCCCTCCCCACTCTACTCACCAGAAAGCAGTTGCTGGGATGGACAAAAGCTAATTAAATCATATCAACCCAGAGGCGATCAGAAAGTGCTCAATGGGACTGAGATCCAAAATATGTCTTCCTGACTATCACTAGGATCACCCACTAAGCCTAAAATTTGGCTCATGCTCATAGGTCATATAACAGCTCTATTATAAATGCAAGCAGATATATTTTGATTGTTCTAGCAACAAGTGAGCGGGCAGGCATGCTGAAGAAATATATGCTTTTCAAGATGGGAAGCCTGTTTTAAAAGCAATCCAAACTAGCAACTGAACACATTAGGCTAGGCTTGCAACAGGCTAGGCTTCTTACCTTTCCACTGTCAAACTCTTCATCCCAATCGTCAATGACTGTCTGGCTCTGAGACCATACAGCATCCTGCATGGCAGCTTGGCTGACGGCCGACACCTCGCCATCCCATGTCAACACTGTGGAGGAAACACATTGTCAAAGAAGAGCTGGGGGTCGTGGCACGCATGGTCGGCCCAAGACATTTCAGCACCTGAGGCAAACCACAAAATGGTGCTGCCCTCCCCACCAGGGAAGAATGGATGAGTGAAGGTCTACATCAGGATCTGCTGCCCCTGTTGTTTTTTGTTTTCATTTTATAATAAGAACAATCCAAATACCAAAAACACATTTATCTGCTGCCTCTGTGGGTCCTGCTGTCCAAGGCAGTTGCCTCAGCTTGCCTCACAGGTGGGCCGGCCCTGGTGGCAATCTTTCCTCACTATCCCAGCCCTCTGCCCTTTCCTCATTTCTCCATTGAAGAAGCCAGCAAGGTGCTATCACCAGAAGCGCATAGAGAAACAGGGACACTGTCTTATCTACATGCACTTCTATCATAAAACACGGGGTGCCTTTTGAGAATGCCAAAGATCTCCATTATTTGTTTTCCTCCTGTGGCTTAAGAGGAGAAAACCCCTTCCAAAACACAGGAGCAGGAGGGCCTCATCTGTTTACGAGAAGACCCCTTTCCTTAAAGCAGTACTGTACCTTGCTTTCCATAAGCTTTATCTGAAGAATCCTTCAGCAGCTCCTGGACCACATCAAACTGTTCGTGCTTCTGATGTATCACTTCCTTCTTTGGATTTGGGATGTTCCAGGAGCACTTGTCCCCATGTCTAAGCTGGCTGCCAGTCCAGGTCAAGGCCACTGTGGAAAGAAGGAAGGGTGCGTGGTAAGAAGTATTGGCACAATCATGTCATGCAGCAAATCATGTCATGACCTGCCACTCTGCAGCAGTGCCAGGGAAACCAAGGGAACAGAACTGAAAAGAAACACAACCCCAGGAACAGGTGTATGATTTGCATTCCCAATGGGCCAAGGTAAAAATGCTCACTTACACCTGCAGGGGGAAAACACCTGCAAGGAACATTCCCACCAACCACAATACTGCACAAGTTCCTAGGTTTTGCACCCAGAATTAATCACAACGGCTTGTTTAACTGAGCTTAGGCTGTTAGACGCCAACATGTCAGAGCTGTGGGGGTTACATCTGAGCTCATCTGAATGCCTAGGAAGAGACGCCCGGTGTGCACAAACCAAACAGGCAGAGGCTATGAAGCCTTGGGACAAAAGCAGAGGGAACCTTGGGAGAAAACCCACAGCCACATTCTACGTAGTTGCTGGGTAGTTAGTGTCAGGGAAGAGTTAAGAGTTAGAAGTTTCCAGTTTCCCAGAGGGATAAAGTTTTCCCTGAGGGAGGGAGGAGAGCAGTGAATCTAATATAGCTCAGATTCAGAGGAGAGGAGATACAAGCCAGCTATAGCAAGGAGGTTAGAAAAAAGAGCGGGAGTCTACGGCCATACTACCCTGAACACGCCCGATCTCGTCTGATCTCGGAAGCTAAGCAGGGTCAGGCCTGGTTAGTACTTGGATGGGAGAAAAAAGAGCGGGAAAGCGAAAGGAACGGCGCGTTCGCCATTTTGAGAGTTGCTGGTCACGGAGAAGCAGAGCTCAGAAGGTATCTGAAATAAGTGACTCTGAGGAATAATAGTTAAAGATAAGAACCGTTTATAAGATTGTTTGTTAATATGCAATAAAAAGTTATAAAAGAACAAGAAGTGTTTGTGTGGTGATCTGAAGAGGACAACGACCAGTCCTGACAGTTAGGCATCTATATTGCTTTCGTTTGGACGTAAGGAATTCGTGTGTTTGTGTGTGTGTAAATATAAATACATAAATAGGTAAGTTTTTCCGTGTCCCAAAAAGAGCTCTGGGTTTGGGGCAAGTGTCACTACCGCTCTTCACAGATACAGTGGAGCTTACTGGCAGCTCAGCCTAGTTTAGAACTGCAGCAAGTCCAAGCTCCCCTATGCCCATTCTAGGAGCTGATCTGAACTGGGGGGTACACCGCCCCCCACTCTCTAAATCTCCTTTCTCCGCACACACACCCAGCTCAGATATAGATATGTATCAAACCTAGGGGGCTGATTCTAGCAGAGGAAAGGCCATTTTCTCTCTGTTCTTCTTGGGGGCTGCTGGCCTGTGGCAAAGAGCCCCCCTGCTTCTCCCTCCTCTTGTGCTTTCGGTGCTCGCTCTCTCCAGCAGGGCTGCCACTGTCCGAAGCTGGGCAAGGAAGCTGCTGCTGCTTCTTTTTCTTCTTCTTCTTCAGGCTACAGGACTCCTCCACCGGCTCATGGGCTATTAGGCAGGCTTCTGCCTCGCGCTGTGGAGGGCAGCTGCAAAGTGGATTAAAAAACAACAGCCAACCCATTTGGTTTTATTCATTTATTTTTTAAAGTTAGAACTGTTCCTCCCACCCACCCAGAAAAAAGTACAATCAGCAGCCATTGCTTTAAAATAACCTGCTTTAAAACTGTATCTGAATGCGATGAGAAAGTATGAAGAATACCACCCCAAGGACCCTTTCCCCATATGAACCCAAATGGACTCTGAGATCATCATCTGAGGCCCTTCTTGTGCCCCCTCCATTCGGGGTACAGAGGGTGGCAACATCTCTGTGGTGGCTCCCTGTTTGTTGAATAGTCACCCCAGGGAGGTTCGCCTGGTGCCTTCATTATACATATATATTTAGGCACCAGGTGAAAACATTCCTCTTCAACCAGGCCTTTGGCTGATTAATACTCTACCGCCTTTTAAATGTGTCTGTGGGAAAGGGCGGGGTATTGTTTTGATGTTTTGTTTTACTTATTTACTTGTTTTTATCCTGTTTTTTATTCTGTGAATCACCCAGAGATCTTATGATGAAGGGCGGTATATGAATCTAATAAATAGGTAAAAATAAAAACCAGTCTCTTAAAATGGCCTCCATCAAAACTGAAATTTCTGCATAAAAGAATGAAATAGGACACAAAAGGGCTCATCATGTATTTATATACAAATTCCAAAGATGAAGACCGCTATACATGTGAGCGAAGTCTCACAACAAAATGCTGAACTGGGGCGGGTGGGTGTTCCAGTTCAGGATTCCAACCAGCTAAACATGCCCCTCTTCCCAGATATTTAGTCCATCCCCCTCTCCACAAAGAACCAGTCAGCATTATGTGGTACTGAGCATGCTCAGTCCTTACTGGGCTATTCCGGGGCTCTCCCCCCTACTGTTTTTCTTTCTGTAAACCCTGAGGTCACCCCACGCCTAATATATCTGCCAATATGGTGCTGTTTGGGGCCACATAAGGACTAGCACTCAGAAAAATTAAGCATATTTATATGATTTCCTTTCCTTTCCAATTTTCCATGTCTTATCCAGCAACCAGCTGCCCATGTTTCTGAGAGGGTCCAGATTTAGCCTTCAGTAAGGTTGCATTATTTCAAAAAGTTGAGCTTTTGGGGGGAAACCGCCCCCCAAAATAGTGATTCTAAGCTTTTGGAGCTGTTTCTGCTGCTTTTTCCATCATGTTGCCTGACACCCGGGTTTTCCCAGACATTTTGGCGATTCGGCAAAATTCCCCTGACACCATTTTTACACCTGAAAGCGAGGACATATCAGGAATTTTCCTGATGTATGGCAAGCCTAGCCTTCAGCTACATGATCCTGCTTAAAAGGATCAGGCGTACAGAGAGATGCCAGTCAGAAACCGTCAGTTTCATCTCTAGGCAGATGTATATTCTGCAAAATGCATCTGAGCAAAACGCCCCACAGTCTGTACCAGTAGCAGCGGCAGAATCCCAAAACCTATTTTTAGTTATACACAGATAAGAAGCACCAGGCTTCTGGAAATCTGGGAGGCATACTTCCCCCTCCCTCAGAGTTTTCATTTTACAGGGGCAAGGAAGAGGAACTTTTGGGGGAACTGAACTATATGCTGTGCTTGCTTTCTTCTTATCAAAATTATTGAGCTGTACCTTTTGGCCTGTTTAATACATCTACATCTCTACTCAGGAGACCGCCCACTCTGCTTAGCAGAGTTTACTCCCAATTGAGCTTGCACAGGATTTAAGCCTCAAAAATAAGTGCTTCAGGTTTGTAGGCACAGTCCTTTAAAGGGGAGGAAAGAAGATGGTCAACCAGACAGGAAGGGCCAGGATTATGCAAAACATTGGTCCAAAAGGCAGCAGGAAGGACTGGTGTAAACACAGGGCAATGCCAGGTTCCACTAGGCTCAAAGGCTCCACTTGTTTTATTATTTATTATTATTATTGAAGGTGATGGGGGGCAGGGGGGAGGCCGAAAGACCCTTGAGCCACAGGTAACAAGGAAACACACTCCTACCTAGCAATGTAAGCAACCTAGCAATTCACAGAGGGGTCTGAGAGCTTAGTCTAAGTCTTCATGGCTTGCCATCCCAACAGTGTTAGAAAATCAGATATATAAGCCTAGGCGCCAAATGGCTCCTCAAACCAAGGTTAAAGTCGCCAAAATGGAATGTCCAGTTGCCATTTTGGGGCAAGACGGCTCCAAAGCCTTTATTTTTCAAATGAAGGATTGACTGTGATTGATTCGCAGTTAAACATCTGGCTAGTTCAGATGATTCAGATGACAACCTTGAGCTAGGTTAAGAGCTTTGAGAGCTTAAGGAAAGTTACTTGATCCAGGGACAGTCCACATATACAATGGCCTATTTCTGATCTCTTTTCGCTAATGGTGACAACAGACCATTCATAACATAAGAATATGCTTCATAACTGAACAGGCAGTGGTTAAGTGAAGACAAGCCTCACTTACCTATAACACTGTTCACTGCTCCTGTTCTGGCAGCACAGAAAAGACATGTTGGTTCCTGAAATTCATTCCGATTGCACAGATAAAATATAACCGATAGAATTCTACAGGATGAGGTATTAGTGTGTGAAAACAGTCAAGATCCAAGGATCCCCAGGCATGCACCTCCAGATGGTGGAGATGTCAAGTGCTCATGTTTCTCTCTCCGAGCAAAGCCCTTCCCCTAGAAAAGACAACCAAGCAAACACTCACCTGTTCACAGGGGACAGCAAAGGCTTACAGTCTTCCTCTGTTTGCTGCAGCTTCCTTTTCTTTTTCTTCTTTTTCCTCTTTTGGGTGGAATTAGCTAGACTAGGATCTGCTACCTTGCAGCCTCCAGCTATTCCCTCTTCCTCTCCCTTGCTGGCTGCCACCAAGTCAGATTCCGGTTCAGGAGAGGAGTCTCCAGGCCTGCCGTTTTCCTCGAGTTGCCTCTTCTTCCTGGGTGGGTTGGAGAGGCAGGTTCCCTCTGCACCAATGGTTCGTGTGCTTGGGATGCAATGGGTGCCTTGTTCTTCCTCCGAGAGGCTACGCTTCCTTTTCCTCTTCTTGGAGCTGGCAAGGGAAGGCCTCTTGTCCCGGTCTGGGCAAGAGTGGCTCAGTGCCTCTTTGGGCACCGCAGGTGGCGGCAGAGGGGCGGCAGAGAGGCAGCATGATTTGAAGCTGGGCAAGGGTTTGACAAAGGCGCTGCTGGCCGGCGGTGGAAGCGCTGAAGATTTGGAAGCAGATGAGGGCGTCCTAGAGAATCAAACACAGACAAAGCTAAGAGCCAACCGACACCAAAGCAGCAGAAGTCTGCAGAAGACCACACCCGTTTCTGTTCTGAAAGAGAGCCAGTGCCGGCCTCTTTCACAACATAAATGGTCCCTTACATCACCCAGAAGGACAAAGCATTGTCAACCGAAGCAAAGGAAAGCCCTGTTGGATTCATGCATCTAATTCTACATTCTGTTCTCAGAGTGGTCAACCAGGTGCCCAGGACTTGGGCACAACAGCCCTTTCCCTACTTGTGATCTGCAGCAACTGGCACATGTCCTAGGGATTAATAAACATTCAGCTCCTTCCAGGCTTAAGACTGGTATGGCGTCAGGCTTTGGAACTGTTTCTGCCCCTATCCCAAAGGCCCAACCCCACTTCACTGACCCTGCAGTGTTTCCTCACTAATAATAATAATAATAATAATAATTATTATTATTATTATTATTATTATTATTATTATTATTATTATTATTTATTTATACCCTGCCCTCCCCAGCCAGCCAAGACCGGGCTCAGGGCGGCTAACACCAGGTATAAAAACAATTGATTAAAATACAACTTAAAAACAAGATTAAAATACAACATTAAAATGCAGCCTCATTTCAGTAGAAACTCAAATCAAAAACTTTTGGGGGATGAAAACGTCAAATCTTCACCAAGGCCTACTATCAAGACTGGTCCAGAAAAAAGCCAGGGAAGTCCTCAGATAGGAGTTCCATCACAGAAGGAGAAAGGAAAAAGGAAAGGGGGAGGGGATCAAGTTGATTCCAAGCCAAAGGCCAGGCGGAACAACTCTGTCTTACAGGCCCTGTGGAAAGAAATCAGATACTGCAGGGCCCTGGTCTCATGAGACAGAGCGTTCCATCAGGCCAGAGCCAGTGTTGAAAAGGCCCTGGCTCTGGTTGAGGCTAATCTGACTTCCTTAGGGCACGGGACCTCTAGGGTGTTGCTATTTATGGATCTTAAGGTCCTCTGCGGGGCATACCAGAAGAGGCAGTCCCGTAGGTACGAGGGTCCTAAACTCTATGCCACTTCTAGCTCCATCTATAGAGATTTATTCACCTAAAGACATACATAGGACAGTCAGCTAGCACATTTCCACAAGACAGGTGTGGAGTTCTTCTGGGCTGGAGGATTTCTAGGCCCTAATTGAGGAGTTATTTCAGTGCCAAATTCAGAGCTGTCCCGCCAAGGCACTTTTGGTGCTTGAGTTTTTATATTCACCAGGTTGTGGAGCTATATTTGAATATTTTAAGGCCATTCACAATAATTCTTGGGGTTTTTTGGAGCAGTGAGGAACCCCCCGCCCCCTTGCATGGGCATTTCCCTAGAGATCACCTCCTTCTATTTCTCCGTTCTGCACTGCTTCTTGCAGGATAAACAACCCCTTAAGTTCCACCTGTATTCAAAGCATGCAGATGCATTGCTACCTGAGTATAAGCTAATTTGTATTGCTTTTAAGAGTTTAGTCTCAAAGAACAGAGTGTCTCGCCGTAGCATAAAAAGCTTGCAGTACAGAGCAATGCAGTTGTGCACCTCTGCAGAGGCTGGACGGTTGGCAGACTTGCACCCAGAAGTACACTTGTCCCTGGAGAACTCAGATGAACAACGCGAGCCAACAAGACTCTAAACGTGAAAGACTCTCAACTGAGCGCTAGTAAAAGGGTGGGGAAGGAAGACTGCACTGATGCGAGGTTATACGGCAAGAGATGGTGGCCTGGAATCATGTATTAAGAGAAATAAAGTACTGGATTATGAATAACCCTTACTAGGGGGATACAGAACCTCAGGCATAGGGGCCAGATGTGGCCTCTCTAGGCCTTGATATGGCCCTCACGACCATCCGTGGGCCACGATCCCTTCTCCCGGGCCACAGCCCTCGCCAATCCTACTTCATACCCTCTCAAGGGTTTTTATCGGGTTGGTATGTGCCATCAAACTCCGGTTGCCTGGATGTAGGATTCTAGAGGGATGCATGAGTGTATTTAGAAACTTGCCTACTGTGCAAGGACAAAATTTACATTCCTAGCTCGCCTCACTTTTGCCACAGAAAAGTGCCCAGAATAGAATGCAGCCCTGCATGCACCTGTTTTAGCAGTAGTATTATCTGGCTATTTTAAAGGAATTGTGGGACCCCCAAGAAGATCTCAAAATGACAGTCCGCCTTATAGCAATAGCAGCCTGTATGACCACATGTCAGGCTTGGGGAAAACCAGACCCTCTTCAATCAGAGGCTTGGATAGGAAACGTTTGGGACCTAGAACATATGGTGAAATTTAAAAACATAAACAGGCAGAGGTTGACTACGTGATAATAAACTGAGAAACCCAATTATTTGGTAAGATGTAGGTTGAAATACAGGTCAAATATGAGGAGCATGGGTGGAATCAATATAAAAAGAAAAAAGTTGAACGCCGTATCGACGAGTACATTTGAAGTTGGAAGTTTTATTCTATTGACTTGATGTGACTGGAGTCACATATGATTAAACGAACCATGTGCTACTTTTAAAGCAATATACAATTATACTGTCTTAAAACAGATGCATTTTAAGTGATGTGTAGCCATTAGGATGTACATAGGTTTAAAAATATTTATTGCATTATGCTTGCCGCTAATCTGTTAATACTTACTATGGGGTTGCACCCAATGAAGATAGAGTAGACCCACTGAAACTAATGGACCTAAGTTGGTCATGCCAACTATCTGCAACTGGTCAATTCGGAGGACTAACAGAGGCCTACATCCAATGCAGCACGAAGGAAGTATCCTGTTAGCGTAAGGATCACCAGTTCAACAACTCCCCCGCCCCCACCATCTGTTCTAGGAATTCCTCCAACCCTCTGTAGCAATTTTGGAGTGGAGGGAAAGTCCCATTGCACAAGCAGGAATCCCTGTGCTCACGGGATGCTTATTTAGTGCTGCAATAGATACAAGCCGTTGGCTACAACCCTAATCATTTACCATTGTATATATATGTGTGTGTATGTGCGCGTGCACATACAATACACATACACAAACATATACAGTCATACCTCATGTTAAGTCCACTTCATGTTACGTTCTTTCAGGTCACGTCCCGTGGCGACCCGGAAGTACCAGAAATTTCTGGGTTTCACCGCTCACGCATGTGCGCAAAATGACACATCACACATGTGCAGAAGCGGCGAATCGCAACCTGCGTGTATGCAGACGCGCTGCTGCAGGTTGCACTCTTTTCATGTCGCGAAAGGGCCTCCAGAACAGATCCCGTTCGCAACCAGAGGTACCAGTGTGTGTGTGTGTGTGTGTGTGTGTGTGTGTGTAAAACACAGAGGCTGCTCTCACACATAATGTCCAAGCGGGGTGACATTTCTCATTCCCTGTCCATTTACCCAAAGCACCCAAACCAGACACAACACCCAGTGACAGGTGGGCTTCAAGGCACATGATAGCAATTGCAGCAACACCCTCAAATCCAGAAAGGCTTTGCTTCAGAAAAGTACCAAACGCTACAGTGACTTATTATAACAAGTCAAAGAGCCACACAGCAAGGACAGGGTGCAGAAAGCCAGGCCAGGGTTATGACTGCCCCCCACCCCCGCAAGGGCCCCGGGAGCTCACCTGGGATAGTTGAGCGCAACAGCACAGACGGGGTGGGTGGTTTTTGTAGCAGCTGGTGGAGGGTGGGGCGGCGCCAGGCGCTCACTGCTGCTCAGTTTCTGCAGTGTGTTGCTGCCCTGTAGTTATTGACATAAATAAAAACTTGGTGGTCTAAAAAGAGGTTTCCGTGACCCCAGGGGGCAGAGCAAGAAGAGAGGGGAGGGGGAAAACAAAAGAACAGGTGGGGGTGGGACAGGGAAAAAGAATCAGAAAAGTGTTTGCTGTTAGAAACAAAGGGAAAAGAAGGAAGGACAAGTATAAAGACAGAACAGTGTTAGAATAAAACAATGGGCAACAGGCACCTTCCCATCTTCCTTGTTTCCAAAGAGAGGAACGAAAAGAACCAGCCAGGGTCTCTCTGCTCTGACCCTGTGAGCAGCGAAATGCCTCCTTTAATGTGGGCCTCACCAAGCAAGAGGATTTGAAGGGGCAAGAATGAGGGGAGACCAGCTCGACAGAACACAAGTTTCTCCCCTAGACTCTGGGGAAACAGGGTCCCCCTGCACAGAATGCATTCGCAAGGCAAGACACCTGCTTAAAAGAATACTGAGCTTGTTCGCAGGTAGAATCAAGGCAAACCATGGCTGAGCACGAATAGGGCACACGCCGGTTCCGGGAGTGGAGATCTCAGCTGCTTTGCTCCTCCCCGGGTTCTGCTTGCTGCCATGCTACCCAGGACCAAGCCATGGTTTGGCTTAGAACGGCATCTGAACCTGGGCCAAGCCACTGCTCAGCCCTGGGCAGCACAAGAGGAGTGCTGTGGTCGCAATCCTTGAATCAGGGAACCTGCACATTTGCTTTTTCACACTAAGCCATGATTTCACTTAGCATTATGTGTGGGCCGTAGTATTGCCCCCAAGTATGCAACAATGGAGGGTAGTCAGAAAGTACTTGGGACTTACAAGCTGGCCAGGTGATGAATCTCCCTGGGCTCCTACCTACAAAACAGCTCAGCTGGTAGAGAATGAGACTCTTGAATCTCAGGGTTGTGGGTTTGAGCCCCGCTTTGGGCAAAATATTCCTGCCTTGCAGGGGGTTGGACTAGATCAGTTTCCCAAACTTGGATTTCCAGCTGCTTCTGGACTACAGTTCCCATCATCCCTGACCACTGGTCCTGCTAGCTAGGGATGATGGAAGTTGTAGTCCAAAAACAGCTGGAGACCCATGTTTGGGAAACCCTGGACTAGATGATCCCTTCCAACTCTACGACTGCATGATATGCGATTGAGTCTGTGGCCTGAAATGCCCCCTGCCTGAATCTACCCCACCCCACCCCCCAAATCACCACTCCTTTTGCCACCATTTTGGAGGTAGGTGAGGTAAAGTACCCCTAAAACGCACCTTCCTGGCAGAGAGGGCCAGTTTTTTTGCAGGTGGGGGGGACATGGTATTTCCCAGCTCCAGATTGGTCACATTAGCCAGCAAAGGCGACTTCAGCTTGGCAAACTTGGAGTCCTCAGAAACAGGTTTCCCAGAGGCACAGTCCGATTCCTGAGAGGAGCAGTAGCCGTTGACACCCATCGTGGCCTGCGGGAGTCCTTTGGCTGGGCGATGTGCTGGACTGGAGGAAAAGGAGCTGCTTGAAGAGGACGAGGAGGAAGAAGATGAGGAGGAAGAAGTCAAAGGCGAGGAGGCCTTGCTCAGCACCTCTGGGCCTTCCTCACGAACTTTGGCCTCGGGGTCTCCTCTGGGAGCCTCTGGCGGCTGTGAAGACAAGGCCAAGCCCTTGTCCCCCCAGGAGCTCTGCTTGCCCATCTCCACCCTGACACTGGTGGCCTCACTGAAGTCCTGAGATGTTTTGAGTGGCAGGAGAGGCTGCTTCTTGGACCTCTTGCTGAAGTCGTCTAGGAAAGACAGCTTGGAAGGGAGCTTAGGTGAGGAGAACCCAACAGCAGGGATGAGCTTCGGATGAGGAGAAGGAGGCAGCGTCCCGTTCTGGGGTTTGGAGTTGGAAGCAAAGGAGCTGCGAGGAACAGGGACGCCAGGTTCCTCAGGGTCCAACGTCTTCCTGGCCTGCATCACATCTTGCCTCTGTAGTGACAGAAGATAAGAGGTGTTGAACGAAGACAGGTGGAGAGCCAACACCACAAAATGGGAACCGCTCCCCCTGCTCAATAAACTGTTCAGACCAATCCAAACACAATACCCGCAAACTGCCAGATGTATAAGCAGACAGGATATCTAGCTGCATGAAAGTCATGCAGTTCACTTACACATTACTCAGGGTTAAGATTTCCCCCATCTGATCTGCTGGGAAGCAACTGATGCATTTATTACCATTCAAGTCGGTGGGCTCTGACCTTATTCTCAAAACAGGAGAGGACTGTCTTGACTGCTACAATTGCCAGGTTCTGGAAGATTTTTGATCTTGGTGATTTGGATTACTGCTATACCAAGACTTGGTAAAATTCCCTCTCCTTAAAAAAAAATTATGTTACATTAAAACTATCCAGAGACCAAAATGCCTGGTTTGATTTTATTTCATATACTGTATGAACACAGCAGGTTCACAGATGCCAAGTCCCACTGGTTTAAACAAATGCCTGGAATAGTTAAATACTCAGCTGCTACTAAGAGTACAATGGTACCTCAGGTTACAAACACTTCGGGTTACAGACTCCGCCAACCTGGAAGTAGTACCTCGGGTTAAGAACTTTACCTCAGGATGAGAACAGAAGTCGTGTGCTGGTGGTGCAGCGGCAGTGGGAGACCCCATTAGCTAAAGTGGTACTTCAGGTTAAGAACGGTTACAGGTTAAGAATGGAACTCTGGAACGAATTAAGTTCGTAACCGGAGGTACCACTGTACTGGGGGTAAAACGAATAACCTCCTTGACCTTACCAACTGACACCACAGGAGAGGGCTCGTGTGAGGGAACGCACCCCCATTTTTGCGTTATTTTGATGTACTTCACATAGGAAGTTGGAATGCTAGGGAAACGGCTAGGCTCAAACCTCTCGATGCCATCTTGTTTTCTAGGCTAGCTGAAGAGAGCTTCAGGGTACTCCCTCTCAATTTACTTTGGGTTGTTTTTTTCAGATCACTGGGTTTTGTTTCTCCTCAGCCCAGAATCTGCACTGCTCAGCTTAAGACTTTCCCCTTTCCTTTTGAAGTTCAAAGTACACACAGTTCCGACGGTGGGAAATTCTGGATGGCAGGCGGACTATGCAGATATTCACCTTGCTCATCAGCGGTGACGCGAGGGCACCATTGGTCATGCTTTTCTTCATGTGGTCGGAGACTATGCTTGCTCGGTTGGACGCAGGGCATGTGCTTTTGGAGATGGTCCCCTCAGAATTCTTCCTGGTACTTGGGATCCTTGAAAAGGGGGAAGAAGAAGGAGGAACTTGTAATTTATCGCTATCACTATTTTTAGAGGTCACCCTACTCTTCAGACCAGGGGGGTGGGGAACCTCTAGCTCTTAGGCCAATCTTGGAGCACCAGGACTAATTTAGCTCAGGGAGGCCATTTCCTCCAAACCACACCCACCTGCCCATCAGCTGACGTCACGGGCGTTGTCAGCTGATGGATGATAGAACAGCTTTCAATCCTGCATTGGCTGCACAATCCGGTTCCCAGCACAGAGCAGGATCATGCAACCAAGGCAGCAAGGTTTAATAGGGCAGGGATTAAAGCCCTGATCTTTGGCAAGAGAATGCAGGTGCTGTGAACCTTCTTCAGTATGAAGGATTACATTACAGCCAAGGTGGGGAACTGGGTGTGGCTGATGAGCCAAGGTGAGTCTATTTTGGATCTGGCAAATCATCCGGGCCAAGAATTGGGGCACCCTCTGCAATCCATTCCGACGGGTAGGCAGGGCTGCCCATTTATCAGTCACCAGAGACACCACCATGACATCAGGTACCCTAACAACTATAACACACATTTATAGTGTGCTCTATCAAGCACTTATTTGGAATTTGACACCAGAGCTTCACCATTTATGCGCCGGCATGAAGTGATGAGCAGGTGGGCTTCCTCCCCCTCCCCTCCCAAAAAAGCCACATTGCAGGCCAAATGGGAAGGTCCTGGAGCACCTAATTTGGGACACAGGTCTGAGGTTCCCTACCACTGCGCTACAGTTTACAAATACAAAAGAACACAGAAGTATTTGTTTGGCCTTAGATTTTAAAAAAGAAAAGCAAATAGAGAAGTTAAGGAAACAACTTTAAATCATAAAACAGTAAACAACCCAAAAAGCCCAACAGAAAACAATATGCACACAAAGGAATATCTAAAACTCAAAAACATCTCAACTTATGTAACCCTTTGCCAGCTATAGATTGTACATTGCTAATGCATAGGCTCCCTCCAATTATTTAATGGACAGCATGCAAGAGTACAATACAATTCAAACTGTTGCAGCATTTGAAGCACCGCATGAAAATGTAACACCCGGGTTTATTATTGATTACAAATGATCAACAGAAAAGCACCACACCTCTACAGATGTTGGTGTGAGGTCATTCATAAACTGAAGACATCAACAATAAAGGGCAGTGCAAATGCTGAATAGTAAGATTATTATTTTTTAATTATGTTCTAGTATATATTGGCCTTTGAACAGTTTGGCAGAGCGGCTACTCATTACCATTGATGTACATTTTATCACAAAGACTTTATTGAAAGAGGGTCTAAACCAGGGGTTGGCCACGTTTTTTGAGGCCGGTCCGGTCCACTCCCAGGCAGACCTCCCCATGGGCCTTAGGTTGCTGACCTCTGGTCTAAACACACTTGGTTTTTAGAGTTTCTTTTATAAAAGGTACAGATTATTGGGTTTTTCACTGCTATTTATTTGTGGACCCCTGCCAGGCACTCTGCTTCCCTCTGCATATTTTGTTCATTTACATGAGATATTTAGCGATCACAGCAACATGAAAAGGAAACCACATCAGCAGAAGTAGCTGGGGACCCTGCTAAAACAGTGGCGGGTTAAGAATGGCAAGGGTGCTTCCCAGCATTAGCAACAACCGTGTTATTATCATCACCTCCAGTTCACCCCAGCCTGCTCCTCCCTCCATTAAAAAAAATGGACTTCTGCTCCTCTCCACTCCACTTGATTAGCAGAAAGGTGACGGGTGGATTGAAGGGCACCCCAAGAAACAGGCATGAAGAGAGGCGGCCAACAGCAGGTCCCATATCATGCCCCACTTACCGAAGATAGAAAAGCACATATGCCTGTTGATTGAGGACAACTTTGATGTTGCTCGAATGCACCATTGAGTCGTTCATCTGGTACCACTGCCCATTACTAGCCTGAAAATGGGATAGGAAGGAGGATTTGTAGCTACAACACAGCACAGAAGGGCAGCGTTAGGCAGGACGGGAAGAAGCACTCCACACCATCAAAGGTAGGCATAAGCTCCATCGGAAAAAGGGACTAGGTCAATGTTTCCCAAACTTGGGTCCCCAGCTGTTTTGGGACTACAACTCCCATCATCCCTAGCTAGCAAGTCCAGAAGTCGGGGATGATGGGAACTGCAGTCCAAAAACAGCCAGGCACCCAAGTTTGGGAAACAAACAAAATTCATGAACAGATGTACCAGTGGCTGCAAGTCATGATACCAAGAGCTGGAGAATAACCCTAGGGAGGTTAGTTACCCCACTTCTAAACTTCCCCTTTGCCATCTGGCTGGCTACTATGGGTAGGAATAATGCCAACTAGGTCAATAAACGGTTGGATAATTCTTGTGCTAGAGATAATATAATAAAATAATAATAATAATAATAATAATAATAATAATAATAATAATAATAATAATTTATTTATATCCCGCCCTCCCCAGTCAAAGCCGGGCTCAAAGAGGCTAACAACAATAAAAGCAACACAGCATTCTAAAATCAATTCATTTTAACATCAGTTCAAAATCAAATTAATGGCAACCATTGGGCTAGAGTACTGTGAGGATTACCAAAGGAGGGGGTCAGACTGTGCCTTGGCCAAAGGCCTGGTGGAACAGCTCTGTCTTGCAGGCCCTGCGGAAAGATGTCAAGTCCCACAGGGCCCTAGTCTCTTGTGACAGAACGTTCCACCAGATCGGGGCCACAGCCGAAAAAGCCCTGGCTCTGGTTGAGGCCAGCCTAACCTCCCTGTGGCCCGGGACCTCCAAGATGTTTTTGTTTGAAGACCGTAAGTTTCTCTGTGGGACATACCAGGAGAGGCGGTCCCGTAGGTACGAGAGTCCTAGGCCGTAAAGGGCTTTAAAGGTTAAAACCAGCACCTTAAACCTGATCCTGTACTGCACTGGGAGCCAGTGCAGCTGCTATAGCACTGGGTGAATGTGATCCTGCAGTGAAGACCCTGTAAGGAGTCTCACTGTGGCATTCTGCACCCGCTGGAGAGAATGTTTTTCCAGCAGGCTGCCTCTTACAACTTCCAGCCAACTTATAACATTTGGACATGAACATCAGAGCTCCAGAGAAGCACCATCTGCAATCACCAAGATTCTTTGCTGTTGAACCTCTGGAGAAAGCAGCATTAAAAGCCTGGCCACTCCGAATGCCAGCAGTGAGATAGCAGGAATTCCAAGCAAGATAGCTAGACACACTTAGAGCATTCACGCAGTTCAGCCTTCCACACTGATGCTTGCCAATGCTTCACATTACCACCCCACAGCCTGGGGTGCAAAGCACCTCTCTCCACTGCCAAGGCTGCCCTTTGACAACAGACGAAACGACTCACCTTGACGTAGCAGTAGTAATGCCCCGCATGACAGCTGTATCCTGAATGTACCAGCACAGCATAGAGGCCATACATGACAGGGTCACCGTTGCTCTGAGACATGTAGGGGCGGATATTCAGGAACTCAGGGTAGCCGACATCCTGCAAGGGAAAAGGGAAGGCATCCATGGGGATTTGTCCCACCCGCTCGGAGTCTGCCTCTTAGCGGAGAATGCTGGTGCGTAAACAGGAAAACAAAGGCAGCATCTGATCCAGGAAACACAAATGGTCCCTAGGCTGACAGTTTTTGCAGACTTCTACGCTCTTAAGAAAGCCAGCCTTAAAAAACCTTACACAAAACAAATGAAATACCATGAAAATCCCTGAAATGAGAAGTAATCAATTAGAAATATTATCTTAAAAAATTAAACTAAATAACAAAAATCAAGAAGTTTAAGGAAAAAGTTAGAAAAACCTAGAATTCAACCAAGCCTTAATGGGATGCCAACTACAAACCTCGTTTCACTGAACTATTCAGTTTCCTCAGCAGGAAATAGAGAAATCATAAACCTCAGATGACCAAATTCAAAGAAAGGGGGGAAATCTCCCAAAAAAATCTAAAGTACTATAATCAGTCTTCAACATCAGCAGTAACATCTAGACCATGGGAGCTTTTCAGCCCTGTTCTTGAGTTTGTTTAAAATCTAAAACCACTTATCTTGTATTCCTTTCTTCGAATTTGTCCATTCAGGTTGTTTTTGTTTGTTTTTTAAATCTTTTTGTAAAGGCAATACAAAAATTTTCACAGCTCAGTCCTCAATTTTTTATTACTGTGCTTGGCTTTCTTCAAGTTGGGCTGTGTCTAAAACTTGCCATTTAGGTTTTCAAACCTCTTTTGTAAACTCAGTTTTAGAAACTGTACCTCTGAGTCCTCAATCCTTTATTACTGCACTTTGCTTCACCTAGGTCCAGCTAGGATTATAGTACTTCAGAATTTTTAGGAGATTTACCCCCTTTCTTTGAATATGGTCATTTGAGGTTTATGATTTCTCTATTTCCTGCTGAGGAAACTGAATAGTTCAGTGAAATGAGTTTTGTAGCTGGTATCCCGTTAAGGCTTTGCTCAATTCTAGGTTTTTCTAATTTTTTTCTTAAACTTCTTGGTTTTTGTTATTTGGTTTAATTTTATAAGATAATATTTCTAGTTGATTACTTCTTGTTTCAGGGATTTTCACGGTATTTCATTTTTTTTTTGTATGATTTCCCGGTTCTGTGACTGTCTTTTTTATACTGACCCTTAAAAGGTCAGAAAGACAGCAGCCAGGAGCGCTCCTCCCAACCCTCTTCCAGGGGAGGTCTTTGTGCCCCCTCCCCGCTTTCCAGATCGCCACGCACCTTGGAGATCTTGCCCCCGCTGAAGTTGGCGAAGCGCTTGAGCGAGATGGTGAGGACGTTGGATGCCCGGTGAATGGTGAAGCGCTTGGTGGCTGGCACCTTCTTCTTGCACCTGGCACAGAGAAGAGGAAAGATCAACAAAGTCTGGCTCCTCCTTGCAAGGCTCAGTGAAAATGGGGGATGCCCTGAGAACTCCCCTCCTGCTATGCAGATGCACAATTGCCCCCTCATGAGACCAGCGGGTGGGGAAGGCTATTAAGCCTTTCCCTCCATTTGAAGCTAGCATCCTTTGCCCTGCAGGCGGCCTTGAAACCATCAGGGAAATGGCTTGGTTTCAAGTACAGTGGAACCTCGGGTTAAGAACTTAATTCGTTCTGGAGGTCCGTTCTTAACCTGAAACTGTTCTTAACCTGAGGCACTACTTTAGCTAACGGGGCCTCTCGCTGCCACCGTGCGATTTCTGTTCTCGTCCTGAGGTAAAGTTCTTAACCCGAGGTACTATACTTCCAGGTTAGCAGAGTCTGTAACCTGAAGCGTCTGTAACCTGAGGTACCACTGTAGAAGGCAGATGCACCAATTTTTTTTAAAAAACACCACACACTGTGAAGATACATACCCAAACTTCTCTTCTGCTTCGTTATTCCCACCACCAACCCAATTCATCACTTTGGAAATAGCTAAGAGGTGAGCCTAGTCCCCTCCCTTTTCTTTTTCCTACAGATTTTTTTTTAAAAGCATGAGTCAGCAGTTACTGAAGCTGTGGAGCGGAACATATTTGCCTGACCTCATAAGTTAGCACTTCCATTCTAGAAATACGCTTCTGTTTTTTAAAATAATAAATAAATAAAGGCGTCATTATGCAAAAGAAAAGATGCCAAACAGGAGGGATGGGTAGGTCAAGAGGAAGGCAACTCACTTGGCACACATGTAGGCATTCTCTCCACTTAGCACGTCAGCCTTTACAAACAACTCTAATGCCCGCACGATGTTGGCAGTCTGCTGTAATCAGAAACAGAAAAGGGACATTCATACAGAAATCACACCAAAGCTCAGGTTATACCTACACTCAGGTAAGCTCTGAAAAGAGCAGCTGGGGAAACCCAGACAGATGGGCAGCATATAAACAATAAAATTGTTGTTGTTGTTGTTGTTGTTATTAATGATGTCTCTTTAGTTCTTTAGCCTTGGTCCTGCATACCCGAAGGAGCGTCTCCACCCCCATCATTCAGTCCGGACACTGAGACCCAGTGCCAAGGGCCTTCTGGCGGTTCCCTCATTGCGAGAAGTGAGGTTACAGGGAACCAGACAGAGGGCCTTCTCGGTAGTGGCGCCCGCCCTGTGGAACGCCCTCACAGCAGATGTCAAGGCAATAAACAACTATTTAACTTTTAAAAGACAACTGAAGGCAGCCCTGTTTAGGGAAGTTTTTAATATTTAATGCTGTATTGTTTTTAACACTCGATTGGAAGCCGCCCAGAGTGGCTGGGGAAACTCAGCCAGATGGGCGGGGTATAAATAATAAATTTATTATTATTATTATTATTATTATTATTATTATTATTATTATTTTTTTTTAGGAAGTGATTCTATTCACCCATTACCTCCCCGGCTACTGTTAGCTTAGCTTAGATGGGATGCCCTTTTCTTTTCCTGCCCAGCGTATGGAGAACCTCTGTCCCTCCAGATATTGTTGGACTACAACTCCCATCATCCCTCACTATTGGCCATGTTGGTTGGGGAGTCCAACAACATCTGGAGGGCCACAGGTTCCCCACCCCACCCCATCATTATTATCATTTTCTATACATCAGCCGTGCACAGGCAACCGAGTACCTATATGCCACTTGCTCGCTACACTTCAGTGCATGCTATATGCCTCCCTACACGCAGCACTCATGTATAAGTAGGAAAGCACCATGAATCTGCTCATATTTGCAAATCCCCTGCCAGCTTATGTCCCTCTTTAGGCCTACCATGGAAAAGAAATAAAAGGGGAAAGCGTCGATTTAACACTGGCATACCCTGATCTCCAAAGCCACATCCAGGAAGGGGTCGTAAGTGTCCGAAACACTCTTGCACACGGAGCATTTCACTGCAAAGAAAGCAGAAGAGTTGCTTGCCTACTCTTCATGGCCTCAGCTGCCCGCCAAGGTCATATTTCACAACGGGACTTCCGAGACATCAACGCTTCCACCTCGGCAGCTAGCAAAACCAGCATGGGAAGCAGCTAAATCCCCCGATTCCCAATATCCTCTTCAAAACCTGGGCAGAGGCCAAAGGAAGCCCGCAGGAAACTCTCACAGTATTGGGACATCAGCAGCTGTGTGCGCCCACAAGTCAGGTGGGCATTGCAGAAGCGCAGCTGGGCAATGAAGGAAAAGCTGGAGTTGTAGAGTTATCACTAGGACTTGGTCAACGCTTCAAGCCTAAAGGGCGTGAAAGGTACCAGGCTAAAGCTGTGCTCACCACGAGATCGGAGGTAGCCGCCAAAGATCTGGTGCACCAATGTGGTAGCTTGGGTCTGGCGGTCCAGCCTGGGAAGAAAAGCAGCTATGGTTAAGAAGAGAGTGGAGAAGACCTTCCTGAAGCAATATGGGGCCTCAACAGTGGCAGGGACACAAAAGCAGCCCTTAGGGCTTTCCTCTCCAGGGAGGATTACTAGCTTTTGCTTCCATGGGCAAAGGAGAAGCAGCCACCGTTAGCTGAGTGGTGACTTACCCAGCATGCCCCCCCTTCCCCCACCCATATTCCACCTGTGAAGGTTCATGCTTCCAAGATGCTGCTTGCACAACAGGGGAAGGTGGCAAGATTCCACCTGCCCATCTCTTTGCAACCTTGTGAAAAGTACGGCCCTGACACTCCCCACCCCAGAGACAGGGAGCTGTGCATACTTGGTGTAACCATTGAGGCAGGCCTTCTGCATGGCATCAATGGTGTAGCGCAGGAACTCGTGAGCATCCTCTTGGCTGCCAAAGCGGAAGTGACGAGCAATCTCTGCCAGACGGAGGAAAAGGACTCTGAAGTTTGGCTTCCTATGCCCGCCCAGCGCAGGTCAAGCTCATGCCAAGGTAACAGGCATTGCTGACACTTGACCGGGGCACAGGAATTACATGAAGCTTATTAGCATGCGCGCGCGCACCCCCCCCAAACCATTCTAGATTCTGCAGAACTCAACATAACTAAGCAAAATGCTGATGGGGACAGCATATAGTGCATTTCAATCTCCCTTTCGTAGTTTCTTAAATACCGGCAACCTCAGTTGGATGGTTAAAAGAAACGAAAGGAACGCCAAAAATACCTCTAATCTATTTATGTATGTATTTATTTGCACGCCCAGCTGCCACGTCTTCAGACTTAGCTCCACAATGGGGAGATCTGCGCACCTGGCTTTTTCATGCGCAGTGCAATGTATGGCATTTGTACACAAACACAGACACTCTACAGTCAACACTTCAAACAAAGAGATCTTTGGCCCCTTTCCCTGTATGTACCGGTGAGATGCATCACAACGGCACTGTACAGCCTCATCAAAACAAAGCTCCCTCAGCTGCTTACTTTTGAGATCTCGGATGAAGGACACCGGCTTGATGGCATTGCCGCTGTTGGCGAAAGCCTGTATCATGTGATTCTGCATAACGCACATCATGCAGAAGCCTCCCTGGTGGCCTGCAAGAGAAGAGACCAGGAATGAATTCATGCAAAGGCTGCACAAAGGTCTGGTGGAGCAACTCTCACAGAACCGGAGAACCCATGAGTAGAGCTCAGCCTAGGGAGAAGGGCATTTTGGCAGCCATTACTCAATAAATAACCTGCTGGCCCATGGCGACAAAGGAAAAGAAAGAGAAAGGCGGGCTTTGAGGGCCATGCACATCTCTTGCTTCATGATAAACCATCTGCAGAAGTAGCTGCATATGCATCAAAGAAAAAGTTGCCTATTCTCTGCTGGAAGCAATTTAAGGTGACAAGGAAAGCTACTCACTGATATAATCAATGCACAAATTGAATTGGAGTGCAGAGCCTGCACTTACCTATAGGCTAGGGGTGGGGAACATGTGGGGCCACAGATGCTGTTGGGCTCCCACCTCCCACCACCCCTGACCATGCTACCTGGGGCTGATGGGATTAGGAGCCCAACATTATTTGGAGGGGCACAGGATCCCCATCGCTTGTGCAGGCATCTCCTCCATGGTCACAGCATCGACAACCCCTTGCTAGAATAGCTTACATGAACAGACCACTGTTAGATGCATGGAATAGCCTCCTAGCCCAGTTGCACGCACATCGTAAAGTACTCAGAAATGCAGTCCACTTGGCTGAGATGGTCAGGGAACCAAAACGCTACAGCCATGTGTGAGATTTCTCAAGCCTGAACAACAAGCCGGCAAGTAGGTACAAAGCAGTATTTGCCCTAATCCAAACAGCTCCTCCTCATCCCTTCCCCCTTTTTTGGGGAGGGACATCTTTTGTCCACCCGCCTCCCTCCATTCAGGTCGACTCCCCTAACTAGGAGTCAGCGCTCCTCTAACAAGGATGAGTCGGATGCTTAGAGCAGCAGTTCTCGTGCAGCCAAGTGCTGGCTCTGCTCCTTTGCAGCTGTTAGCACAGCCTCCCAGGCCCTGACTGCAAGGATGAGTGCACAGGGCTGCAAGGGAACTGCCAGCTGCAGAACTGTGGAGGGGACAAGGCGCACTGCCTGTTATTTGACCTTGGATCCACACACCATCTTTTCCCACTCCCGCCAGCACCATGCTTCAAGCAGAACCCCCTCCTCAAGATCACATAACAATGCAACCCCTTTCTTGTGGCTGGGCACAATAACAGCCCCCTCTTGTCACAAGGGGTGCCCCAAGACTTTGACAACATGAGAAACAAGGGCCAAATAATGCTCCATCGTTCAAGCCCCTCTCTCCAAACACAGCCAAGTGGAAGCATATATATTTTTAACACTATGAATTCCCGTACAAGAAATCCATTTAAAAAGCAGGCTTCGAACCAAAATGTTTCAATTTCTCCCCTCGCTGAAACCCCAAGACAATTTCTGAAAAGAGGGGAACACAACGGAATAAGAAATTATTTAGCCCTTGCATGGAGTAAATGTTCTTTCCAATGAAAAACATGCAGATTTGCAGCATAACAGAACAGGATTTTTTTGTGGCTGTGAGAAAACTAAGACTCAGAAAAATGAGGCAGGGTCCAATTTCTCTTGTGCATGATTTTGGTGTGGCTTCAGAGGGTTATAGTAACACTTAAGCTT
This sequence comes from Podarcis melisellensis, assembly GCF_964234715.1. Classification (NCBI taxonomy): domain Eukaryota; kingdom Metazoa; phylum Chordata; class Lepidosauria; order Squamata; family Lacertidae; genus Podarcis; species Podarcis melisellensis. Next base: position 29,690,598 of record NC_138529.1, on the reverse strand, counting down.
CTGCACAGCAGCTTGAAGTGATCACAAGCACTTCACTTGCACTGTCTCTTTATAATGTGTATCCCAGGTAGTTCTGGGCATTATAAAAGCCATACAAGAGATGGGGCGGATGAGGTTAAAAGGGAACAGCTTGACCAAAGGTCAGTTTATGGCACAGGCAAAATCTGAACCAGAAACACTGCAATTTCATTGGAAAGTTTCTTAGCCGCGGTGCTCCCGTTTTACTACCATTAAGGACTGAGCATTATGCATTGCTGTTCCTGGCCCATCTCTCATGAAAGCCTCAGCAGAGTGGCACTGAGATGAAAAGCAGGAGGCTGCTGAAGCCTTTGCTACCTGCAACTCTTAGGTGAAAAGAGACAGATGACACGCAAGCTTTGCCAAGGGGCACCAACCATTCCACATGCAACCAAACACCCCACACTCACAACTGCGGCTGTGCTCCTTGGAAAGCAGGTAATTGGCAAGAGGTGGGGTGTACGTCAGACACTGCAAGGTGGAGTTGAGGAAGCAGGTGTTGCCCAGGTTGTGGAGACCGGCTCCGACACGGTACACCCGCTCCCATTTCAGAGAGAGGCGCTCCACAGGGAAGAGGACCTTCTGCGGGGCTGGAACTCCATCTCCTCCCAAGGTGTGCTCACCGCCTGTCAGAGAGGAAGAAGAACAGGGGAGGTCAGCGAGGCCAGGCACACATGCACCCCCGTTCCCACAGAACCATTCCCCCCAGAATACGGGCACACCTTGCTTCCGGATGGGTCCCTCTTCAGAGCCCCTGTGTCGGCTGGGGTTTTCTGTCTTGGGGTTCAACAGAACGTATTTGCTCTTCAGCGTCTCCAGCTGGTAGGAGAAGCTTTTGGAGGCTGGTTCAAACTCGATCTTCTGCAGCAAAACCTTCTTGGCGGAAGCAGCCAACAGCTTGCCCAGTTCGCCATCGTCAGCAGAGTCCTTCCGCCCAGGCTTGAGGGCTTCTTTCAGCTTGTCCACTATGGGCATGGTGCATCACTTGTGAGTGGCAGAGGCCGCACTGCTAGCAAGGGGACTTTGCTTGGTGGGGCAGAGCTGGAAAAGAAAGCATTTGACCCAATTTTTCCCCCACGAAGCCTCTCACACAAGCCCCTTACCTCTGCAGCCTACAAGGCTGACTATGACAAAAATTCTCCTTTGTTTACCCTCCTGCCTCCATCTCTATTCACAATACTCGGTGTAGTGGTTAAGAGCGGTAGTCTCGTAATCTGGGGAACCGGGTTCGCGTCTCCGCTCCTCCACATGCAGCTGCTGGGTGACCTTGGGCTAGTCACACTTCTCTGAAGTCTCTCAGCCCCACTCACCTCACAGAGTGTTTGTTGTGGGGAAGGAAGGGAAAGGAGAATGTTAGCCGCTTTGAGGGAGTGAAAGGCGGGATATCAAATCCAAACTCTTCTTCTACTCCTGTCTCCCCATTTGGGGCTGCAAGCACTTTTGGGGGCAGAAACCTGTCCTCTTTTTAATTTTCTAAAGGGTCATGAAACACCGAGAGCACTATATAAAGCCGCCGCCACCACAAATTCAATTTCAAACACCATTTCCAGGGAATCTGCATTTAACTCAGAATGCTGCAACACCGTTCCAAACCATATTCTGTATTGGGCAAGCAGGGAGTGTGTCCACAAGTTCCATTTTCCCAAAGGTGGGATGAAGCAGCATAAATTTGTGAGAGCAGCTACACTCATGCTGTCTCCTTGCTACAAGAAAAACACAGGAAACCCTGAAAGCTGCATGGAAGGGGGGGTCCACATGCCAGTGGTAGGCGGGACCAGAGGGAAAAGCAGACAGAGCAGTAAACATACATTTTACCTGCATACAGTAGGCTAGTTTCAATATACAGGCTTCTCTATCCCAGGTAAACAAGAATCATTATCAGAGATCAAGGACACATGGCAGCCAAGGGAGGTGGGGAAAGAGGGTGTGAAGCAGGGCAGGTGAGTCACATGGCCTGGGGATGGGAGTCCTGAGGCCTAGTTAGAGAAGCTTGAATGGCCGCAAGTGAACCCCTGAGCCTGAAATCACACCCACCCACCACCCACCCTATTATCTTTGCAGCAGCTAACAAACAGAGCTCATACATACATCAATTTTTTTTCTCATCATGCAAGCCAGAAACTCACTTCTTTGAAAGTCTGATGGATTAAAAATTGCCAAATAAATACATCCCAAGTCTAGTCTAGTAGGCCTGCTTTTCTGCAATTCAATCAGTGTCAAAGCATGTTTCTAAATACAGTGGTACCTTGGGTTAAGTACTTAATTCGTTCCGGAGGTCTGTTCTTAACCTGAAGCACCACTTTAGCTAATGGGGCCTCCCGCTGCCGCCATAGCACGATTTCTGTTCTCATCCTGAAGCAAAGTTCTTAACCCGAGGTACTATTTCTGGGTTAGCAGAGTCTGTAACCTGAAGCGCCTGTAACCTGAGATACCACTGTACCATTATGCACCCCATTAGCATACCTCCCTTTTTTTCCTGGGCCCAACAATCTTCTCTCCTCAACACGGTGAAGACCTGCCTCCCAGAAGACAAACCAAGGACTTATGAGCATTCACTGTGAAAGGTGCCCCTTAAAATTCTAACAAGGTGTCAAGCAGTAGCATCATGGCTAGGTAGGCTGAAGGATTTGCGGCCCAGGTTCATAGACACAAGTTGGCATATGCTGGTTTTATTTCTATACAATGCAAATTTAACTTTGCAATGTCACAGAAGACAAATCAACCCATGCACATCACCCCAGATAAAATTCTTCCATTCATTTTCTCTTTACCCCAGATGACCCCAAATCAGTTCCTCTTCAATTCAATTACCTCCAAAGTAGATCCTGCTCCAAATCAATTAATTTGCCCTTCAGCTACCTGTACTGATTATCTCTCAAATCACCTCTATAGTCGCTTCAAATTATTTTCGGCTGTGATCCAAGACTCGCATACCTGGAAGTAAGCCCCCCCTGAACTAAATGGGGTTTACTTACAAGTAGACCTGATTATAGGATTACACTGCTGTTTCTCCCACATAAACATCCTACCCAGTAACCCAGATCACCTGCTATTTAATTTCCCCTGAATCAATCACTAAGAAAATATTTGTGCCCCGCATTCTATAGGCCACACCCTAAAAAATGGCTCAGCTCTTGAAAGAGCCTGCAGTGAAATTGGAAACTGGTTTACAAAAAAGAAGATGGCATATTTTAGTTTTTCTCCAACTGCTGGAACAATTTTAGCCACAAGATAGTTTGTAACAAACAATCACCATGAAGACCTATACAGTGGTACCTCGGAAGTCGAATGGTTTGACTTCCAAAACGTTCAGAAACCAAGGCATTGGCTGTAGGAAGTTCCTGCAGCCAATCGGAAGCCATGGAAGCCGTATCAGATGTTAGGGTTCCAAAGAACATTTGCAAACCGGAACACTCACTTCCAGGTTTGCAGCATTTGGGATCCAAAACACTTGACTCGCAAGGCATTCGGGATCCAAGGTACGACTGTAATTGGAAGGCCTGAGATTTTCCACTTCCTCTGATAGGGAAGTCAGCACTACAATGTAAGGAAAAAAGGATTACTCTGTCACCTAAGGAGTGCCTGGACTGAACTCAGATTTGAATAGCAAACAGAAGAAGCAGAACACCCCAGATAGAAACCAGAGGTGCCTCTCCTAACAGAGTAGAATTCAGAACATTGTTACCCACCTTGTAAGTGCCTTTGTAAAAAGCCAAGCCCATATTTGGTTTTTCGAAAAGAGAGAGAGGCTTCCATCAACACAAGTCCTATTAAAACACCCTCCTATGTGTCCTATAAAGTACATATTGCAGCTCTTCATGCAAAAGGCGGCAACCATTCTGCCCAGCCCACAAAAAAAAAAAAACCACTTGCACTACAGCCTAGGGGAGTAGTAGCTAGCTCATTGTAGGGAGAGTGCACTTTCTTCAGTTACTAGTGTGGAGGTTTCCTACGGCATCCAGTGAGCATCTTCCACATGTTATGATGCTCATCTGAAGCTCCCATGACATCGAACCTTTCTACAACAACTATTACATTATTGGTTATCGCCTAAGAAGCTACTGGAGGCACTACATGGTGTCTGTCTCCCCCTGAGCAGCTGAAATGGGTCCTACACAAGGATACTTCATTCCTCGCACCATTGTGAGCCCAGGACGATGGACATACCTGGCTAGTCCTTTCCATGCTTTTGATGAACGTCAGCTTAATCAACTCACCTTGTTGTGAACAGAACTGAGATCTACGGGTATAGTATGCAAATTTAATAATAAATAATAATAAATAATAATAATACCTTATACGACCAAGACTACCTCTGCTTTGGAGGGGAACATAGGGAAAGTCATAGCCGGCAACTGACTGGTAGAGAATTGCTTTGTATGTGGGACAAAACCCTCGCCTTTCATGGCAGGCCTCTGCTAACTCTTGCCAAAGCAGCAGCATCTAAATCAGCAGTCAAGGGCATTTATATAGGGTACAAATAGTAAGAGGAACAGCAAAGAGGCGAGAGAAGGGTGCTGCTGTGTGTGCCCTTGGGATTGAAGAGCAAGCGGGCAAAGCTGGTGTGTTGAGGAGATGTAACGGTTCGCTCAGAGTAGCTATGTTGCACACATACACTCTGGGAAAGGAACCCTCAGCTCTTTGCACGGGGATGAGTGGAGATTCCGCAAGCCCACATCCCCAAAGCAACAGAGCGAATTAACAGGCCCCATTGAGTGGGTCAGAATGCCAGCAGAACAGGACGCAGCAGGAGGCAGAAGGAAAGGCTGCTTTATGGCCCAGATCTAGAAGAACGCCCCCCCCCCACTTCATGATTTGTCTATCAATGAGAGAAAGAGAGCCCACCCCACCTTGCTCTCCATCGCCAGACCGTGCACAGGCCCCAGCCACCTTCGCCCAGCAAGCGGTGCCCGCGCACGCAGCATGAGCACCACACAGGCTGTATCTCCATCCCCAACACCCGCGCGCGCCCCACAAGCTGAGCTGCAGCCGCCGCTTCCAAGGTGCCCCAGAACGCAATCGCCGCCTTGGTGCAAAGGGCACCCACACCCTTGCGCTTTCTCAAGGGCCCAAGAAGATCGTGCCCAAAGCCCCTCAGCCAAGAGCGGAAGAGATGGCAACCTCCTCAGCGCCCCGCCGCTCGCGCCTGGGGGGGGGGGGCGGCTGATCTATATGGGGCTTGTTTATGAGAACCCGGGGCTCGGGCGCCGGTTCGGGTCATCCCGGCCCAGAGAAATCGAGCGGCGGCGGCGGCAGCAGCGGGCTAATGCACTGGAGACGGAGGCACCAGGTTTGCTTCTGCAACGCAGCCGGGGCGTAGGGGAGGCAAGGCAAGGAGGGCACGAGGGTGGGCAAAGCCCCAGCCCACACCCGCTCACAACCCCGATTCACCCCATGGATTCACCTAGCCGCCGCCGCCCTACCACGACCCAAGCGCTTTCCAGCTCACCTCCTTACTAAATAGGGGGGGAGGAAAGCTCGTCTCCGCTCCCCGCCCCCAAGACCCCCTCGTCATCCCCCTTCCCAGCCCCACACTCACCATCCGGGGGACCCGCGTGCGCGCACATACACACACGTGTCCACGCCGCGTAGGAGAGCAGGAAAGAGCTCAGCTGGCGCTGCTGCTGCTGCTAGGCCGCTGCCGCTGGTGCTGCCGCCGCGCCGGGCCCAATCCTCGCCCTAAAGGGGTGGAGAAAGCAGAGGAGCCCTGCCCGGTTTCCCTCTGACGCAACGGAGCCCGCCCTGCCGCCGCTTTCGGGAAGGCAGCGCCGCCTGCTGTAGCCCTCCCGGCATCGGCGAAGTCTTGGCTCTTGCGCTTGCTCGAATGCAGCTGCTACCTTTTGTCCGCTGCCAATATATATATATATATATTTAAGAAAAAGATATATGTGTGTTTGTTTTGCATAGATATATGTGCAAAGATCAAAGGCGGGGCTGGGCACAGAGGGTGGCGCGTGACTACTGGAGGAGAAACGAATTAGGGACCCAAAAAGCGCAGTGTCCCGCAGAGACGGGGCGGGGGTAGCACTTCCTGCCACGTGCCTCGCAGGGGCAGAAAAATGAAATAAATTGGGGCGTGAATGTGAGGGGGTTTCTTCTGCGCGCGGTGCGTGGGCGGGTAGGTGGAACTCGTCAGTATTTTTGAGCTTTCCATGAATTATTTGTTAAAAAATAAAAATAAAACGTCACGGTAGATTTCTTTTTCCTGCCTTATGCTAAGTTATTCTTCTCTGCGGGTTTTTATTGCCAGATTCTAAAATTAGAGGAAATGTAGAATTTTGGTTCAGGCTGAGTAGCTATGCCATTTGTTACGGTTTCCGGGACAAAGCAGGAACAGAGATTTGGACAGAGAAAAATGTTAATACTGTAAAGGGAAAACTTCAAGGTAGAAAAGCTCAAAATAACAATTTAAAAATAAAAAGAGCTCCCGTGGTGACTTTTCAGTCATGGGAGAGAGACGTTTCCCTTTTATAATACTGTTGTCGTAAACGAAATCTGCCCTTATTCCCTTATGTACACAAGAGCCCTTATAGAGAGTCCTTTGTAGGTTCTCCATCGGTAGGAGAAAATAACAGAGGCCAACCAGAGAATATTAAGAAGCAAAGCAGCTAGTAAACCTGATCTTTATTAAAGCTGTTGCAACAGGGTGCTCCCCTCACACGCAGGATGACCCAGAACAAAGGTGTGCCCGCCCTTATATATCCATTTTGAAATTCCCTGCCATGGAGCTCCAGACCACCCCTACATACATCATACATACATCACAGAAGGGGTGTAGCCCAAGACCACCCCCCACCAACATCATACCTACAACACAGAAAAGGCAGTCTACAAAAAATTGAATGATGATGTTGTTTTTCCTGACTTCCAGGTTATCTGATAATGCCTTATCTGATTGCGTTTTCTGGTAGTCTGGCCATTCCTTTGAGATGGTAATTACCTATTTCCTGAGACAATGGGAAGGTTCCCTCACCCCCTCCCTCCTTGCAGAGAAACATTTGGTCAGTTTGAGAGTCAAAATGGTTTCAGGACTGTCTTCCTGTGCTGCTTCAGACATGTGGTTTATATATTTATGTACGTGTTTGCTTGGTACATTTATTAAATATATAAGACCTTAAAATTCTTATTACACTGTTATGGTTTGGAGGGACCCCCCCCCAAAAAAAAACCTGTTAATTAATAAATGGTGAGATTTTGATTATTTGGGATGTGAAGGGCGTATACAAGCTGTAGAGGAATTCTTATGCAAAATGACCTGGCCAAGCTAGGGCCATTCAGAAACAATACAGGCAATGGAAGAATACTGCCCTTCCCTTTACCCTGAGGTGTGAACAGAGACAGGAGATTTGGAAGGTTGCCTGGGTAACTGGGCATGATGTCACAGGAAGAGTTTAGGGACTTTGGCAGGTGGCTTCCAAAAACTGAAAAAAGGATGGCTGAAAGCAGGAGAGATGCCTTGGACTCTGGTGCTGCACTGCTGTGGGGAACAAGAGCCTCTTGAGATGACCATACTATAAGGCCTGGACTCCCTCCATCCATATTCAGGTGTAGATTTGTGAATAAATCATATTCCTTAAAGATACAATAGCCTCCATGGTGTCTTCAATTCTCCAAAGAAGCACAGACCCTGGTTGAGGGCGAAAACCTCTGCATGGTTCGACAGATTGGGGTGGACTGTAACAATACTATGCAATGAAAGAGTGTTGTGATTGATTATGTGGGGCAGGGCTTACCTGCCTTCCCCCCAATATTTTATTCAAGTTAGCATCCCTGGTCCAGATTCAACTATACACCCATATATACAGGATTGGGGGAGGGGCGTGTTCTGTTAACAGCCTATGTAGTTTCAAGCCCAACATATGAAACTGCCTTATATTGAGTCAGCCGTTTGGTCCAGCACAGCATCACTTACTTTTATGTAGGGGTTCTCCAAAGCCCCAAGAAAAGATATTTTCCAGTTCTCCTGCCTCTTTTAATTGGAGATGCAGATAAGCTCTATCACAGAACTATGGCTTTAGAAACAATACATGCCATGACATCTAGTATAACACTCCCATTACAATGCTATGTTCCTTTAGTGCCCTTGGGATGGGATGGTGGTCAACAAGCATTGGCAATGTGACCTTCCATGTATTTGTTGGGACTGTAATTCCCACCCCTGACCATTGTCATGCTGTTTGGAGCCAATGAGAACTGTAGTCCAACAACTTCTAGTGGGTCCCAGATCTTCCATTACTTACAGACTTAGGTCACCTGTAGATCCATCCCATCCATCTGAGAAATAACCACATCACTCTAGATGGGCTTGTTGCCATTAGCAGGAAGATCAACTTTCTTTGTGATCTGGGTTTGTCTCATTAAAGTAATAAGGAGCTCCATGCAACATAACCAGATGTGGATGGCTCTGTACGTGGGTCTCCTGGGCACTTGTATTAAAGAGCATACCTAGTATTGCAGCAGGTGAGATGAATTTGCAAGTCTATTGTAACTTAAGAGATCCCAGTTTAATCTCTCTATAAAGTTTGATGCTTGTGGGCAGGCCTCCCATCTGTATTAGTTCTACAGAGCTTCAGGTGCATTTGCCTAGGAAACCAAGAAGTTCACACAACTAATCTAGGAAGTACCAGTACGTGAAAGCCATGAGTCCTAATGTAAATGGCAAGGAGAAGGAAATGACTCCAGAGAACTGAGTGTGGATGAGGGATTTAATGTGTTATGTTTATGGAGGCAAAGGTGGGTCTTTACAGAGACAGAAGCCAGGTTTGTGATGGAACAGCAGGAGGAGGAATTATCCCCACAAGGGATATCCTCTCTCAAAGCAATAAGTACCTGGTAGGCCAGAAGCAGAGGGGCCACTCATGCTATACATTCAGTTTTGAGACTCACTGGATTCCTTCCATGAAGTGGATGAAAAACAGCACATATTTTGACACAGAGCCTGATTCTGTGGGAGTCACTGTATGTCACTGGAATAATTCCTTGACATCACTAAAGAGAACCATATGAGATGTTTTCTCTAACATCAAGAAATAAGGGGACATGGGAGTCATCAAAATGGGAGAACAGCTGGAGGTGGGCCTTTGGAAATAGGCTGAGGCACAGTGAACCAACAATTTATCTCATTAGGAACTAGAGACCAGTTTGTGCCAGGGGGCATGGGAAGAGGGAGAGTGGAGAGCAATGCCTGGAGGAAACTTGCAACTCTCCACCTACCTCCATCAAGGTGACTCTTGTAAAGCAGTTCACAGAGGCTGAGCAGCACAGGATGAATTCCTAGGGCTCCCTTCTAACGTCCACACCTCCACTGATGGCAAAGTGTGCTCCAGACAAGGAGAGACTGTTCCCGGTTTATTTGATAATACTGTTTATTGTCCGAAGACTCAAATGTCCACGTATGAATTATACAAAGCATCAGAGACATGCACAGTCTGCTTGTCTATTCAACAATTTTCATGTGTTCCCAGCACAAGAAAATCTCAGCTTTCAGAATCCAACAACAACAACAAAAAAGTTTTTTCCCCACCCCCACCCCAATATTACTCTACCCACCAAACATCATCCCGGCCCTACTCCCCAATAAGCTTTAAATTATGGCAGCAAGTTAGATACTTATTCTTTTTTTCATACTTACTAAGCAAAGATTTGAAAATAATGTAAACCTTTTTTTTAAATATTTTGAGTTGCTGACATGAGGGGGCATTGGATTGTTTCTGTGTGTGCATCTTATCTTTCTTATCAGGGAAGTTTCCATGTGGCATTTAAACCCACAGCGATAAATTAAGCCGATTGAAGAGCCTTTGATACTGCTTTCCCACAAAACAGGTCCTTTTCAGAATGGTTGCTTTCCACGCTACTACTAGAACGACAAACTCATGTTTTGGTACGGCAGTCACGCAACTGCAGTTTGTCTAGCAAGCAGCAGTCACGTGTCACAGCCAGCCTCTGACCTCTAGAGAAGACCTGTGCATGCTGCAGAGGCATCAGGAAGAAGACAGAAGAAGGAATGCTAACACCCACCCCACACACAACCACACCTGCGCCCACTGGCA